>NC_069127.1:4204430-5404430 GCF_026914265.1 Mya arenaria
CGCCTGATTAAAACCAATCAGATTTATACCTGTACTGACATTACTATTAAAACGCACATTAGATGAGTTTGGACATACATAAATGTGACATAATGCAAATGTTACGAAAGTTGAATTGGAGATGTTAATCCAACGTGTTTTATGATCAATGCGTACTTTGTTGGTTTCAAAATGTTAATAATAGTAAAAAGCTAGAAACGTAATGTACTTATGAAAATAAGTGTTGTATGTGAGCCCAATCTTAACTATATTAATATAATCAAACATAGAATAGCATGAATCAATCTATTAAACTAACACAGTGGGCGATTTGTTAAACACTAAATCCTCGTGCACGTTCTTATCAATGAGATATTTATGTCAAATTTGTTCTTATACATGTATTCAACAATATTCAAACCCTATATTTTCATCAGGCATGTTATTTACAAACTTAGATAATTGTGTAAATGGAAAAGTTCATGATAACTTAGATTTATCTGGTTCATTTTTTAGATATTTAAAAACATAATTTTCTTATGATTAATATTTACATTTGTGTTTGTATATACATTACTTGTTCACCGTCTTTAAATTGTATTATGTATAATAGCAATGACATTTTTATGTTTATGCTAATAAAACTTAAACTTGACTCTGACATACTTTTAACGTCTGTATTCGTACCAGCTAAAGACAGAAATTAAGTGAAAGCATGTTTGCTCAAACTGTTAAACCATTTAAATATGATAATGATTATAATACCAATCAAGCAAAATTAATCGATCAGCGCCTCGGCTTAGCCAAGCGAACAAATCAAGGTGTGAAAACTGACATCGAGTAATACAAACAAAACAAAATGTTTACTGTTTACTAGAGACCGCAAAATGACATCGAGCGTTGAGAAATATTTAACCTCAAAATACCAAGCTAACCGATCGAATTTAATATGAACATATTGAAAAAAACAAACACTTTAAACCTTGTTCGAGCCAACGAGGATATCGAACCTTGCGATACCGAGACACCGAGTTTCGACTGTAATCGAATATGAATTCATTTGCATCAGTGGCCAATCTGCCGAGATGAAAACCTATCATATTTATCATTTCGTCACTTCAAATTGCACTTAAGTTTGGGTCGCAATTTTACACCTTACTTAATATATTGTTTAACGCTATGCGTCTAGAATTTTTATATTCACTCGCGTTACCACGCGCCAAGAAGGCAAGTATCTTAAACCATAGTATATTGGTTGTCGCCAGAGTAGGAACATAATAGCGACATTCTATGCCTGAATAGAAGACAGGGAGACCTCAGCCAACTGGTTGTCGAAATTTTGGAATCATAAAAAGACATTTTCAGTCTTGAACAAAACTTGTACGAGTCTTTACCTTAAAAAACCTTGATAAACAGTGGTCTTCACCATGTCACGGCGCCGTATTAAAACACCCTGAGTCTGAGCAGAGAATATAATGACCTCATACTTCTGAGTATTGCCATAGTTTACTCATTATAGGTAGTAACTAGACGTGAACTGGGCATAAAGTGACCTCAGACTACTTGTTTTCGCACTAGTAGAAACATAATTGAGACGTCCTTGACCTAAAGTGATTATGCAGTGACCTCCGCATGCCCTAGCGGGCATTAATAAGGTCATCAACCAGGCTCAAATGTCGCAGGCCATCCTTATAATTGGAGCATACTGGGCCTGAGTAAACGTATAATAGCTTGCACGTACCGATTGTCGCCCTCATGTGCACATTTAGTGAATCAGCCTACTGGTAGTCTCTCTATTCGGCACAAATAAAGACATACCAGACCTGATTTGATCGCATAAATATTGACCGCCGCCTACTGGTTTTCGCCCAGGTAGGGATTCAATAAGGACATATTATGAGTCCTGAACTGAACAAAGAATGATATCCGCCTAATTTTACCGTTCTAGAAGACACAGTATATGGATATACTTGGCTTGAACTAAACAAATTGTTGAGAAGAAATATAGTTGGAACATACTAGGTTGAACTGATCATACAGTGTCATCCTGATTATGCCTGACGCCCTTGCATATGCATAAAAGAGACTTACTAGTCCTAAACTGAATGTAAAGTGACTTCCGGCATGACCTTGGACCATAGCTTATGCTCATTCGGAGCTCCTCGGCCATTTTTTTCAAAAACAACCTCGGATGTATTTGGACGGTTTACATACTAAAAAAGAGGTACGTTTAAGTCCGCTGCAAGTAGATCATGTAGTGATTTTATTTAGAAGTTAAACTTTATGACTTTACTCTTGGAAATCTTAATTATGTTTGCAATAATATACTTCAATGACAATCAGTTTAAACTTAGATCAGTAAACACAATTCTAAAACACTACATTTCTAAAATGATTTAATTAAAAAAAACGAACTACTTTAACTGATGTACCGACAAACATCCGAGGTTGTTTTCAATAAAAATGGCCGAGGAGTTCCGAATGAGCTTATACTAAGCTTAATCTGAACAAATGGTGACCGCCGCCTACTGGCTGTTGTCCTAGTTTACACATATAAGGGAAATACTAGACATGAACTGACAAATCACCGTCTCCGTGGCCTTGTGGTTAAGCGTCCGCCTACGGAGCGGGAGGTCGTGGGTTCGATCCCGGGCCGCGTCATACCGAAAGACGTTAAAAGCTGGTACAAGTAGCTCCCTTGCCTGGCGCTCGGCATTTAAAGGGTAGTGCTTGGGAAAGTGGTGTACTCAGTACTGGTCCTACCCAGGAAAGTTGTATCCCGTGTATCGGTGCTTTACACCGAGCACGTTAAAGAACCAAGAGGTCTCTTCGCAAAGAGCTAGGGTATCGCACCCGGATTTCTTGTATCTCACTCTGTTTCTTCAAGTCTTCCAATGTCTGGATTTGACTGCGAATTGCTGTCACTTCTATCTCATGTCACTTATGGCATTCAAACACAATTTAAGTCGTGATGGCGTCACGGCGGGGTCAAGCCATAATGCAGCCAATGGGCGCGGGCAGACCTTGATAAACTCAAATAAACAAACAATGAACTGACAAATACAACCTTTGGGTAACATCGTTGCGACCTTTGGGAGACATTGAAAATTTTCACCAGAAGGTCATTTCTTCTTCTCGCTAATAGTCAATGCGCGTTTAATATTAATAATATATTATTGTTAACGTATTTTTATGTAACATGTTTTATTATCCCAGTTGTTATTTGATAAATATATTTGAGTTTTGTTTTGTTTTTGAACCAACGTTCTGATGAAGTGGCTACACGCGTTTTGATTCGGACGGAGAATTGATTTTTGCTTTTTTTAATTTGCTAGATATCACACCTTATTAATTCTTTACTTAGGACTTTTAAATAAGGCATCGTTTATTGTTACAAACAAATATGAATAGCATGGTACTTCAAATTAAATTTCTTTGACGCGTACCAAATAAGACGTTTTCAAATACATATACAATCGAAATCCGTTGTCTCGATATATCAGGGACTGGCCATAATACTTCAAACCTCGCGAATATTGAGCCAAGCGATATTGCGTATTGTATGTGTATATTTATACGTTAAAGAAAGACTTGTTAACCTCGTTTGTTGTTTGCTACGTTATCTCCTAAAGACTAATTATTACCGTGTGCATATCGTACAGTTCACAATATGACAAATTTGATCATATGAAATAATTTGATTTTTTTTTAAATTTATTTACGCAATAAAATTATACAAACCCATCCATAGAAAACATAAACAACTAATCTTGATACTAAGTTAGTAGGAATACGTGTGAATAGCTTAGGTTGTACCGAGTCCTCTCAAGATTGCTCAACATTGACAGTTGTATTAATTCTTCCATTTGGAGAAACCTTCAGCGCAATAATTTTATCTGAAGACGCCTGATTAAAACACAATCAGATTTATACCTGTACTGACATTACTGTTAAAACGCATATAAGATGAGTTTGGACATACATAAATGTGACATAATGCAAATGTTACGAAAGTTGAATTGGAGATGTTAATCCAACGTGTTTATGATCAATGCGTACTTTGTTGGTTTCAAAATGTTAATAATAGTAAAAAGCTAGAAACGTATGTACTTATGAAAATAAGTGTTGTATGTGAGCCCAATCTTAACTATATTAATATAATCAAACATAGAATAGCATGTATCAATCTATTAAACTAACACAGTGGGCGATTTGTTAAACACTAAATCCTCGTGCACGTTCTTATTAATGAGATATTTATGTCAAATTTGTTCTTATACATGTATTCAACAATATTCAAACCCTATATTTTCATCAGGCATGTTATTTACAAACTTAGATAATTGTGTAAATGGAAAAGTTCATGATAACTTAGATTTATCTGGTTCATTTTTTAGATATTTAAAAACATAATTTTCTTATGATTAATATTTACATTTGTGTTTGTATATACATTACTTGTTCACCGTCTTTAGATTGTATTATGTATAATAGCAATGACATTTTTATGTTTATGCTAATAAAACTTAAACTTGACTCTGACATACTTTTAACGTCTGTATTCGTACCAGCTAAAGACAGAAATTAAAGTGAAAGCATGTTTGCTCAAACTGTTAAACCATTTAAATATGATAATGATTATAATACCAATCAAGCAAAATTAATCGATCAGCGCCTCGGCTTAGCCAAGCGAACAAATCAAGGTGTGAAAACTGACATCGAGTAATAAAAACAAAACAAAATGTTTACTGTTTACTAGAGACCGCAAAATGACATCGAGCGTTGAGAAATATTTAACCTCAAAATACCAAGCTAACCGATCGAATTTTATATGAACATATTGAAAAAAACAAACACTTTAAACCTTGTTCGAGCCAACGAGGATATCGAACCTTGCGATACCGAGACACCGAGTTTCGACTGTAATCGAATATGAATTCATTGGCATCAGTGGCCGATCTGCCGAGATGAAAACCTATCATATTTATCATTTTGTCACTTCCGATTGCACTTAAGTTTGGGTCGCAATTTTTACACCTTAGTTACTTAATATATTGCTTAACGCTATGCGTCTAGAATTTTTATATGCACTCGCGTTACCACGCGTTCTGTTATGTTATATATTGGTGTTATTATTACCCTCTCCTAATGACTCCGGGTATTCTGCGTTATCTAACACTATGTTTTACAATTTGAGCAAATTTGGCTGAACTAATTTCAAATGAATTCTTAAAATAAAACGACATTAACATATTGATGCCGGGGCTCTTTCGATATAGAAGATATAAAATTCTTAAGTTCTGTTTCCGAGATTATTCCATCTAGCGACTCATACGCCTTAAAAGGCACTTTTTGTTTTAATTTTTCGCAGCACCAAAAGGTTTCTAAAATGCTTATACAACTCATCTATAGATAAGCCTTCTGAGCTGAGTATACTTTTCTTGTACTGAGTTTTCATTTTTTCCCAAACTGTTTTGTTTTTGTTATTGCCATGTTAGCAATTCTACACCCTCAATTTATGTTATTATTATTATTATTATTATTATTATTATTATTATTATTATTATTATTATTATTATTATTATTATTATTATAAACGCGGTTAATCGTTACTTTGCGACTGAAGTAAATTTAAGAATGAATTACGTTTATCGTTGTCACACGCAATGTGTATACTGGGGATATCCAATTGATTAAGTACTTGAATTCCTGTTTGTAAACAAATACCTTATAAACATATTGTTATTGCCGAGTGGTCATAGAATTGTGTGGAAGGAAGTATTTCAAAGTTGCTCAAAAGAGAGAAATATCGATAGTTAATGAAAAATAATCTACCGGGTTATTTGCTTTAGTTTTATTGAAAATAAAGTCGCTTATTTTACTATCCTTACTAGTAACGTTTTTACGTGGTTGTCTGAACATTTATCTTTATGTAGGAACATTTGTTAACATTTGTTCGAATTGCTCGTTGTCTATATTATTATCAGTTTCAGTTCCAGTTTATTGGCAATATCAGCAAATACATGCTTTTGGCCAAAATTTACATCAAATATCACATAGATGGCCACAAAAAAAAGAAATGAGAAAATTATCAACATACAAACATATGAGTATTTGATAACTATAATTTTAGGCTACACATGGTTACTCACACATGCTCACATTCACACATATAAAATACATACATATATTAATACAATCAAAAATCAAAAATGCTACTGTATGTAATCAAAACTTATATAACAATATTTAACCTCAAAATACCAAGCTAACCGATCGAATTTTATATGAACATATTGAAAAAAACAAACACTTTAAACCTTGTTCGAGCCAACGAGGATATCGAACCTTGCGATACCGAGACACCGAGTTTCGACTGTAATCGAATATGAATTCATTGGCATCAGTGGCCGATCTGCCGAGATGAAAACCTATCATATTTATCATTTTGTCACTTCCGATTGCACTTAAGTTTGGGTCGCAATTTTTACACCTTACTTAATATATTGCTTAACGCTATGCGTCTATAATTTTTATATGCACTCGCGTTACCACGCGTTCTGTTATGTTATATATTGGTGTTATTATTACCCTCTCCTAATGACTCCGGGTATTCTGCGTTATCTAACACTATGTTTTACAATTTGAGCAAATTTGGCTGAACTAATTTCAAATGAATTCTTAAAATAAAACGCCATTAACATATTGATGCCGGGGCTCTTTCGATATAGAAGATATAAAATTCTTAAGTTTGTTTCCGAGATTATTCCATCTAGCGACTCATACGCCTTAAAAGGCACTTTTTGTTTTAATTTTTCGCAGCACCAAAAGGTTTCTAAAATGCTTATACAACTCATCTATAGATAAGCCTTCTGAGCTGAGTATACTTTTCTTGTACTGAGTTTTCATTTTTTTCCCAAACTGTTTTGTTTTTGTTATTGCCATGTTAGCAATTCTACACCCTCAATTTATGTTATTATTATTATTATTATTATTATTATTATTATTATTATTATTATTATTATTATTAAACGCGGTTAATCGTTACTTTGCGACTGAAGTAAATTTAAGAATGAATTACGTTTATCGTTGTCACACGCAATGTGTATACTGGGGATATCCAATTGATTAAGTACTTGAATTCCTGTTTGTAAACAAATACCTCATAAACATATTGATATTGCCGAGTGGTCATAGAATTGTGTGGAAGGAAGTATTTCAAAGTTGCTCAAAAGAGAGAAATATCGATAGTTAATGAAAAAATAATCTACCGGGTTATTTGCTTTAGTTTTATTGAAAATAAAGTCGCTTATTTTACTATCCTTACTAGTAACGTTTTTACGTGGTTGTCTGAACATTTATCTTTATGTAGGAACATTTGTTAACATTTGTTCGAATTGCTCGTTGTCTATATTATTATCAGTTTCAGTTTCAGTTTATTGGCAATATCAGCAAATACATGCTTTTGGCCAAAATTAACATCAAATATCACATAGATGGCCACAAAAAAAAGAAATGAGAAAATTATCAACATACAAACATATGAGTATTTGATAACTATAATTTTAGGCTACACATGGTTACTCACACATGCTCACATTCACACATATAAAATACATACATATATTAATACAATCAAAAATCAAAAATGCTACTGTATGTAATCAAAACTTATGAAGCCAATTTCATCCGCCATGCGGCCGTTTAAATTGCAATTTAATGCAAGTATATAATCAGTGCTATATATTTCGATTCCTGTTAAGTTTTACAATTTGTATGCCTTTCAATAATCGTAATATTATCTTTAACACTATCCTTAAAATAAATGGAGAAACATCCACTATAACGATTTTTGTTTGTATTTTTATTGGAGGTACACCATTTGTGATAAAATAGCAACAGATAAACATGTAAAAATGGAATATAAGACTGATTGTATGTTGTTTGTTTTAATCATATAACTTGCAGTGCGTTTTTCAATTAATTATTTGAATAAGACTTCTAAGCTTGTTCGGTCAGAAAACAATCAGAGTCAATTATTGATTAACAAAGACATCAACAATCTTGAAAACTGCAAACTTTCCATTAGTTTTTTTTAACGAAGCCGGGCATTAATTTGTGTCATTATAACTTCTTTAATTGTAAACAATGCGAGAGATTTGAGTAATAAACGCTTAAACCAAGCTGACTTAAAATAGACCGCTTGTGAAAATACCCATCACAAGACGATAGGCGGATTCGAAATAACAAGACCGACCAATCAACGATCCGAATCCGCTACAGAGATAAGCACCCTCTATTGAAAAATGTACTGGACGCGTGGCTTCTGTAAACACCAACGGGGTTTAATGGTCTTATCCGATAAATCAATACTCAACCATATGCTACAAATGCATTTGCGTTTACGTTTGGAGAGGAATTATAAGCAAGATATTAGTATGATTTTTTTTTCAATTGCTAAAGTGAATTTGATGTTATATTTAAGATATTTAGGACATTTGGTATATTTACAAATATAGACATAATTCAAAATAAAATCCTTAAACGTTGTTAATGTCATTTCTGCACACGTTTTTGTTTTGTGATTCTAAAAATTGATATGGTTTCCGTTAATGTAGGTCTAATACATTTGACTTAAACATAAAATATTACAATGTGGCATTCATTTAGATAACGCTTCAAAACAATTATGTTTTATTTAATATCATTGTAATGTCCCAAGGCCTATGTCAAGCCTTCTGTAAGTGACAATTGATCCCCGACCCGAAACTCGTGTGAATAACTTCTCGGTATTGATCTTTATTTCAATTGTCTTGTGTTCCCTATTTTTACATAACATTTATTCAGCATCAAATGGTGTAAAAATAAGCACTAGTAACTCTGCAATATATGGTGAACTAGGACGGTACCCTCTGTATTTTACTAGACATGTAAGAATTGTAAAGTATTTTCTTAAACGGATTAATTTAAAACAGACAGTTCCTTTTTATACAAAACATTGCAAAGCCTTCGATACGATGCGGAAAATAACGCAAATTCAAACAAGTGGTGTTCTAATGTACGCACACATATCCGGAGTCGATTTACATTGATTATTTTATTCCTTTTTTAGAAGAAGATTAATCGACTCATTTATTGGACATTGGAAAACTTATATAAACTCATTAAGTTCATTAGTGTTATACAGAGAACTACAATTCACTATTCATATGTCATCGTATATAGATAAATTGTATAGCTATAGACTTAGGAATATTATTGCTAGATTTAGATTGTCTTCTCATATGTTAAATATTGAAAAAGGCAGATATGTTAATATTGAAAGAAATCAACGTAAATGTATTTTATGTGTTCATAATGATATCGAAGATGAATATCACTTTGTTTTGATTTGTCCGAAATATAATGGCATAAGGAAAAACAAATATAACTAAATTTTACTATGCAAGACCAAGCATGTTTAAATTCATTCAATTATTAAACTCGGAAAACGCTGCATGTCTACGAAAACTAGCTTTGTATTCCAAACATACTTTTAAGCTACGATATACTGCTTTGAATAATAATGCTTAATTTTTAACATGTTGAAATCATTGATAGTTTATATATGTATAATGCACTCTCACATCTATCAACTATTGCCATGCAATGTGTTATATTATTGTAACAACGATGAACTGTAAATGTTAAAGTTTACAATAAATGTTCTGTTCTGGTCAATGATATATAACGTTCAAAGACAAAATGCAAAAACATATGAAACAAATCATCGTGATATCATTATAACCATCATGCACGCTGAATTGTGTGATTAACTTGGTTGATATTTTCCTTTTACTCTTTTATTCTTTCGATTTTTGAGTAATTTCTAAAAATTCTGTCAATGATAAAAAATCATTTAAAACGTGTTATACATTAAACTATATATAGTTTGATTGTTTATGTGTGTGTATTCTATATTTCTGTTTTGTATTCATATAATATAACGATGAGCTTTTTATGTTTAAGTAAAAAATAAACTTTCTGTTCTGATCTTTTTATCAATAGAGTATCATATTCTTAACATAATAATGTTCTCGATCGTAACAAAGATGCATACTATAAATATTTACTAACTTGGCATATTTTTTTCCGCTGTCTGAGGAAAAAGGGTAATACATTTTGTTTTGTTGGCCAAAAGCAAAAATATGGTTTACAGCAATGATTTCGTAGATTATGATGTTTTTGACATACAAAATGATATTCATCTCGATGACATTCATATTACAAAAGCTACATATTCTATATTTTCTTGGAAAGTGATGCTGTCTTCCTGTTTCGATTAAAAGGTCATGTGAGGAAATGTTGTAACGACCGTTCTATATTTATTCATGTGCATACTATTTAGATATTTTCATGCTTGAGTTCATTTTTATACCAGCGATATGTTTCTAGTCTGTTCGATTCATTAATATCTGCATTCCATATATGTCAATTATTCTTTGTCGTATTATTTCGATCAAAATCATAATTGAATGTAAAATATAGGGATGGCAACGAGTAGTAAAGTTAATACTCGAGTACTCGGACGATCGTTCGATCTAGTACCCGGTACTCGATTACTCGGAAAAATTGAATATGTGTTCGCAAAGACAAGATTGTGTATACATGTATCGTTAATGACGTATATTGCGCGTTGGTCGTATTATTGGTCATTTTCACCTTTAAAGTAAACTTTCATTACGTATTTTAACAAAAAATGATATAAAAAAAACAAATGTTGTTTCAGGCTTTTAATTTGTCTTATTCGTTTCATTTTATACAAGTATGCACCGCAGAAATGAACAACAATCAGAATTACAATGAACGAAAATTAATAGCATACATAAAAATAGTGAACGAAATTCAATACGAAGTTCAGTTGTTTAGTTGTTCACTCTACAATTTTTTTTAAATGATAGTTTTTTGTACTGTGTAATTGTTGTTTACCTCATTAATATTCATAATTCTTGATTTAAAATATCAACCAATCAATTGTGATAATCATTGCAAAAATAGTTAAAATACGCCCATTAAGAAATCAATTCTCGTAACATTCGATACTCTTTCGCTCGTTAGCGTCCAATTGTTTGGTGAAAGGTCTCTAATTGGTATACAATAGAATTGTGTAGGTGAAAGTACCTCTATCAAAACGCTAATTGACATCAGTGCTAATTTGAAATAGAGGTCCTTTGTTGACAGTTTAAAACTATCACAACAATTGTCAAATAATTGACTGAGGTCAATTGTGTACACAGCGGGGATTAGAGGGACCGTAAATTGTCCTCTTGGCAAATAACCAGATCTGATATTTTGTCTGTAAATCGTGAATTTGGTGATTTTTATAGATTTGTTCCCGAGTACTCGAGTAGTGATTTGGTACTCGAGTACTCGGACGTTCGATCGAGTACTCAAGTCCTCGGATACTCGTTGCCATCCCTAGTAAAATATCAACAAATCGTAGACTTGCCTTTTTGAAATTGATTTTAAATAGTTTTATTAAGACTGCTCCAAGTCAATCTTTTAAGAAATATTTGAGAATTAAAGTTCGAAAAATAACAATGAGGGTTATTTCTCTATAGTTCTTTGGGTCGTCTTCATTGCTCCCTTTAAATGCAGGTACTAATAATCTTCCCTAAATGGATCTGGGATATTCTCCTGTGGTAAAGATGCGATTTAATAGTTTCAATAGAAACGATGATATATCTGTAAATATGGTTTTATAGATTTCAGCATTACAGCTTCCTTAATCTGCCAAAATGACCTTTTTATCAAGATTGTCATCGCAAATGTTTGCTCTTAATTTTGAGTTGTTAGTATAATCTTAAGTACTATATAGTGTTTTGAAATTATCCTATAAATCCGACGCATTTTGATTCTCAGATTTTGGTTGACTTTTTTATATTCGTTTTTATTTTATTTCTAAAATTCGTTAAGGTTTATTTTGCTCAGGCTCTCACGGCTTCTTTTGAAAGCGATTTTCTAGAAGTTGTATCATTTTGTTTTTTGGCAAACCGACACAAAGACGAATTTGAATTATCTGTATGAACGAATTTGTTGAACCCTCAATGTTTAATTAGAATCTAATTGTTCTACAAATCAAGACAATTGGTTACATTTGAATGACAAACTACTTTTAAGTTCTTCAATTTTGAATGGATTCCATTAAATTGTATTATCTTTATTGATATTATTACTCTTACTATTATTTTTGGCATTATTTTTCCCAGCTGCTTATTACAAGCGAAAACGATCCATGATTGATTCGAAAATTCGGTTGGATCTTGTATTTGAAAGTCTGAAACAGAAAATATATTTTGAAGCTGAAGTATTTAATAATCCAATACGCCCGATTGATTCCTTTTGAATAAAATGTATATTTGCCCATACCTGATCGGTGTGCAGTCGACATATAACAAAAATATCAAATTTGGAATGACATTACTCGATGAAGCGTTTACCTTGTGTAACTAGCACATAATCTTTTGAATCACGTGGTGGAATATAAGCACAATCTGACAGCTGATTACCCGTCGAATGTTAGGTAATCTATGATTTAGAGCTACTGCCATCCCTGTAACCAAACATTTATTAAGTTGGTAATCCTTTTCAAAACCGAAAACAATCAAATTGATCATATCGTAATAGTTTACAGTTACTTTATCGGTTTTTTTTCAGCAATTTCAAAATATTTGCTAAATGATTTGTGATGATAATATTCATTTCACGCGTTTCGTTAGTATAGCGTGAAATATTTGTCTTGGCAAATGATAGTATTTGAATACAGTAGTGGTCAGTCTTGCACGAGGATTTCGTGCTATATTGGTATATTAGCGTGAAGAGTCATTCTACCAGTCGACTTCATTCAGTTCACTTCGTAACCTAAATTTTCACTTCAATATTTTTAGTGATTTTGTTTCACTGTTTTATATCCATATTTGAACCAGACAAATGAATGAGGTTCGACATTCATACGTTGTGGATGGACACTTGGCAAACGAACACAGGTTTCCAGAGTTAACCGTCTCTGGTTTTGCCTGGCCGGTCGGTTGTACTGCATAGGACTTTGCCAGTGAATTTCATTGTGTTGTGCTCTACATAAATACATGTGCTCGTTTTATACTTACTTAACCTGGCTTCACGTCATCTAATCGTAAATCGTAAATGATTCTCAAATTGACAAAATGTGGTCTACAATACAATGTTTACGTTTTCTAAAATAAAGACGGGAACCAAGATTAGCAGAGCGTATTCATAAGACGTCAAAATTACGCGGTGTACTTAAGTTATAATATAATATAACGTACTTTTCTTTATTTTCATCATAATAGTGGCCATCAATATTAAGTGTTAGAGGCTTTTATACATGTTAGCATATGCACAAACCCTAAAATCTCTGACTGGTAAATACCAGCTAACGTTTTACGGGCGTCAACATCACCTTATCTAGTAGTTTAAGCTCCCAACAAAATTCCCCACACTGGTATAGAAACATCTGCGGTACAAGACCATTTATGTATTTTTATTCAAATAAAGCGCCTTCATTGGTTGGGATCAGGTTTGAGCACTAGATTTCCGCTACGTGCTTTGTCCGGTCTTCGGGTGCCACATCGCGTCTTTATAATAGCATGAAACCCATCCAGAGTCAACAAACTGGCTTATAATAGAAAAATACGTGGTTCTCTAAGCTGACCCTTGTTTGCTGATATAAGATGGTAGTTCAAGTTGTCCCCTTCGTACCAGTATCCGGTCTTAAAAAGTCAAATCACATCGTTCTAGTATTATGAACCATATTATTCATAACATATACTATTATATTATATTAATAACGAATGTTAAGTAATTCACCATTCACCAGCCTTCATGAAATATTTCCTAATTTGCTGTTACGGTAATATTATTTATTAATACCTTGGATATATGTTATATTTCGACGTAACCCGCATAGTTATTTGTTTTAAGCTGCGTTATTTATTGTTTTCATTTTTATCCGTTATCCTTCGTTGGTTAAAATAGGGCCTATATAAGGTTCATGTCGCTCACACATGGAGTGAACCTCAGTTACAGTGATTTATAAGTTGACTGCATTTTTAAAAGTTTCTGTAGATGCTCACTGTCATGCGATACACATTAGTCATAACTGATATCGAATAATGAATTTGAATATAGCAACTAGCACTCAAGTTGATGGAAAGAAGATATTAATTATAACTGTTTTTTAAGTATAGTCGACTCAGGTTATTGCAGATGTACGTGTATTACGTATTAAGTATGAGTAACTACGTTTATTGTCTTCGAATGAACATTTACATGTTAAAATATTATTTTGGGATACAATATTTGATCTTGAGGATTTGGGGAAAACTAGTTAGATATGCCGCTTGTAAACCATACACCATCAGATTAAAATGTTTGTTTTTGGTGAGGAGGTTTAACCCTGAACTGATTTTGGTTTATCAGTACATGATAACACATTTCGACGTATTTTATGATTTTTGCCGTCCATTTGAAAAATAGATTATATTTGCTTAACAGATTTCCGCTTTTATGTCGGAATAATTGATTACAAGACGTTTGTTCGGGTTATGTTTTATTTAAAGTGTTTCGTCTGTAACCAGAGAGCATTTTTATCTAGACATGAAGAAAACGTCTTGTTGTTATCGAAAACATGTACCTTACTTTAATATATAAACTCATAGTGGATTCTTCATTTTCATGTTATTCTAAAATGTAATCAATACATCAATATAAATGTTAATCAATACAAATAAAACATTAAAACAATTCTATATCATTATCTGATATTCACTATCAACTAATGATAGATGACTTCTCTTAAATTCTTAATGTTGGTCAGTTATAAATAGGCAGGAAACTTGAAGCAGGAAACGACATGTTATATGTAAACCTATTTGTACCAGCATCTAAGGATTGAGGAGATATGGCGAAGTTACTGTTTACACTGCCTATATAGATAGCAGATATTTGTTTATCTACTTTGCAGAACATGTGTATCCCCTTGAGAACGAATTATTCTTAATAAGCTTAAAACAACCTTATCTATAAGAACAGAGTGATGGTTTTATGCGTTAGATTTTAATTGTTAAACCTTTGATGGATGAGAATAAATGCAACCCAAATTTCTAATTACATGACCAAAACAAATCCGATAATCCATTTAAATTATCGCAGAAAAAATATCATACGCCAAGAAATTGATTTTGTTGATCACTGAATACATGTATATATGTACTGTTATCACATAATTGCTTTATAAATCAATATACTTTTGTGTCTTAGCCATCATTAGATAGTTTGTAAATGGTCAAAGGCAAACATGCCGATTCGCCAATAAACTCTTGAAACTCTTAATCACGAAACTCTTAAACATCAATTAAAATTATAGAATTTTTGCTATAATCCCTTTAAACATTGATTTTGTTTTTGAACGACATTCATCAAATTGATATTTCATATTCAGGAAAATTTATAAACTCTTTAGTTGACCAAGGGTCCATATACATCATAGGCATTCCCTTTGAAATACAAAATCTGATTGTCTTGTATATGGATTGTGTCTTACCTTATCATAATAATTACGTAAATGCTCAAAAAATAAATGTACGTAGAAACTATTCTTGCACAGCATATCAGAGTGGTGCGTATCGGAAATAAAAGCTATCACGTGTGAAGAAAATAACTAGAATTTAACTAACAGGTCCAAACAAGTATATTGCTTAGCAGCACAGATTTAACGTTTTTTTACAACCTTTTTTATTTTTTGTACAGAAATGAGCAGAATTTTTCGTAGTACTAAATATCTGCAAACCAGCGATAAAAGACTGCTGATAAAAGACCGCAGATTTTCATAGTTCCGTTCTTAAATTTATATTTAAAGCTAAAAGTGTTACTAACTGTTTACAACAAATGCATAAAACATCATATTTCGAACTTAAATAAAAATAATATCTGGGACCAATTTCTGTCTGAATTCTTATATGCCTTGTTTACATGCATTTTCACATACTTTGGCTCGTTCTAAAACAGTTGTCACAACGTTCAATCTGTGAAATAACAGCTTTAAAACGCGAATAAGAATTATTTGAAAAAATAAAACGGATTCAATATATAAACCATTGGTAGTATCAAACAGCTGCATTTGAATATTAATCCTTACTAAATCGTCACACTAGCTATTTTTGAGAAATCATTACTATATCTTATACTGCAGCATAGGACATCGTCTCTAAACGAAGAAGATATCGCTCATTTTAGGCATACAAAACGATAGAAGAAACACATGCTTGTAGAATAAACGTTTAGAACTTTTACGAATAGATAAACATAAATCTAAAAACATGTAAGAATTGCTTTACAACATCAGATGCAAATAAAAAAATGGATTTTTGTAAATTCTGTTAGATACATATTAACAGATAACCTTTAATTGTATTTACGATATTATAGTTGTTTTAATTGATCGATATACTGTCTTAAATACATTGTATGTGTTCCTTAATTTACTGTAAATAGTTTATAAACATTTTATGTGATAACATGATGGTATCGATGGATCGATACAAAATGGTGTAATCTGTGAGTGTGCATGTGCGCGTGTGCGAGCGTGTGATACACGCGGGCATTCATATTTCTTATAAATGATTGATTTGTTTAATTGAAGTAGCCGGGAAAGCTGCGTTATTGACCGATAGTTTGATAATTCTGATTTTGCGGTCACAATGGACTGCATATGCAACAAAATCAAGTATCAGTGTGACGTTATATCTATTTTTTAGAACTGCACAAGTTGAGCTCGCTATGGCAGAACCAATTTTATATATACTACTCGTATCAGATGATGCTTAAAATTAAATATAAGTTAATTAAAATGTTCCTCATACAAAACGTATTGTCATTCAGGAACGGATGTTGTATATTGAGCAGAAATAATAGCCTAAAATCATAGTAAAACTTCAAAAAATCAATCTTTAAAAATGTATATTGATTGAGATAATGAAAACGAATAATAAAACACTGTGTGCAACTGTTTGCAGTCTTTTTGCAATGGAAAACTAAAGTATATTTTGTCAAACTATCTTTAATTGGTGCAATATTTAGGATATATTCAAGGAGCTTGAAATACCAAAACATATAGTCCTCGACGTTTTGCTGAACCAGTGTTGAATGGTCCATTGTGAAGAAATTAAAGTTTACTGATAAGTAAATTAACAGTTTTCGCAATCATTGTAAAATAAGTAAGACTCATGTCTTAAACAGTGAAGGCGTGTCACGTTGGAACTGAAATATACGGATTTCAAAACAATGTTTTAAGAAACGCAACATTTTGTGTTGTTTACCATTATTTTGATTCCTTTGATGATAAAATTTCAGCCAACTTATATACAAATCAAGAACACTACCAGGCGGTCGGTCTTAAAGCTAGTTCTGCATTAGCTAGACTTAGCTAACTTAATTTGTAGCCTAATTGTTTGTTTTGATATTTTGTGTATATGTATTGTAAAACACATTTGAACATATATTGCCATATGACAAGAGTGCTATATAAATCAGGTATAATAATAATAATAATAATAATAATAATAATAATAATAATAATAATAATAATAATAACAATAATAATATAGTTGACTATCAATCAACTAGTGATTGATGAAATCCGATCAGGCGTTAACGTTCAATGCTGCTCATCTCTTTAACACAAAAGTATGTTTGGTACCATTGTCGATAAAACATATATTAAGTAATTTAGTTTCATCCTAGATTTCTTACAGGTAACCAATGGTTTCTACAAAACTTTGAAATGATGTACTGACTACTGAATGTAATATAATTATGTGCTTACTATCATGATACGAAATTATGTTAAATAAAACCAGTATCTCTATACGATGTTGATCTTAATGTGCGATTGCCTGTAATTATACATTTGGCTCATTTAGTAAGAAACCATAGGCATAAGTATTCGTATATATTTTTAAGATTAATGCCGTTTGACTTCACGAAACTGTATTCATTTTATTGCATGTAATATTTTGTTTATTCCATGTTATACACGATTGGTGTAAGAATAATATTTGTCAACATTTGTTCAAATTGCTCGTTGTTTATATAATTAACAAAATTTAAGAAGTCAATTTCATACGCCATGCGGGCGTTAAAATAGCCATTTAATGCAACTATGCCAGCAGTGCTATATATTTCGATTCCCTGTTCAATAAGATCGAATAAATATATTTAAAATTGTTTTAAAATAGTGGAATTACTTGGTGGTAAATATAGACTGCATATATATAAATCTTCGAATGCTGAAAGGACACCAAACATATTTTAGTCTACAAAACAACATTTTTATGTATTTCAATAATTGTAATATGTTCTCTAAAACTATCCTTAAAATAATTGGAGATACCTCCCATTATAACGATATTTTCTTGTATTTTTATATTTAGTACCAAAGAAAGGCTCATAATGAAAATTTCCTATGTCTAAATTTATAGTATGTTTTTCTGATAGGCATGTCTCTGTTAAAATTACTATATCATATTCACATATAATGTTCACAAATTTAGTATCGCCAAGTTTTCTACGAAGTCCATTTATATTTCACAATCGACTGCAAATTACAAGTACTACTAATTGGGAGCTATGTTTTGTTATATTAACAATTACGGATAATCATTAAGTCGTAATTATATAAAAAAAATAACTTTTGAAATTATCACTTGACCTTTGAAACTGTGCAGATAATAAATGTTTTGCAAATCAATAATTAACTTACGACGTAAAGTAATCTTGAATAAGCATACACATAACGCACAATGACTATTGGTCGAAAGAAGATATGACCTTCTGGTGAAAATTTTCAATGTCTCCCAAAGGTCGCAAAGATGTTACCCAAAGGTCGGATTTGACCAAATACTTTGGACACTATTTACAAGCATTTTTAGTATTTTCTTACTGTGGCTCTACATCTGTTATTGAAAGTGTCATGTGGGTGATATTTCGTTTCTCATACATGCAAAATATTCACGTAATAAAAATATAAACCCATCCAGATGAAAACAATAAACAAGCAATCTTGATACTAATTTAGTACGAATATCTTAGGTTGTACCGAGTACTCTCGAGATTGCTCACCATTTGACATTTGTATTAATTCTTTTATTTGGAGAAACATTCAGCGCATTATTTTTATGTGATCATCAATACGCCTTATCAAAATACCTCAGATTTATACCTGTCCATACAAGTAAAACGCTTATTAGATGAGTTTGACATACATATATGTAGCATAATGCAAATGTTACGAAAGCTGAATTGGAGATGTTAATCCAACGTGCTCATGATCAATGCGTATTATGTTGGTTTGAAGATGCTAATAATAGCAGAAAGTTAAAATCGTATGCAGTTATGAGGAAAAGTTATATATATGAACCCAATCTTAACTAAATTAATATTATGAAGTTTAGAATAGCATTACCACGATTCAGGTGTTCTAAACATAAACTTATCATTAAAGAAGGTATATACAGAGGCATCGATTGAGCAGAAAGACTGTGCACAAAGTGTAATATGCGTACTTTATGAAATATGTGCTGAAATATTTGTATTTAAATGTGCTATGTAAACTTTTTATACGCAATAAGGCCAGAGTTTTTTTATTTTTTTCAAAATTTTCAAAGAAAGTTTTCAAAGTTAAGCGCCATGAGGAGGGAATAAAATTAAGAAAAAGATGTCGAAAAATGAGCGTCGAGAAAAAATAAATAAAAAAAGATTGATTTTTTGTATTTTTTTTCTTTTTTTCGGAAACATTTAAAGAATGTATGTTTTGAAGTTGTGCACTCTTGTTTCGCACTCCATACTGCCTGTTGTATAATAGATCTGTATAATAATGTCAAAACAAGAAGTCGTTTTCACAAGTAGCCTCAATCATGCACCATTGAATTGTAACCAGCCCCTCCCACAACCCAGGTCTTGAGAATTGCGGAGAGTTTGACTTCAGTCAGCTAATCCTTGGTAAAACCCTGTCCTGCGTAGAGACAGGCGACAATCTACTGGTCAAATCCACGCCAAATCCCCTGCACCCTGAGGTAAGGCCCATTCCCCCACTATATTCGGCGCAAAATCAAAACCACCGCATTCTCTCAGCACTGCGGGGCCACCTGGAAGGTAAATAACCGCCCATTTCTCTCGTTATCCCCTTTATACCCCGGACCTAGGGGCCGTGGTTACAATTGACTGGTGCATAACCTGGTTCATAATGCACGTTTAAGGAACTTATTTCAACATTAATTTTGGATATTCATTTTACTTCCTAAACGCCACAAGTCAACTGATTCACACCACATGTAAATATATTCTTCAACTGTAACTCCACAGTATTTAACACTGCACTTTTAAATAAAAATTAGTTAAATTACACAAATTATTATATATGCATGATTTTAATATGAGCATATATACTTTTGTCGTGCTTTTTATAGTCACTGAAACTGCACCGGCAAAACATAAGGCATCTGGCATATTGTTTGTGTCTAAAATGTTGATAAATATCATTGTGGGTACATATATTGAGATAAACAACACATCTGAACAAATTTAATGTCTTTGATATACAAGAAAAGAAACAAGGTATGTAACTCAAACTTACCAGATTTCACAGTAGAGTCCATTTATTTCAGTTTCTTAATCAACATACACACAATCCATTTTAAAATGAGTAACATGAAAAGAGGAGCCAATGCCCATTAAAATGGTATGCGATATGTTGGTATAACTTAATTGTCTTTAGACAAACAAGCCAAATCCAATGTCACATTCTCGTCTTTTTCTGTAGTCGGAACATGTACAGCAAATTACAATTCTCAATGTTTCCCCGTGTAAACAGGTCTACACACAGAAATATTTTAGAGATCTTATGCTTTGGTATAAATATCACAAAATGACAAACGCACTGATTTTTATAAACAACAGTCTTCAAACTAAATCCACTTTAAAATTTCGTAAAGGCGGCCACTTTCCTTGCAATCGCTTAGATGATGATAATAAGCAAGTTTCAAGTTTTATTTTCATCATCACATATAATATGCATGTGATATCACAAAACAATGAAACACATTTCAGTTAACATCATAAGCAAGAAGCGCCGGCTTCCGCCATCTTGGAAATTGTGCGCGATAATTTGTTGTTGTTGTGAAATTAGCAATAAGTTAAAAAAACACTAAATTTTATTTTCTATCGGAGATCAAAAAAACGGGCGGCGGAAAAAATAAAAATTAAGTTAGGAATTTGAATATTTTTCTTATTTGGGTTTTGCAATATTTAGGTACGGCGCTCCCGTAAAACGAAAAATCAAAAAAAAATCTGGCCTAAGATATGAGTAAACCAAACAGGCGGGTCCGTGTAGATGCGTACGTGCGTGGGTGCGTCAGTGTTTGCGTAAGTGCGTCCGTTCGGCTTATTAACACTATAAGTTGAACATGCAAGGAGGATAACGAGTGTCAAGATTATAGTCTTAGCTTTATAATAATGAACATTTCTAGAAATAGCGAAGACTGATAATTATTTTGGTTTAACAAGAAATATATATCTCATCACATTAACATAATTATAAGACAAAAAGAAAATAGTAGCTCGATTAGATAAAAGGTCTTCATTATTTATCACGTACATAAGTGCTGAAATAAGTTTATTTATGCAAAGATCTTGAATAGCTTAAACACCATAGTCATATGATTCTTTTAAAAATGATAAATTACACTTTAATCAACAAGTTATTTATTACAGCAGTACAAGTAAGTCCAGTATAAATGCGTACAAAAAAACGCTATGGCGTATAAAAAAGGATAATTTCGAACAAAATATTACAAAAATGCTATTCAAAGTACATGCAAAATACAGATATAATTTGTTTAGTCCGTATAAGATTAAAACAACATCAATCTTATTTTGGTTACGATGTATGTGTAGTCTTAGGTGTCAATATATTTCCACCTTTTTTGTGGCGTCTCTTCTTGTGTTCTGGCTTTTAGTGACGTTAAAGCTTTACGATCACTTCTGATTTATCTCTTGCTAAAATCATTTTTCATATAACATTTAAGAAACATAGCAATAAGTCTTATAAAGAAATATGCAAAACATGTTTTGTGGCATACTTCTCACTAACTACATTCCCTGCTTTGGGAGGGTTTCTGCATGTTGCCTAAAAATACATCAAGGCAAAATCTGCATGTTTAGTAACGTAATAATACTGCCCTGTATCACAAATAAGTCTTATTTATTTCATTATATTTCATTATATTACTGACAATTTCTTATTTCAATATGAGATATTCATGAAAACACACACCTTCCCCACCATTATTTTGTTTTTGCTGCCCGACATTTTTTAAGGAACATTTTATGTGACTGCGCAAAACAACTTGAGCCAGCCAATTCTTTGAAGGTTTGTGTAATTTTCCGTCTAGACTTATGCTTTATGGCTGGTTGTTGGTACATTCATGTTTTCTGTTCTTTTTGATAATAGTCAGTGTTCTCTGTGACATCTTGTTAGGAAGAGGCAGTGCATTTTTTCTTTAAATCATATAAATTTGACTTCCCAAACCTTTTCGGTCAGAAACGATCACAATCAATAATGAATTAACCAATATAAAATACTGCCATCTAACTGTTATGCTTTCATCAAACTTCAAATTATAAACAATGTGGAATATTTGAGTTATAAACGATTAAACCCAGCTGATTGTGAAAATGCCGATCACCAGACGGTAGGTGGAGTCGAGATAACAGGACTGACTAATCAACAACCGTATCCGCTAATGCGGTATGCATCTTCTTATAAAGAAATCTATGTAAACACCGTGAGAGGTATAAAGTCTTAACCGATAAATCAATATACAACCCCATAAAAATGCACTGAAGATAAGTATGAAAGTTATATTATGCAAGTTCACTTTTTATGCTTTATGGCATTCGAAATCATTTTTTTCTTTTGCTAATAAAAGTGAATTTGCTGTTATATGTATCTTTATAAATGTATATGTATTTTGAAATATAACTTGAACTTATTTTTTTGCTTTTTCTTGTGAATAAAAGATATGGTTTCCCTATTCTTTGTCTAATACATTTGACTTAATCATTAACCTAATAATAATAATTTCAATGTATGAACGCTTCAAATATATGCTTATTTATTTGTATTGAAATGTTTCAAGCTTATTTAGATTGAACCCACTATAGGTGCTATAAAATGCTGTTTAAATAAAATAAAATTATATCGTCCGCATAACAATGTTTACATTTTCTAAAACGAAGTGGGTAACCAAATATAGCAGAGCGTACTCATAAGGGGTCGCTGTTTAATAATTACTTCCTATACGGACGTCAAAATCACACCAGGTTATAATATACTACTATTATGGCGTTTCCTCCATATTTTATCATACTAATAACAACCATCTTCTAACTAGTTTAAGAGGCATTTCTAGTTCTTCACATTTGCACAAATGCGATTGTTTCAACTGGTAAATGTTTAACCAATGCTTTGAGCGAATAAGCCAGGACACGGTGCCTTTGGGTGCCATTATTCGCTTATACCAAGTATTAGCCCTAGATGTCCCATACGTACCGGTACCCAGTCTTTAGGCGTCACACCACCCCATCTAGTAGTATTTACCCCCAACAAAAATCCACACCCTGGCTTATAAAGGAAAACTCTGTGGTCCTTGACACTTAAAGTCATTTTGAGTAGACCTACCCGATCCTCCCTTATTGGTTCGGGTCCGGATGGTAAACTAAATGTCACCTACCTGCCTGTATCCAGTTTCCGGAAGTCACATTGCGCACTTATTATCCCCCAGCCCAGAGTCCACATACTCGCGTATAATAGCAAATTCCGCGGTTCCTGACATTAAGACTCATTACTAGTCAACTTGACTCAAAGCTGGCCCTTATTGGCTTGTATCAGATGGTAGCCCTATATGGTCTTTGTGCGTCACATCACCTCCATCTAGTAGTTTCAATCTTAAAATTTGCATATATACCTTTTCGCTTAATTATGTAAAGGATAAATTTACACCGTTGCCCATATCGCTATTTCTGAAAAAGGGTATAGGCGTAGACAAGTTTAGTATATTTATCTAATATTCACATGTTATTTAGCAATTCACCATTAATCAGTCTAAGTCATTTTTGTCTAACTGGCTCCTACGATGATATTATATGCTAATAACTTGGTTATACTTTTTATTTCGGCTTATCCAATCTAGTGATTGGCTTCTGGTTGTAGTTATTCTCTTTTTCATTTGTATCAGTTATCATCACTTGATCAAAATGGGGCCTATTGTTTCATGTGGCGCTTGTACCCCCTAAATCTTCAGCTCAGTTTGAGGTTTAAAGGTTTTTTCCTGAAATAATTAAGTTAAATCAATACAAAATGATAAATTCAGACGGTTGGCTTCCTTTTAGACAATAAATTATGCTTGGGAAATAAAAGGTGCAGGGGCTGCTGCCCAATTAAACTGCATGTTTAATTTAATTTAAAACAAAAAACAGAAACTTATTAAGTTATAAAATGTAATCGAATCAATTGCATGATTATTTAATTTCTGATACAAAAGTCAGCTTTAAAATTAAGCTATGCATGTAATTTTGAAAATCTTGTTGTTCAACTGTACGACTTGTTAGGGGGCATTTCTACATCTTAAATCAAGAAAAATCATTATAAATGAACTATATATGTATGTAAAAAATAAAATATAATATGCATGCAAAACTTGATTTTGAACACATTGATTTTACGATTCGATTTGTGAACAAAGATCTGTGCACTTAATTAAAACAATACCCGATTAGTTTTAGCAATATTCTAATGCATTCAATTAGACCACTTTTTTCTAATATAATAGTTAATCAATATAAATACAACATAATATTCTCGATTGTTATATCTAATATGCAATAACACCCTAATGATGGCTGACTTCACTTTAATTTGTAATGCTTACGTGTAAAACAGCTAGGCTGGAAACTCGAAGCAGGAAACTAACTGCTAAATGTATCAACTTATCTGTATTAGCATCTTAAGGAATGGGGGAAAATGGCGAAGTGTATGTTTATACAGTAGATATCAATAACAGTGTTTGTTTATCTACCTTTGAGAACGTGTCAAACCATTTGAGAACGAACCATACTTAATCAGCTTAAACAACCTAATCTCTTTACCCAAGTGATGATGCTATGCGTTAGAAATACCGTTATCAAACCTCTGATGAATGAGAATGAATACTAATCAAATGTCTAAATACATGACCAAAACAACTCCAAAAATCCTTTCGAATGCAGACAATTGATTTCCCCATCCGGATGAAAATATCATAGTATTTGAATAGGTTAATCACGAAATTCTTAAACATCAATTAAAATATAGAATTTTTAGCTATAAGTCCTTAAAACATTTAATTTTGTATTTGAACGATAGACATCAAATTATTAAGCTTGAAATGAATATTCACGAAGATTAATAAACTATGTAGTTCTCCATTCTAGGACTCATCATGTTTCTTATGCATGAATGTAAATAGCATTTCCTTTGAAATACAAAATATGATTATCCTGTATGCGGATGGTATAACAAGCAAGAATTTGAATGTTTGCAGAAAATAAACTTAAACAGATTGTCGGAGTGGAGCGATTGGGAAAAACAGTAACATGTGAATAAAATAAGGCTGCAAAACAGGTACAGACAATTATATCTATGAAAACACGACTCATTTAAAAATAGAATGGATTAATATAAATAAATAAATAATAAATAATAAATAAATAAATAAATAAATAAATAATAAATAAATAAATAAATAAATAAATAAATAAATAATAAATAAATAAATAATAAATAAAAAATAAATATACTTATTTACTTTTAAGCTGGGAAATATGAGGTCATATTGACCCAAAATAAATTATTGAACGAGACGATAGAATAGAGAATACTGATTTTGAGGTTAACAACAACTGTATATTATTTCACAAAAATAAGTTAATAGCTGTTTATCTACATGATAACGCATGACGTAGCATCACGTCATGATAACAGTATAGTCAATTGAGAATTCAACTGATATTAAACGCATTGTCAATCAGGTACGACAGTTGTATATTGATCAGAAAGAATAGCCTTTAATCATAGGTCAAATTAATCAATCTTAATACATGAATATTTATTGAGAAATGAAATACAAACTATAAGATCTTAGTGTGCAAATGTTTGCTGTCTTTTTGCAATGGTAACTAAAATATATTTTGTCAAACTATCTTATATGTATTGCTATGTTCATTATTCGGGAACTAAGGGACACATTCAGAACAGCCGCTCGCACTAACACTCCAACCACATTCCCGCAAGGGACACTGAAGTAACTTTAGTGGTACAAGGGGGATGCCACTCAAGAGATATGTTCGTAATCACACGCCTCACTAACACTCCACTTCATCAAGTCACCAATACAATAACAAATACATGTACTTGTTCATGATCATTTCGGATTATGGTGGTGTTTTCAGTAAACATAAAAAATATGTTTATATAAGATTTGGGTACCTTATTGTTAGAAATGGTGTCAAATAAAAGACAATTACTATTATAATTTGAAATTAATATTTTAAAACAATCGCTTGAATAAACATTTTGGAAATAAACAAAATGATGCAAAACGCATTGAAATGCACGTGTGTGTGTGTTTTAATATGCAGCCGTTATGCAATGTATCACGTTAATTAATGTGTTTTCGTGTATAAATTTATTTTTTGTTTGTTTGCAAAAACTGTTTTTTAGCGTTTAAAAATACTAAATGTTAAGTCGAAAACACATGGAAAGAATAAGCAAATGAATCGGCTTCGGGTGTGAAAATAATACATCATAGTGAATAACAACTCAAGCGATGTAGGATATTTTTATAATAATAAAAATGATAAGAAGAAGAAGAAGAAGAAGAAGAAGAAGAAGAAGAAGAAGAAGAAGAAGAAGAAGAAAAAGAGCGATATTAATAATAATAATAATAACAATACTACTACTACTACTACTAATACTAATACTACTAATAATAATCCAACTGACTGGTTTTTGGGAAAGACATATTAATGCCCTGACCACGCTCTGTAATAAAAATCTTGCGTAAAACCTCAAAGCTGCAATGTACGTGATGTTAGCGGCCTATCGGCATGTCGGCCAAGTGGCGTGAAGTAAGCGGCCACCTAAAATTGCTTCCTAATTCAAAACATTATATATGCGCTTTCTTCTAACACAATAATTAATCTTATGTTCCTATTCACAAATCAATATCCTTAAGCGAATACCGGCATTTTCCCTAAATGGATTGGTGATCAAATTTGTTTTATACTCGCTTTAGAGTGTTGATTGTTCCGTAAACAAGTATTGTTTAAGAAGCAAACACATATAAATATGATTTGTGTTAATCTATGAATACATATGCTTTGATTAATCATTGTTTTCATAAAATGAAACGAATGTTCAATTGCATTGAAGTAGAGAAGTAGGACGCTAGGCCACCAACTTCACTCCGCAAGGCCGCTCGTTCCCAGATAATATTCAAGAGACCGGGATAATCCATTGAAGTACATTTTACTTCAATAACGTGGACTTCAAAAAAATTCAATTTTTCAAAAGGATGCAAAAATCACATATTTGTTTTTTTTGTGCTGATCTCAAACGCTCAGCAAACTTGATGGATGCAATTCATCGATGGCTGCAATAAAAGGCAGCTTCATGTACGTGAATTAAGCGGCATAGTGGCGTGAGGTAAGCGGCCAAGCGACGTAAATTAGCGGCCTTGCGTCCTAGCGGCGTGAAGTTGGCATCCTAAAGTCCTAAATTTGTTCTCTATCTCAAAGAAATTGTGCATGTGTTTAATTGGAAACTAATGATAAATCAATGTTTTATTCACAATTATAGTATAATTGCGGCCTTATATCATTTCTTATTCAAAACATTTTTATATTAGTTTTTTCTAAAACAATGCTGAAACCATTGTTTTTTTTATGCAAAATGCAATACTCTGGAGCGATTATTAACATTTGTTTCAAAAACTTGATCGAGCAATCCAGCGCCATAGCAGCGTAAATCTTGGGGCCTAACGGCCTGATGGCCTAGCGGTCTAAAATTCCGATACCACTCAATCCAGCAGCCTAAAAAATAAGGAAAAATGCTTATATGTTCGTAAGAACATTGACCTTTGAATAGAAACATCTAATTTATCATTGTTGAAAAGAACGCATATTAAAAGTTTTGAAATACGTCATGCTGTTAGGCCGCTAACTTCGCGTACATGGTTTTACGCAACATGTTCATTTCAGACCTTGGTCAGAGAAATAATATGTATTTTCCAGCCTACATTCAGTTGGATTTAATCTATTATTATTATTATCATCATATAATGATATTATTATTATTATTAATATTATTATTATTATTATTATTATTATTATTATTATTATTATTATTATTATTGTTGTTGTTGTTACCGTCATCATCATCCGATCATAGGCTCCCTACATTTCTTGATTTGCTTTCAGTCCGAGATGTAATTTTCTTTAAAAAGTAGATTCATTCGTTTACTATTTCCATATAATGTGCTTTTTTATAAAGTCTTAATTTATTTTCAAACTCTAAGACCTATTTAAAAAAAACAACAACAACAACAGAAAACGAATTTTAACGAATTTTGGAACTGTTATTTTAAATACTCACAATCCAAAACATATGTTAACATTAAACACTGTAAACACCACCATAGTGAAACAGATAATCCGATATGATCATGAAAACATACATGTATTTGTACTGAATTGGTCATTTGATGAGATGGAGTGTAAGCGAGGCGTTTGAAAATAGAAAGATCTTTTGAGTGTCACTCCATTCATTCAACTCAAGTGATCACTTGAGTGTCCCTAACGGGATAGTGGTTGGAGTGTGAGTGAGAGTGCATGTTCATTCGGCCCTAATTTTAAAGAAGATTTTTAAAATAAGACTAAAAAAGAACATGGAAACCACACAGGGCCAGTCTAGAGAGCAAAAAACCTTAATTTGAACAAACTGTGTAAAGCACCATTACACCATGCTCAAAAACTTTATTTCAAGGGTCTGCGACTTGCGGTTTCAGGAAATTTTCTTTATTTTCTTTTTTTACTTCAGACGCTATTTACTAAGGCCAAGGCATGCTTTGGCCAAAGGAATATTATTTGATTTTTGTTAGTTAACAGCAAAAATATGAGGCTACATACAACTTATCAAAATTCTTGTCCTTGTGATTGAGAGACATCTTGGGCAGGCCAATTTTTGGCAACAAAGCAATCATTTTATGTTGTTGTTAAATTGGCATTGAAAAAAAAATTGACGCACGGAAGAGTGAACACCGCCTCCCGCACTCATCCACCAATACTTGCACGTGTCTTCTAGGGGAAGGCCTTGATCTTAGGTAAAACCAAACACACGTTCAAAAGCATGTCAATACGAATATCTTAGTGTTTGGTTTACAGCCATAGTCAGGCGCGTAGCTAGCCCTCTATTGATGAATGTGCTTGCACCCCCTTCGGAACATTTGTAAACCACGGTGCAATCTGGTTCATTCTGGTCGTTCTGAGGTGCTTTATTAAGTATTTTGAAATAAACATCAGGTAGTCAAGTATGCGTATTGCAACGTTGTCTGTTTTGTGTCAATATCATATGGATTCAGCCGAGTACTCGTATATCTATATTTACGCGCCTGATAGTCCATTTAACTCTGAATTTTACTAACCTGTGACGGATATCGACCGACACTTGTATCCGAGAACAAGGTGCTGGAAGACAAATATATGTGTATAACGGCCCAAATAGACCTGCAGTACTACTGTGAACATTGCAGTGTAATGGGGATTTGAACGTATGTACAAGGTAATATTATGATGCACACCAATTGCTTGGTCCGGGGTTGTAAGAATCCAATTCAAGCAGATAATAAGTGTCATCTTCAATGTTTCGATATACACTTTTGCAAAGAATGGTTGTTATTGGGTTGATTGTCAAAACAAGAAGTGCAAAATGCATTGTTTGCACAATATCACAGACGGCGAATTTTGTCACCACATTTTCACAGCCCATTCCTGAACGTAGTAGTCTGGGTCTGTTTCAGCATTGATTCAAACCCGCCACTACTAAATAAAGTTGAAACATGCGAGAAATTTGAATTAGCTCGTGAGACAGACATTCTGCAGGTCACAACTATAATGGGTTGTACCTGCTATAACCCCGTTATTGCACTTTCGACACTTATTCATCAGAATTTTATGAGGATGTGTGTACTGTTGCATTAAAAATCATAATTTGTTTATACTTTAAATGTTATATCTAATGTGCATGCCCTACTAAAACGGGCCAGTGTTTTTTAAGTGCCTATTTGACATGAACAATGATGACCTTAACCCTAAACTAAAAAAAAAACTTGAAAGTTATTTATACGGCCGCTTTTTAGAGTCATGATCGCGCCATGGATTTAATAAAAATAAATACCCTGTTAAATACATCTGATAAGTTCAATTCAAATTGACGAAAGTTGTGCATTGATATATTAACGCAATTGCATGTATTCAGAAAGTCTCTGACGTGTGGCTGAACCAGTGTTAAAATGACCATAGTGAAGAAAGTGAAATTTACTGATTAGTTAATTAAGATATTTCGCGCTAATTGTACAATATGTAAACAGTGAAGGCGTGTCACATTGGAACTGAAATATATGGATTTCAATACAACTTTTGAAGAAGCGCAACATTTGGATTTTTTTACTATTATTTTGGTCTTTGAAGATATTATTTTAGCAAACTTTTATACAATTATCTAAACGAAAAATAGCTCATTGTGATAAGCATACAGATAATTCCCTTTCGAATTCCCAAAACGCTTAAAAGGGTAAAATGGCACAAATTAAACCAAACAAAAAAATCGGCTGAACTTAATACTGTTTTAAGGGACTTAAGATGTATCGAGCAATTGGGGCCGGAGGTCTGTAAATGGTACATGATAAAGCTGACGTCACAGTAATCTTGGACCCTTTTTTATTATCGAAGATTTAATCGGCTGACAACGCGATCTGATTATTTTTGAAACTTATATATCGCCCATGTGGATTTTAGTCTTAGCAACAATAACTGTTTATTCGTCGTATTGTTTAAAATTCGAAAATCATATCACGAATAACGTTTGAAAAGTGAATTCTTCGACAGTGTATACTTTTGAAATTCTTTTTCGGGCGGATTCATCTTTCATAAAAACGTGGTTTGAAATATTCATTTCAATTTGAACATCATAACTATTGCATTGAAATTGTAAAAAATAAAATAAAAAAGTTCATTCAATAAGTTTTCATAGAAAACATTACCGATAAAAATAGGAAGATCAACCATAATTTATGTCCACTGCCTCATGGGTTTTAGACCTATTTGCGTCGAAATGAGAAATCCTGAGATGAATTGTGCGGCTTCTGCAGTCTGCTCAAAACTACATGTAATCATAACGAATGAGATTTCGGCGCATCACCTTCTGCTCTTAAGAAATGTTTTGATCAGTCCCATTGAAGTACCACAAAGGTTTAAAACAAGCTTTACACTGAAGAGCTGGCCGGAAGGATAAGTATTGAAAATGTATCTGTTCACAAACTTTGACATTGACTCATAGATGTGAGTGCGAGGTTGGTGCCACACACTTGAAAGTGACGATAATACAAATGGGGGCAATTACCATAAAAATATAAAAATGAGTCATTATCACCATGCGGTTGTGCGGCATAGTTGTTTCGCAAGAGACCCTGCTTCGAATCCTAATCCCGAGTGGAACTATTGCTTATCTAGGAAACATAGTATACTGGATATTTAATATTGGCACCGTTTAGGGGCCATTTTGAGTTTTCGGTTTCTGACTTATATTGTCTGAAGGTTGCAACTAAGTTAATCTTATCACTTTCAGCTGTTAAATAAAGCTTAAAAAGGTCATTGCTTGGGTTCGCGTCTAAGTCCTCACACTAAGTGACCGATATTCTATAATGTAATAATTAAGAAAACCCAAATTATTTTTCTTATAAAGATTACAGATAGCTGAGAACCTAAATGTTGAGAAAATGCATATATCAAGGTTATGAAAAAAATATCATTATATCGGTATAGAAGCTAGAAGCACATACTTGTGCAATGCACAAACCCCCCTTGACCTGCAATCACGCCCACTGCTTTATTTTAAGAGATTCTATCGACATTTCAAGATATTTATGGTGTTTTTCACATTTCAATTTAAAAGTTAACTACTGTGTATTCCAAAGTAATAAAACATGACTTGCATGCACATATATCCTTATATACTCGGTTTTAAAGTCATGCTACAACACATTTAATTGTCAACATTTAAAAACAAGTATCTCTAAGACACAAGTATTATGCTATTCTTGAAAATGTTAACTCTTACTTACGCTTATATAAAGCCAATTAAGTATCCATGAGTTATTTACAGCGACTAAAACATACATGATATGAGTAAAGGGTCTGGCATTTACAGACTATTCATTTGCATATGGTAGACATATTTCATGCATTACTTGTGAAGTGGTAATGCAAACAACACAATGGAACAACTCAATGAAGTCCGAATTCCTCGGTTTAAGTGTCAGCAGCCAGTCATTGTCAGACGGGATACTAGTGTTGTCTCTACGTCGTTCAGTTCAGGATTCAAGCGATTGACTGTTGAATGTTCGCAAAAATCATATTTTAGTGTTCTTAGAATTGGACTTTCTTTGGACATTAAGCAAGAGAGGACTTCTGTGACATTTCATGTGTTTCAAATTTAGTTGAAGAGTTACTGGTCAAAAGATCTCGTTTAAAGATTCACTCTCACGCCCAAATTAGAGTAACCTCAATTGAAAGAAGTGTTTCAATTTATCAAAATTAAGAAATATAATTAAAATATATAATGAAGGACACCGTCTTTAATATGAAACAAAGGAACATAAAACGGTATTTCTTTTATGAGACAATACTTGATGACTATTATTATCTTAGGACCCACCAGTCATTTATGTTTTGTACGGTTTTAGCTACTGAATACATGTTTATAATCTTGTTATAAGTAAGAAATATTTTCCATAAATGCATAATTTCGCAGTTCGTTTCGCCGATAATAGTTAACACATATAATTACACGGAAACAGCCAGTCATCTAATCATTCAATATTAACGCATCATTACGCGTTAAACATTAAAGTAACAGAATTAAACTTGTGTTTTACTTTTTTAAACCGTTTTTTTTCTAAAGTAATATGCATATATGAACTGAACCTGTAAACCAATAAACAAGAAGTATAAATTGAAAATAAATAACCTATTACACTTGTTTTATTTCTAATGATTTCGGCAACATTTGTTGACAACGGAAATAGAAAAGGGTATTAATGGCCTGTATGATTTGAACACAATTTATGGAATGAATATCAGCAGCATGCACTCCTTACGCATTCCATAAAGAAAATATTTTACCTTTGATTAATGTTTATGTAGATCCAGACCAGTTAAGTAGCATTAAAAGATGACAGCTTTTGTATATATAAAATCACAGATTTCGTTGGCTTCAAGACAAACATATCAGTTTGCATGATAAAATAATACGTGCAGGTACATAAGTGTATATTTTTACTCTCAAATACAGATATTGTTAAATTAACCACCAAAACCTGTTTTAATATACTTGAATTCCGATTCAATGCTTTGTACAAGTAGTTAAGTGATAATCCTTTTAGATGTATCATAGTTTCTTAGCTTAAAAGAGTCATGTAAATAAGAGTAATTATCTTTTTTAGAATAGACTTAATTGTTTTTTATCCTTTATTAACAATGTCAAGATATGTTGTTGTATTTTTAGTCTCCTGTAATTCAATTTTATGAATGGATGTGCACTGAACTCTTAAATATTTGTAGTTTATGTTTTGTCATGTTGTGTACATATGATACATGAATAAACTATAAAACTGCAGTGAAAATCATTTATTATAGCACATTATAAAAAAATATCAGATAACTGTTGTGAGTCACAATTGTTCAATTACTAACTAAGATATAATATGTGCTTTATTTAGCTTGCAACTCCGAGCATATTCATTTTATCTGAAGTATTATATCCGAACGTATTTGTAAGTATATGTACCTTAAATGGTTTTGAAATGAACTGTTCCCATTTATATAAGTATATAAATATAGAACACGGTTTTCTGTAATATAGAGACGAAGCACATGCGACCATATTTGCCATTCGTTATTCGCAAATAGTTGCATCAGGTCCGTCACCCTTGGTAGTGACTGTAGGCCAAATTGAAACTTCGAATGTCCAATTAAGCATTTTAAAATACAACTATTATAAATTATATATTAGCACTTTTGTCATTTGTGTTTATTAAATTTTCAATAAAATAACTAATACAACTAAAAAGAACATGCCGTTCTTATAGTCTGCAAAGCATTGAATATACATCAACCTTTGGGCGACACGAAAACACGGAACGTACGCTTATTGCGAAAATATTTTTTTGAGGGAATTTCGGAATCTTTAAAATTGAACACAATTTACTTTTCTGTTAAAAAATATTATGTTCTTTACATTTATGAATTCTTATCTCAAACATATACCTATGACAAGAAAATTATTGATAAAAATTTAAATGTATCCCAAAGGTTGTTTTCAAAATATACACACTTTTTAAAAATTCATGATTGTTCCTTAAATGGTATTCCTGCTGATTAGTGCTTAATGACTGAACCTTTTTTAAAGCGTTCAAAATCGTTTGCAAAATTGTTTTATTATTTTAAAAAATAAATTGATAGAAAAAAACACAATTACTTTTGGGCGACACAACATATATCCTATGGGCGACACGAGTCTCCCAAAGGTTGCATCAAAGTTACCCAAAGGTTGGATTGGTCTAAATATATATATATATATATATATATATATATATATATATATATATACTATTAATCTTTGAAACGCTGCTCTGTATGTTGTGTGTGCTTCAGATGGTTCTCTCCTTTAGAATACATTTATCTGATTTGGCGAACACAAATATTGATGCAAAAAGCTACAGAAACAAGCTCAGTAGCAAAAAGTTAAAACATAAACCCGGTTTAATGGCACTGGGTAAACGCCAAAGACATATAACATAAAATCACAAACAAGAAACATGGAAGAACAGCACACCCAATACGTCTTCCACAGTGTAGATATTTTTAATCTTATTATTCGTTGTACAGGTGTGCACAGAGTATGTGAGTCGTTAACTAAATTAAGACAAAGGTTATTGTTTTCAATATTTTCTTGCCTTTCTGTTATTGATGTCCTTGAAGCTGATTGCATGATTTCACATCTTCATCAGCAAGCCACACGTTGTACATTGTCACAGTTCCATTTTCCGTCACTGGAATATCGCTGTATGCAGACGACATATAATTCGCAGTTTCAAATTCCTCTCACGTTTCATGTTTCGACCATTTTATTTTATGGTTGCATTAATATTAACTGTACCCGAACTTTGTCTTTACAAACATTAATCAGATATAGATATATTGCAACATTGGATTATTCAGTGATAATTTGTGTGCTATTGAACAGGTACTTATACGTGTTGACAAATTGGTGTTCGCTCCTTTATCCAGTTTTACAGTTTTTGAACAAGTTAAAGCTTGAAGACCATTGCCACATATTGAATTGTGTGATATACGCCACAATGACGTAGGTCAGCTCGTTCAAAAAAGTATCTGAATTAGTTTAACCCTACACGGCATATTAGGGTAATTTTAACTGTATTTATATCATTGCATTAAAGTTTATCCGTCAGCTGTTGTAAGTAATGAGATAAATAACTGTATATGTACACTTATATATAAATTATTATTATAAAATGCTCTTCATTAGTTTTTTTTTGATTTTTTTAACTTTCGTTTTAAAACTACAATGAGCAAATTATCGATCTTAGCGTAGAACTTCAATCAGTATGGCTACTTACAATTCCTTAATGACACAGGAACGGGCTACGTAAATACTGAAAAACATAAGATATTATTAAGCAGGATCTAGTGGTGTATTTTCTTTGAAATAAAAACAAAGACAATTGTAAATTTAGACAATATAGTTTTAAATCACGTTGAAAAAGTATTCAATTCTTTTAACATGGTGACATTAAAATTAAGTGTCTGGCTATATCAAATACATAAACAATCATTAAAAGTACACCATATCAGTTTTGTGTTAATTGAGATTAATATTTAATAGAACCTGAAATCTTTACTTAAACACTAGTACGTCCCTTAAGTTTTCCCATAAGGTCAATATGGAACGAAGCCATGTACGCTTAACATGGCGATGTGGAACAAACAAATGCTCGAGAGTAAACTGTTTCATTTCCCGGCTTTAGTTATAGTAAAACCCGAATGAAAATAGAACCAGCAATTCCTTTGGCCAAGTGTGTTGTTTATAATCTAGGAACAATGGATTAGGCTTGGTACTGAACTTGTTTTTGTAGCTTTTCGTATAATTATATTGGGGTTAGCACTAACACTCTCAAAAACTTATTTTTAGTTTTCATGGTTAAAGTTAATGCTGGATTATTATTTGTAACTGTTGATACAGATGTATAAACTGGTTTAAACCCTCAGTTAACTCGTGTTTCAGTTGACCCGAGTTTTACTGACAATTCCAAGGCGGTAATCCCGCCATTTATTGGTTACGCTATTGTGATTCGTGGCCTAGTTCAGTGTCCCTAGGGCTCATACTTTGTGCCTCTTATTAGGTTTAATATTTGAATGTTTGACAACTGGGCTTGTCCCTGTATTTTTCACTGTAGAGTTGAACAAAAAACAAAACAAAATAGAAGTATAAAGGCACCAAAACCATTATTGTGTTTAACAATACGTGATTGGCACATGATCAAACAGGTATTAGTAGTATATGCATGCAAATGCTTGAAACAATTAAAAAACCTAAGCCTAAGGCTACACAAAATCTTATACCGGACCCTGATCAGTTTTAAAGTTGCCTTAAAATTTTGATACATCGGTCAAATTAAATAAGAGTATGTCTTTAGAGAAATAGTAATACAATTTTGAAATATTGGTGCAATTTTGACGATATCTATTCCTAGCATTATTTTGATTATTATTTGTCTGTAAATTGATTAGATGTAAAAGGCAACGTGTTTTGTTCACCTGTCTGTTTGAGCGACATAAACTGAACTGCTATCGAGCTCATCCGAAACTAGTTTAGCAAACGAACTCAGCTACACCAAAGTTGGAGTCGACCGATTCATGCCGATGTTAACCGAGTCGTGCTCGGAATTTGCAAATTGGTTTCCAAATGTTGCCTTAAAGATGAGATCCAGTCAGCACTAAACGAACGGATAATTAGAGACGGCTAGACATTTCATGCCCCAGGAAGCACAGGTTCTAAAGAAAAAAGGCCACTGACTTAGTGGATTGTCTTTGGTAGGTTTACAATTGAATAGTCCAATATGAGTACAGTTATACAGGGACGACACAATACGATGAGACACGCAAAACACAATAATATTCTTTGCATATTTGATGACAACGGCAGAACCATAGTAGAAGTCAGTTTCACAACAAAATTTAAAATCGCCAGGCATACAAGATTTTGTAAACGACATTACGAACATGTTCAATAATCCATACGTCAAATCAAAAATAGCACAGAATTTAGCAAGGAAAATATTGTGTTTCTGGTTTTTTCCAACGATAATGGTAAATAATTGAAAGCTCTGGCGAAATCTCTGTCCCTTTTACTCTTCTTGTCCGTCCTATAACGTAATTATTAACAAATCTATTAGGGAGAAAGGCAAACGTCATTATGCGCCACTTAACGCGCAAGTAATCGCTCCATGGAGAATATAATCGTTTACATATTCCAGACAATTAGACAGTACCGTCAGAGCTGTGAAAGTGATAGCTAGCAATTTGATGGTTCAGCAGTAGATATTTCGTCAATGACAAAGCATCCTAAATAAGTCGGATGACCGAATGCGAATTTAGTTATTATTTGCACTTCTCCTTCTAAAACAAGACAACACCATTTGTATTTGATTTAATCAATGGAAGCCTCGCCTTTGATAGGCTTCCCATTTGTTTACGTTTTAATCAAGTCAGAATATTTTTGTTTTATTGCTATATCTCGCAAAGTTATATAGTGTCTACCTCTATCACGTCAATCTCACTTGAAATAATAATCTATAATAGAACCTTGAAAAATGATACAAGAGAAAGACATTTGTAAAATGTTTTGTCATTAATGTCCTATACAATAAAACCAAACACTAAATAGCAAACATTTTGGAGAAGCCAAAATAATGCCTTGACGCAGATAGAATATTATATGACCCCAGTAAACGAAACAAGGAAACTCATTGAAAAGAAATGCCGTGGCCTTTAAATGGTTAACCCTTTCACTAGCATCAATATTCATTAGTCAAGCACTGAACAAGTGCATTGTTTATTATTATTTAAATTTCTCTTGAATTATGTAACTCGTTACTGGTTTTGGCTGGCACTATAATGACAGGGTTTCAAGTGCTTTAACGACTCGTTTTATGTTTCACGTTTCAGAGAATTATATGTTACTTAATATCAAGAACATTTCGCAATACATTGCCATGTGTTAAAAAGAGGTTAAATACAGGTTCACGCGGGTTCACATGTAAGAGGCAAATAAGGACGAATGCCGTTCCATGAGCTTTGATGCATTAAATAAGCTTTTATTTAATCCATACTGGCGTTATATCACTTACTTAATGATTAATCAAAACTTGATTATATCCGACTATGTATAAATATTACATTAATAACCTTTGTAGTGCAAAGAGGCCAACAATAAGAAGTTTAAATTTAAAATCACAGGTTTTCTAAATCACACATATTAAAGCAAGCATGCCTATAGCTTAACTACAATATATAGTTCGTACTAAAATGAGTCCACGTAAAAAAAAACATATTCTAAAATTTAAGGTAAATTTACTTGCATAAACATGAAATGAAATGAGTAAATAAACTTAAAGAACCTACGACTCTTCGCCCTATTAAAGCTAGCTGTATAGAGAGACGGAATAAGTGCCGATATATATCACATACGGCGGTTATATAAAGGCTCGGATAAAAAGGCTTTTTGAACAACTACAATAAACATATTTATGGTTAAAGACAGGAACGTATGTTGTCATTGTCATTAAAGTATTATTAAAGCAACAGGGAGAGGCATCCGGTCGATAATGCATTTTCTAAAGATTTCGAAGCGTCGTTATTTCTCTGAATAACACAAAGAATACAGAACAGTTGGACAGCTACAATAATGAAAACATCTTGTTACAAGGCTGCAACCTGTAAGAATTTTGGTTAATGTATGTTGAGTTTATCTGTCAGATGACCTCTAGGTTCTGGTGTCAATGACATAAGTATTCTATTTCGAAGTTTCTTCGGAAAAAATAAAAACCAAGAAACTTGTCATTTCCTAGAGACTAAAATACTTGACAGAGAAATCGAGCACGTGAAAGTGATAGAGAGTAATACGCTGGTTCAGCGCCAAATCCGTCTTCGCTCTAAAAACAAACTAAACGTAAACGTTGAATGACAGTTTAATGTATTCCTTCCACACTTTCTAAAATAAGATGATTTTAACTTTTATTTTGGCCCAAACTGAAAATCGTCATTCGCCGAATCACCCATCTTCGAAATAACACACAACTTAATTGGTATTTTAAATCGTTTGTCGTTGGCATTTTATTATTTCATTTTAGCAGTTTGTGCATTTATTACGCTTTACATGCCTTAAATCTTTTTCGCAAAATCAAACAAAAACAACAATGCACACAGCCATTCGACAAAAAAAACACATATAAGACAATGCGCAAAATCTCATTAAAGACAATGCAGACTGCCATTCGATAACCAGACCTGTTCACCGATACTACAATTTCATTAAAAGATTAAAGACTAATCAAACCAGGATTTATTATACAGCTATTTCTCGATGATATTCTAGAATATTCAACATAAGTACTAATCGTCTATGAAAGTATTCGTTGCCAAGTGATACACATGACAAATGATGTCATTAGATCGAGAATAAAGACGTTAATGTCCAATGACATCTGTATTTAAAATACAAGTATTGTGTAGAAGCCCAAACAATGCCGTAAACCAGATAAAATGAGGGACATTCCTTGATATCAGTCAAGGAAACAGGAAAACCGACTGCCGTGGTCTAAAAATGGGTAAACATTTCGCGGTTTATGACAGTCATTAGCCTAACGCTGGACAAGTAAATCGATTATTATTTGATTTAGCTAGAGCATAATGTAACAATTTACATAAAGATGATTCGGCCGGCTTAATAATGATCGGGTGCCACCTACGCTACCGGTGGTTGAAAAACGCGGATGATGTTTTGCATTTTAGAGAATGATATGCTTATTAATTATTACGAGCATTTCGAAAACAACTGACATCTGTGGCAGATGACCCATTTAAAAAACAACACGCCATTAGGGCAGCCACACATACGGTATTCGTTGATCAATAGTACATATGGAATACAAACAGTACAGCGTTTATTGATATATGAAATAGGAAATATATGGGCCAAAGATAATGCTGTTGCTGAGGACACCCGATCGACTCAAGCAAGAACTAGACACAAAGGCGACTCCATACGACAATAAAACTATTATGCTCATTTGAAAGCCGCTTTATGTCTTTAGATCAGAGGATAAGTTCAACAAAGTTACGATCTAAATAAAGATTAAACGCTACGACTAGATAAGTAGCGAAATAAATGACATATTTACGCCATCAAAAATCACATTGCAAAACATGTAATTAAAAATCGGAGCTAACCGCCCCGATAGCTAAGTAGTAGAGCGTTATCTTCTGATAAGGTCCCTGGTTCCAACAATGATTGAGTCAAACCACAAGGCGGTTACCTAGTTGGTTCCAGCACTTGCCTTGCGCTCGACATTAAGAGAAAAATATTGACAAAATGTATGAACAATTGTGAGCTTGCACGTGTATATACGTATCAACTAATTCAAGTTATGACATGAAAAGTACAGGGGGGCGGGGGGGGGGGGGGTTCAACCCAATCCAACATTGAAAATGAACCCTGTTTAATGTCAAAAGGTAACAGCCTAAAGCGGCACTGACCGAGAGGGCCATACGTACAAACACCACAACCTCATTCGCATCAAAACAGATTTAGCATTAAATGATTGAATTTCGAAATTGGAACCTTCAGTTGAACACGAGCTACTGGAGGTTTAAACTTGTTTACTGGCACATAATAACATCGCACTTGCCCATTTATGATTCAAGTTTTACAAAACTAGAAATCTCATATTAATGAGAGGCATCGGCTGGCATCGATAATTGTACTGACAACGGGCTTAAGGATATTTCTATATCCCTAAGAAAATCTTTGTCGACCACCAAACTTCACTTGGGTATTTGAGGACAATAAACTGATTGAAGCAAAAGTTACATAGCCATCACTGCATTCAGATTTAATATCATTACTTTTGACGAATCTATTTCTTACCACTGTCGAATACAAAAAGCATTTAAAGGGTCATAAATTTAGTCAAATAATGTCACAAAGAATCAGGTCAACATGATTATTTCTAAGAGATTCTGAGAGATTCTTTTTCAAATGTTTAGAGACATGTTAAAAGGTCCCGTTATAACATCGGTACAAAAATGTCACACTGGTCAGTCCCAAAGCAGCAATACGAACATTAATTTACCCCTATTCTGGTGCGTGTGTGATCTGTCGATGGTGTTTGAAAGGTTTGTGTCTCTCGTCAAATGTCTTTGTTGCCCTAGCCTTGTTTCGTTTTTTCATACTGAGCTATGCAACGGTCAGTATTAACGCTGTGGGTGTTTGAAAAAGCTAGTATTCGGGCTTCCATCGTTCCTGCTTTGGAGCTTTTTTCATTACACAAACTGCTTACTGTGCACCGATGTTCACATGGACAGTAAAAATACGATGGCACATGTCGTACATTAAATGACTGCCATGTATGGTATTATTTGGAAAATCTCCAAAACTTAAACCAGAGAAGTGAATATGAACAATGAAGCACTAGTGATTAGTTTTTTATCTTAAATCTTATGAGATTTTTTGAAATAACGAACTATCAGATTATCAATTCTCATACGGACAAATAGCAGATAACAGGTCCTCTGGTCCTCTGGGAAATGTTTGTATGCGACTGGAGCCAAATAAAAGACATATATCGATTGACGTAGTCATTCAGATTTTCATTAATTATCGATGGCTTTGTAGTTATAATTGTATGTACAGATACGATGGACAGACAGTTTTCAAAGTTTAAATTGTTTTTTTAAACAATATTTATTTCATATGATGAGTTCAATGAACAAAGAAATAAATTAGATATTTGATATATAACGATTAAGGAAATTGCTTAAAGCTGCTATTTTTACCTCTTTTCTTATCTGTCAACAGATTTTGTTATATTCAAGTTCATAAGTATTAGAAAAAAGATAGATAAGTGGATTGGAAGATGTCATTTAGACATTTTGATTCTTTTCGTAAGTAGGTGTTCAAACCCTACAGACCCACTTGACCATACCACTAAACGCCTCATATCAAGGATGTATATCCTAACTCCAAAGGAATATGTTCCATTGTTTTGTGTTTGAAAGTATTTTTCACCATGTACTGACAAAAACAGCAATTTCGAACAAACATATGGTCGCTGATAGCCATCAGTATAAAAGTAAACACGTATTTGGACTAACCGAAAGCCCTCTTTGATATCTGCTTTCTTTTACAATATAATCTTGGATGAATACAATAGCCACCTGACTCTAAAATTCTGAACACATGCCATTGTCTTTACATTGATATTCAAAACAAAATTAAAAGAAGAAATTGAAAAGTATTTACACTCCTAACATTTTTATCCAGCCTATGTTACAATACGCTAACATCCTCTTATGTAAATATCAAAATTCAATCAAACAAGTGACTTACTACAGAAGCTGCAAATGATTTTAAGTGATTTAGGTATATAAGTTTATTCAAGCCTCTTCTTAACACCAGGGATATGATTCATTCTGAACCCAAAAATGAACATCTTTCTGAAAGTGACACTCGTATTTATAATCAATATAACCTAAAAAAAGCTTGAGTAATAAACCTCTAACTACTTATGCAAGAATGCATTTTATAGCTGAAAATGCAAAAAAATGCCGTGTTTTCTGCATCTTCTGTTGCTTAAATTAAACATGGTATCCTTCTTCAGAACCATTGGTTTTCGAATTTAATTCTTCTTTTTAGGCATTAAGTGTGGTATTGCTTATTTGGAAGTAAGAGTACATTTACAAATAGGTTAAAATTATCTTTGAAATTGGGTTCATATATTTCTGTACCTAATATGTATGATAAAACAATTCGCTTTTCGCTCGCTTTGGTCTTTATGAAATGTAAAAAATGTATTTTTCTTTCGCTCGCTTGCTCCTTTTTTGTTAACAAATCCGTGAAACAAAAAACAGGTGATGACATCAGAAATATAGACACTATTGTTAATGTCGTTGTAACTGTATCCATTAAAATGGTGGCAATGAAAACAGGAACATGTTCTTCAAGTGAAAATTAAGATGAAACGGATTTATATATATATATATATATATATATATATATATATATATATATATATATATATATATATATATATATATATATATATATATATATATATATATATATAGTATTTATGCACTGTGCTGTTTGTAGAGTTTTGTGCTGTTCTATGTTTCTTGTTTGTGATTTTGTGTTCAATGTCTTTGGCGTTTGCCCATTGCCAGTAAACCGGGTTTATGTTTAAACATTTTGCTACTGAGCATGTTTCTGTAGCTTTTTGCATAAATATTGCAAAGAAAGTTGATGAGGATGAATAGTAAAAAAAACGCACAAACATATCATTCCAAAGAACAATTTTATATCAAAACGTATTCATTTGAAATGGTGAGACATATTCACACTTACATTATTTAGTGTTACCATTTCCTTTTAAAACACCTATGCATGCATACCTGCATGTGAAATGTAAGCATCGCCTTCAAATCTGTGACACAGAGATTTGCAGTCATCTGAGGCCTATTCCATGTCTCCTAAAACCTAAGGTGCTGTGTAAAAATAAGATAAGTGCATAGTTTGAACGATGATTGTAAATATGATGAATAAACCATTTACCCCAAATATTTTCCATAGGCGAATGGTTGCCATATTCTTTGAGTAATATTCAGCACGTGTATATAAATTTAACTAAGTGCAAAAACATGCTTTATAAATCCATCATGTATTCTTGAAGCTTTTTCGATGTGTTGGTGGTGAGATTTCGGTCACTTGTGCAGTGTCGTTTGGCCCCTCGCCTTGTGCCTCTAAATATGGTTTATATTTAAATGTTTCACCACCACTGGGTTTGTCCACGTAGTTTTGAGTGCATGATTGTCCTTGGAGTTTTCATTGTTCTACTGCAGATCTAGTTGGATAGGACCGTCACAATGAAGGCGTGTACTCTATTCATTCGTTATGAAAGCAAGCGCAATGGGGAAAAATAATATGTTCCGCCATATATTAAATACCCGGTTAGGTAAATGCTCGGTTTAAAAAGGTTTTGAACAACTACAATGACCATAATCTTGATTTAAGAGAGGAACGGTAATTGTTTTGGCAAATAAAGTGTTCTTAAAGCAGCAGGGATTGACATCAGGTCCATTATAAAAAGAGAACAAATTACCATGCGCCATTTTCAATTTCCCTGCATCACCAAGTAAACAAAAAGCAGTTGTACTTTTACAAATAAGATATAAATCAATTTTCAAGATACTGCAATTCAGTTGTTTGAAATTAATTAGCTGATTATCGTAACTGTCTGAAACAAATAGACTAAATATCACAAACAATACATTTAATTGCAAACCATAATATTACGTTTTGAATTAATAATTCATTAAATTTCATCAAATTCGAACCAGTTAAAACATGCACATTGATGGTCTATTTACAGTGTTCCCAAGAACTCATGATGTGACAGAGCGATGCACGAAAAACATGTCGATGTGGAACAACCTGAAAAGTGCGAGAGGGTGAAATGCTACCTATGATTTTAACCCTTATGGACTTTGCCAGGAACCAATGCAAGTCGTGACGTATTTTTATCAACACTTACAATTTGTGTTTGATTTTCAGTTTAATGATTTGGCTATGTTACCTTGTGCAGACATGTTATTGGTTATCATCTATCTAAAACACTCAACAACATTATTTTGTCAACTAGTTTGAATTGACAACGTGCGTCAGATCGATAAGTGTCAGGGACAAAGCCGGTTGAAAAATACATAGACGCTTAATAGTGAAACATTATTAGAGACAATATGCAAACAAAATTAAAATCAAAATTAAAAATAAGGCATTTTTTATAAACATCTAGTTCCAAGGCTAAGCATATAAACGTTATTGATGATTTAGCCTTGTATGGAATTTTTGTTATGATTTGTATTTTACTGGTAAAATGGTTATAATGTACTGGTGTTAATAGCACAGGTACAAGTTTCAACGTCTCATTTGATTCTACATTATGCACTCAATATGTTTGATATATCCGTGTGTTATAAAAGTTAAGACTTGTCAAAGGTGTGTGTGGTATATAGGTCGAAGATGTCGACAACAGTTTCTCTTAAGATACAATTGCATCTGTATGAATGAATATTCATGACCAAAACTGCGAAGATTGTTCAAATTAGATGCCCATATTCTTGACAAATATTTTTCTCTGACATACCGACATTGCTCTATTCTGACGTATTATCCGCAATCAAATACCATGCAATGCACGTTCGTTCAACCTGTTATGAACAGAGAAGTTGTCACCTTGTGTTTTGAATTAGTTAATACTTAACCGGTGTATAAATGTTGTCTAGGCTGTAGTTTTATTTATATTTCGGAAGCAAACATTCAACTATTTGTACCATCAAAACAAAGTTGAATCGTGAAGTGCTGTAGGTAACGACGATAAATACCAGCATGTAAGCGAGTCATATGAATTATCATTAAAAATGTTCTTGATTACGATTCAAAAGTTTTTAGTACATAGGTCATCGTGGCTAATAAATATTTCTTAATGACACTGGAACAGGCTATGGAAATAACAAAACACATTATAAATCAAAAAGCAAGATTTAGTGGCGTTATTTTTCTGAAATATAAACTAAGACGACTGTCAATTTCGAGAAAGTAGTTTTAAATCAAGTCGAAAAAGAGCGTTATTGTTTTGAACGAAGTGACATTCGTAAATTGTATTGTCAGACGAAATAAAATGCAAAAAGGATCATTAAAATATGATTTAGTACAAACTATATAATGTTTGTGCAGAATAGACAGACATTATTTTTTCCAGGAAACACGAAATTTAAACGGAAACTCCTAGTACAAACGTATGTTTTTCCTTGAAACCAAGAAATGACAGAGCGACGCACGCTAAACACTGCGGTGTTGATCAAACTGAGAGTGCTCTGGAGTAAAATGTGACCTTTATTGTCTTGAGTTATAGTTCAACTAAAATGAAATTAGGATCACAAATGCCTTTGGCTAATGCTGTGTGAAATTAGTATTAGAGTTAGGGCTAACACTAACACTCTCAATGATACAGGAACATTATTAAGATGAAAATAATCAATCACTTGTAAATTAATGCAATTACAGCAATATTTTTATTTCATTACTCTGCAAAAATAGTTTGTTTCGATATATAAATTTTACTTATTCTAAAATAGAACGAGTCATATCTCGGGTAATGAAAAATAAAACTGTGTCAATTGCAAATAAGTTTGCTGTCTAATCATAAAATATTGCTGTATGTCAGTTGAAGTACCAAAAAAAAAGAAGAAATGGTTGTGTTATATTTTGTTAAATGCTGATTTTGGTGTATGGCGATGCATATACATACTTGTTTTTTTTCTAAAAAAGTTGATATATGGACACTGCCATTGACAATTTCGTTCCATTTATTATTTATATTCAATAGTACTTGTCTTTCAATGAATATCTGTCCCCATTACTCTTGCTGTCCCTCATGAAGGAAGACAGATTAACACATCTATTACGGAGAAAGAGAACGAATTTTGTGTATCATTAAAGGCGCAATCAATCGCTCCCTGGAGACTATAATCCTTTACATGTTCCAACAAAATGGACAGCACGTCAGAGCATGTGAAAATGATATCGAGTAAAACGAAGATTCAATACCGTATCTGTCTTCTCGGACAAAACGACTTAAAATTAAACGTAGGACGACACAAACCATTTAACGTCTCTCCCACTCCTCCTAAACCAGATGATGTTCAGTTTTAATTTGATCAATACTAGTGTTATGCCGTCTGTTATGCAATACTTTTGTTAAAACAATTCATTATTAATTGATACCAGTTTCATAACTGCAGCGTGAACTATTGACCAATCGTTATATTAGGTGTTTTAACATCTGCTATTTGAAATATGCAACTGCTGATAAAAGCCACAAAGGACGTGTCAGTCAATCAATATTGACTTAAGCTTACTGCTTTTTATTGTTTATAAGTATATATTTTAGCAACCCGTTATAAAATAGTGTTGATGCTTATTTTTGGACTGCATATCTTGTGTTATTGTTCAGGAATGAACAACAAAATAAAATCATAAAAAAAGACTTGGTTTGGACAGTTAAAGCTTATTCCCCAAATAAACTAGCAACCTTTGTATGTCAATACCTCATTGTCAAAAATCACATCATTATTCACGTTGAAGCCCGAATAACGTGAATCAACTAAATATATTCCGTTTAGAAAACTTAACATGGAATCTTATTGGAAAATGAAAATGGATAAACATTTCGCGGGCTTCATTTATGAAACGCTAGAAAAGTGCATCATTTATTATGTGATATTTGAGGAGAGTTTCATTTGGAACGATTAACTTTTACTGGGCTCGGCTGAGGCAATAATAACAAGGTGCACATAACCTTGCCTGTGTTTAAACATGCGTTCGATGTATGCCATTAAACAACCAATATGTTCATTAATCTCAGATGCGTTTCGCAATACTTTGACATGTGTGAAAGATTACCTGTCTTTGAGCATGCTAAACAATTCATACAGCCACACATGAGGTCGTTATCGATCATAGTACGATTGTATTGTTATAAGAATGATGAATACAATAGGGAATCACATTTACAAATGTGTCGCTTACACCAATTTAAAATGGTTTGGATGGTCATGATCGGGAAGAAAATAAATAACTACACGGTTAAAGAACTTCAGGTCGACTTGTTCTGCTTACTTTGTCAAGTTGTATGCCTCCAACACCATACCACAATCAGAGCATCTATCTGCACCGAGGTTTGACTAAATAATTTATTTTCCATTGTGTTTTACCAACGTGATTTAAACTCTTCGAGGCTATGCCTTTTCCGTATTTGGTGTAACATGTTTTCGGTGCAATTGCCAAAACAATCTAGCAAATAATAGACCGAATTGTCCAAAGAATCATAGATAGTGTGACTACGGAAAATCTTACATAGCAAAACAGTTGTACTGGAAAAAATGTTTCTGAATTTCATTGTAATGAAAATGAGCCAGAATTTTGTTGCCATACAAGCTGTTCCGCTCCATGTCGCCTTTAATCTCCATTAGAGTCTCTTGTGACAAATGAACACAATCTTACATAAATCATTCACACAAAGCAACACTATAAAAATCTCAATGACAATGACAATTGTAATTGTATTCCAATTACAACAAGTAAATGAGTTGCATATGTTGCAAATATGGACAACGTTATATGTGAAAGTGAAACAGTCGTGACTGTTTGAATTGCAGTAGGAAAGGCACAGCAGTAATTCACATCCAGGCAATAAAAATACATGACACGTTTCTTTGGGGCTATTTCTATTTGGTTCATGTTTCCATGATTATTTAGATCTAATGTCCTAAGATATCTTACAAGGTCAACGCTTTTAAATTGTTTTAAGCTTACATTTGCATCAAGTATCATTAAAAAGCATTAAATATCTCATGTTATCATTTACGTGTCAATTGATAGCCATTAAAATGTCCACTTCAGTTCATTTTAAGTGTTCCCAAGTGTTTATATCATGTGACGGAACAGAAAGATGCCAGTAAAACAAGGATATGTTTAGCAAGTTTGACGTACTGGTACCTACAATAGAAGTAATTCATATGAAATTCATTCAAATAATATAGGCCTTCAGTTAAGTTTTGCTGATATTTATACGTGTTGGGACAAGCTTGGGTTGAGAGCTTTACAATTAGTTCTTAACCCCCCCCCCCCCCCCCCACCAATAGACCCCTTGTCATTGACGGTTCCAAGGCGATAAACTCATTATGTGTTGATATAGACATGATGCTGCACGTATAATTGATGTTTATCTCTAATTTAAGGTCTGTTTGGGCCTTTACGATAAGCCTCTAAACAAGATCATCGTTTTGAACTGTGCAGTCGGCGCCAACACAGTAACTGTATTAAACCGTGTATATTTTGAGAGTCAGAGGATACATTGTAGATATACAAATAAAGCCATAATCTTTAGAACTGAGTCAAAGTCTCTAGGTATCTAAAGCCGTCAATAATACTACGAGTACTTTTGTCCAAGTTTCCGGATGACAGAAACACTATGTTCGGATTTCTCTAAATGAACCATAAGCAACCACTTTGCCAAGGCTATTTGATTGTCGAAGGCTTCCGAAACCATACAATTGTTTCTTTTCACATTGTTTGATATTATTTGTTGTTTTTTACTGACCGCTCCTGTGCAATAACCCTGAGATATTTAATCAGGATGTTTAAGAACTTAACGATTTTTTCCCCTAACGAGTCTGTTGGGACTGTATTATTATGCTTTCAAAAAACTGTTGAATGGTTTTTAAGTTCTGGAATCATCCCTTTAGATTACAACGTATTCATTTAAAGACATAATTATGTGAAAGTTTTCAAGTCAAAACTGTAAAAATAATATAAATGCATGTACGCTTTTTCTGTTTAATGAAAAACACACACAATTAAATCAAACTCCTAATTAAGCACGTGAAACCCCTATCGTTAACCCATTGTTTGATATATAATTTAGCGATCCATTTGATTTCCTTATAATTACAACTTTGAATTGATATCTTTAATCTAATTAACTTTGATTAGTGGCCGCACATTGACCCCTTTCTTTGTTGTGTTTTCGTGATATAAAGCCTTTAATCTCGCGTATGAATATCATTGTCACGGGCTACAAAACGGCAGCTTCCATGCTACGTTTATTTGGAAAATTTCTTTAACAAACACTTGAAATGTCCCATAATGAATGTACTTTATGTTTCTCTTTGAAGTGCGATAGGCTTTTCCATTTTCAGTTGTTTCGTTTCAGTTGTCATATCAAATTATGGCATGTACCTTTTGATAACTTTTGGTTCGTCATCTGTAATTTAACGTGTTTGTTCCTTTTACAAACATAAATATAACATAGGCTTAAATTGAGTGAAAATTACTCATGAATAAAATTGATAAAATTTCAAAACATAGATTTTTTTATTAGAGAATGTGTCACCCATTTTGTATGTATTAATGTTGTCAGTAACGTTCGGGTAATTTATCTGGTTAATTTGTCAACTCTGATATTTATTTTCTTCCGTTGAAATCCTGCAAATTTTTACGTTTTAGTTGTTTCAAAATACTGCAGCTTCAAGTATTTTCACTATCTGTTTCTGAAGTTTATATGATTATGAGTATTTTAATTTCAGGCTTGTAACAGAAAGGTAGATATTGGAACTGTGTGTATCTTAGAACAATTGTTCCGAGGTTTCTCATTATACGGATTCTATCAGAAATAGAAAACGCAACTTTCGGTTTCATTTTCAAAGATTCAGTGATGACACAAACTGGTTTAAACCCTTTTTACTGACCGTTCCAAGGCGGTATCCAACAAATCTTGATAAACACATCTATTTTTTTTAAATAGAATATATGTACATAGAGTACATGTACTGTGTTGTTTATGGAGTTTTGAGCTGTTATTCCAGATGAATGATTTAAGATAGTTTTTGATAATATCCGAATGTATCATTATGTTATTTTTATGTCGTTAAAAGGTACGTCTATGAAAAACTGAGTTATAGATCAGAGGCCTCACATTACAATACACTCTATGTTCTGTTTTGATAGAAATAAATGTCGCATATGCGTCGCAAATGACCTTCATTTACAATTGCTAGCACATAAATAGTCACCGTTCCTTATTTGTTATTGCGTTTCGAAAAATAAACTAACATATGCTCTTTATATCCAAACATGAACGGGAAATCTGTTCTAAGTATTGTCTTTTCTCTTCTTTTAACACGCATTTAGGCAATCAATAAAATACTTAAATCAAGCAAAAGTCGAATTACCAATAAGGAACTCTTTCCCTATTCCATATTTCAACGCTTACAAATGGTTCCTTATTCTGTATTCAATATATAGTATTGAAAATGAACATCAACTCATTTCTTACTATTGTTGCGTTTTAACACACAGTTGGGCCATTTATGGAATAACATATTAATGAAAATAGCAAAAGTTCCTTTCTCCTTAATCGACTTGTTCTATTTTAATAAGTGTTGGAATTCCGGGTATTAACTAAATGTGTGTTAAAGGAGAAAAAAGCAATACTTGATGATTTGATGTTTATTTGCAAAGCAATATTTTGAATTATGAAAACGGGAACCAATTTACCAACCATGAATATTCATGACTTAAATCTAAGTAATTGGAAACATAATTGGAGCCCGTCGTCTATATCGCTCCATGCAGACGTATTATACCCAGATTGGAAATCATATCACGTTCAATTTATTGTGTTTTGTTCGGCATTTTACTAAACCATCAGCTTTACCCGGATCATTAAGTCAATTTACACAACAGGCTCTTCCGTTGTATCCCTAGTTTTTCTCGTCGAACTCATTTATTCATGGGGCTTTATCTAGACTGTACCAAAACCATATACCTGTTAATGTCACCTCGTACCCTTGTTGCGACACTTATGAAATGTTTTGTGTTCTCCGACGGTGGAATAATCAGCATTACTTTTAATGTCATTGAAAACAAATCAATTGAAAAAAATGACAAGAGTATCATGCATGTCCTTCTGGTGAAAAGGAAGTTATGAAAAAACTTGTCAGGCAAAAAGTATTTTTTACAAGAAAAGTAACGCAAAAAGGCAAGCCCATACCAGTTATCATCAAACTATTGGTTCATTGTTTACTGAACATTAATTTTATGTTTATACTTTTTATTACAATTAGAACTGCAGCTTTAATTACTCGGGCTCTTGGATGATTTCCTTTAAGGTTTCTCATACATCAAATTTAAATAATAACATTATATGTTAACTATCACCTAATCATGTTTTTATACTGAGATGTATGTTCTGTAAGACCAGACCTGTGTTAAATATAGGTGTAAGGGCTGACTTCGCTACACGTGCGACAGGGATACAAAACAAAAGCGACTATAAGTATTAAGCCAAAAGAAGGGCTGGTTCGTGTCTTTTAAAACACTAGCAGTGTTAATGTCAATATAGTGCATGGTTTTAATTGTGGTAATTATCCTTTGAGATATTTTGCAATGCTATAGTTATACCTTTGAACGCATAATTTTAACTATTTATTATATTGAAATACCGTCCACTGTTACTTGTTGTCTTCCTGTGTGCAATTAAAATATATGGAACGGGTATTTACTGTTGTATTAACATAAACAAATCGCAGTTCTATTTCCGATTGCGGCGGCTAATTTGTCACTGCGATTTTTCTTTGTATATTTCGTAAAACGTGTCTTCTTCTATTTTTTCTACATGCCTACCGTCTACATGAGGGGCTTATATTCTATACAAGAACAAATCATGCCACTGACATTCCAGAAAGGTAATCATCCTAGTAATGTGTACATCGTTGTAATAAAAAAGAACATGAATTGACGCAACGAGGTATGGTTATGGTAATGAATCGGCAATCCAGTGGTCGGTGTTCGATTCCTGGCTTAATGTCTGTCAAATACAAAGGAACGAAATGTTTCATAGATAGCCAACCAAATATACGTTTTTAATCAATTGACAATTAAATTTCATGAAACATAAATTCTACCTAGCAAGGTAAGTAGGTAGAGGTTAGTATTGAGACATTTGAAACACACAGTACTGGTATAAATGCAATTGTTATCCAGATGCGACTTCAAATAACGGCCGCTTCTATCTCATGTAACTTATGGCAGTTAACAACAAAGTATTGATGTCACACAATACAATGTATGATATAGGGGCGAGCTTAGAATTCAAAAACACAATTATCATTTCGACGAAAGGCACAAATAGACACCAAACGATACACACAACGTTACAACCAAGCATTGTTCTGTCCTTATAACTGATCAAGGAACTTCAGCGAGAATTTCATTTTACACCATGCGATCATATACCTTTAACTTACGACGTATACTGCTAATATTGGTCAACTGACTTTGTTGACAACTATTGTTTTTGATCATTACATGTGCAATGCCGTCAGGAGTTCCAACACAATCATGTCAATTACGTAAAAGGCAAAAAAGAAACTAAAATTTTTCATGAAAGTTGTTTGCTAAAATGATTTTTAATTAATCCTTACTATATTTTGTCGAAATCAAATACAATAGCAGGCACAAGAGCACATACTTCTAATAAAGAGTTATTATGATTAACCATACATAATTTGTAATTGGGATAATAACATTATGAGGAAACGGACACCGGATACAGCTCAAAACGTGATAAATCGATAAGCGTTTGATTTTGACACATGGTAAGTTTTTTTTATCATTTTTTGTATTTTATGGTGATATATTTATCAAAATTGAAGAATTTCGAATAGCTTGATCCTGTGATGGAAATGTGTCTCCTCTTTTGTATAATAGAACAATTATCGCCGAAAGTTGCATGACCGCTCACAAATGTTCAGTAATGTGGTACGATTTTAAACATAAAACAACAAATAGAAAATAAGAATAAAAACTGAATCGAGCGATTTCATTGTAATTACAGAATTTAGTATTGTGTAAGATATCAATACCATAGGTTTGTCTTGTTACGGAGATATTCATGTTTTTGATGAGCTTAAGAAGTACTTGGGATAAATGAAGGAAATAAATAACTGCACAGGGGATAGCTATAAAGTGGACTGAGGATAGTAACGATGTATTTAAAATAACGAGACTGTGATAATGATAACGGCTTTTTACCTCTACTCAAGCTCGGGGGAAATTGTTTGATGTTGTCCATATCAAGGGATGAGAGCAAAACTGTTGTTGTTTATTTGTATATGTATGTACCTTAAACTGTTTCATTCATATAGATTAGTTAACCATGATGTGTCAAGCATCAACGTTCGAGTTGCAAATATTTAAATATTTGAAATACGCCGGTAGTCCGATTTATTGTGGCCGTATAATTTATATTACTTAACGCATTACTTTATATGCATTACTTTATATGCGAGTGTTTTAACATATTTTCCGTCTGTTCGTCTGAATGTTATTTCTTCAGTGTGGTGCCTGTCAATCAGGTGCCAGATTATATCCTTGTACCATTGAATACATTGTTTGTAATAACAACCCTTGTACATTGTTATTCCGGAATTTAGTAATAGTTGTAGGTAATTCGAATAGTTGGTAAGGAAGATGATATTAAAGGTTGTTGCCCTGGACCCATAAGCCTCTGGTAAAATATGATACGTCTTGCTACAACTTGCACACTACTTGGATCCTAAATTAGTATTAAACGTATATATGATAAATATCTATTAATATTTATAAAGACTGGAGTAAACGAATAAGTTCGAAATAGACTTACACGTATATTGTATATAAACAGTATTACTATCATTTGTTGTCCCATTTTACATGCCCAGTACACATCTCTCCACTTTGAAACTATCCTCAGTACATAATACGGCTATCCCCAGTACAGTAATGTGAACAAGGGCATATCTTAACAGTTTAAAAGTTACATTGCCAGTTCTTTTAAATAGTTTACAAAATAGTTAAGCTTATGGTTGTAAAATCCTTCGATTCAGATTTTTTTATTTATTCGATATATTTCCTAAAAACAACAATACTTGTCGATATTCTGTGAGTTTTGGGGTGATAATCTCATATTTGAAATAACATGTTTTCATGGTCTGCTAAATCGTAAGCATTATAAAGTACACCATAGGCCAAATTTAGCAATCAGCTATTACTTCAAACACTTGTTTCAATCGTGGACACGGTAGATAAGCGTTAACACGGCAGATCTTACCTCTGGTAAAGAAAAACAACTGCATATTTGTCTGTTTACCTATCACCTTTTTAGCTATATCCGGTGTCCGTTCCTCCACAGTGAATACAGCGTGTTGTACATATATAAACATTAATCAAGCACATATTTCAGATTTGTTAGAATACATCAGGTTCTAATTTATTTTAATTAGATGCTTAGTTTCCTTGAATATTTATATTTCCGGAGAAAAACTATAAAAAAAAACATTCATGAGAATATTTGATTAAAGCAAAACGACGTCCACTAAAGTCGGAAAGACGCAGTTTTATGGATTGTAGATCAATTATTTTTGTCAGCCCTTAATTAGTCTATCTAAAGAATGTTCACGATGGATAACTGATGAACAACGCCGGATCAGCGATTTGTTTTTCTAAGACCATTGAAAATAAAGAACTTGCCATATAAAAAAGTCTTTTTTTGAAGAAATAGTAGTGAAACTTGTATATTGCCAATATATTAAAATGTTTGGTCAAATATATAAACATATATAAGAAGTATTTCCAAAAGACGGCTATCGAAGTATTGAACAAATACATGTTTTTATAAGTTTATAGTCTAGTGCTCATTATGTTTCCGATTCAAAAAGAAATAAAGAACACGAAAAAAATGAATAGTCCGCGAATTAATGCGACTGAGTCAAAATTTGGACGATATATACTTAACAGTTGTTTGTGTAACAAATAAAACGACGAAGCCCATGTGATTTTAGAAATATACCAAGTGCGTTTGAATATGGATTATCGATAGATCTATGTTTATAATATGTTTGGAAGTGGCCCACAAGATAAACTAAATCTATTGTATATTTGTGGTACGTTTTCAATCAAATAAGGCTAAATCCAGGAAATAGGCAATAGAAATATCATGTAAGATTAACAACACAACTGACATTTGTCGACGGCATGACAATGTCAGCGAAGATTTATCGATTGTCGCCGGCATGACAATGTCAGCGAAGATTTATCGATTTCGCCGGCATGACAATGTCAGCGAAGATTTATCGACGATTTATCGAGTGTGCTCTATAATCGTTTCATCACTAGTCAAAATGTATTGGAATCATAATTGTTTCCATTGTATTATCAGATTGGACAAAGTTTAATGTTTTCAAGTTCCATTTTTCTCATATAAATAGATTTCCGTAATCTATTTTCCTCAACAAAAAAATAGAATTCCTTTCCCTAGTGGATGAAATGAGATGGCACTTTTAGAGCGTGATTCTCAATTTTGCGTTACGGAAGACGAATTCCACATGTTTTTGGATGTTCCTTTGTATTTAGATTTGCTGTACGAATATTTCAAATCTAATCGGATTACCGAAATCCCTAAGGAAACAATAGTTAACCGCATTATGTCAGAATTCTCAAGACGCAGAAATCGTGATCATTTGCAACGCTTTTGAAATATGAAAAACGTTTCTCAAACTTTACAATGCCAGGTAATTTAAACCACAGCCTGTTAATATTCGTATCTTATTTCTATATCGGATGTTTTTTTATGCAATATAGATTTACGTACAAGCGTGTTTAGCTATATAACTCATATGAAAACACCATTGTATTATGTTGTTCAAAATTATATATATGAATGACTGTTTTACTGGACGGATGCCTTTTATTATAACACACTGTATGTTATGTAATGGTATGTATATAATGCCGCATATTCGTCGCAAATGACCTATCTTCGTTTAAAACTGCATGAACAAGTCAAATGAGGAGTAAGGTACTAGTTCGACTTTTCTTTTTTCGTAAATGTTAAAGTTCCAACTATTGACTCAATGTGTGTAAAAGCGATAAAAATTATACTTAGAATGTTATTTTTATTGGCCAAAACATATTTTTAATAATGAAAAACGGAATAGGGAACAAATTTATCAACCATAAATATTCATGACTTAACACCTAGTAATTGGCCACATATTCGAAGCCCGTCGCTTTGTCCAACATTCACCACTCGAAAATCGCTCCATGCAGACGTATAATACGCAGATTTGAAATCCAGTCAGGTTCTATTTATTGCCGTTTATTCGACCTTTTACTAAAATAGAAGCTGTATCCCTCATATCGTTTCAGCCATTTAATTAATTTGCAATTTGCTGACAACATACTATTCTGCTTTATCACCAGTGTTTATCTCATCGCATGCATATTCATAGGGCTTATACTAGAATATACCACTTGGTACCCTTGTTATGACATGCCTAATCGTGCTTCTTGACAGCGGAATAATCAGCATTATTTTAATGCCTTTGGAATCAAATCAATTGTCAGACTGGCAATAGAAACAGGCATGTCCTTCACGTGAAAAGGAAGATAAGAAAAAAATGTCATGTAAAAAATAAAAACATTTTAGTGAAACAGACAGGCCAATATCGGTTTGTGTAACACCATCGAGACATTGTTTACTTAAAGTGTTGTTTTTTTCTGTTTAGATTCTTTTAGTATTATAAGAACTGTTTCATTACCCTGACTCTTAGATGGTGTTCTCATACATCAATATTTGCAAGTAAAAGTTAATCATCTTCCCCACTTGCAAATCAATGTTGAATGTTTGATAAACATAAAAATTGCAGGTCGATTCCCGGTTGCCGCGGTTAAATTTTTAGTGCGATATGTATATTTCATTGATTGTGTCTTTTTCTCACTTTTATGTATGCTTACCGCGTACAGAAAGAAAGGGTGTACATGCTTCCCCCCTGATATGAAACTTTCCAGAAAGGTGAACCTCGTTGTTAACGGTACAACGTCGTGATAAAAAATAACTTGAATTGACTCAACGGGATAAAATCAAATGCACCTGAGTACCTTGGATTCGGATCAATCAAGTTCATGGTGGTTTTTATCAATTCAGTCTGAAGATGTCACATCCTTTTAAATTAAAATACGTCAACCAAATACTATTATTGATGTTGTAATCATTACTGTATCCCAAAATGAGTATAATTCATTGCTTTTCACGTTACTTGTTTTTAGCATGTATCTATTTACAGCAAACATGAACTGAAGGACAATTTTAATAAAAAAGAATGCTCTCATCAATTTAGTCTTGTTCTGGTAAAGTACCTAACTAGCGGAAACTGGTTCATGTTTGTGCGATTTTTAAGAAATCAGATCCCCAATCTGTTGGTAATTATCGTCCAATATCCCTCTTGAGTGTTATTAGTAAGGTTCTAGAAATGATTTTGCATAAATACATGTTTAACTTCTTCCGTCAAAATGACTTCATAACCCCATTTCAGTCAGGGTTTGTTCCAAATGACTCCACTGTAAATCAGCTTGTATCTATCTATCACTCCTTCTGTCTTGCACTAGACGAGGGTAAAGAAGTAAGGGCAGTATTTTGTGACATCTCAAAAGCCTTTGATCGTGTATGGCATGAATGTCTACTTTTCAAGCTTCGTGAAAGTGGGATTTCCGGTTCCCTTTTATTATGGCTTACTGATTATCTCAGTGAAAGAAAACAGAGGGTTGTCCTATCTGGTACTATGTCAGATACGGTTTCAATATCTGCTGGAGTACCACAGGGTTCAATTCTTGGACCCCTACTCTTTCTTGTCTTTATAAATGATATCGTACGGGAAATAAAATCACCCATACGTCTTTTCGCAGATGATACTACCTTGTATATTATTGTCGATGATTCTTTGTCTGCAGCTCAGCAACTAAATGATGACATGAAAAAAATCCATTTGTGGGAAGAAAGGTGGCTTGTATCATTCAACCCGGCGAAAACCAAATCATTTTTAATATCTCGAAAACCAAACAGACAGGAACATCAACCTATTTATATTGATAATGTTCAAATAGCGGAAGTTACTACTCATAAGCATCTCGGCGTCACACTCGCCAATAACTGCTCGTGGCATGAGCATATCAACTCCGTCAAAACCAAGGCATGGCAACGTATTTACCTCATGCGATCATTTAAATACGTCCTTTATCGCAAATCGCTAGAAGTCCTATATAAAACATTTATTCGGCCACTGTTAAATTCGCATATGTAGTTTGGGATAATCTAACGCAAGCTGAAGCAGAGGACCTAGAAAAGGTTCAGCATGAGGCAGCGCGAATAATTTCCGGAGCAACGCGACTTGTCTTCATTTTAAATCTTTATATAGAAACAGGACTTGAATATCTGAAGGAGAGAAGACGTTAACACAAACTCACTCTTTTTTACAAGATGTTTCTCTCTCTTACTCCAGCCTATCTTACTACACTTATTTCATCGCGAGTTGGTGATACAAGCTCGTACAATCTTTGGAATTCTGTTAACCTTCGTAATATTCCTTGTAAAACTCAGGTGTTATTCAATTCGTTTCTTCCAACCACAATATCCTTATGGAATGCACTTCCGGAAACTGTTCGTTCTTCGACATCCCTGCCCTCCTTTAAATACAATCTTAACAAGAATAAAAAACCGTTCCAAATTTCTATTATGAAGGCGATCGCAAATGGAGCGTCATACATGCAAGGCTGTGGATGCATTGTAGTAATCTTAATGAACATTTGTTCTCTAAAAACATTATCAATAGTCCAAATTGTCAATGTGGTAAAATCGAGGACACCTACCATTTCTTTCTCACCTGTCCCCTTTATCGTGCACATCTACTCCAACATCTGTCTACTATTGTGTCTATGTCACTTTAAGTACTACTGTTCGGTTAAAAAAATGCCACAGACTTGACCAACTCAACGATATTCAATCACGTTCAACACTACATTCGCCAAACTAAACGCTTTTGATCTACTTAGGATAATAAGAACAAACCAGATTCTACAACTGACCTGACCTGTACATGTCCTGTCCCGTCTTCCCGCTTCTTGACGCTTCTCTCTCTCTCTTCCTTCTATCCTACTTCCAACGTATTTTGCTAATTGCTACATTTGTCATTCACCTTTCATCTTATCTATCAAATTATAACGGTACCGAAAATATAAACATCATAAGAACATTTACACTATAACAAGCAGCTTTAAAGTGTGACAGAAACGAGGCACAGTATAAGCTTATAAGCTTCCTTCTCAATTATGTCATGAATATTTTGTTATGTGCATATATCACTTGCTCACTTTGCCTGTACTACTATGTTAGAAAACCTTTTATTATTGATTATGCTCTAACCTTGTGTATTCCTCAAAATGTACTTTATAAAATAAATATTATTTAAACCAATTTAGTCTTACAATCTGAATGACTGTTATAAATTTACGTAATGTATAGATCCAGCACATTTCTAGAACAAAAGGAAATGTGACATATTAAACACCTTCCTTCATTTTCTGAATAAAAAAGCAATTATATCAGAAACGTAATGAAATATGCAATTTAGTAAAAATGAACAATCAGCACATAATACTTCATAAAGCATATAAGAGGTCCTTGGGGATATATTTGTTTCCTATTGGATTTCTACTGGAGCTAGAATAAGACGTATGTCGGTGGACGCCCACAGACGGAGGGATGACGCACTAATTCATCATTCAATTGATTATTTCAGGTGAAGAAGATTATTATTGAATGTATAAATTCGTGCCTCTAAACTGGGTTTATTTTAACATGTTCACTAATGCGCTTGTAGTTTTCATTGTAATGTTCATAAATATCAACAAACTGTACGTCATATGCATTGCTACATAACCATCGCCGTGTAAACTTGAAATGTTTACTTGAAAATTACTTTTACATACACGAAATAAAAAGGATCGTGTAGCAAGTTTTTGTACAGAGTCGAAGTCGAACCAAATTGACCTTACGACAGCGGCTTCTAAGCCACGCCCCCTGATATCAAGGGAGCGAACTCTGTCTATGTCCGTCAAACAAACGAGGAAGTAATGGCGTATCGCGTCGTTTTGCTTTCCGATATTCCTGACAAATTATCATAAATTTGACATTACAATGCGAAAAAATAGAAGTCAAAGGAATTTGTAACTGGCTGCTACATCGGAAGGCTCGATATATCTTTAGAAAATGACGATATCTAACATTTACGGGGTGAAATCTATCCAAGTCAGAGAAAATCGGATAGCCGCCATGTTGTCAACATTGACATCGATACAAAGGAAAAGCGTGTGTGTGACGCATACTGTAAATGCAAACAAGGGTAAGTTTAACTTTTAATAACACCGGTCCTTCTTACAGTATTGTTGAAACAAAGATTAAATCATCGCACAATATGAGTAAATCATAAATGGCCCGAATGGGGAACCCGGAAGTGACATTAAATAACAGTTACATGCCAGCTATACAGTATAACTTTGTATTCTATAGTATGAGCAGAAATGGTTTATTGGGGTTATGCATAAAAAGTTTCAGTTCTAATCGATTGAACACTCTCCCTTATGAATAATAATGTAATAGTTGACAAGTGACAATCGTGGGTGATACCAATCTTAACTTTTGCATTGCTCAAACATTCACATGCTTTGATTTTTGTTCTTACAGAAATTGTGGAACATGTTCACACACTCTGGCTGTAAAAGTAGACCTGGGAGGAAAAGTGCCCCCGGTGTGGGGCTCGAACTCACAACCACCAGAACACTAGCCCGGCACTCTAACCAACTAAGCTGACCGGGCAGCTGGTTCTAACCCACACACACTACCCTCCCCCATTTACCGGTTAAGGCTGGTGGAGGGTCTCCTGCTATTTACCGTTGACACCATTAAAGTATTCTGATTGATGGAAATAAGGAAGTCCCCTTATTATTGTCTTCAACAAGCCTACCGCCACAGGCGACCTAGCATAAGACCGGATACCGCCCCCCCCCACACACACACATGATATTTGCCAGTCCAGGTGATGTCAACCGCAAGAGAAAACCAGTGATGACAAGTTTTACAAATAATCGGTACGACCTATTTTAAAGCTTTTTATAACATTTAGTTTTACTTTGCTGTAAAAAAGTAATGGACTATTTGTCCGGAGAAAAACAACAACCACAAAACATTAGCTATTATCTTGTCAATATTTCATTATGATATACATGTAGAAAGCAAACATCAAAGGCAGTAACATTCACAGCTAGTATTAAAATATTTAACAATGCATGTAACTGATTTATTTTAATATTGGCATCTTTTATTTATTTCAGGAAAGTGTGGTCTTTTGAAGAGAGTTCTTGAAGTTGTTCAGCATGTTGTTTTGATGGATTCTTGGAAGGATGTACCTCTATGATGTTAGCTTCAGTTCTGAAGTATAACACCAGTTGTTGCATATTTAATATCAGATTTATTAAATACATTGTTGTTTTGCAAACATTACTTAAACTTTGATATTTCTTTGGTGTTTATGTATGATATTGTAGGTGAATATCTCTTTATTGCAATGGCAAATATATTTTAAAATATATAGCATTAGCAGAAGTTATTTTTCACTGCTAAAGCTGCACTTTCACAGATTGATCACTTTGACAACTTACACAGGATTCAATTGCATTTATCATATTTTGGCTCGGAGAAGTTTGCTTTGTGATTTATATATTAGGTCTTAATTTAAAGAATGCCAAAATAAGCCGATTCTGAGACAAAAAGTGTCAAACTAGAATTCTGTGAGAGTGCAACTTTAAGAATACTGTTAATCGAGTGTGCATGTGATCCGGACTCTGAACATTGGATGAACTATCATTAAATATTGTAGATTTACGTAAATGGCCCAAAATATAAGAATAACAATGAAAATATGTACATGTTTGACTTGTTCTTTATTCATAATAAGTCTAAGTCTTTACAGCACATGTTTGGCAGAATCAAGTTCTAATGAACATAATAATTGATTTAAATGTACAGTGAAATAAATTGTTTTATACAGAAAATAATACCTTAACGATTCAGACCGATCTGTTCTCGTTTTGTTTTGGTGGCTCAAATATCTATCTGAGTTTTGGAGGAGGCCTAGCTGGTGTGAGCTGGTCAAATACAGTAGCTCCTTGAGGGTCAGGGTTTTCTTGATTGGATTTCCCGTCGACAAAGTGCTGATATGAAAATAAGAAATTTATGAAATGTGTCGGAATGACAGCTACAAAAGCCATTGTTTACATAGGAACCATACGAGTAGATGAGATTCGGAAGCATGCGATGGTTCGGACAAAAATTTAGTTGTACGATATTTCCTGATTTACTTTGAAAGCAAAGCAGTTTATAAAAACTACATAACGGTATCAACAAAAATACCTCTATCTTGAATGAAATCAATCGTGTCCATGTTGAACCTGATATTAAATGGCCATTAATGCCGATTTGACAACACAAGCCAAAGCATAAATGTACGATGTTTATAGTTTAAAAATAGTAACACTTATTTAGGTCATACACGGACAATTTCAGTATTAAATAAATTTTGAGTGGATTGAAATAAGTAGTTTTGTTCAAAAAAATACTTTTGTACAGACGTATAGATGTTTCGCCTTTGAACGATCTTTCAAAATTTCCAACTTCAGCTGTTGATGAGGTCTTACACAGAGTCTGATACAGCACTTGCATTTTTCTAAATAACTCGCTGGTTTCGAATACGAAAGTGCCATGACAACACCTTTTTACCATAATACTTAAAAAGGCGAGGAATTGCCAGCGCATGTATATGACGGACTCTGGTCAGTTTGATGGACAAAATGGCGGATAGCAACACGGCTTATCAGCCCTACATTCTGATTGGCTGATAGGACCTGTCAATCAAATCCTGTCGTAAGGTCAATTACCGAAACAATAATGGTTATAGTATTAAAAGTTTATCTACCAATCAATTACAGGCAATAAAATCGAGGCCCTTTAGATTCATATTGTAAAACACATCACCGGTCTTAAACTCTCGAACATTGCCTTGTTGATAACGTTGTTTTTTTGTTTCAGACTAATCGTTTTCAATCGTTTTTCATCGGTTAAATGGGCGTAAAACATTTTCATATACATAGTATCGTTTACTTTCGATAAACGCGTCAAACAAAAATCCTAAGAGCAGTTTCCCAAAATTTAACTTTTTCACGGTAAAAAGTATTGCTACGATTTAAATGTTGCAATTGAAAAAAATAAAAGAAGCTTATGTCACCAAACCCTATGCATTGTTAACCAGGTTTCATTCAATTTAGAAGTATTAAACATAGTCGATTTTGATATAAAATAAATAAATATTTTATAACATCCAGAGTTACGAACAATAACATTGCAAACATTATTTTTCCTGCCATTTTCCAAACATATAGATACTTTATAACATCAAAACAGTCAATTGATTAGAATACACAATGCTGGTTTGACATTTGGATTTGTTCCTTTAGTAGGGATTCAAATGATTGAATGGCAATACCTCTTAGTAATTTATCGAGGCTTATTTGGCCTTTGTAAACAACATCATTTATGTCAGCTTTTCCCATACAACAACAAATATATGGTCAAATATATCATCCCTAATTACACAGACATCTCGATCCTATCTCTTTGGCTAGGCAAATATAAACATAGAAACATTCCAAATTAACGTGTTATTGATACTTGGACTTTGCTGTCGAACAATCTTTTATCGAAAGACGAGATAATTTTCTCTAAGCAAAACTTGATTTATGTGGCCATTTATGCTTGTTGTGTAGATTAATTTAATCAAACAAAACACAAACTATTTAACATCGATCTAAAAGCCTACTCAGTTAAGTTATGATTTTTACCCATATTCTATATAAACATGTTAACGGCGTAAAAACATATTTAGATCTGTAAAATCATTATAGCCAACACAACCATCGTCATCCTTTTGTACCTAAATATTGTAACCTTTATTTGAGATATTTTTTCCGTTTTAAAGATGTATGATTAGCCGGAAATATGTTGCTAAACGATTTTATTTAACACTGAAAAAGACAAGTTTCATTTCATTTAGGCAATGGTAAAGATTCGAATGAAATAATTAGCTGCTTAAAGTAAAATTGTTACTTTCTCGTGATGAAACAGAGTACAATATCACTAAATGTAGAGAAATAGTCAAATATTATATAAATAATACAATAAACATGTATATGACGTCATCAGTGAAAACGAGTATTCAGGTGGGAACGTGACGTTTTCGCGCCTTGTTAGCAAGATGATATCAATTTGTACATATTTTGGAAAGGTTATCAGTTGAATATTACACAGTCACTGTTAAAATTATGATTTAATATTCAACCTATTGATTAACACTTATTTATGTTGTTCACGTTAAAACATCAACAGGACCAATTCTCGCAGACGACTTGACATATATATATACCATTAAGCTTAGAACTGCTTCTTTGAAATCGTTTGTACCGTGCATGTTTTGAGTACCTCAGATGTTTCTCATTTTTAACACCACACCAAATACTTTTCCACAGTGTATATATTTATCATCTGTTTTTTCGAATCATTAAATATCACTTAAGAAGAATCAAAATGCAAAAGCACCGATCTAAGGGGTGTTGAATTTTTTGCATGTAACATAAAAGCTAAACAAAAATCAAAATTAGAACGAGACTGACTGCTGTTATACCGGTGTCCACTAGGTATATGAAATTAATCAAATTGAAATAAGACAACGGTTATTGTTTGTTTGTTTTATTTTCCCCTCCTTATTTAATTCATTTCCTTGACGACTGCATGATTTAACATTTTCATCAGCAAGCTTACACTTTATACATGCCAAAGTTCCATTTCCGGTCAGAGGAACATCCATGCAAACAGGGTATTATCCGCATTTTCGAATTTCACTCACGTTCCATGCATCGTCCGTTTTATTCTTTTGTTGCAATAGGCGTAACCGTACCCTCATTTTGTCTTTTCGACCATTAACCAGAGATTAAAAAATTGCCTCATTGGGATATTTAGTGAAAATAAATGAAACGCAATTTGTAGAGGTACCTGAACGAGGTGACACATTGCTGATCGCTCCTTTATCCATGTTTACACTTATTGGCAATGTTAATGCTTGAAGTCCATAACCAGAACACATGTTTTAGTTGTGATAAACGCTACACAGGCATAGATAGGCTCGTTCAAAAAATATCTGAAATAGTTTACACCTTACGGTAATTTTGGCAGTACTTTTTATGATGTACTTTCAAAGCCAACATTTAACTATCTATATAATTGCATTCAAATTGATCTTTATTAAAATTCGATGTTCACAGATGCTCTTTTTTGTAAATGACGTTATACAACTGCAATGATCAAGACCTCGATAATGTAAAGCATGAATACGTGGCGTAATTTCTTTGAAATAAAAACAAGGAAGATTGTCAATTTCGTAAATACAGTTTAAAATCAAGTCGAAAGAGTATTCAATTCTATTAAACGTGGTGACATTTGTAAAATGTATTGCACAAATGCGTAAAGCACCATTACAAATATTTGAGATCATTGTTTCGATGGATATTAAATTGTCATAAAACCTGAAATCTAAATTAAAACACTTAATTTCTATGCATAGTACGTGTTTTAAGTTTTCCCATGACGCCAAGACGTGACAGAGCGATGCACGCATGGCCACGTGGAACAAACTGAAAGTGCTCGAGAGTAACTGTGTTTTCCCGGCTTTAGTTATAGTAAATCCAAATGAAATTAGAATCAGAAATGCCTTCGGCAAATGCAGTGTTTGGTGTTTTTAATCAAGAATCTATGGTTTAGGTTCAGGATTAACACTTACACTATCAACAAATCTTCATAGTTTGTAAGTTGATGCTGTATCTGATGAGGATTATATTTATCATATTCTAATTATTGATCAATTTTGGTTTACCTTAGACGTTATGGCAACATATACTTGTTTAAAACCCTAGTTGACTAGTGTTAAGTGAACCCGAGTTTTACTGGCCACTCCAATGCGGTAATCTCATCATTTATCGGTAACGCTAGTTTGATGCTTGGTTTCGTTCAGTGTCGTACGGACCCTTACCTTGTGCTTCTTAACAGGTTTTATATTTGAATGATTGACTACTGGGCGTGTCTCTGTCGTTTTCACTGTACGGTTGAACTAAAAATAACTAAATAAAAGTTAGTAGGCACCAAATCAGTTATTGTGTTCAACAGTTTGTGTTAAGTACTTAAGAGAATTCAACGCATAAGCGTCGTATATGAAAACAAATGATTGAGTTTTTAAAGACCTATTAAGCCGTAGGTTACATCAACTCTTATACCAGACTTTTATTTTATTAGCTTGTTTTTCAATATTTGAATATCGATCAGCAATGTATAAGAATGTAAAAATATTGTTAAATTCCAGGCGAAGTCTACGAGGTAGTCAATAAATATGTTTACGAACAACTATTTCTGTCATGTCTTGTTTGATAGTTTTGAAGCTGTTGACGCAGTTTTACTAATTAACTTACTATTTTTTCTAACACCTTTGCTAATTATTATACCACAAGTATCAATGCATAAGCCTACTGATGACAATACTAATTTGTGCGTATTACTCTCAACACACCTTGAATGTCAAACACCTACTAATAAACGTCAATACTATTTACTTCAATAGTCAGTATGTTAAGGCAATTGTCATAGTCCTCTGTGATCGTTATGCAGTTGTCATGCTCCTCGAAGAAAAAGCCCGTAATCGTCGCTTTGTCAGGCCGCAGATTCGTCCTTCCATCTGTTAAACCATTGTCTGAATAGTTTGAAAATATAAATTGGTTTTCAAGAATACTGTCTTGGGCAATTCTCAAAATATCTTTGAGATACTGAATCCACACGTTATATAACATATATGTTTTATTTAATAAAGGCCACTGGCACATTAACTCTGTCTTCTGTATTTTCAACATAACTTCACTAGTCTTTAAGGTATGCACTTCAAACCTTATATACTGATAAGCAGAAGGGCAGTGCACACGAAACATACCTCTGTTGTGAGAATGCTTACTACAATGGCCCTTTACTGAATGCATTTTGTCTGGAACATATTTTATAGCCTTCCATGCTTTTGTATCAGATACTTAAGATACAGTTTTTGGCGGGATTTATTACGGTGATTATTTCTTGTCAAATTGGCACTTCTCGTATAAATTGTTTGTATATATCTGCTTTGTTTCTCCGAAAAAAGAAAAAAATCACTTGACACAAATCATCTCACCGTTGAACTGAAGCGTTGATCATAGTGCTTCTGTCCGCAACCAGTCCTTTGCTTTTTATCTGACGGATAGTCATAGACATTTGAAAATATTCCTAAATTCCTCTTTCCTTTTCGAATTTGTACCCTGTCTGGAGCATGCATCGTTTCAAAAAAATAGCCTTGTTAAAATGTTTATTTTTCGTAGCCGTCCCATGGTAGTAACAAATATTTTAATATTAAGGTATGATGTATTCCCTGTTAAGAAAGGAAAGAGAATATTGATATCAGTCAATGCTTTCATATCGCTCTGTAACTTTGAAATATTGGTATAAGCTTATTTACACCTACTCTCAGGCTAGACTTTTTGGACTAGTAAACATTAATTAATTGAATGTTTCAAATATCTGGCGTATACTCTGTGTGGCGAATATAAATGTGACAATATTTGTTTTGTTTTTCCCGATGTAACAAATGTTACTTCCTATCCGTGATTTTTTTAAGATAGGTATACCAATCTAACATAATTTGTCACACATTTTAGCTTTCGTTGTATTATTGCATAACTTATAAATCACATTGGATGAAGTGGCAAAGGTAAATGAGCTTATCTCACACAGTATAGAACTTCTCTATAGAGCGCATGATGATAAATATTGCATACCACAGTATGATTGCAGACACAAGAATAGGTGATTGTCTGGTGGAAAACAATGCTCGAAATTTTCTCGGGTCATTAATAGTTAGTACTATTAGGCCATACATTGAATCGTTTTGTATTATGGATTATGTTTATAATAATGAATGTTTTAATCGTTCTACAGAAAAAAAGAATGTGATGTGTGAGAGCAGCAAAGATGCGGCCTTTTACTTGCTGTAGAATGATAAAGACATATACGACCATGTGTAATGGATATAATTAATTTTTGACCAATGAAAATCTAGCTTTTTATTCATGTTACTGTACGCTTTCGGACCTCTGAAGTCAGAAATATACATATAAAAATCGCAGTTAATCTAATCTTCGATAGCACAATCGGGATCTCATCGAATTACAAATCCTACGTCGTCGAAGGTTCGACTACCACCAAAACCTCATTCATTAATTACATTTCAAGATTCTTTTATTCGATAATAATAATAATAATAATGATAATAATAATAATAATAATAATTATAATTATATTATTATTATTATTATTATTATTATAATTATATTATTATTATTATTATTATTATTATTATTATTATTATTATTATTATTATTATTATAAATAATAATAATAATAATAATAATAATAATAATAATAATAATAATTAAAGTAATAATAATAATTATAGTAGTCCAAGCAGGTGGCCTAACAGTGTTTGCTTAGTTGGTCATGTTTTCGTGAAACTAGGGTATTATATCATTCAACGTATTATTACGAGATATAGTTCTATAAAGAATTATTCACTAAAACGATGCAAAACAAGATGTTAACAATTTATTTATTTTCTGAGAGCATTGTAGAGACAAACGATAAAGAAGACGAACAAATACATTATTGTTATCGAGAGTATCAATTCAACGAGTTTAAACGTTACACGGTGCAAACAATGTGTTTATTTAAAGTATCTTAAATTAATCAATTCAAAAGGTATTCCAATTAAATTTTATTCAGTAAAACATAAATGCGGTTGCCGACTTGTCCGAAAGTATTTTCGTCGGCATAGTTACTTTGAAGGTATCCATTATAAGCAATAGTTTGGTTATTATTTGTCTGTAATGGATTAGATGTAGAAGGCATCGTGTTGTGTTAACCTGTCTGTTTGAGCGACAGAAACTGAGCTGCATTTGAACTTATCCGAATCCAGAATAGCAAAGCGAACTAAGCTGCACCAAAGTCGGAATCACCCGATACATGCCCGAGTTAGGCCGATGTTACCCAAGTCGTGCTCGGCATTTGCAGACGGTTTTCCAAATGTTGCAGTTACAGTTGAGACCTCGACAGCACTTGGCGAACGGATAATTTGAGTCGGCTAGACATTTCATGCCCCAGGAAGCACAGGTTCTGAAGAGAAAAGGCTACTGACTTGAGTGGGTCTTCTTTGATACGTTTACGATTTATTAGTCCAACACACGACGACACACTAGAAACTTTATATTCTCCTTTGCATATTTGAAGCTAATAGCACAACCATAGTAAAAATTTCACAACCAAATTTGAACTCGTCAGTCATATAAATTTTTGCAAATGACATTATGAATAATCCATACGTCCAATCGGAGAATGGCACAGAGTTTTGCAAGGAAAATATTTTGTATCTCAATGTTTTACAAGACGTCTACGCCACACAGTTCAGGTTTATTTGCCCAGCCTTGTCCGACATTTACAATGAGTCCTTATAAACAGGTTGCAGGTGCATGAGAGACCCTTACAGCATTTGATAAACTGAAGGGGGAGTCGGGCATGCAGCCCCAGCTGGCGCACGTCCTGAAAACAGAACAGAGACACACGTCAATTATGGAAGGGATTATCCGCCAGTTAATGCATGCTTCATTATGACATTTCTCTTTTTAAACTGCTAGTGCATTCGTTTAAATCGTAAGTGCCTTCATGCAATTGCTTCGTTCGTGTTTGTAATGGACTTCCGCATGTGTCTATGTGTACAACTTTAAGTTTCCTTCATGTTATTGCTTAGTGTCTACGTCTAAACGATAAATGACAGATGTCAAGTTTTTACTTTTAATTGACTATTGTGTACTAATTAAAATACAAGAGTACAATTAAACTTCTAATAGGTTTACTTATAATATTTATATAATGTAATAAGACCATTAAAAGCAAACTTAATTATACATCAATCAAACATAGCAGTATGCATTTACCATTAAGCATATAGACGAATGCATTTAGACGAACGCAACTAAACGAATGGAATTAGAAGGGAACCAGTAAATATTGGTATCCTGCGACAGCAATATTAAAAGGGAATGGAAACCAAATGCTGGTACGCTTCTTATACACGGGAGCGCACTCTCGCGACTTTTGCGATGGTAGCAGTCAAAAGTTTTCGTGCAGGAGCTGTCAAAATTATATCTAGAAGAGGTAATGTCTGACATTATCTGGACCTAAAAATGTAATACTGCTTGATGCTTTTTTCGGCTGATTCTTTTTTCCTGGATGTTTTTATTCGGTACTGAGTTAGACACATATCAAAATTCTAATCTGCGTTTCGGCCTGAAATTGAAATGTGTTGTCTGCGACCCGGGTGAGATTTTGACCAATTTTCGATGGATAACATGCATGTTTTGAAATTTCTGAGGCCATCAAACAAAATCCAAGTATGAGCTTAGTGCTATCATTCGCAAGAAAATATGTACGCTTGGCTGTCATGTATAGAAATCTATGCATGTGTTTCATTCACTCAAATTTTCAATTTCTTTTCCTTCACTGGCTTCAGGACAGCCAAAGCATGTATACTAAGAATCTGATGATATTGCTTTTTGATTTTTTTTTCTATTATTGACATATCTTTTCTGTAAAAGAAATTGCATAAAGATGACTTTTGTTCCTTCACAAAAATGATTTCATTAGTCTGAATCTGAGTCTAGACTCAGACATGAGACTGTTCGTACTCATAGACCCTTGCATTTATCATTCTACCAAAAACACATTTCCATTCGGCTTACAAGCTAAAAACCGAATGATAAAGTTTGGGTTGGGTCACTACAAACAAACAAAGAATTTAAGGATGACCTACATCCAAACGAAGCTGCAGATATTGATGCCATTCTCCAATCATTTTAATGAAAATGAAAATGTGTCATTCTTTTTAAAGATTGTGTCTCATCAACAAATTGTAAATTGAAGCAATTAGGCTAAGAAGTTAATCTAATACAACGACAATTAATAATAAAAAGCCCCATGTTCATAAATGTCAGGCAAATCTGGCAAAGTCTACAACAACAAACAACACTATAATTTTCTTTTTCACATTTGTTCTTTTAACTATGGTGCCTCATCCTTCATCGCAATAATAAATAAACAGCACCTTGTATGTGTTTTAAATATCATTTATTTTAATATTATATTTAGTTTTCGGGACCATCATTGGCACCCATTGTATACATTACTCCAATGCAACACAAGTACTTCATGAGGCGCAAAGCAGAATCGTGTACCGGGGAATCCTCCGATGCTTTCGAACGTAATCGGTCGGGTTCTTTGAACCAAATTGGAAAGTGTCTTGTATTGTCCTGTTATGTCCTTTGAGGATTACCACTTTATGTAAAGCAGATAATTGGCTCCAATTGTACATAAACAGTCTACAACAATATTATATGACCAAAACATTGTACAAACAGGAAATAAATCATATAAAACAACTACAGTAAAAGACGTTTTATTCACAAAGTATATATTGATTGCGAAAACTATATATATATATAATACTTGCGAACATCAATATGTGCTGCAATTGTTTCATACAAGTTTATGGCAGAACTTATTTACCAAACAATACCAGGAAGATGATTAAATGGATACCGAATTTTGCAAATATTCTACTGTTATATTTATTTGGTCTTACGAGATACGGCAGCAATTGTTTTTAGAACATTTAAATTGTGTGAGCACAGTAATTTGAGCCTCTGAGGTAAAAAATGAACTTCTACCATTGGTATGAATATTTTATTGAGATGTGAATACACGTTTATTTATCCTATAATCTACAGGGATTTAAGGTTGACTAAACTTATTTGTAATATTGTATTTTTATGTAAAAATCTTATAAATGGCGTTTTTTTTATTTTTTCTCATTCAGTTCATGCATTCATAAGCATTAACTCTAGAAAATTAGCATCAAGGACATTATATAAATGGTTTGCATCTTTTGATAGATGTGTATTTCCGTAAAAAACTTCTTTTTTAAATTCAACAGAAAAACGTTAAAAATACCCCTTTATGGATTCTTCCCATACAAATTATGTTTTACTTTATTATTGAAAAGCGCCTTGGTTTTTTGATTAAAACCGATAAATGGATAGACGTTTGATATACTTAAGTATAACTGATAGACAATCAATGGCTCAAAATATTGTGAGAATCCTCAAGCAAATCGCATCTATATTTTTCTAAGAAATTTCTTAAAGGAAAACGAGTTTTCATGATTATAAAAAATGACAAACTGATATAAAGTAAACCGTTTATTTCAAATTATAAAACGTAATGCTTTTATATTTAATAAGAAACGTTTAGATGGAAACCTTTGCTTAACAACAATTTATGAATATGCCGTTCACTTACATGACCTTAAGGGCTAAGTTTTTTTCATTGTTCATCAATGCATACATTTCTGTACAGCTCAGTATATAGGACAAAAATAACATTCTTTCTTAACTACTCGAACAATGTTAAGTATACCTCCTTTTAACTGCTCTGATAGAATTCATGATATTACTGTCGTCCTCGTCAGCGGCAGACGAGTAATCGGAATCTGAAAAATATGAAACGACATTAATGATTTTATATCTTGCATAAAAGGTTTCAAAATCATTCCTTCATATCAATATTTGTTCCATGTATTAAATTCACATTTTTATCTGAAAAGAGATAACTAATAATAAAGGGATGTTAACAATATCATTGATTATTAAGAAAAGCTAATTAAACCGATGACAAACAGTTTATGTTAAATGTACACTGCCATTAACAATTTGATTTTTGCTTGTTTAATGTCAGAAATTTCGTATTTCAATTGAACTGTTCTCTTCATCAATATCGTTCACCATAATTATTATTGTCCTATATGAAGCAAGATAGATAACCACTGTAGACAAACGAATTTATGGTCTACTTAATGCGCAACACATTGCTCCTTTGAAAATAAAATCCTTTGCGTATTCCAAAGACATGGACAGCATAAGTGAATATGAAAACAGTAGTAAAGCGTTAATGCAATACCAAAACTGTATTCACTAACAAAACAAACTAAAGGTAAACGTACGATTGCAAAATGCAATTAATTTAACGTATCCCAAAACACCTTCTTTACATAATTTTAATTATATTAAGTTTAAATTTTATCAATCCTAGCATTTATGGCAATTTAAATATTCATGCAAAACACCACACACGAGCTGTAAAATAGGTCATAACATTAATCGATCTACCATAAATTGTGTTATTCAGCTGCAGCTCGCAATATTATATTTTGTCTGCTTTATCTAGGAAATTACACTCATAAAATATTAATATATGGACGAAATTGATACAAATGACAAAATAATGGCAGACGATCGACATTTGTAAAAATTGTTGGTCACAAATGTCAAAACACATCTTTATTTATATTACAAGCATTACGTAGAAGCCCAAGTGATGCCTCGATTCAGCTAAAGGTAATACATTCCAGAACAGAAATAAGGAAACTAAATGGAAAAATAATTGATAAACTGTTCGCGGACATCAAAAGTCATAGTCTCAATCATTACAGTTTCGTGTTCCATATATCCAGTTAAATACGTAAAATGAACAACAAACTAAAGCCTGAATATTGTCTGCAGAAATTATTTCAATTGTTTTTCTGGACGTTTTTAGAGTGAAGTATTTAAGGCCAATGAAATGGATAACACTATTTCATAATTACATATTGTCATATATCAGAGCCACAAAATAAAATCACCACAATATAAAACTATTTTTGCTAGTAGACACCAAAACAGTTATTGTTGTAAGCCATAGTTGTTCTGTCAGTTGGATAATTCAGCGTGCACATACGCAGGCACTTATTTCAGATTTGTAAGAACACATCAGGCTTTACAGAGGCTAACGTCTTTTATTAGGTCTACTGACATTAACGTTTGTTATTAGGTATTTCTAAACATTTTGATTTAACATTAAGCACAGCTTAAATAAGTGTACAAAAAGAGGATATTTTCATCGATCGCTCGATGTACAGACAACTTTGAAAATCAGTCATTATTATTATTCGGATTTATGCTTGGCCATTATCCTGATTATGCTTTGCTTGGCAACCGAAGGAGAGAAATTATACGTTGATACATACATAAGTATTTTTAATGAGGTACCTATTTACCTTGAAAGCTTATATTTCTTGAGTTAAACTATATAAAAACAGGATTGAGTGTGATTTCTATTATAGCACAACGTAATTATATTGCGAAGATTTATAATAAATCCGGGTAGACGCAGAATTATTAATTGATAAAAAAAGATCAGTTCATAATTAGTCTTTCCAAGGAATGTCCTCAAAGAATAAGCTTTTCTAAAACTATAGATATTTTGCAACAAAAACAAATCTGGAAAAAAAATACTTGTTTGTATGAATGGTAATTTCAATATCAACTTGAATATTGCTGTACATTATCATGTTAAAGAAATTAAAAGTTGAGTTAATGAGTCATAATTTGCAACCAATTGTTGACCTTTACATGTTAAATAACTCCAGCCAATCAGATTTAAAGAAATGCATCAAGTGCGTTAGAATATGGATCATTTTTTGATACAGTGATTTAAGTAGATTTATGATATACGTTAACTCTATATTAAATATTTGATAACTGTTTTAAAACAAATAATGTTAAAAGGAGAAACTAATCCTATTCGATAAAGCCTTTCCAAAGTTAGGAATGCCCTAAGTCAAAAGGAATATCATGCAAGATGTTCATCACAATTGGTTAATGTACCTAATAAAAGGTTGATTTTAATCAAAGTATTCTTGCTGTTTTGTAGTTTCCTGTATTACTATTAGTACCATGTTCCCGGAACAGTTGATTACAAAATCTCTCCATTGCTTATAATTCTGGAGATATTCAGATCCTTTTACATTGATTATAAAACGTCAAACAAATAATACTCTTGATGGTGTAGTCATTCCAATAATGGCATACAGGTATACAGGTTGGTATGCATCTTACTTCAAACGAGCGCTATTCCTTGTCTGTCCAAGAATTAGTTGCACTTGCATGGGTACAATAAACCTGAGATGAAGGAAAATTTATATATCGATATTTTATTCCATTTTAGTCGACCAATCTGAATGACTGCCATGCCTCTAAAAACGTATGGCTCCGTAATGTTTAATGTAACATATTAAAGCCATTCCTTACCTTTCTGAATAAATCGGCTATTAATAATATATTATCGTAAAAATCAACTATCCTTACATTATTCTTCATAAAGAGGCCTTGCAGATTAGAGGTCCTCGGGGATCTACGACTTACGATCTCGTATTGTTTCCTAATGGAGCGAGAAAAAGACGTTTGTCGTTGGACGCCCACATACGGAGGAATGATTCATGCAACATTCAACTGGCGTTCTAGTAATAACTATTGTTTCGACCTAGGCACGGTATATACATGTTCCGTTTTAACCAGTTTTATTTAAACGTCAACTTCTTTTATCAAGAATAATCGTCCAATTAAACAGGGAATAAACGAGAAATAGGAGTATAATATTGACGTGTCCAATAACACAATTTATAAGATAAGTAAAAAGTAAATAAATCATATTTCCAATCAAGGTTCATGTAATATATTACATGTGTATCACAATGTATAAGTAATGCAGGAAATAAATCAAATCAGTATCGAAGGTTGTAATGCTTTAACATTTTCCCCGTTCTTAACGTGTATCTATCAGACTATTTCTTAAAATATACAATAGTTATTGTTCACATCGTTTAGCGGAGGGAATTATTAAAAGTTTTAAACACATAACATAGTACAGATAGCTTAACATAGATTTATTCATAATGATGCCACCGAACAAATTCCTCGCTACTCTCATTACAAAAATATCCGCCCTCTAAATCACACACATCTCTAAATAACACACCGTATGATTGAAGAACAATATTCGTGGTTGAGAACCTGTCCTGTTTTCCAGTTTACCCTGTTCCCATTTCAAAGTAACAGAAATTTAAAACTTATCAGTGTCTTCCTTTAACCTTTGGTTTTGTTTAGTTTAAAGTGTGTACAGCTCACATGACGCTACACCTTACACCTAATAGCGATAATACACTTTTTCGTGTGCGTAAACATCTTCGGACATCCGCGGAATACGTTTATGCTAGAGTGCGAAAGAGCACATTTAAAGAGTGTCTGCTTCGCCATGTTTAGACACGTTTTCAAGCAGTTACAGAATCTCCTTCTTGAAATAGTTTTACATCCCTTCTAAACAAAGATTTTATGCAATAATATATATACAAATACAGAACTATTTTGTCTAACGCGTCACGCAAATATCATCAGGGCAACTATATAAAAATTAAAGACCTTTCAAATGTTGCAGTTGAAATCAGAAGAGGCATATTGCATCATCACCTGTGCATGGTTTATCAAAGGATTCTTTCAATTTAAAAGGTTATACATTATACATCCAGGGCATTAAAGATTGTACATCCAGGGCATTAAAGGTTATACATCCAGGGCATTAAAGATTGTACATCCAGGGCATTAAAGGTTATACATCCAGGGCATTAAAGATTGTACATCCAGGGCATTAAAGGTTATACACCCAGGGCATTAAAGGTTATACATTCAGGGCATTAAAGGTTATACATCAAAGGCATTAAAGGTTATACATCCAGGGCATTAAAGGTTATGTACATCCAGGGCATTAAAGGTTATACATCCAGGGCATTAAAGATTGTACATCCAGGATATTAAAGGTTATACATCCAGGGCATTAAAGGTTAAACTTCCAGGGCATTAAAGATTGTACATCCAGGGCATTAAAGGTTATACATCAAAGGCATTAAAGTTATACTTCCAGGGCATTAAAGGTTATTCATCCAGGGCATTAAAGGTTATACATCCAGGGCATTAAAGTTATACTTCCAGGGCATTAAAGGTTATTCATCCAGAGCATTAAAGGTTATACATCCAGGGCATTAAAGGTTATACTTCAATGGTATTAAAGGTTATACATCCAGGGCATTAAAGGTTATACTTCCAGGACATTTAGAGTTATACTTCCAGGGCATTAAAGGTTATACTTCCAGGGCATTAAAGGTTATACTTCCAGGGCATTAAAGGTTATACTTTTAACTCGTCATTATAGCTTATTTGACCATGGCAAACTTCGGTATTTGATTAAACTCTTCCTGTTCAACAGCATATATATACAGCTTTAGAAATCGAAAACTTTTAAATTGACTTCGATTTTGCTGGTGTTGAACGCTCTATTGTCGAAAGACGAGATCTTATAATAAATATGTCCGTAGAGCATAACGTGTTTAGTTTGGCCATTTACGCATTTCGTGCAGTTTTATCGAATATAAAACAGCTACATCGATGTCACACTGTTGTCCAATTGATCGCAACATCAAAACCTTTATGAAATGAAAACATCGACGTTTTTTGCGAAGTTTCGTGCCTCGTTAGCTTAAGCTATTGTAACGTGTCGGGTGTATATTTAAACGTTATCTTAGAGCTTATGTGGATACCTTATGTTTATATTTTTCAGGCTACTTTGCCTTGTGATTGAAACAAGTGTTTTAAGAATGATAAGTATGTTAATTTATAATCAACCAAGTAATTCGGTTTCAAATACCACTTAATGGGTAAAATAAATTTCAATCTTTAAAATTACGAATGGCCTTCTCTTTCGGGAGCTTGTATATTGGCGATGCAAATTACCAAGTTTCGTCCTGGAGCTCTGTCCACCAAACTAGATTGCGATGCTCTATAAATCTGTCTACTTGATCTGGTATACTATGAAACCCCAACATGGGCGTATTCGCGTTGAACTTAGCCAGCACACTGACCGCACTGCCCTGTGACCAACGCAGATTCAAGGCCTACTAGAGTTTCTAGCCCCCGGTTGCGTTAACCAACTAAGAACGAAATAGTTTATATACATGACTGCTTGAGCTGGTATACTATGAAACCCAAAGATGTGCAAATTATCTGATGATATTATATCTCACAGTATCATTTAGGCGTATTCGCCTTGAGCTTTGTCTGCACACAGGTCGCAATGCCCTGTAACCAACGCAGATACCAGGCGCTTTCTAGAGTTTATATCTACCGGTTACGTTCACCAAACAAGATCAAAATGCTTTATGTATCTGTCTTCTTGAGCTGGAACACTAGATAACTTTATACCAAGTTTCCTAGCCTTTTCATACCGCAAACCGCGATGCACTGTGTTGAATATTGAACAGCCAGAAGGTCGCGCACTTATATACTCCCAGGTTGATGAGTTCATAAAACATATGCGTACAACGGGTTAATTCCAAGAGATTCATTGTACGCATGCCTTGTACCAAGCTGTACTCATACAGTGTCAGTTATTATATAAACGAACTCATTTATTCAAGTGGTTTATGCCAGACAGTACCACATCCTACTTTTGGTATTGCTTCATGGTACTTTTTTCACTGAACTCCCGTTATCTATTTTGCTCCATGCCATTGCATGCAATTATTGTCCCGTGCTACTTGAGAGAGTAATATCAGCATATTTTGAATTCCCTGAGAATCAGATGTCTTTGGCGTTTACCCTATGCCATTAAACGGGGTTTATGTTTAAACTTTTGGCTACTGAGCTTTTTCCTGTAGTTTTTCATATAAATATTGTGTACTCTATGATACTGACACATTACGATTTATGTATTGTCGACATTGATAAGCGCCGGCTATTTTATAACCTAAATTGTATGATCGTAAGGTTGTTCGTACGACTACAGTGAGCAGTATCTCGATATTACAATGGTGATACAGGAAGCTGTGTTCGATTCCATTGGAGTTTTTGCAAAATCTAAATAAAAGTCGATCAAAATGGAATACGATCTCCCGGTTCAAACCCCAGTACTAAAACACCTTTTATTGTATGCGTTGCTGGTTTAAATCACGAACAAGACACGTTATAACAAACATTGCATTTTAACGACCACCTTTTGTATGATGTCATTGAAGCCACGCGCAATAATACTTGTTATATCGTGACGTCTATAATTAACATGTTATGGCCAATAACGTGTTCTTAAAGCCACAACACCGCACACCAAGAATGGATAAATACCTGCAGAATTACAAAGCAATATTGAATGATGTAGTTTCTCTGTATTTGAGAGTAGGAAAACAAAATGAATTTGGCAACATATTAACAAATCTATTCGGAAAAGCTCGATATTAAGTTGATTTGACAGTGCTACACTTGTGTAAACATCGATAGCCATTACATTTTCCTGAACTTCCTTCCTTAAATGGAAGACCTGCACACATATGCCACACACATTGTATTCCCAAGGGTTCCCATGAGGCCATGATGTGTCAAAGAGATGTAACAATGGTGAGCCAACAATGAGAGGAAGTCAAGTGTTACCAACAGTTTAATACACATCGATGTGGACCATCTATCTGTTATTTGCCATGACGAATGAAGTGTTTGTGACACTCTGATACTAATGTCGTAATGTGAACATTCGTATCAAAGGGGAATGTTTGCAAGTTATATACCTTGATAAATATCGGGACAAAGACAGAATGTCTTTCTTTGGGACAGATAACCCATTAATATTATTAACTTACTTGTCAGGGATTTTTGATTGAGTAACAATCCCCCTAGCATAAACAGATAATTATCAAAAATAAATTTTACGACGAAACCATGTTCTTTTTTTTTACTTAAATAGTCTTATTCGTCAACTCACTGACGAATTCTAATTAGTCGATTACAAGGACAATGGCAGTATCAATAACATGGACAATGGCAGTATAAATGTACAAGGACTATATTAATAATAACTCTGCAAACAAAGTACAAATACAGGATTTATTAATTATATCAAAATAATATTTTATCATTACACATTCAACAAATTTTGCAAACAATAATCAGCCATTCTTATAACGCAACATACATTAATAATAGAACCACGAATATTTATTATTCAATAATTGATCTTTAATAAGCTGTATACATAGCTTAAAGAGAATTTAATGTTGAGGCTTTTCGAATAAAAACTAGAATACTGTTCCATACATTTTTGGATAAGTAAGAAAACGATTTCCTACCGCATAATTGGTTTTGCTGCAAAGTGAACTTATATTTTTTATGGGTAAAATACCTTTCGGGTGTTTTGTATTGCTTGTAAATGAAATAACTTCACGTCTGGCAGCGTTCCTTCTGGCGGATTTTACTGCCAGATAAGAAATCAACCTTTTGTATTTTTGTAGGCAATTGATGTATATATATGTTATGGCATTCCAATAAATGCCCAATTACAAACATACATGGTATTTGTTGATTTATTACCAGCTAGAGCTGTGACAGTCACTATGTTCGTTGGATAACACATAAAAGTATGTTGGCATGAGCCCAAGCAAATATTTAAGGATAATAACATCATCAGAAATCCACATCTGTTATCACAGAATAACTAACCTACTTCTTTGAATAAAAGGCAAGGCGTGGTAAGAAGAGGTTTTTGCTAAATCATTTTGGTAGCTTTTTTCTGAATTGTGGATATTTAAATAGTGTCATGAAAGTATTATGATATATTAATAAGCCAAAGGCAAGAAACAAATTAAATGAAATATAGATTAACTACGGGGAGATTTAATACTGCCGCCATACAGCATTTACCTAACGGCACCAACAGTAAAATATAACTGCATCTCAATAATTAACTAAATCAAAACTGTTCAATGACAATACCTTTTGAAGCAACGCTTTAAATGCACCGTAGTACTGGCTTAGGCGTATTTCATTATCAAGAATTATTAAAATATTTAATTAACCTAAAGTTCAGAACATAAACAACAGCACTTTAGACTTTGTCCAGCCGTCACACCACACTTCACGCCACCTGTAGTGAAAGACAGCAAGTTCCCTAGCAAGCATACATTGCATTAGAAAACTGATGTTGATTGAAATAATACTGATTAGGGCAGCATTGGCAACGCCCGTAGCATACACTTTAGTGCGCTATTCCCTTTCAATAACCATTAAGATAATTATATTCAATTGTCCTTTAGGGCTAAAAAGATAATGTCCATAATGTGGATATAACACTCAGATGCCAACAAGGGCAACAAATACATGTGCCAGTGTGAAAATAAAACTGAAATAAAAAGTGAAAGATTCGTTTACCAGAATCAAAGTTTGCGTTAAAACTTTCATCATCTTGATAACATTGGCACCAAAACCGAGCTCATATACGTAACCTGTTATTAACATGTGTTTAATTTGTTTACCTGTATTATTAAAAGTGCAAATACACGTTCAATGTCCTGTGTTTTAATTAACACCTTAGTTTTTAATTATTAAATCGAATAAGGACATTGGATTGTTTCTATGTTGATTAGCAGTGGGCACCAAAACAGTTCTTGTGTTACACCAAATAAATTTTGAAATTGCAATAACTCGTCGTGTGCCTGTTGTATGTGCATAACCAAACAAATATTCTAGTAGATAAGGGTAGCTTTTCTCGGTTAGAAACATGAATCGACACTGAATGAGATTTCATTATAAGAAAACCTTATTATATTGATAAGTGTTCCGCCGAATCCAGGCAACCGCGGTGTTTACTGAGTACGTTTAAATACGAAGGCTGTTCTTAAAGTTCTAGGACAGGTGTTTTGTTTTAAATATGAATGTATTAAATTTAAATTTGAATTTGAAAAAATGCTGAAGATGATTTGACAGTATTGTATATTAGGAACCTAGAATACTAACGGTATGGAACACGTCAATACAATGAGTTGTTGTTGTTGTTGTTGTAGCAAATATTGGCAGATTTCTTAATTTAAAATAAAAATCATGTTTTACTTCAAAGTGATTCGTTTCAAAAGGGTTCAGACATGAATGCTTCCAAACCATATACTTGATTACAACTTTCAATATTTGATCGCAATATTTTGAATGACATATTATATAGGTTATATCGCTTACAAAAAAGGATTGTGGAATCCAATTACTCCTGTCCACAAAGTTTTAGAAAGTCCTCGTATTAGTGTCAGCTATTCTGTCGAAATAACTTGGTATTTTCAAAAAGAACTGGTAAACAATATCAGGGCAGCAATTTTCTTAACCCATATATAATTTGAATGCTACGCGTATTGATGCAAAAGCTTGCTAATGACGAAACTAATTTGTGAGGACTTCACCCAGTGGACCATAAACGTGGATCGCCTACGAACACACGTCAACAAATAACTCTCCACTTTATTCTAAGTTGACCTTATACATTCTTTACGTCAAGATTTCCTAAACCATCAATGCTCGTTTCTGTATTTGCGATTGTTTATGAATTAGATTAGATATGTCTTGCAATCGCACGTATGACAATAGCTGTTGACATGGAAGCTTTCTTTGTACGATAACAATATGCAAGGCAGTGGCAGAGGCTATTTCTCAGGCATTTGCACATGCACTGTGCTTCCTGAATGCACGTGATTTTGTTGTTAGAAGGAATAATACATTTGCGATATAAACTGATGTTTGTTATAATGTTATGTTAGCAATATTTTATCAATTCAATCTTTTTAATAGGTTGTGTTAGTGCCACCGTCCTCTAGACTGCGTATGTTTATTTTGACTGTTTTCACTAATTCTACTGTTTATGACATTTCCTTGAATTGTTCGGAAAATATCACTTACAATTGTTTTAGAAATGCAATGATCACATTCGGGTCCATCAACATGAAACTATATGTGTTTGTCTTTGTCGTTGCGATACAATATCGCTGGTGTACCAGTTAAGGCCATTGTAGTTTTTGTTGTTGTTGTTGTTGTTGTTGTTGTTGTTGTTGTTTAGTTTGGCAATTCTAGAAGCAATTCCTGAAGATTTATACGCAGACTTTTGCCCATGAATCGTGGCTTTTGTTCAATGGTAACTTGTATTTCAAAACAAGCACGTGAAAGCGAGTAAGTTGCACATAGAATAACAGTCAAGCAGTGTAAACGTCTAAAGGCATTGAAACATCATTGACTCATGGTTTTGTCCTTGTCGTTTTCATTGACGCATACTTAATATACTCATCTCGGATGGTGTGTTCGACTGCTCAATATGTTAGAACATAGTATTTGTGGATATATGGACAGGTTTCAACAATCATGATGTTGATATAAAATCTCGACGTCGTGATTTCTCATGGCACATTGTGTAAATAAGATATAAATAGTATAGAAATTATACATCAATAAAAAGAAAAACATAGTATAAATAGTATTGAAAAGTCAAAGACAAGCACATTACTTCTTAAAATGTATATTTTCATCAATATCTTATTGCTATAAACCGTTTTCTTTATACTCCCGTTTTCTTCGACCAATCAAATTACCTAGCACGTAAATGCCTATTTCGAAACATGATGCTTATACCCTAATTTGTTTGCAATACTCAATAGTTTGAAAATATGCAGGGTCATTTTAAGTCAGATAAAAAAAAACTGTTAAATTGATTCTGTTCTAATTCTACTTATTTCAAATAGTTTATACATCATATCTTAAATAAATTTCCGTACATGAGTAATACACTGGTACATGGGGTCTGAAGAATACAATACATTGTTGATAGCATTGTGGCCAAAATAACGTGATAAACCAACCTGCACAAACAAAAGCTATACATTTTTTACAGCAGTTAATACCATTTGCGAAAAAAACACCTTGAAACCTGGAGTCAACAATAATACAATGGAAACTACAAGTACAAATCCAGTTGCCGTAAATGAAGAAAAAAACGAGGCTTTTTTTGAAATATACGGTCGGCAATTTTAATTTTAACGAAAAGAAACTGACAAATTAACAACTTATTCAATTAAACTGAATCTGTCAGACCAGAAGCATTCTTCCCACGTTTCCACAATTATTATGGCAACTCTTATGAAATAAAAGACATTTAGTGATATTGCATCATCCTGCTGCTGAGTATATCCGAAAGACATTTACGGGAAATTACAACGAACATTGCTCGCTAAATTGATTTCACAGTTCCGAGTTAGGAGCATACACACATATGAAGGTCAACTGGCAAATGGTTCCTTTTACAGCTAAATTATATTGTATTAAAATGTATAGCATGAAGGAGAACAATTAAGCATACATTTGTCAATTCGTTGATGTTTGGCATTTTTGTTTCGCAAATAAATTGGATTCATATCCTTTCTAAGTACCAGGGATAGATATAAAAAGCAACATTAAATGAAGCTTTCAAAGTACGATGGCTGTGTTAATACCACTTACCGAAACAGCCCAAAGGGTATGCTAGAAAAACACGGCGACAGCTTCTGGGAGAAATGGTTGCCTTGCTTGCATGCAAAAATATGTTTAATAGTAAAACTAAGTTGCGGAAAGCTTTCGCAACAACGGGTTCTTGCAATTTTCAAGAACGCGGGATGAAGTATTATATAATTTAATTGAATGTGGCAGTTCGTTTCGCAGAACAAATCAATTTCTTGAGTGGCGTAACATTTTGGCTTTTATCTACACTATACTAAAATTAAAATGTCAATATTAGTCTTTAAGTGATTTAGTGTACATGTGACGGATAATCAATATAGATTCCAAACTTTGAGATAATCCTTTAAGACGGTGAAAGGACCGCCTCTTACTGTATTTACATTTTTGCTAGAGACCCACAGTTATTCTTTATCTATATGGGCCTTTTCGGAGAAATTCCATAAACCTGTACGTATCCACTTTTCATACATATATTTTACGGCTTCGTAAGACTATTATCTCTACAAAATTTGGTCATATCACTCTATGAATGCGGTCATCGATGTCAGGAATACAGCACCAGCCATAAGTTCTCAAGTGAAACTAAGAATAACTTTGTACTTTCTTAGAATAGAATATGCTCGACTGACAGACTGTAAACAAGTGTCCTTTTCAAGGATTTGCGATATATTTCAAGACTTCAGACAATAAGTTCTTTATTGCACTGAATTTCCATCGGGCGATGTGACCTTCCATCCGCGATATCTCAGAAATATAGGTGTTATAATCATTATAAGGACAATCAATTTTTTTTCAACATCAATAGGTCCACAATCCCACATATAATGCAATTCTGTATCGATGCATTTTACTTTGTACTAATGAACGTTATATTTTAATACAAAAACGTGTATGACAGTTGAAAGCTCTTGAGATTAATCGTTTTCAAATGATTGCATTATAACTTTGTAGATATTATAGTTATAATTCACATTTCAGGAAGTTTAAATGTCAATTATCTTCTGTTCTCTGAAAACAAAAGAAAAACCGAAACCAACCTAAGTCACCCAAACATTTAACCAATGCTCTTGTTAAAACGCACAATGATAAAACCTTAAAAGACGGCACACGAAAAGAAAAGACATCTGAGTCAAGCAAACCAACAGAAAGAATTCAAGTTGCAACATTATTTATCCTTTTTTTTTGCCACAAGAAAGTGATGAAAGAGAAACAACGTTAACAATACTGTAAGTGGATCTCGTTTATTAGTTTCGAAGCTGACATTACTTTCAAAACAATAGCACAGCTTGTTATAATAATCTATCAGAAACGTTCTAAAGGTTTTAAGAGCCTGTTTTGACATTAATATTAAAGTTAGCGACGAATACACCGCGAAATTGGAAAACTAAGATATAAAACTAAAATAATAATAATAATAATAATAATAATAATAATAATAATAATAATTCAAGGAAAATTACAAGAACAAAACCAGTCACCTTTAATTTAAAAAAAAATCAAATCACAAGGATCATACCGGATGGAATTAAAATTCTTATGTGAAAAACTACAGAAACAATCTCAGTAGCTAAAGTTTAAACATAAAACCTGTTTAATGGCACTGGGTAAACGCCAAAGACGTAGAGCACAAAAATAAAAATCACAAACAAGAAACAGGGAACAACATCACAAAAAACCACAAACAGCACACTGCATATATACTATATAAAAAGACTAGGTATGTTTATCAAGGATTGTGAGGTACAACCTTGAAACGGTCGGTAATATTTTAATTTACTGGGGTTTTAACCAATTTGTGTGCACAAACTCACTCGACAAAAGCCTGATTTCTGAAACGGATGATCAATTTTGAAATATATACTTTGGAAATCTTTCGTTTCTGCGTCAAGAAGCTGACATATGTACCACTTATTCAATTAAACTCCAGAAGCATTCTTCCCACGTTTCCACAATTCTTATAGCAACTCTTATGGAAAATAAGACAATTTAGTAATATTGCAGCATCCCGTTGTTGCGTATATCCGAAAGACATTTACGACAGGAAAATAAGATGAACATTGCTAGCTAAATTGATTTCACAGTTCCGATTTAGGAGCAGACTTACACATGAAGGTTAACTGATAAATGGTATCTAAATTATATGGTATTAAAATGTACCGCATGAAGGAGAACAATTAAGAATACATTTATCAATTCGTTGATGTTCGAACATTTTTCTCTCGCAAATTAATTGGTTTCATATCCTTTCTTAGCCCCAGGGATAAATTTAAAAGGCAAAATTAAATGAAGCTTTTAATTGTACAATGACTTTTAAATTACCACTTAATCTAACAGCCCAAAGAATGTGCTGGAGAAAACACAATGTTTTTAGGAGAAATGCCGTACTACGGTGGCACAGGGGTGATATCCTCAACACTAAATTTATATGTGGCCACAACTTAGTAAACTTAGGCCTCAAGTTACTAAGTTGTTGCCAGTTTTTACTAGGTTGTGGACATAATTAACTAAGTCGTGGCCACAATTTACTAAGTTGTGGCATCAAGTTCCTAAGTTGTGGCCACAATTTGCTCAATATAAATCTGTGCCACTAGAAATGCTTTCCTGGCCTAAATGCAAAAACGTTTTGATACGGAAACTAAGTTACTAAAAGGTTTATCAACAGCGGGTTTTTGCTATATTAAGAACAATTCATTTTCTGAACAAAATGCGATAATGTGGGAAGAATTCTTATAAAAATGAATTAAATAAGTGGTAAATGTGGCAGCTTGTTTCGCAGAAAATTTAGATTCCCAATTTTTGGAATTGTACTAGACTTTACACCACTATTCGAAAAAAGCAACAGTGTTTTTGATACATTTAAGTGATATGATGAAGATGTGACGGAAACTCCATATTGGCTCCAAACTATGAGGGCTTGTAAGACTGTGGAAGGACCGCCTACCCCTATTTTTATACAGAATTGCTAAATATGCACGGTCATTCTATATCTTTAGGGGCCTTTCCGAATGAATTCTACGAAACTATAAATGTGCACTTTTATGAATATATTTAACGGCTTGATGAACTTTCTTGAAGTAAAATAGGCTCAACAAACAAACTGTGTTATAAACCAGTGTCCTATTCAAGGATTTTCGGTTAATTTTGACTCTTCAGACTACAATTGCATTCTTGTATTGAATCTCCCTCTGTCGATGTGCCCTTTCATCTGCAATATCTTGGAAATCTAACGCGTAACCAGACAAACATTCTATTTCGTAAGGCTGATTATCAGATTATTGACAGGTTTAAGGCTAATATTGATATTATTAGATACAAAACATTCTCAAAATGACAAGTGTGTAATTTACCCATCTCCGTGACATTTGAAACCAATTTTACAGCCATATCGGTCTATTGACGTGATATCGTGTATTCTGGAATCTAAAAAGTTTCAAAGTTTCGATATTTCTTCATTGGCAATTTGGCCATTAACATTGCAAACACATGAACATGATGGCCAAGCCATGAATTCATATCTAATATCATACATACACAAACATATATCCAACAGAGCATAGTAAACAGCTAATATGATATAGTATGAAAAAACATTCTTACGATTTTAATTAATCAAAAACAATCATGTTTAAGAAGCAGCTTAAAGATAAACTACATGGACACGTCCAGTAGATAAACTCGTAAAAAGCGGAGTGTAATGACGATGACTGTTGGTGCTATTAAATCACATTTACAATTTATGAAAGCTAGATGGATTTTTTTGTACACATCATATATATATTAAAACAGAAAAGGGCAAAAGCTGCAGGTTTTTTATTATGAGTTTAAGGACGATCTTTGTGTTTTCATCATCAATATTCCCACATTGCCACACGCAATGCAATTCTCTATCGATTCGTTTTACTTTGTACTTATACAAAAACATTTATGAACAATTAAAGCTCATGAGATCAATCGTTTGTTGTTAATCGCAATACACTTGAAGAGTGTTTAGTTATATATCATAGTTCAGGAAGCTTAAACGTCACTTTTCATTTGTTCTCTGAAGAAAAAAGAAAAACTGGTATTTTTTTACTTAAATTTTTCACATTAGTAATCGCGATTTATAATGGATCATTGTGGACTCGTAGAAGGCGTTTTCTATTTCAAATGAATGTGGATCTTATTTCTTAGCCCCGGGTCAAAACATAAAGTAGTATATAAATGGAGCTTTCCATGATACTTTGCCTTTTGCAAATATTTTTTTTATTTCGTTGAAGCTGATGTGGATACCTCTCCATAGATGCCGTGATTTCGGATCAATAATCGATATGATCGAATAAATTATATTGGTTCTTTGAGATATAGTCATTACAATAGTATACAAAACGTTTTCAAACATTGTGGAAATTGTTCTAAAGTTATTTTTTATCTATTTTCTATTAACAATCAACAAATTGCAACTGACGTTTACATAACTAATTTGGACAGATTTTTTTCTATCAAGGCCTAAAGTTATTTTGTCACATTGTAAAGCAATTTTGAATTACTGTGCTCTTATTTGAACTATTGGTTTAAACTTTATTTAATTTTACAACGATTGTGAAATAAGCAATAACAACTTATATTAATCACTCTCGTTGGCACAATGTTGCGCGAGCGTGTGGTCTTGTGTTGTGGGGGAAACCGGAGAACCCGGAGAAAACCCACTTGTCCGACTTGGTGACCACTAACCAAACTCACATGCGACCTTTAACACTTGTGTCTATTCCAATGGTCAAATATTCACAGACTGTTTAACATCGATCAAAAAGCCTATTTAATTAAATCATGACAATTACACATTTTCTTTATAAACATGTTAATATCTGAATAATCATTATAGCCAACACAAGTATCGTCATCATTTTGTACCGAGATAATGATTCCTTAATTTTGGATATTTTTCCGTTTTAAAGATGTATGATTATCCGGAAAATTGCTGCAATACGATTTTATTTAACACTGAAAGAGACATGTTTCTTTCATGCTTTTCGATGAAATATGGGGTTTTATCAGTGAAATAACAACAGTGAGAATATCAATTTGATATTTTCACTGCAAAATAAGGAGTGAAAATATCAACTTTCAGAACTACTTTTAAAATCCTTTGTAGTAACTTCCCCTTGATCAAAACAGAACACTTCACTTTGAATCAGAAAATGTTGGCAAAAATTGTTTAATATTTGAAGAAATGTTTTAGGAATTTAATTAAATATATATTTGGAAATCAACAACTTACCGTTTATTACCGGTTATCCCGTTTTTCCAACGTTTTCTTGATCATGAAGCTAAATGTTCGAACATTTGCTTCCACACCAAACAAATTACAGACGAAAACAACTGTTCGAACATTATTTTATAATAATGTTATATCACCGTTCAAATGAATTTTGAACTGTTTGTCGTTGTAATACGTAAAACGAGCTTCCCGGAAAATTCACGCCACAATTTACAGATAATCTCATTTTTTTACCCCACCCACGCCTCAACATTTGTCAACAAACAAGCGTGGCGATCACTCTTTACCTTTAACAAGTATTCAGGTGGGAACGTGATGTTTTCGCGCCTTGTTAGCAAGATGATATCAATTTGTACATATTTTGGAAAGGTTTTTCAGTTGAATATTACACAGTCACTGTTAAAATTATGATTTAATATTCAACCTATTGATTAACACTTATTTATGTTGTTCACGTTAAAACATCAACAGGACCAATTCTCGCAGATGACTTGACATATATATATATATATATATACATACATATTATAAACAACATACCAAATACTTTTTTCAGTGTAGATACTTTTCATCTGTTATTTCGAATCGTTAAATATCACTTTGAATTGTAACATTGAAGCCAAACAACAATCTTGATTAGAACGAGACTGACTGCTGTTATACTGTTATCCACTAGGTATATGGAATTAATCAAATTGAAATAAGACAATGGTTATTGTTTTTATTTATGTTCCTTCCCTTCTTTAATTTATTTCCTTGACGACTGTATGATTTTACATTTTCATCAGCAAGCTTACACGTAATATATGTCAAAGTTCCATTTCCGGTCAGAGGAACATCCATGCATACAGGGTATTATCCGCATTTTCGAATTCCACTCACGTTCCATGCATCGTCCGTTTTATTCTTTTGTTGCAATAGGCGTAACCGTAACCGTACCCATTTTGTCTTTCAACCATTAACCAGAGATTAAAAAATTGCCACATGGGGATATTTAGTGATAATAAATGAAACGCAATTTGTACAGGTACCTGAACGATGTGACACATTGCTGATCGCTCCTTTATCCATGTTTACACTTATTGACCATAATGCTTGAAGTCCATAACCAGGGCATATGTTTAAGTTGTGATAAACGCTACACAATCATAGATAGGCTTGTTCAAAAAAGTATCTGAAAATGTTTACACAAACAAATGCAGTGTTTGGTGTTTTTTAATCAATAATCTATGTTTTAGGTTCAGGATTAACACTTACACTATCAACAAATCTTCATGGTTTGTAAGTTGATGCTGTATATGATGAGGATTATATTTATCATTTTCTAATTACTGATCAATTTAGGTTTACCTTAGACGTTTTGGCAACATAAACTGGTTTAAAACCCGAGTTTGACTGACCGTTCCAATGCGGTAATCTCATCATTTATCGGTAACGCTAGTTTGATGCTTGATTTCGTTCAGTGTCGAAGGGACCCTTACCTTGTGCTTCTAAACAGGTTTTATATTTGAATTATTGATTAATGGGCTTGTCCCTGTCGTTTTCACTGTACTTTCAACCATTAACCAGAGATTAAAAAATTGCCACATGGGGATATTTAGTGATAATAAATGAAACGCAATTTGTACAGGTACCTGAACGATGTGACACATTGCTGATCGCTCCTTTATCCATGTTTACACTTATTGACCATAATGCTTGAAGTCCATAACCAGGGCATATGTTTAAGTTGTGATAAACGCTACACAATCATAGATAGGCTTGTTCAAAAAAGTATCTGAAAATGTTTACACAGGGTAATTTTGGCAGTACTTTTTATGATGTACTTTTAAAGCCAACCTTAAACTATCTATATAATTGCATTTAAATTGATCCGTCAGCTGTTATAAGTAATAACATGAATACCTGTAAGTACACTATGTATGTAAGCTAGCGTAATAAATGATCTTTATTAAAATTCGATGTTCACAAATTCTCTATTTTGTAAATGACGTTATTCAACTGCAATGAGCAAGACCTCGATAACATAAAGCATGATTACGTGGCGTAATTTCTTTGAAATAAAAACAAGGAAGATTGTCAATTTTGAAAATACAGTTTAAAATCAAGTTGAAAGAGTATTCAATTCTATTAAACGTATTGACATTTGTAAAATGTATTGCACAAATGCATAAAGCATCATTACAAATATTTGAGATCATTGTTTCGATGGATATTAAATTGCCATAAAACCTGAAATCTAAATTAAAACACTTAAGTTATATGCATAGTACGTTTGTTAAGTTTTCCCATGACGCCAAGACGTGACAAAGCGATGTACGCATGGCCATGTAGAACAAACTGAAAGTGCTCGAGAGTAACTGTTTTTTCCGGCTTTAGTTATAGTAAATCCAAAAGGAATTAGAATCAGAAATGCCTTCTGCAAATGCAGTGTTTGGTGTTTTTTAATCAATAATCTATGTTTTAGGTTCAGGATTAACACTTACACTATCAACAAATCTTCATGGTTTGTAAGTTGATGCTGTATATGATGAGGATTATATTTATCATTTTCTAATTACTGATCAATTTAGGTTTACCTTAGACGTTTTGGCAACATAAACTGGTTTAAAACCCGAGTTTGACTGACCGTTCCAATGCGGTAATCTCATCATTTATCGGTAACGCTAGTTTGATGCTTGATTTCGTTCAGTGTCGAAGGGACCCTTACCTTGTGCTTCTAAACAGGTTTTATATTTGAATTATTGATTAATGGGCTTGTCCCTGTCGTTTTCACTGTACTGTTGAACTAAAACCAACTAAATAAAAGTTAGTAGGCACCAAATCAGTTATTGTGTTCAACAGTTTGTGTTAAGTACTTAAGAGTACTCAATGCATATGCGTCGTGTATGAATGCAAATGATTAAGTTTTTAAAGACCTATTACGCCGTAGGTTACATCAACTCTTACATCAGACTTTTATTTTTTAAAGGTTGTTTTCAATATTTAAATATCGATCAGCAATGTATAAGAATGTTGGTAAAATATTGTTAAATTTCAGGCGAAGTCTACGAGGGAGTCAATAAATATGTTTACGAACAATTATTTCTGTCATGTCTTGTTTATATTACTAATAAACTAATACTGTTTCTTACACTTTTGCTTATTCTTATACCACAAGTATCAATGCATAAGCCTACTGATGACAATACTAATCTCTGCGTATTACTCTCAACACACCTTGATTGTCAAACGCCTACTAATAAACGTCAATACTATCTACTTCAATAGTCAGTACGTAACGGCAATTGTCATAGTCCTTTGTGATCGTTATGCAGTTGTCATGCTCCTCGAAGGAAGAGCACGTAATCGTCGCTTTGTCAGGCCGCAGATTCGTCCGTCCCTCTGTTACACTATTGTCTGAATAGCTTGAAAATATAAAAAAAATCAAAACATTTAGAAACATAGCGAGCATTGTACCCAAGTGAAGTCGAAAGAAGCATAACCCTAGCTTCGGTCATTGTTGATTGATCCCATTAACACCTTTGCAGAATGAATTTAAAAGGAAGTTGCTTGTCGGGACTATCACTCGAACACATTACCTTTTGCGTTTTATCTTTATTAAGGATTGTTCGGATAGGAGTGATGTTTGTGCACATAAACTAGTTTCAACTCCAAGTAAATTTACATTTTATTAACGGTTCCAAGGCGGTACATAACAATCCTTGATAAACATACCTAGCTTTTTATATATAGTATGTATGCACTGTGCCGTTTGTTGAGTTTTGTGCTCTTCTTCCATGTTTCTTGTTTGTGATTTTATGTTCTATGTCTTTGGCGTTTACCGAGTGCCATTAAACCGGGTTTATGTTTAAACTTTTTGCTGCTAAGCTTGTTTCTGTAGCTTTTCGCAAAAATATTGGACCATAAATTGATAACAGTATATTAGAACTTTAATCATACCTCTCATATGTACTACATTATTCTCCATTTATCATCTTATTTTAAAAGAACACTGTCTGAGGCATTTCTCAAAAAGTATTTGAGATACTGAATCCACAGGTTAAATAACATATACATACATATTTATTAAATAAAGGCCACTGTCTTCTGTATTTTCAACATAACTTCACTTGTCTTTAAGGTATGGACTTCAGACCTCATATACTGATTAGCAGATGAGCAGGGCAAACGAAACATAACTCTGTTGTGAGTATGCTACTACAATGGCCCTTTACTGATTGCATGTTTGTCTGGAACATAGTTTATAGCCTCCCATGCTTTTGTATCAGATACTTAAGATACAGGTTTTTGGCGGGATTTATTACGGTGATTGTTTCTTGTCCAATTGGCACTTTTCTTCTAGTAAAGTGTTTGTATCTGCTTTGTTTCTCCGAAAAAGTATGAATAATTTCAAAATCACTTGACATAAATCATCTTACCGTTGAACTGAAGCGTTGATCATAGTGCTTCTGTCCGCAACCAGTTCTTTGCTATTTATCTAAAGGATAGTCATAGACATTTGAAAAGATTTCTAAATTTCTCTTTCATTTTCGAATTTGTACCCTGTCTGGCAGCATGCATCGTTTCCCAAAATAGCCTTGTTAAAATGTTTATTTTTCCTAGCCGGTCCATGGTAGTTACAAATATTTTAATATTAAGGTATGATGTATTCCCTGCTAATATCGCGCACGACTCAAGGAAAGAGAATATTGATATCAGTCAATGCTTTCATATCGCTCTGTGACTTATATTGGTTTAAGCTTATTTACACCCACCCACAGGTCCGACCTTTTTTAAATGTAAAACTAATTAATTGAATATTACAAATATCTGGCATCTATACACCAAACTCTGTGTGTCGAATGTAAATGTCACAATATGTGTTATGTTTTTCCCATGTTACAAATGTTACTTCCTATCCGTGCTTTTTGTAAGATAGGTAAACCAATCTAACATAATTTGTCACACATTTTGATAATCATGTGAATGCGTGGCTCGCAAGACCATGGCACGAGCTAAAATATTAAGGACTCTTTCATGCATAAAATTTAATACAATTTAGGATAGATTCCCATATTTTACGTTCATCCTATTATATAATGCAGTGTATGTTTTCGGTGTTTTTACGTGTGTGTCTCTTGTTCATTGTCGTCTGTGTCTCTTGTTCATTGTCGTCTGAGTCTTCGTCTTGTGCCTCTCAACAGAGTTTAACTTTAATTTCGACCTCTTTGCTTGTCCCTGTAGCTTTCGTTGTATTATTGCATAACTTATAAATCACATTGGATGAAGTGGCAAAGTTAAAAAAGCTTATCTCACACGGTCTAGTACTTCTCTACAGAGCGAATGATGAAAAATGTTGCATACAACAGTATGATTGCAGACACAAGAATAGATGATTGTCTGGTGCAAAACACTGCTCGAAATTTTCTCGGGTCAATAATAGTTAGTACCATTAGGCCATATATTGAAGCGTTTTATATTATGAATTATGTTTATAATAATGAATGTTTTAATCGTCCTACAGAAAAAAAAATTGTGATGTGTGAGAGCAGCACAGATACGGCCTTTTACTTGCTGTATGATGATAAAGACATATACGACCATGTGTAATAGATATAATTAAATTTTGACCGATGAAAAACGAGCTTTTTATCCATGTTTCTGTACGCTTTCGGAACTCTGAAGTCAGAAATATACATATAAAAATCGCAGTTTATCTAATCTTCGATAGCACAATCGGGAACTCATAATAGTCCATAAAATAATATTCACTAAAACGATGCAAAACAAGATGTTAACAATTTATTTATTTTCTGAGAGCATTGTAGAGATAAATGATAAAGAAGACGAACAAATACATTATTGTTATCGAGAGTATCAATTCAACGAGTTTAAACGTTACACGGTGCAAACAATGTGATTATTTAAAGTATCTTAAATCAATCAATTCAAAGGGTATTTCAATTAACTTTTATTCAGTAAAACATAAATGCGGTTGTCGACTTGTCCGACATTATTTTCGTCGGCATAGTTACTTTGAAGATATCCATTATAAGCAATAGTTGGGTTATTATTTGTCTGTAATGGATTAGATGTAGAAGGCATCGTGTTGTATTCACCTGTCTGTTTGAGCGACAGAAACTGAGCTGCAATCGAACTTATCCGAATCCAGAATAGCAAAGCGAACTTAGCTGCACCAAAGTCGGAATCACCCGATACATGCCCGAGTTAGGCCGATGTTACCCGAGTCGTGCTCGGCATTTGCAGACGGTTTTCCAAATGTTGCAGTTACAGTTGAGACCTGGACAGCACTTGGCGAACGGATAATTTGAATCAGCTAGACATCTCATGCCCCAGGAAGCACAGGTTCTGAAGAGAAAAGGCCACTGACTTGAGTGGGTCTTCTTTGATAGGTTTACGATTTAATAGTCCAACATGGGTGGTGTACAGTTATACAGGGACGACACAATACGACGACACACTAGAAACTTTATATTCTCCTTTGCATATTTGAAGTTTATAGCACAACCATAGTAGAAATTTCACAACCAAATTTGAAATCGTCAGTCATATAAAGTTTTGTAAATGACATTATGAATAATCCATACGTCCAATCGGAGAATGGCACAGAGTTTTGCAAGGAAAATATTTTGTATCTCAATGTTTTACAAGACGTCTACGCCACACAGTTCATGTTTATTTGCCCAGCCTTGCCCGACATTTACAATGGGTCCTTATAAACAGGTTGCAGGTGCATGATAGACCCTTACAGCATTTGGTAAACTGAAGGGGGGAGTCGGGCATGCAGTTAAAGCCCCAGCTAGCGCACGTCCTGAAAACAGAGCAGAGACACACGTAAATGGCGGCCACCACGCTTCTATGTCCAACATGCAGAAACAAAATTGACTCATCGTATTTTTGATGAAGTAAAGCCATCCATATAAAATGTTTTTTTACGCAATTTCTCGACTTTCTCATTGAAAATTTTCATCTTTGTGACATTATTAAGCAAACATTCCTGCAATAAGCTGTTCTTCAGTGTGTTGTTAAAGCCATAGACATTACAGGGACAAGCCTAACTGCCAAACATTAGCTGTGATGAAAGGCACATGGATTAAATCCGAGCATTCAATTAAAGGGGCCATGATGACGAACATTCTCAATCCTAAGTTCAGACTCAAGACTTAGAATTACAAATCTTCATTTTATTGTAAATTTCCTTTGTAGCAAAGACATGATAAGAACATGGCTTGATGATATTGAATTTTGATTTTTTTCTATTATTGACATAACTTTCTGTAAAATAAATTGCATAAAGATGGCTTTTGTTCCTTCACAAAAAATGATTGTACGAGTCTGAGTCTGAGTCTAAACTCAGACATGAGACTGTTCGTACTCATAGACCCTTGAAGTTATCATTCTACCAAAAACACATTTCCATTCGGTTTAAACTAATGGTCCAAGCTAAAAACCAAATGATAAAGTTTGGGTTAGGTCACTACAACGAAACAATGAATTTAAGGATGACCTACATCCAAACGAAGGTGCAGATATTGATGCCATTCTCTAATCATTTTAATGAAGATGAAAATGTATTATTCTTTTTAAAGATTGTGTCTCATCACCAAATTGTAAATGTAAGCAATTAGGCTAAGAAGTTAATCTAATACAACGACAATTAATAATAAAAAGCCCCATGTCCATAAATGTCAGGGAAATCCGGCAAAGTTTACAACAACAAACAACACTATACTTTTCTTTTTCACATTTGTTCGTTTAACTATGGTGCCTCATCTTTCATCGCAGTAATAAATACACAGCACCTTGTATGTGTTTTAAATATCATGCATTTTAATATTATATTAAGTTTTCGGGACCATCATTGGCACCCATTGTATACATTGCTCCAATGCAACGCAAGAACACCATGAGGCGCAAAGCAGAATCGAGTACCGGGGAATCCTCCGATGCCTTCGAACGTAATCGGTCGGGTTCTTTGAACCAAATTGGAAAGTGCCTTGTATTTTCCGTTTATGTCCTTTGAGGATTTACCACTTGATGAAAAACAGATAATTGGCTCCAAATGTACTTGAACAGTCAACAACAATATTATATGACCGAAACAAAGTACAACAAAAAATAAATCATATAAAACAACTACAATAAAAGATGTTTTATTCACAAAGTATGTATTGTTTTCGAAAACTATTTATATAAAATACTTGCGAACGTCAAAATGTGTTGCAATTGTTTTAAACAATTTTATGGCAGAACTTATTTACCAAACAATACCAGAAACATGATTCAATGGATATCGAATTTTGCAAATATTCTACTGCAGGTTTGCAAGCTTTTTATTGTCGTTTTCATTGTATTATTAATGTAAACTACGGTTGTTTATTTGGTCTTAGGAGATACCGCAGCAATTTTTTAGATTGTGTCAGCATTTTTATTTACGCCATTTTCGCAGTCAGTTGAGCCTCTGGGGTAAGATATTAACTTCTACCATTGGCATAAATATTTCATTGAGATGTGAATACACTTTTCTCTCTCCTATAATCTATAATGATTTTAGGTTGACAAAAACTAAAAATCAAAAATCTTTTTATGTAAAAATGTTCAAAATGGCGTTTTTTCAATGTTTTGTTATTTATTTTATGCATTCATAAGTATTAACTCTAGAAAATGATCCTCAAGGACATTATATAAAGGGTTTGCATCAGCATCGTGACTTTATCAGGACCAGAGATGTTGTTATATTTTAGCGAGATGAATATCCCAAGAGGTTCTTTAAACCCAGAAATATTGTTTTCATTATGTATTGTCTGATAGGGTTAGATAAATAGTTGTTTATAATGCGTCACGGACACTACAATTTCGGTCATGTTTGAACAAGATTGAAAAGTAATCAAAAACAATTGTATACACTTTCTAATTATTTCTTTGCACAGCAACTTTAATGTTAAGTATAGAGCAAAATCATGATTTGGCCGAAACGAATCTTCAAGAGATAATACATAACGGAATAAAAAATGTAAAACGAACATATACCTCTACCTAATTGTATTATTTAAAGTTGCACTCTTACTCCCAAATAGGATAACACAATATATACAAATGATTAAACATACCAGACAGGATAAATAAATGTCGAAAACAATGGTTCTTATGAAGGATGCCGAGTTTGAATAAAGGGGCAGAGAGCACAGATTTTCTACCTTATGAGACGATAGTGGATCACAGTAAATCGTTTAGCATTCACCAATCATTTAATATTTTTGCGTTTTCAGCTATAAAATACACGGATACAATCTTGTTATCAGTAATAAATAGTTTCCGCAAATGCATTATTTTGTAAGCAGTTATAGGTTTATCACACAAAATTTGTTGTCATACATGTGTATGTATTGATTTTGAATAAGAGAATCACTTCAACAGACAATTTAAATATCAATATAAAGCTACATGAATTTCCTACACCAAAATGTTCATTTTGACTTGTTTTTGACTATTAATAGATATGTATTTCCGTAAACAAAACTTTTTGTAATTCAAGAGCAAAACGTTTAAAATACCCGTTTTAGGATACTTCCGAAACATTTATTTTGTACTTTATTATTGAAACTTGCCTTGGGTCTTTGCTTAAAACCGATAAGTGGACGGGACTTTTGAAATACTTAGTATAACAGAAAAACAATCAACGGCTCAAAAATTGTGAAAATGGCGAAAGAATAAAGTCGTTTTCAATCCTCAAGCAAATCGCTTCTATAAATTTTCTAAGAAATTTCTTGAGGGAAAACGAGTTTTCATGATCATAAAAAATGGCAAACTGATAAAAATTAAAGCGTTAACTTCATAGTATAAACTGAAATGCTTTGATATTTAATAAGAAGCGTTTTGATGGAAACGTTTGCTTAACAACAATAAATGAATATGCCGTCCACTTACATGACCTTAAGGGATTAGTTTGGTCATTATTCAGCAAAGCATACATGTCTGTACTGCTCAGTATATAGGACTAAAATTACATACTTTCTTAACTTATCGAACAGTGTTAAATATACCTCCTTTTGACGGCTCTGATAGAATTCATGATATTACTGTCGTCCTCGTCAGCGGCAGAGGAGTAATCGGAATCTGAAAAATATGAAACGACATTAATGATTTTATATTTTGCATAAAAGGTTTCAAAATCATTCCTTCATATCAATATTTGTTCCATGTATTCAACTAACATTTTATCTGAAAATGAGATAACTTATAATCGTGTTGTTTACAATACCATTAAATATAAAGAAGAGCTAAATAAACCAATGACAAACCGTTTTTGTTAAACGGACACTGCCATTAACAATTTGTTTTTGCTTGTTTTATGTCAGAGAGTTCGTATTTCAATTGAACTGCCCTCTTCATCAATATCGTTCACCATTATCATTATTATCCTTTATGAAGCAAGATAGATTAACTCTTCTTTTAAGGAGAAAGACAAACGAATGTATGTCCTTCTTAATGCGCAACACATTGCTCCTTTGAGAATAAAATCCTTTGCGTATTCTCAAGAAATGAACAGCATAAGTGAATATGAAATCAATAATAAAGCGTTAATGCAATACCAAAACTGTATTCACTAACAAAACAAACTAAAAGTAAACGTTGGATTGCAAATTGCGATTTGACGTATCCCAAAACACCCTCTTTAAACAATTCAAATTATATCTAGTTTAAATTTGATCAATTTTAGCAATCATCGCAATTTAAATATTCATTGGTGAACACCACACGCGAGCTGTAAAACAAGTCATAACATTTATCGATCTTCCATTAAATTTGTTATACAGCTGCAGCTCTCAATATTATATTTTGTTTGTTTTATCTAGGAAATTACACTCATAAAATATTAACCTATGGAAGAAATTGATACAAATGACAAAATAATGGCAGACGATCGACATTTGTAAAAATTGTTGGTCATAAATGTCCAAACACATCTTAATTTATAGTACCAGCATTACGTAGAAGCCCTAACTACGCCGCGATTCAGCTAAAGGTAATCCATTCCAGACAAAAGAAGAAAACTTAATGGAGAAAGAAATTGATAAACAGTTCGCGGGCATCAAAAGTCATTAGTCTAAATCATCACAGTTCCGTGTTCCATATATCCAGTGAAATACGTAAAATAAACAACAAACTAAAACTTGAATATTGTCTGCAGAAGTTATTTCAATTGATTTGCTGGACGTTTTTAGAGTGAAGTTTTAAAGGATAATGAAATAGTTAACACTATTTCATAACTACATATTGTCGTTAATAAGAGCCAATCAAAACTGAAACACCACAATGTAGAACTGTTTTCGCCAGTAGACACCAAAAACGTTATTGTTGTAAGCCATAGTTGCTCTGTCATTGGGATACTTAAGCGCGTACATAAGCAGGCACTTATTTCAGATTTGATAGAACACACCAGGTTCTACTGAGACTAAAGCTTTTTATTATGTATTTACGAAAAAAATGATTTTACATTAAGTACAGCTTTAATAATTGTACAGAAAGAGGATATTTTCATCGATCGCTCGAGGTACAGAGAATTATGAAAATCAGTCATTATTATTATTCGGATTTATGCTTAGCCATTATCCTGATTAAGTTTTGCTTGGCACCCGATGGCGACAAATTATACGATGCTATATACATAAGTATTTTAACTAGGTACCTATTTACATTGAATGCTTATATTTCTTGAGTAAAACTATATAAAAACACGTTTGAGTGAGATTTGTATTATAGCAGAACGTTATTATATTGCGAATATTTCTACTTAATCAGGGAAAACGCAGTATTATTAATTGTTAAAAGAATTATCACTGCATAATTAGTCTTTTTCAAGAATGTCCTCAAAGAATAACCCTTTCTATAACGATTTATATTTTGCAACAAAAAACAAATCTAGAAAAAATATTTGTAGGAATGGTAATTTTGATATCAACTTGAATATTGCTGTACATTTTTATCTTGAAGAAATGAAAAGTTGAGTGTGATGAGTCATAATTTGCAACCAGTTTTTGACCGTCACAAATAAATAACCTCAGTCAATCAGATTTAAAGAAACGCATCAAGTGTTTTAAAATATGGATCATTTTTGGATACAGTGTTTTAGGTAGACCATGATAAATGTTTATTCTATATTAAACATTTGAGGTATGTTTGAAACAAATAAGATTAAAAGGGGAAATCAATCCTGTTCGGTAAAGCCTATCCATACCTGAAGTGCCATAAGGCAAAAAGAATATCATGCAAGATGTACATCACAACTGGCTCATGCACCTCATTAAAGGTAATTTGTAATCAAAGTATTCATGCTGATTTGTAGTTTCCTGTATTACTTTTAGTACTTGTTCCCGGAACAGTGGATTACAAAATATCTCCATTTTTTATCATTCTGGAGATATTCAGATCCTTATACATTGATTACAAAAAATACTCTTGGTGGTGTTGTCATTCCACTAATGGCATAAAGGTATACAGGTTGGTATGCATTTTACTTCAAACGAGCGTTATTCCTTGCCTATTCAAGAATTAGTTTCACTTGCATTGGTAAATAAACCTGAGATGAAGGAACATTTATATCTAGATATTTTATTCCACTTTAGTCGACCAATCTGAATAACTGACATGCCTCTAAAAACGTATAGCTCCGTAATGTATAATGTAACATATTAAAGCCATTCCTTAATTTTTTGAATAAAACGACTATTAATAATATATTATCATACAAATGAACTATCCGTACATTATTCTTCATAAAGAGGCCTTGCAGATTAGAGGTCCTCGGGGATCTACGACTTACGATCTCGTATTGTTCCCTAAAAGAGCCAGAAAAAGACGTTTGCCGTTCGACGCCCACATACGGAGGAATGATTCATTCAACATTCAACTGGCGTTCTAGTTATAACTATAGTTTCGATCTAGGAACGGTATATACAATATGATCAGTTTTAACCAGTTTTATTTAAACGTCAAATTATTTTATCAAAAATAATCGTCGAATTAAACAGGGAGTAAACGAGAAATAAGAGTATAATATTGACGTGTCCAATAACTCAATTTATAAGATAAGAAAAAGTAAGAAATCAAGCGTCATTTAATATTACATGTGTATCATTTTTCTTAAACCCAATGTTGTGCAAAGTTGCTCTTTCCGATGGCCTTCTCTTTCGGGAGCTTGTATACTGGCAATGCAAGATACCAAGTTTCGTCCACCAGACTAGATCCTGATGCTCTATAAACCTGACTACTTGATCTGATATATAATGAAACCCAATGTTGTGCAAGTCGCTGATGATATTATATACCACAGTATCATTTGGGCGTATTCGCATTGAACAACGCAGATACCAGGCTTACTAGATTTTCTAGCCACCAGTTGCGTTCACCAAACAAGATCGAAATGCTTTATCTATCTTACTATTTGAGCCGGAACACTTGATAACTTTATATCAAGTTGATAAGCCTTTCTATACCGTAAATCTCGATGCACTGTGTTCAATAATTAACAACCAAAAGTTTATACAGTGTCGGTTATTATATAAACGAACTCATTTATTCAAGTGGTTTATGCCAGACACTACCATATCCTATATTTGGGATCGCTTCTTGGTACTTTTTGCACTGAACTCCCGTTATCTATTTCGCTACATGCCATTGTATGCATTGTTGTTCCGTGATTCTTGACAAGGTAATATCGTTATTTTTAATTCACTGAGAATCAAATCAATTGTAGAAATGGCAATGAAAACAGACATGCCCTTCAAGTGAGTAGCGAGATTAGAAGAAACATTCGCCACTCGAAAGTCAGAAAATATTGACAAGAAAGATGCAACAAGAAAGACACGCATATATCAGTTATTATTCCCACACTGAACAGTTTTATTTCAAATCTTGTTTAACTTAATTGTTCATTCTATTTTATTTCAGTATTCGATGTTAACAATAGTGCAGTCTTGTTCCTGCATGTTTGCACGTGAATCTGAATCATCATGGATCCCTTCGTCATTCTGAGGGTCCTGTATGACCTCGTTCTTGTATTCTTACATCTTAACGATTGTTCTTATTGTTGTTTTTTACGTCTTAATATGCTAAGCCGTAATATATGTGTTTCTTTAAAGCCCCAGTAAATTAAAATTCTACTGATCGTTCAAAAGCGATACCTTTCAATGCTTGATAAACACATCTATTTTTATATCATATATATGCACTATGTTGTCTGTGGAGTTTTGTGCTGTTGTTCAATGTTTCTTGTTTGTGATTTTTTGTGTTTATGTTATATGTCTTTGGCGTTTACCCCGTGCCATTAAATAGGGCTTATATTTAAACTTTTGGCTATTGATTTTGTTTGTGTACTCCATGATAATGACACATCACGATTTAATAATTGTCGACATTGATCAGCGTCGGTTGGAGTTTTTGCAAAGTCTTCAGAAATCGATAAAAGTCGAATACCGGATCTCTCGGTTCAAAACCCAGTCCTAATAAACCGTTTGTTGTATGCATTACTTGTTTAAATCACGAACAAGACAAGTTATAACAAACATTGTATTTTAACGACCACCTTTTGTATGATGCCATTCAAGCCACACGCAATAATACTAGGTTATATCGTGACGTCTATAATTAACATGTAATGGCCAATAACGTATTCTGAAAGCCGCAACACCGCACACCAAGAATGAATAAATACTTGAAGAATTACAATGCAATATTGAATGATGTAGTTTCTCTGTATTTGAGAGTTGGAAAACAAAATGAATTTGGCAACATCAATTCGGAAAAGCTCGATATTAAGTTAATTTGGCAGTTTACATCATTTACGTAAACATCGATAGCCATTACATTTTCCTGAACTTCCTTCCTTAAATGGAAGACCTGCACACAATTTGCCACTAACATTGTATGTTTAAGTGGTCCCATGAGGCCATGATGTGTCAGAGGGATGCACATAACAATGGTGAGCCAACAGTACGAGGGGGTCAAGTGTTCCCATGAGGCCATGATGTGTCAGAGAGGTGCACGTAACAATGGTGAGCCAACAGTACGAGGGAGTCAAGTGTTCCCATGAGGCCATGATGTGTCAGAGAGGTGCACGTAGCAATGGTGAGCCAACAGTACGAGGGAGTCAAGTGTTCCAATGAGGCCATGATGTGTTAGAGAGGTGCACGTAACAATGGTGAGCCAGCAGTACGAGGGAGTCAAGTGTTCCAATGAGGCCATGATGTGTCAGAGAGGTGCACGTAACAATGGTGAGCCAACAGTACGAGGGAGTCAAGTGTTCCCATGAGGCCATGATGTGTCAGAGAGGTGCACGTAGCAATGGTGAGCCAACAGTACGAGGGAGTCAAGTGTTCCCATGAGGCCATGATGTGTCAGAGAGGTGCACGTAACAATGGTGAGCCAACAGTACGAGGGAGTCAAGTGTTCCCATGAGGCCATGATGTGTCAGAGAGGTGCACGTAGCAATGGTGAGCCAACAGTGCGAGGGAGTCAAGTGTTCCAATGAGGCCATGATGTGTCAGAGAGGTGCACGTAACAATGGTGAGCCAACAGTGCGAGGGAGTCAAGTGTTCCCATGAGGCCATGATGTGTCAGAGAGGTGCACGTAGCAATGGTGAGCCAACAGTGCGAGGGAGTCAAGTGTTCCCATGAGGCCATGATGTGTCAGAGAGGTGCACGTAGCAATGGTGAGCCAACAGTACGAGGGAGTCAAGTGTTCCCATGAGGCCATGATGTGTCAGAGAGGTGCACGTAGCAATGATGAGCCAACAGTACGAGGGAGTCAAGTGTTCCCATGAGGCCATGCTGTGTCAGAGAGATGCACGTTACAATGGTGAGCCAACAGTGTGAGGGAGTCAAGTGTTCCCATGAGGCCATGATGTGTCAGAGAGGTGCACGTAACAATGGTGAGCCAACAGTGCGAGGGAGTCAAGTGTTCCCATGAGGCCATGATGTGTCAGAGAGGTGCACGTAGCAATGGTGAGCCAACAGTACGAGGGAGTCAAGTGTTCCCATGAGGCCATGATGTGTCAGAGAGGTGCACGTAGCAATGGTGAGCCAACAGTACGATGGAGTCAAGTGTTCCCATGAGGCCATGATGTGTCAGAGAGGTTCACGTAGCAATGGTGAGCCAACAGTACGAGGGAGTCAAGTGTTCCCATGAGGCCATGATGTGTCAGAGAGGTGCACGTAACAATGGTGAGCCAACAGTGCGAGGGAGTCAAGTGTTCCCATGAGGCCATGATGTGTCAGAGAGGTGCACGTAGCAATGGTGAGCCAACAGTGCGAGGGAGTCAAGTGGTCCCATGAGGCCATGATGTGTCAGAGAGGTGCACGTAGCAATGGTGAGCCAACAGTACGAGGGAGTCAAGTGTTCCCATGAGGCCATTATGTGTCAGAGAGGTGCACGTAGCAATGGTGAGCCAACAGTACGAGGCAGTCAAGTGTTCCCATGAGGCCATGAAGTGTCAGAGAGGTGCGCGTAACAATGGTGAGCCAACAGTACGAGGGAGTCAAGTGTTCCCATGAGGCCATGATGTGTCGGAGAGGTGCACGTAGCAATGGTGAGCCAACAGTGTGAGGGAGTCAAGTGTTCCCATGAGGCCATGATGTGTCAGAGAGGTGCACGTAGCAATGGTGAGCCAACAGTACGAGGGAGTCAAGTGTTCCCATGAGGCCATGATGTGTCAGAGAGGTGCACGTAGCAATGGTGAGCCAACAGTACGAGGGAGTCAAGTGTTCCCATGAGGCCATGATGTGTCAGAGAGGTGCACGTAGCAATGGTGAGCCAACAGTACGAGGGAGTCAAGTGTTCCCATGAGGCCATGATGTGTCAGAGAAGTGCACGTAACAATGGTGAGCCAACAGTACGAGGGAGTCAAGTGTTCCCATGAGGCCATGATGTGTCAGAGAGGTGCACGTAGCAATGGTGAGCCAACAGTGCGAGGGAGTCAAGTGTTCCCATGAGGCCATGATGTGTCAGAGAGGTGCACGTAGCAATGGTGAGCCAACAGTGTGAGGGAGTCAAGTGTTCCCATGAGGCCATGATGTGTCAGAGAGGTGCACGTAGCAATGGTGAGCGAACAGTGCGAGGGAGTCAAGTGTTCCCATGAGGCCATGATGTGTCAGAGAGGTGCACGTAGCAATGGTGAGCCAACAGTGCGAGGGAGTCAAGTGTTCCCATGAGGCCATGATGTGTCAGAGAGGTGCACGTAGCAATGGTGAGCCAACAGTACGAGGGAGTCAAGTGTTCCCATGAGGCCATGCTGTGTCAGAGAGGTGCACGTAGCAATGGTGAGCCAACAGTACGAGGGAGTCAAGTGTTACCAACAGTTTAATACACATTGATGTGGACCATAAATCTGTTATTTGCCATGACGAATGAAGTATTTGTGACACTTTGATACTAATGTCGTATTGTGAATATTCGTGTCAAAGGGAATGTTTGCAAGTTATATACCTTGATATATATCGGGACAAAGACAGTCTTGCTTTGGGACAGATAACCAATTAAGATTCCTAACTAACTTATCAAAGATCTTAGATTATGGGATAAACCCTCTAGCATAAACATATACTTATCAAAAATACAGTTTACGACGAGACCATGTTCTGTTTTTCACTTAAATAGTTTTATTCGTCAACTTACTGACTAATCCTATTTATTCCATTACAAGAAAAATGGCAGTATCAAAGCAAGAGAAAAATGGCAGTATTAAATTACATGGACAATGGCATTATCAAAGTAGGAGGAAAATGGCATTATTAATTTAGATTGGACAATGCCTGTATAAAAGTACAAGGACAATAATAATAATAACTATGCCTAAAAAGAGATTGTATAAAAACATGATTTATTTATAATATCAAAATAAGCATTTATCATTACACATACAGGCAAATTATGCAAACAATAATCAGCAATTCTTATAATGCAGCAGACATTATAATAGAACCACGAATATTTATTATTTAATAATTAATCTTTAATAAGCTGTATTTTATACAATGCTTTAAGAGAATTTTTTGTTGAGGCTTGTCGAATAAGAACAGGAATACTGTTCCATGCATCTTTGGATATGTAAGAAGACGAGTTCTTTCCCCATAATTGGTTTTGTTGCAAAGTTAACTTACATTTTTATGGGTAAAGAACCTTTGGATATTTGGTATTGCTTGTAAATGAATTTACTTCACTTAAATATGTTGGCATAAGCCAAAGCAAATATTTAAGGATAATAGCACCATCATGGAGTTCACATTTGATATCAAAAGATAAACTAACCTACTTCTTTGAATAAAGGACAAAGCGGAGTAAGAAAAGGTTTTTGTTAATTTATTTTTGTAGCTTTTTTCTGAATTGTGGATATTTAAATGGTGTCATTTAATGAATACTAATTCATTTTCAAGAATATTATGACATATTATAAGTCAAAGGCCAGAAACCATTTAAATTAAATATAGATTAACTACGGGAAGATTTAATACTGCCGTCATACAGCATTTACCTAACGGCACCTGCAGTGAAATATAACTGCATCTCAATAATTAATTAAATCAAAACTGTTCAATAACAATATCTTTGGACGCAACGCTGTTAATGCACTGTAGTACTGGCTTTTTAAAAGCCTGTTTTATTGTCAAGAATTATTAAGATATTTATAACCTAAAGTTTTTAAGATAAATAACTACACTATAGAATTTGTCCAGCCGCGACATCGCACTTCACGTCACATGCAGTGTAAGACAGAAAGTTCCCTAGCAAGCACACATTGCAACAGAATACTGATGTTGATTGAAATTGTCCAATGACAATACTGATGAGTGCAGCACTGGCAACGCCCGTAGCATACACTTTAGTGCGGTATTCCATTTCAATAACCATTAAGATAGTTATAACCAATTGTCCCGTAGGGCTGAAAAGATAATGTTCATAATGTGGATATAGCACTCAGATGCCAACTAGGGCAACAAGTGCACGTGCCCGTATAAAAAAACTGAAATAAAAACGTAAGGACTTCGTTGTTTACCAGAATGAAAGTGTGTTAAAACTGTTATCATCTTTTCTACAATGGTACCAAAACCACCTTATATACGTTACCTGCTGTGAACAGGTGTTAAATTTGTTGACATTTACTATTTTGATGAAATACTCATTCAATGTCATATGTTTTACGCATTACCATATGTTGTGATTAAATCGAATGAGAACATTTGATTGTTTCCATGTAGGTTATAGCAGTGGGTTTCAAAACAGTCCTTGTGTGACACCACTTTTGTTTTGTTTTTGCGAGAATTTCTCGCGTGCGTGTTGTATGTGCCTAAACAAGCACATTTTCTAGAAGATGAAAGGGTTCATTGAAAAACTTCATTATGTTTCAAGGGTAGTACTCCTCGGTAAGAAACATCAATCGACACTAAACGAGATTTCATAATAAGAAAACCTAATTATATTGATAAGCGTTCCGCCGAAGCCGGGCAGACGCGGTTTTCACTGAGTACATATATATACATGGGCTGTTCTTAAAGTTCTACGACATGATTTTATTGAATATAAATGTATGTAACTTTTAACCCAGTTCTAATAAACCGTTTGTTGTATGCATTACTTGTTTAAATCACGAACAAGACAAGTAATAACAAACATTGTATTTTAACGACCACCTTTTGTATGATGCCAGTCAAGCCACGTGCAATAATACTACGTTAAACATATATTTGAAAATGATTTGACCTATTGTATATTAGGAATCATTGCTAAGAAAACTAACGGTATTGAACACGGAGAACTTTGAATATGTTTTTGGTTATAAGATACCTTATAAAAAGTTTGCCTTATACAACAACATAAGTAACAAACACAATATAAAATTAATATATTATAACTTGAAAACCGTTTCAAGCATAGTGTATAAACTTTTAATGTTAATGAGATTGAGAATTGCCGAGGCGACAAGTAACCCTATAACTTTCAAATTCACCATATTACACGGATCATGAAACGTTTTGCGATTTACGGTTAACATCTTGCACCTGATTAATGTTATCTTTATTTGATTGGAATCTACATAGTCATTTTTTAAATCAAGTAATCATTTCATCCAATTCTGGCAAAAACGTTTTTGACAATAAACTTTAAATACGTGCGGTGTTTTCATGAAAATTGAGAAACAACATTCTAATTTACATAAAAAATACTTGAGAAAAAAGCGGCCAAACTTTCAAATAGGAGGTTTAAATGGCAGATTTCATTTTTTAAACATTTAACATTTATTACTTCCCGACGACCTGATGTTTCGTTCGAAAAGGGATGGTTGTGGCACATAAAAATGCTTCCAAACTAGTTATGTAATTGCAACTTATATTTGATCGCAATATAGTGAATGACAAATGGCATATGCTATATTGGTTACATAAATTAATTGTGGAATGAAGTTGCTTCTGTCCACACACTTTTCGAAAGCCATCTTATTAGTGTCAGTTACTCTGTCGGAAATAACTTGGTATTTTCAAAGAATGTTTACGCATCAGAACTGGTAAACAATATCAGAGTAAAAAACAACTTTTTAAACCCATATATAATTTGAATGCGTAATGATGCACAAGCTTGCTAATGACGAAACTAATTTGTGGGGATTACTCTCAGTGGACTATAAATATGGAGCGCCTCCGAACACACGTCAACAAATAACTCTCAACTTTATTCTTAGTTGACCTGATACATTCGTTACGTCAAGATTTCCTAAACTATAAACGCTCGTTTCTGTCTTAACGAATGTTTATGAATTAGATTCCAACGCTATAGATATGTCTTGCAACCGCACGTACACCACTAGCTGTTGACATGAAAGCTTTGGTTGAACGATAATAATATGCAAGGCAGTGACAGAAGATATTTACTCAGGCATTTGCACATGAACTGTGCTCCCTGAATGCAAATGATTTTTGTTGTTAGAGAGAATTATACATTTGCGATATAAACTGATCTTAGTTATAATGTTATGCCAGGAATATTTGATCAATTCAATATTTTTTAATAGGTTGTGTTAGTACCACCGTCCTCTAGATTGCGTATGTTTATTTTGACTTTTTTCACTAATTCTACTTTTTTGACAACTCCTTGAATCTTTTGGAAAATATCATTAACAATTGTTTTATAAATGTAATAATCACATTCGGGTCCATCAACATGAAACTATATGCGTTTGTCATTTTCGTTGCGATGCAAAATCGCTGGTGTACCAGTTAATGCCATTGTAGTTGTTGTTGTTGTTGCTGCTGCTGCTGCTGTTGCTGCTGTTGTTGTTCATTTTGAAAATTATAAAAGCAAGTCATGAAGATTTATACGCAGACTTTTGCACATTAATCGAGTTTTTTGTTCAATGGTAACTTGTCTTTCAAAACAAGCACATGAAAGGAGTAAGTTGCATATAGAATAACAGTCAAGCAGTAACAGTACGTCTAAAGAAATTGAAACATCATTGACTCATGGGTTTTTCCTTTGTAGTTTTTATTGTACTATTATATACTTTATATATTATCTCTTATCTCGGATGGTGTGTTCGACTACTCAATATGTAAGAACATAGTTTTTGTAAATATATGGAATTTTTCAACAATTATAATGTTGATGTAAATTCTCGACGTCGTGAACGTCGCCCTTTGCTCCGGAAATCCTAATTGACTGTTTTTAAGAACTATAAACAATGCTATAAACAACCATATTCAATGAAAATTTAAATACCTGTTCCTAATACTTCTTTGAATTTTGTCATGGCACATTGTGTAAATAAGGTATAAAATGTATAGAAATAATAAATAAATAGAAAAACATAGTGTAAATAGTACTGAAGTCACATGAAAAGTCCAAGACATTCAAATTGCTCCTCGTTAACAATTTTATGAACAAATAAATTGTATATCTGAAAAGATATCTTTTAATCAATAACTTATTGTAATATACTGTTTTCTGTATACTCCTTTTTTCTTCCGCCAATCAAATTACCTAGCACTTAAATGCCAATTTCGAAACGTAATGCTTCTATCCAGATTTGTTAACAATGATTTGAAACTTTGCAGGGTCATTTTATGTCAGATAAAAAAACTGTTAAATTGAATCTGTTCTAATTCTACTTATGCTAAATAGTTTATGCATCAAATTTTAAATAAATTGCCATACAGGAGAAATACACTGGTGCATGGGGTATGACGAATACAATACATTGTTGATAGCATTATGGCCAAAAGAACATGGTAAAACAAACTCAACCTGCACAAAACACGAGAAAATCCCGTTTACAAATTTTGAATCCGACATTACTTTTGACGACACAGCTTGTAATAAACTCCAGGATCCAAGAGCTTTTTTTGATAGTAGTTAATACCATTTGCGACGAATATACATTGAAACCTGGAAAATTAACATAAATTCACAAACTAACAACCACAATAAAACAATGGTAACTACAAGAACAAATCCAGTAACCTAAAATGAAGAAAAGCACTAGGATAATTTTGAAATATACGGTCAGCAATTTTTATTTCAACGAAAAGAAACTGACAAATTAATAACTTATTCAATTAAGCTGAAGATGTCAGACCAGAAGCATTTCTTCCCACGTTTTCGCAATTCTTATGGCAACTCTTATGAAAAAGAAGACATTTTAGTGATATTGCATCATCCTGCTGCTGAGTATATCCGAAACACATTTATGGGAAATTACAACGAACATTGTCGCTAAATTGATTTCACAGTTCCGATTTAGGAGCATACAAACATATGAAGGTCAACTGACAAATGGTTCCTATTACAGCTTAATAATATTGTATTAAAACTTATCGCATGAAGGAGAACAATTAAGCATATATTTATCAATTCGTTGATGTTGGGCATTTTTGTCTCGAAAATAAATTGGATTCATATCCTTTCTTAGCCCCAGGGATCGACATAAAAAGCAAAATTAAATGCAACTTTCAAAGAACGATGGCTTTTAAAATACCACTTAATAAAACAGACCAAAGAATATGCTAGAAAAAACACAACACGGCGACAGCTTTTTGGAGAAATGCTTTCCTTGCCTGCATGCAAGAATATGTTAAATAGTAAAACTAAGTTGCTGAAAGCTTTCGCAACAGCGGGTTCTTGCAATTTTCCGAAAAAGTGCAAGAACGTGGGATGAAGTAGTTTTAAATTTATTTAAATAAATGGTAAATGTGGCAGTTCATTTTCACAGAACAAATCAATTGATTTCCAATTTCTGGAGTGGTGTACATTTTTAGCTTTTATCTGCACTGTTCTAAAATTAAACTTTCAATATTAGTCTTTATTTGATTTATTGACAGATAACCAATATTGGTTCCAAACTTTGAGATATTCCTTTAAGATGGTGGAAGGACCGCCTCGTACTGTTTAGACATTATTGTCAGAGAGGCACAGTTTTTCTTTATCTGTACGGGCCTTTCCGGAGAAATTCCATATCACTGTACGTATCCACTTTTCAAACATATATTTAACGGCTTGGTGAGACTATTTTCTCGACAAATTTGGTCATATCCCTCTATGAATGCGGTCATGTTAGGAAAACAGCATCAACCTTAAGTTCTCAATTGAAACTAAGAATAATGTTGTACTTTCTTAGAATAGAATATGCTCGACAGACAGACTGTAAACAAGTGTCCTTTTCAAGGATTTGCGATTTATTTCAAAACTTCAGACAATAAGTTCTTTATTGCATTGAATCTCCATCGGGCGATGTGACCTTCCATCCGCGAAATCTCAGAAATATAACGCGTTCCAATCGGATAAGAACTGACACCAGTAGAATTAGAAGTTGTAATAATCATTGTAAGGACAATCATTTTTTTTTCAACATCAATAGCTCCACAATCCCACACATAATGCAATTCTCTATCGAAGCATTTTACTTTGTACTAATGAACTTTATTCTTTAATACAAAATCGCTTATGAAAGTTGAAAGCTCTTGAGATTAGTCGTTTTCAATTGATTGCAAGACAACTTTGTAGAGAGTAGAGTTATAATTCATATTTCAGGAAGTTTAAATGTCAATTCTCGTCTGTTCTTTGAAGACAAAAGAAAACTGATACAAAACTACGTCACCCAAATATTTCCCTCTAGTTAAAAGGCGCAATGATAAAACCCTGAAAGGCGACACACGAAAAGAAAAGACAACATCTGAGTCAAGCAAACCCACAGAAAAAGTCCAAGTTACAAAAGGATTGTGAAAACACACGTCCGAACCGGATTAAAACTAAAGAACAAGTCAGAAAGGCGCCAAAATAAAGAAGGGCGAACAATTGAACAATCTACAATGAGAAAGAGTTTCCTCCCTTAATAATTATTAAATTTCATCAAAACTTGTTAAATTATTTATCCTTTTCGGCCACCAGAAAGTAAAGAAACAAACACAACTTGAACAATACTGAGGGGATCTCGTTTATTAGTTTCGAAGCTGACATTACTTTCGAAACAAAAGCACAGCTTGTATTAATAATCTTTCAGATACGTTCTGAAGGTTTTAAGAGCTTTTTTACATAAAAGTAAAATTAGCATATACACAGTGATTCCTGGAAAATAAAAATGAACTAATAATAATAATAATAATAAGAAGAAGAAGAAGAAGAAGAAGAAGAAGAAGAAGAAGAAGAAGAAGAAGAAGAAGGAGAAGAAGAAGAAGAAGAAGAAGAAGAAGAAGAAGAAGAAGAAAAATATTAATAATAATACAAGGAAAATTACAAGAACACAACCAGTAATCTTTATTTAGAAAACGCACACACCAGGAGCATACCGGATAAAAGCCTGAGACCTAAAACGGATGATCAATTTTTAAATATCTACTTTGGAAATCTTTCGTTTCTGCGTGAAGAAGCTGACATATGAACCACTTATTCAATTAACCTCCTGAAGAATTCTTCCCACGTTTCCACAATTCTTAAAGCAACTATTACGGAAAATAAGACAATTTAGTAATATTGCAGCATCCCGTTGGTGCGTATATCCGAAAGACATTTACGACAGGAAATTACGACGAACATTGCTCGCTAAATTGATTTCACAGTTCCGATTGAGGAGCAGACTTACACATGAAGGTTAATTGATAAATGGTTTCTAAATTGTATGGTATTAAAATTTATCGCATGAAGGAGAACAATTAAGCATACATTTATCAATTCGTTGATATTCGGGCATTTTTCTCTCGCAAATTAATTGGTTTCATATCCTTTCTTAACCCATGGGATGAATTAAAAAGCAAAATTAAATGAAGCTTTCAATTGTACAATGCCTTTTAAATTACCACTTAATCTAACAGCCCAAAGAATGAACACAATGTTTTTAGGAGAAATGCCGTACTACGGTGGCACAGTGGTGATATCCTGAACACAAAATTTATATGTGGCCACAACTTAGTAAATTGTGGCCTCAATTTACTAAGGTGTGGCCAGTTTTTACTAGGTTGTGGACATAATTAACTAAGTCGTGGCCACCATTTACTAAGTTGTGGCCTCATGTTTCTAGGTTGTGGCCACAGTTTGCTAAATATAAGTCAAGTGCTGCGGATGTCAACTCTGTGCCACTAGAAATGCTTTCCTGGTCTGAGTGCAAAATAGTTTTGATACGAAAACTAAGTTACTAAAAGGGTATCAACAGCGGTTCTTGCAATATTAAGAACAATACATTCTCTGAACAAAATGCGATAATGTTGGAAGAATTCTTATAAAATTGAATTCGATAAGAGATTAATGTGGCAGCTTGTTTCGCAGAAAGTTTAGAAAACCATTTTTTTGGAATTGTACTAAACTTTACACCACTATTCGAAAAAAGCAACGGTGTATTTTGAGACTATTAAGTGATATGATGTAAGACGTGACGGAAACTCCATATTGGTTCCAAACTATGAGGGCTTTTAAGAATGTGGAAGGACCGCCTACCCCTATTTTTATACAGAATTGCTAAATATGCACAGTCTTTCTATATTTTAGGGGCCTTTCCGAATGAATTCTACGAGACTATAAATGTGCACTTTTATAAATAGATTATTAAAGCTTGGTATGGCTTTTTCTCCACAAGCTTTGGCCATATTACTCGATGGCTTCATGTCATGATAATAGCACCAGCCAAAAATAGCATGTGCAATTCAGAAAAACATTGAACTTTCTTGGAGTAAAATAGGCCCAACAGACAAACTGTGTTATAAACCAGTGTCTTATTCAAGGATTTGCGGTTGATTTTGACACTTCAGATTACAATTACAGTCTTGTAGTGAATCTCCCTCGGAAATCTAACGCGTAACCAGACAAACATCCTATTTCGTAAGAATTACTATCAGATTATCGACAAGTTGAGGTCTGATATTGATAATATTAGATACAAATGAACTTTCTCAAAATGACAATTGTGTAATTTACCCATCTCCGTGACATTTGAAACCAATTTAACAGCCATATCGGTCTATTGTCGTGATAGCGTGTATTTGAGAATTTTGCTGCAAAACATCAAATTTAAAAAAAACAAGTTGTTACGAAACAAATTATGTCTAGAAATTCTTAATGCTGACAACAAACAAGCACACTCACATATTCTACACTCGTATATAGATGTCTAATAAACAAAGTCAGTTCATATGCAATAATGGTCACACGAACATTAAATGACAAATACAATAGTTCGTCTCCTTAAAAAAATGTATGGACTGTGACCTTGGAATGACACGGGTCTGTATTCATAAAACATCTTAGTGCACAATTTTATCAACATATCACGTTTTTCTATCAAGGCCTAAAGTTATTTCGTCACAATGTAAAGCAATTCTTAATTACTGTGCTCTTATTTGAACTATTGGTAATGTATTATTGTTAAAACAAGCATTTTCTTCAAATTTCAAACGAAATTAAAACAACCGATGTCTGACCTTCTAAACGTGAACGAGCCCCGTAGATGTATTGTGTGCTTCAGCATTCGATTTGCAAACAGTATGATTGCCCATTGACAAAGAATCGAAGTTAGTAATTTCGCCACTTTTGCTACGTTGTCTTTTTGCACGATGTTGAATGCTTAACAACTTTTTTCTGTAATACATTTCATCCCAATAACTGCTCTTTGATTCTGAAAGCATTAATGCGTATTTGAATCTCATGAGATTAATTGTCTGCAAAAGATTTTCCCAATGCGACACCAGAAATGTATTAAAGAGGCTTAAGTGAGAGTTAATATTTCAGAAAGCTCAAATGTCAATGGAATTTAATCAACAAAAGGAATGTGTACGTCATCTCTGCGTATGATCCAAATGACCTTGTTCGAAGTCATGTCTTTAAAATGTTTTCAAAAATTCGCTAAATTTCAAAACTTCAAGGTACGTTCCGTGCAGTCTTCCTGGTTTTTTCTCGATGGCTCTGGTAAAAACGTAAATACAGTATTTATTATATTATTGACGGAAACGTTAATAGTGTAAATCTGGACAAATATTCTTGTCACATCATTTAACCGTTATTTTAAGAATCCTAAAGTATTTAAACATTCTTGTATACATCCAAATTATATCTACATTGCTACCCAAAACTAAATCATTCAGATTTAAGGATATTGAGCATGTACCTTCCGCAAGAGATTCCTTATCTGAATGTGCAAATGAACAATGGTAATATTGTATTTTCGTAACCATGTGCCAAAAAACAGATGTTTATTCTGGTTTAAACGTTGCTTTTACATTTGAATCTCCCTCTACAAAATGTATGATAGATGACAGCGCCAATTTGTATTCAGTCCAAACCCATTCCATTTAAGTTTCAAGAACAAGCAATACATGATAGGACTTAAACTTGATTTCGTCAAAAAAGTACCCGTACAGGTTTATTTTCTTAATTCGAATATCTAATGGCTGGCATTACACTAAGTGAGGTAATAATTATACGCTACAATACGTTGCAGTTTGATTTCAATTAAGTTCATTGATTTTGAGGACATTAAACCATTCCTTTGGTGAGCAATGAGTAAGTTAAGCGCAATTTTCCTTTCAAATAAGCTCGTTATTTATCATCACTGTTCTACCTGACGTATCATTTAATCATAAGTCTTTGCCTTGTAATAAAAAAGATGATATTATTGCAAGAAAGAGAGTTCTAAAAGGCTGACCACGGTACTAATGCTCCAAAGACAAACGAATCCGCCGTTAAGCCGAGCAAGTTGGTAAATATGGGTGATATTAACATGATTATAAACAACTTGGTAGTACGAAACAGGTTATGGTATAAGTGGGAGTGATGCTAGTATTAAAAGCAACAAAAATCTTAGCCTAATCGATTTATATATAAAAAAGTTCAAAGTTACTTGATCTTTTTCGACAATTCGTTAAGTACCAACTTTTTTATATCGCACGAAAAACAATCATTTGCGTTGTGTTGTTTTATTATCACAAAAAGGGCAGTAGTTTACAAATGAAAGCATATCAGATAATTTTATATTTAAGCGCGATGTTTAATCTAATCGAGTTTTATTATACAAGTATTTCTCTTCGTTAGCTCACGCCGGGCAGTCATTGGAGCCGTAACATTTTGTTATGTGTTGCAAATGCTCCAACGCGTCTTCCGTTATAGTGTCATTGAGTGGAATATGGATGTAAACAGTGAGTATGGTTTCTTTTTTTTCATATTTAGAGCTTTATACGGTTAGATTAAAAATGGAGAATGTAGTTCCACATGGAATTGGCTATAAATTTAAAATCTGATCGTCATGAACTTGCATAACTAACTGTCGAAACATTTTGTCCCGAGGCCGACAGGTCATAATGCCATCCCCGACACTAAGGAACACCAGTTTTGACTGTTACTTAAATGCCCATACAACAACTGTTTTATTCCTGATTATATATTTTAATAAGTCTCTTTGTGCTAAACGAGTCTCTATTTTCCAGCATTTTTTAAGATCAATCTCGGAAACATCGTCAAATCGCGACTCTGTTTGTTAACGTCTGAAATTGATTTGTTAACGTCTGGTAATGATCTTGATCATATAGACTATTGACCGCTTGAATTTTGTTCGGTATACTCCTTGAACCTATTTAAATTTCAAAACCCAAACCTAAATTCACGAGTTTAAACGATATGCTTGGAAAAAACCCATCGGCTAATTATACAGATTGGCTTATGTCGTGTATAAGATAATTTAACATGGGCAGATCACGTGAGGTATAATAAAATATGTCATAGCCTTATGTGCAGTTGCTTTAGGCGCATATACCATACGAACTTTGATTAAACGAATAAACTTCCAATAACAAGGATCAAACTCGATTAGGTTAGGTCTAATTAAATATCGTAAAAAATAATTAATTTGGATAAACTCATTTCTTTTTAATCGTGTCTAAGCATTAACATTTCTGCTTACCGCTAAAGTCGGCGTTATGGGGCATTAATACATTTGCTTACAGGCACAAGAAGGCGTTTACATATTTGCATCCTGCTCTAGACGGCTCTTGTGGGCGTTTATAGTGATGTGTACCGCTTACGACCGCTCTGGGGAGCGTTGTCAGTGTTGCAAAGCGCTTACGACTGCTCTGGGGAGCGCTGCCAGTGATGCATATCGCTTACGACCGCTCTGGTGAGCGCTGTCAGTGATGTATACAGCTTACGACTGCTCTGTGGAGCGCTGCCAGTGATGCATATCGCTTACGACCGCTCTGGGGAGCGTTGTCAGTGTTGCATACCGCTTACGACCGCTCTGGAGAGAGTTGTCAGTGATGCATACCGCTTCCGACCGCTCTGACGAGAGTTGTCAGTGATGCTTACCGCTTACGATCGCTTTGGAGAGAGTTTTCAGTGATGCATACCGCTTACAACCGCTCTTCGGAGCGCTGTCAGTGATGTATATAGCTTACGACTGCTCTGGGGAGCGCTATCAGTGTTGTATACCGCTTACGACCGCTCTGGGGAGCGCTATCAGTGTTGTATACCGCTTACGACCGCTCTGGGGAGCGCTGCCAGTGATGCATATCGCTTACGACCGCTCTGGGGAGCGCTGTCAGTGTTGCATACCGCTTACGACCACTCTGGAGAGAGTTGTCAGTGAGGCATACCGCTTACGACTGCTCTGGAGAGAGTTGTCAGTGATGCATACCGCTTAAGACCGCTCTGAATAGAGTTGTCAGTTTTGCATACCGCTTAAACGGTGTTAAGGAGGCCTTGACAATGTTATACACCGCCTAAGCAATTGCGCATATACCATTGATATCAATAAACGTTCTCGATTGATTTTTTTCAAGAATGTATCCCCGGGGTCAAATTGATGCGGAGAAGCTTCGGAGTCTCATTTTCATCCTTCCATTGCGATACGACACTGTTGCTCACATCAGAATCACTTTCCAGGACAGGAAATTACGCCTTGAACGTTCTGCTAAATATAGCGATGAGAATTTAATATGAAAAGACTCAAAATCGAAAATATAATAATAGTTTCCTTAAAAGCCCATATTGTATAATAACTAATCGCGTGATTGAGGACCATTAAAAGAATATTCGCCCATTCGAGACTTGGCATTTTTTTCCTAATGCAAATAAAACGATTTCTTATTTCTTTTCCAGCTGAAGGAATGACAAAGCGTAACAAATGCCTTTTTAGGAACGGCTTATATGGTATTGCTTGCGGTTTTCACCAGAAGGTCCCAACTCTTTCACATTCTGAAGTGTTGATGAGATATGCCCATAGTGAAACAAATGATTGCTTGGCGTGTCCCTGTATTTGTATTTCGTTAAACGCTTAATTGATAGTATTTTTAATGGTATACATGTTCGACCTGCAAAGTACCGTTAAGCTGCCTGTTTGTCCTTCGTACAAATCAAACTAATTATTTAACAAAACAAACGCATATTACATATATAACAAACTTATTTTATTGGCCTTTAAAAAATTGAAATATTGCAAGATATGCCATTTCATGTCTAATTTTAGTTGAACTTACAAAGAACAAAAATATAAACTGCAATAACCTTTTATCACATGTTACCGTGATCTGACCTTGTTTCCGGTTTAATATAAACATCGCGTGTGTGATGTAACAGTATCACTCCGCATGATTGACAGGCCCAGTAATTAAAATTTCAAATATAAGCCGTATTAATTACTTCATCTTGGTTGCACTAAATACGAATTACTTGATCGTGATAATTAAAAAAAAAAATCCTTTGAAAGCTTTTAAGGCTGTAAACACATTTCACCGAACAAAAATAGTGAGTTTAGGTCAATCCTGTTTAACAGGTTTCAAGAACTATTATTTTAGCTGTTTTAACACACGCCTGAACTCTCCGTTTTCTGAAAGATAATGCATCAACTAAAACAGGCAACTGATCAGCGATACCTCCAGATTCTTATACATTGGAGCATGTGTATTTGAATAAAAAAGCTTATAGATTGGAACCACCATTGTGGCTTTGAATAATAGAATCTTATACAATGTAACTACCATTGTGCCTTTGAATGATTGAATCTTATACAGTGTATCTAGCATTGAATCTTATACAATGTAACTACCATTGTGCCTTTGAATGATTGAATCTTATACAATGTATCTAGCATTGTGCCTTTGAATGATTGAATCTTATACAGTGTATCTAGCATTGTGCCTTTGAATGATTGAATCTTATACAGTGTATCTAGCATTGTGCCTTTGAATGATTGAATCTTATACAATGTAGCTACCATTGTGCCTTTGAATGATTGAAACTTATACAGTGTATCTAGCATTGTGCCTTTGAATGATTGAATCTTATACAGTGTATCTGGCATTGTGCCTTTGAATGATTGAATCTTATACAGTGTATCTAGCATTGTGCCTTTGAATGATTGAATCTTATACAGTGTATCTAGCATTGTGCCTTTGAATGATTGAATCTTATACAGTGTATCTAGCATTGTGGCTTTGAATAATTGAATCTTATACAATGTAACTACCATTGTGCCTTTGAATGATTGAAACTTATACAGTGTATCTAGCATTGTGCCTTTGAATGATTGAATCTTATACAGTGTATCTGGCATTGTGCCTTGAATGATTGAATCTTATACAGTGTATCTAGCATTGTGCCTTTGAATGATTGAATCTTATACAGTGTATCTAGCATTGTGCCTTTGAATGATTGAATCTTATACAATGTAGCTACCATTGTGCCTTTGAATGATTGCATCTTATACAGTATATCTAGCAGTGACTTTGAATAATAGAATCTTATTCAGTGTAACTACACAGTGTGCCTTTAAATGATATAATCTTATACAGTGTAATTACCCAGTGTGCCTTTGAATGATTGAACACGTTATGCATTTGTCTATGGAGGCGTTTTATTTTGTACTAATCAATTGCTCTTTGGTTCTAAAAGCGTTGTAGAAAACATAACGCTCGTGAGACTATTTGTCTACAATAGTTGATCGTAATTCAACATTCAGAAATGTAGTGTAGTTTTTAATTAGAATTCATGTGTCAGGAACAAAATATTATATCCCTAACGTTACAACTTTTGAATTACATTTGGCTGATAGTTCAGAACTTAGTTAAAGTAATAACAACGTAGTTAACAATGCGCCATGTTGCTGGACGCATTTTCGCTATTCGCCGCATAAATTAGTAAACTCGAAAATGATATCCTCTGTATTTAAAACAATTACAATAGATTGGCAAATAGTCGACAGTCATAGTGATATCCCAAGGTACACTAGAAGGAGAAGTGTGGTGTCTATCAGTATGATTTATAACAAAATGTTCGCATTTACGCTTTTAGCTGTAATACATTTTATGTACTGACGAAAGATGCTCTTTGTTTCTAAAAGCATAAGTGGAAATTTGAAGCTCATGATATAAATCTTCTGCAGATCTGCAGATCTATTCCCGAGGTAATTTTAAGAAATGTGATCGGCTTCAGCTATCTTTTCTTTTACTGCAATACACTGTACTCGAAAACAGAATATGAATGCAATCGTTACAACTATTCCTGAGGGCCCCACAATAATTTATGGGTACCCTAAATTAATCAGCCCGTCCGTCTGACCGTCTGTCTGACAATCCGCATATGTTAAAAAAAATCTTAATGACTTGAAAACAGTTTACGATATCAGCTTTAAAACTTTCAAGTTACTCTCAGCAACAATAGGTTCTTTGGTGACAAGAAATGTAACTCAAACTTATTTTTGTCAGATTTAATGATCTTTCTTCACTTATGAACATAAATTTATTTTTCACAGATAGTTTTCAAAGGCTGATCAACCTATCGCAATATCAACACAGTGAAAATCTAAAGATATATAGTGTTTTCAAAACGGATTGATTGAATGTCTAGCAACCTTTAAGATATCTTAGAAAGGACACAGCTTTAGTCATCACTCGCGTTATTGCCTTGTTGTACAAATCTAAATCTGGTATAATTGCAAAAGGGAGATCTCGATACGTCTGTCTCGTGTACTAATGAAATCAAAACAAACAAAGGACGCTATGGCGTGCAATCTGTCGAATGTAAATGATATTTACATAGCAGACGATAAGTGGCAAATGTCGTACTGGTAGATTTCCATAAATTTCAACCATACACGTACTGGTAAAGACAACCGTTTGATAATGGGGAAAAATGTTAAAGCTTCTAGTTCATTCTTGACCTTAAGCTAAGTATGTTCTAGCATCATATCGCACGCATAATGCCCACATGCATTGTGTTCTAAAATGTTCATAAGAAGGCAAATGTTGTAATTTAAATTGATTTGCATAACAATGACTGAAACGCGATAACTAACCAAAGGCGTTGTATGATACTAATTGTCATTTGAAACGACACTAGACGTTTAAAACGTGACGATTACATTTTTTGTCATGGAAATTATTTTCAAGTTGAATTTTAACTCTGAATGGTAAATTTCTTCAATTTCAGTCAATAAAGAGATTGATTGATTGATTGATTGATTGATTGATTGATTGATTGATTGATTGATTGATATTGTTGTTGTTTTTTCTGTTGTTTGTTTGGGTTACTTGAGCATTGTTAACTACAGAGACACTCCCGGTAGCCTAAAATGTAACGAAGATCATGTTTAAGCACAAGGATCGAAGCCAAACAAACTCAAAACGAGAGACACACACCACCAGAAGACAGCACATTGCCAAACATCCAAATATCCATTGGTAAATGTTAGGATAACGCCTTGGCAGAATACACTCAATATAATATACAAGGTTATACATGGTTATTATATACAATTTAAATATACAAGGTTATACATGGTTATTATATACAATTTAAATATACATGGTTGTACATGGAAATTATATACAATTTAAATATACAAGGTAATACATGGTTATTATATACAATTTAAATATACAAGGTTGTACATGGATATTATATACAATCTAAATATACATGGTTGTACATGGATATTATATACAATTTAAATATACATGGTTGTACATGGTTAAACCCTGGAACTAAGAAGCGTTTCAAGTGACACTATATAATAGCAAAACATGATTCCTTTCTAGTTTCACAATTTAGACATCGAGCAATACAAAAACATAAGGGCTAAAATACTATTTACAACGCCTTCTCCTGGAATAAAACTAAAAAGTCATTTTCTTGATATAAACAGGACTTTTTTATTTCTGATTAGAGCAAAATATAACGCAGTCAGGTGTTCCACGACATAAAGATAACTAATCATAGCAAATATAAGCACTTCTCTATAACAATTTGCCAAGTTTACAATATTTTGTTAGGTTTTTACTGTACGGCCATACACTTATTTTCTAACTGGTCATATGATATAAAATAGTGTCGTTGATTTTATTGAAAATACAAACATTCATGTTTAAAACGCTTTTACATTTGTTGTTGTTTTTTTTACTTTAAGCACTTAAGGTAATCGACATGTTGGAAAATGACTCAATGTAATTAATAAGGCTACCGTCGATGATATATATGAATACTCAGCCATGTCTGAAACACCAGCACTGGTACACCACAAAAACATCAGATAAACATTAAACGCAAGAACTGATTTAAAGTTGTTTTGTCATCAATATTTACCCTCAATATAGAAAACAAATTTACATTACCACAATTGTAGATTTATAACCAGGATTTTTGTGTTCAGCTAACTTACCAGCAAAATGCTAGACTTAGTTGTACTTTTAATGTATCTTTTAACAATCAGACAATATTTACAATACATCAAACAAGCCCTATGACTGCCATATTTTTTACAAATATGTAACTCTAAGATTCCAAACTTCTGATGGTATCCAATGATCGTTTCTCTGCTTGGCTCAACTTCTTTGACAAGATCATGTTTATATCAAACCGAGATTGTAATTTCATAATTTGGATGTAATTTGTGATTCCAACAGGGATTTCTTCAAGAATATATTCCCGCTGTTATAATGTAAGGTAAAAGCAAGGACTTTCCTGTCATAATATAATGATGCAGTTGCTCACTTCCGATTAATATTTCAGGAAAGGAAATAACGAAAAGCATTAGCACGTTTTTAAAGAACAAACACAGCACGGCCAAGACATTATTATGTTTAGTCTTTGAAGAATCAGCTACCACTGAGCGCTGGCTTTGTTTCTGTTTAATCTTTGAAGAACCAGCTACCATTGAGCGTTAGCCTAGTTTCTGTTCAGTCTTTGAAGAACCAACTACCACTAAGTGCTAATCTTGTTGCTGCTGGGACTTGGATGAACCAACTACCGCTGAGCGCTAGCCTAGTTTCTGTTTATCCTTTGATGAAACAACTACCACTTAGCACTAACCTTGTTTATGCTGAGACTTGAATGAACCATCTACCACTGATCGTTAGCCTTGCTTATGCTGAGACTTGAATGAACCATCTACCACTGATCGCTAGCCTTGTTTATGCTGAAACTTGGATGAACAAACTACCATTGAGTGCTAGCCCTGTTTTTGCTGAGACTTGGATGAACCAACTACCACTGAGCGCTAGCCTTGTTTCTGCTGAGACTTGGATGAACCAACTCACACTGAGCGCTAGCCTTGTTTATGCTGAGACTTGGATGAACCAACTACCATTGAGCGCTAATCTTGTTTATGCTGAGACTTGGAAAAACATACTACCACTGAGCGCTAGCCTTGTTTCTGCTGAGACTTGGATGAAGCAACTACCACTGAGCGCTAGCCTTGTTTATGCTGAGACTTTGATGAAACAATAACCATTGAGCGCTAACCTTGTTTATGCCGAGACTTGGAAAAACATACTACCACTGAGCGCTAGCCTTGTTTCTGCTGAGACTTGGATGAAGCAACTACCACTGAGCGCTAGCCTTGTTTATGCTGAGACTTTGATGAAACAATAACCATTGAGCGCTAACCTTGTTTATGCCGAGACTTGGAAAAACATACTACCACTGAGCGCTAGCCTTGTTTATGCTGAGACTTGGATGAACCAACTACCACTGAGCGCTAGCCTTGTTTATGCTGAGACTTTGATGAAACAACTAGCACTCAGCGCTAGCCTTGTTTATGCTGAGACTTGGATGAACCAACTCACACTGAGCGCTAGCCTTGTTTATTCTGAGACTTGGATGAACCAACTACCATTGAGTGCTAGCCTTGTTTATGCTGAGATTTTGATGAATCAACTACCATTGAGCGCTAGACTTGTTTATGCTGAGACATGGATTAACCAACTACCATTGAGTGCTAGCCTTGTTTATGCCGAGACTTGGAAAAACATACTACCACTGAGCGCTAGCCTTGTTTCTGCTGAGACTTGGATGAACCAACTACCACTGAGCGCTAGCCTTGTTTATGCTGAGACTTTGATGAAACAACTACCACTGAGCGCTAGCCTTGTTTATGCTGAGACTTGGATGAACCAACTCACACTGAGCGCTAGCCTTGTTTATGCTGAGACTTGAATGAACCAACTACCATTGAGTGCTAGCCTTGTTTATGCTGAGATTTTGATGAACCAACTACCATTGAGCGCTAGCCTTGTTTCTGCTGAGACTTGGATTAACCAACTACCATTGAGCGCTAGCCTTGTTTATGCTGAGATTTTGATGAATCAACTACCATTGAGGGCTAGACTTGTTTATGCTGAGACTTGGATGAACCAACTACTACTGAGCGCTAGCCTTGTTTATGCTGAGACCTGGATGAACCAACTACCACTGAGCGCTAGCTTAGTTTTTGTTTAGTCTTTGAAGAACCAGCTACCATTGAGCGCTAGCCTTGTTTATGCTGAGACTTGGATGAACCAACTACCATTGAGCGCTAGCCTTGTTTATGCTGAGACTTGGATGAACCAACTCACACTGAGCGCTAGCCTTGTTTAGGCTGAGACTTGGATGAACCAACTACCATTGAGCGCTAGCCTTATTTCTGCTGAGACTTGGATGAACCAACTACCATTGAGCGCTAGCCTTGTTTCTGCTGAGACTTGGATGAACCAACTACCATTGAGCGCTAGCCTTGTTTCTGCTGAGACTTGGATGAACCAACTACCATTGAGCGCTAGCCTTGTTTCTGCTGAGACCTGGATGAACCAAATACCACTCAGCGCTAGCCTTGTTTCTGCTGAGACTTGGATGAACCAACTACCATTGAGCGCTAGCCTTGTTTCTGCTGAGACCTGGATGAACCAACTGCCATTGAGCGCTAGCCTTGTTTCTGCTGAGACTTGAATGAACCATCTACCATTGAGCGTTAGCCTTGTTTCTGCTGAGACTTGGATTAACCAACTACCATTGAATGCTAGCCTTGTTTCTGCTGTGAACTGGATGAACCAACCACCATTGAGCGCTAGCCATGTTTCTGCTGAGACCTGGATGAACCAACTACCATTGAGCGCTAGCCTTGTTTCTGCTGAGACTTGGATGAACCAACTCACATTGAGAGCTAGCCTTGTTTCTGATGAGACTTGAATGAACAAACTACAAAAACTAACAAAATATAATGAAAACTACTTGGAGATTTTCAATACACACACGGGTTTTGATTTGGTTGTAAAATAAATAGTGCTACTATGGTGAATCGTTAACGGCTTCATTTGTATTACTTTTGTGCGTTTTGTTTTCTTTTTAACATCTGTAGACTTTATAATATAATTCAGTTTGTAGTATGAAGCGTTGAAAAATTCTTATGGTTTAAAAGGTTTAAGACAACATTCAGGAAACCTACTGTATGTCAATACTCGTCTTAACAACCACATTTAAAAATGTCAACTCAAGATTGCAGGTTGTGCTAATCAGAAAGTGTGAACGGGATTGTTAAGACACCTTAATTGAACGCTTATTAATGATTAGATAATTTGACTTAGGAAAAATTATCGACATGCATAATCAATACATTTTGGAAACTACAGAAACGAGCCTGTAACGATGGTCTCAGCTGAAGGAGTACATATCAAAGCTAAACAGTCACACAAGAAGAACCACACAATGTCACTAAACAATAAACCAAACATAACATAACAATTAACATATATTTACCAACAAATGTTAAGGCAATAGTCTTTTAGCGGCCAGTGAAGAAAGCAGTCCACTTGAGTGGGTTAAGCCAGTTTATAAAATTACAAAGAATCCGAAGAAATAATCATATAATTTGGTTCAGAAAAAAATGATTAGATAATTCAAGAGATCCAAAAATATTCGATAGAGGAACCGATTGTAGTAATCATTTTTGTTTCGTTGAATTTCTAATGTAGTAAAAATTAAATAGCTGTTACAATATCGATAAAAGTCGAATTAAAAGCGTAAACATTTTATCTCGAACAATTCATTTGGCTTTAGAGCTTCCTGAAATATAAAATCTTACTCAAAATCCTATAACACATTTCTGAAAATAGAATCGGGAACAATTACGTCGGGAGATTAATCTCTCAGGCTTTAAATTTCCACTAATGGTTTCAGAATCGAAGAGCAACTATCATCAGTACTAACTGAATCGTACGATAAAAAATGCCTCGCGTATAGAATATGGTATTAGTGTATACGAAATCCGACCCACGGACAAGCTAGGTCTCTGATAGCCCCATTGACCATATCGTTAATTTTGTTGTCTGGTGACAATGTCATTTTGATAAACTTTAAAATGAAATTGCTTGCTGGTTATTAGATTGTAAGATCACTGACCAAAGTCAAAGATACATGAAGTAAAACAGTAAGTATATTTGCTCTTTTTTTAAACTGAAATCGAACATAAAATGACAAATTTTGCTATTTTCAATCTTTGAAGGCCAAACTGACTTGTTTGCTATATTATTTTCGATAAAATTAGTACATTTTCTATTGCTACAGACGTTACACTTTCAAATGAAACCAAACCAGAAACTTTCTTCAGTCATTGTGTTGCTTTGTGCATATATACGTACAAACATTTTGTTTGGGTCCCTACGATTTCGAATTAAAGGTGTTCAACTGTATATCAATTAATCGCTTGTCTATTCCTCACAAGTGCCAGAGTAAATCATTTGAGTATGCACAAACTTGATATATATGGAAATTGAAAAATATTTAGTGAAATAAACATTGTATAAATCAAAATAATGTTGTTATGTGTGTTTGGGATACCGTCATGGGTTGGTAAAAGAGACCATCGGGAATGGTTATGGATGTAAAACTTCATGCATGCAACAAAACCTTACAAACATTCCTAGATGAGCTGTCTGCACGGTACACTCTAGGCATTTGAAGTAGTGAAGTGAACATATGATAAATATGAACAATTTACAAATTTTCTTCTGCTCCTGAATTATTGAAATCGTGAGTACTCTGCAGACGAGAAAAGACGAAAAGTAACGCTGAAACTCGCGCTTTTTCATGTTTAAATATGGAAATATTCAATAGTTTTAAACAATGCGCCAAGATTGGAATCCTGTTTATCCGTTCCAAATAGATAATGTGCGTATCTATAAACGAGAGCGTTGTTCGGTCATTGATAACAACCAAGCCTATATTTGCTCTAATAATTAACAATGTAATGATATAGATTGGAACATGACATCACCTTGGTTGGCTTTAATCGATTTGACTGCTTACGGAGACTTTATGGAGACTGCATTTGTAAAAATAATATTTCATAGAAAGCAATTAGTTACTATTAGTTACTATCACCGCAATGAATGTTTATTTTTGCATTAAGGGCGCTATATGAAATATACCTGAATGGCAGATACAGTATACATCGTTCTCGCCATTACCGTGTAACAGACACGGGAACACGAGAACTCTTTATGACTGTCTACTGTACCTGGTAGTAATGATCCCCAGATAAACTAAAACGAAGCTTAGGCGCCAATCTGGGGAATATTCCAGACATTTACATAATAATAAGTATATCAGCCTTAGGATGCATACGCTTAATGTCAATGTTCGCACTGGTTGAACGTCCAGTGCGAACAATAAGGCGTGAACAGGTCATTTCGTAAGGAACAATGGACGATGCTCTTACAGAAATGAAGCATTGAAAGAGTTGAATATACTTGAAATGTATTGACGTTTTGTGAGCCCTATGGAATAACCATCAATATTTGATGCTGTAGTAAAGGTCGGTGTCTATTTTAGATTTAAGATCTTATCTGATCTATAAAACGTAATCACTTCGCATACGGAAGTGTGATAAACTAAAATTCAGAACGAAGACACGATATATATTCAATAACGTATAGTCATAACAACTCACTACTCATGTGCTTATCATTTCGTTATTTAAGACAATACTTGTCAGTTTCCGCAATAACACTAGCAAAAATGCAGGGTGATTTACCCTGCATTTTTGTATTATATTATGTGGAGACTGATTTGTTCACCTTAACTAGAAAATGCTAACATACGAGCTTATAGTCTGGGCGATAGTTTACGAAGGAATTGCTGTTTAACAATTAAATGACAGTAAAGATATGTTTGATGAGATTTTCTTGCATACCAGGCGTGTGTTTCCGGTCATGTGACCGGTGCTGGAAAAAATCATCTTACTACCCCATGTAAGATGAGTCAAGCGCATCAACGCGCCACTTCTTATTTCTTTTATTGTATGGTTTATGAAGAAAAGAATATTATGCAATTTCATTAAAGCACAATCAAACATATCAGTATACAATACTTTTAATTAAAATTGAAAAAAAATAATCGCAAAAGCGCGATTTTTAAATGAACTATTTGACGTCGATATATATTAAAAATTACTGCGCTAAATGACGTCGGTACATAACGTCGCACGCGCTTTTTGGTGAAATGTACAAAAGTGCGTTTTCTACGTCATGTTTTCCACAAATACATTATTTTAGGTATGCAAGAAAAGATATCAATCATGTTTTTTCGGTCCGGATCGAAAAATCCGACCATCGGGCACGCTGCATGCCCGAGGGTGGGATTTTCTACCCGTACCGGAAACACATGATAGATACTTATAGTGATAAAATTTGTTGAAAGGCGATATATATATAAAAACATGAATATGTTTAGATATTTTTTCTTCTAGATAGCAAAGTCAAACTTCCCCATGGTTCGGTTATTTTTATAAACTATATTAAGATAATGTTTATAAGCAAAGAGTGAGCATATCATGAACAACAAAGATGTAAATCTCGATAGCTTTGTAGAACATTTTAATGTTATGTCAAATAATCCTCACTCGAGTCGTTTCAATGCGGAGGAAATCGATGACATAAATAATAGTGTTACCATTGATGCATTTGATTGTGCTTTCACAGGTACTGTGATTGTTAAATCAATATCTAATATGAAAGAAATACATAACTTGTGAAAGAAATATTTTCTTTGAAATGTTGCTGATTATTATATTGTCAAGTGTTTTTAGCTTTAATTTTTTTTTATTTAACTTTAAAGTCGATCATTAAGGTATCCTTATCAACGGCCGAATTGAGCCATTGAACTCATTAGTTTGTAGGGTGATCATTTAAACCCATTATAAGTTTGTCTAAGAAATATAATTAAAAATTATAATTATCACATAATATCACTAACAAGGCCCCGTGCGGATGTATAATGGTGGTAGCACTTTTGACTGTGTTTCCATACTTTATTTCTTGATTCAAAATATATCAAACAGCATACTAGCATCATTGTGTCTTGATAGACTATGAAAAAGCTGTTGGCACTGTAAAACACGATACACTTTAGTTAATATTTATGTAATCTGGCGTTGCTGCGCATTTGTGTAGTCAATATTTGGATGCCCCGTACTACAATGACGCTAAACTATGACAAAAGAAACAGCATACCCTAAAAGTTATATGCAAGGTTGAGGACATCTAACACGTTTCTCATCCTGCTTTCCCAAAACAGTATTTAAAAGGCAGAGGTAATAGTCAGAAACCGGACGTTTACAGATCGGAAGTCGCCTCTTTTATATCAAAGAGTTTTGGCGTTTATTTACAAATGCATCAAGGCAGAATGACCATGAGTACACATACGATGCATACCAACATACACTAGGTACAAAAGAAGCTACATAAGTAAATCACACAGCCATAAGATCACAGCAATATGTCTTGTAGAATTAAACTTTTAATGGCGTCAGTTGAACCTATAACATCAAAATATATCATTTCTTTAATTTCATTGCATTATACACATAAAGATTTCTGTCAGCATTGACATTTTCTAATTGAAGTGAAGCAATAAATGGAGGTATATTTGGACCAGTTCAATATTATTTCCTGATATGAATTTCATTATTACATAATGGTAGCGTTAATATTGTGGTCTCGTGTAAATCAGTTAAAATATTTAAATTTCCCGGAATATAAAATCTAAACCTAAATCAAATTCAATATAATTCTTAAAATAGCTCGAGGAAGAGATTAATCTCACGAGATTTCCACCATTTCTTTCAGAATCAAAGAGCGATGATTGCACGTCAACAATAAATCATATGATATCAAAAGGCAATGACACAATGATTGTCGACTAGTTATACTTCTGATAGCTTTGATGCCGGGTATAAATTGTCTCTGTCGCGTTTTATCACTTTTACAATATCAGCGCAAATTATTATAGTCTTTACCATTCGAAGAACTGTTTAGCCTTATGGTGACAAAGCTATAATTCATAATTAACTTTACCTTAATGGGGACTTTTTTTCATACAATGAACAAACAAATAATTGAAACTGTAAACAAGATTTGTCGTAAATAAAAAATGAAAGTGAAAGAAATAATATTTTGTCAACAAATATAGCAATGGCAAACAACTTATATTGTTAAGAAGCGAAATGGTGAATAAATTATGTCAAAAATATACCACAAAATGGTAAATAAATTATATTAAAATATACAATAAAATGGTGAGTAAATTATGTTGAAAATATACGATGAAAAGGTACAAACTATGTTGTAAATCGAACAAATAATCGGTGAAAATATTGTGTATGAAATAAACAACGAAATGGGGAACAAATTATTGTGTAAATATAACAAACATTTGGTATTCAAATCGTGATATAAAAAAGGTGATTATTTCTTAACTTCGACAAAAAGGAATTCACTGTAGGTTGACTACATGCATATGGTATTTATGGTATCTACTGGAAGAACAGATGCACTACACACGAAAGTCGCTGACCGTTCACACTTAACTATTGCGCATGTCTTTTTTGAACTTTTAAAAGGTACGCCAATCTCGTGTTCACGTTTACCAAAGTGGACTCTATCATGACAACACATCAAACATGGACTTGCTTTATTAACCTGGTCGAATAACCTATAACAGTTAGTCAATACTATAGAAAAGGTGTATCTCCAATTGACCTGCATCTATCAGGATAAGACTGTGTAGTGCGAACTTTCTATGAGGTATTATTTCCATGTTTTATACAATTATATAGGTCAAAACTCGTAAATAAAACAAATAAAAAAATCTTTATTTCATGGGAGCGATAGCGATTTAGTTGAATACGAAAATATTGAGTGAACGAAAGGCCTCGCTCCGACATGAACTGTAAGGCATTGTCTTATGCTTGATATACATTAACCCATGTACATCAGCCGAATCTGATTTATTTTAACATTTAAAACCACAGCTATAAACGCGCACTGACATGTATACCATCAAAACAATCAAAATTAAAATAGTAACAAACTGCATGTTTAGAATTCATTTCAAATCGAAACTACTGGGACAACCGCCTCGGCAAAACATTGTTGTTTCATAATTATCATGAAGATGTTAGCACCACCAGTCAAAGACCAAACAAGCAAGGAATAATTTATTTCGAAGTAAAGTTAATTCGGTGTACTGTTGGGTATTTCTTTTTAAATACACATGTAGTACGAATAGCTGCAGGGTCGTCACCGCGGAAGCATTGATTTTGAACACATCACAAAGAGAGTAACACTTTAAGATTTCCTATGCACTTATATATTTGATACTACATTCCATTCGTGGTCATTCATGTTCAAATAATGATTAAATCATATGTGTTTCTTGCTTAAAAGGTACGATGTATCGACTGTCATTTAAATACATTTGAAACCATTGGTACAAGTCTAGCAAAACACCATATTTGAAGGTGGAAAGATAAAGACCTAACGGGTACTCTAGGATACACAAACATCGGATCAAGCTCACCAGAAGACTTTGTTTGAGGATGAAAATATGAAGGCCCTACGGGTACACTAAGAGGCACATACATTGTATCAAGCTCACCAAATGACCTTGTTTGAAGGTGGGAAATAAAGGCCTAACGGGTACACTAGGATGCACATACATTGTATCAAGCTCACCAGAAGACTTTGTTTGAAAATGGAAATATGAAGGCCTAACGGGTTCACTAGGATGAACATACATTGTATCAAGCTCACCAGAAGACTTTGTTTGAAAATGGAAATATGAAGGCCTAACGGGTTCACTAGGATGCACATACATTGTATCAAGCTCACCAGAAGACTTTGTTTGAAAATGTAAATATGAAGGCCTAACGGGTTCACTAGGTTGAACATACATTGTATCAAGTTCACCAGAAGACTTTGTTTGAAAATGGAAATATGAAGGCCTAACGGGTTCACTAGGATGCACATACATTGTATCAAGCTCACCAGAAGACTTTGTTTGAAAATGGAAATATGAAGGCCTAACGGGTTCACTAGGATGCACATACATTGTATCAAGCTCACCAGAAGACTTTGTTTGAAAATGTAAATATGAAGGCCTAACGGGTTCACTAGGATGAACATACATTGTATTAAGCTCAGCAGAAGACTTTGTTTGAAAATGGAAATATGAAGGCCTAACGAGTTCACTAGGATGCACATACATTGTATCAAGCTTAGCAGGCGACATAATTTAAAGGTAGAAAGATAAAGACCTAACGGTTACACTAGGATGCACATGTGGAAATATAAAGGCCTGGCATGCACACGAGGAGAAACACACATTGCTACAAGAACACTAAAATTCCATAACAATTCATTTTCAATGTTTTCAATGAAGGTCATCCTAAATAAATTTTAATACTCTACGATCACAATGCTTGAAACAAAACATACATTTTTGACGAAAGGTAATATTTAAAAAGATATATAGGTCATTCGATTAAACATAATACATACAGTATTGGTGACTCTGTGTAATTATAACAGACCGGAATGACTTAATACGATATTTTTTATTATATCATCATTAAGAGGACATTTGGCAACATATCTCCATTTTAATATAGGGTATATGCGTATGAATCGTCAACCCGTAATTAATAGCAACAATGCTCTAAAATATTTATCAAAGATTTGACATTGGACGCTGATGATTGGAACATTTGCAATCCAGCTGATTGTTTGTAATTACCCTTACGGCAAAACCATTTGTTAACAAACACTATCTAGAATGCAGTAAGTTTCTATTACTTAAATTAATGTTGTATTCATTAACACGTCGCTATGAGACATAACTGAAGGGCAGACGCGGTATTCATCATTATCGCCATTTCCGTGTAACGAAAACGAGAAGAGCGCACTAGATATATATTTTTATATAAATGTCCACTGTACAAATGACCCCAAGACACACAAAAACGAAGTTACGGCGTTCAATCTGGTGAAGTAGTCTGTTATTTACATACTAATGAGCGACTCACCATGGTGAAGCGTGCGATAAATGTCAAAGTCTGTTTTGGAAGATAGCCAAGTGTAAGTCGTCAAAAGTTTACACTTTTGGGAAAAATGGACAATAATATGCCGCCAAATCCGTACAGCTGGTTATCAGTTTGGTTTTGTTCAACAGTATCCAAATATGTGTTGTTTGGTCAATATAAATCCATTGTTAATTTCTAACCAGTATAACATTCTAAAGTATATATTATCCTAAAGATAACCTTTGGTAAACTTATCTGAATTTGATACGATTGGCTACTGATAGATATCAAACATTGAACGAGTTGAACTATTTGCCCTTACTTGACTGTTTCTGAGAACTTTGAACAATACCTGATGTTGAAGGATAATAAAAATAAGGGTTTGGTTTATATTTTGAAAACATATGCGTGACGACGGGTTGGAACCAAGGTTATAATCAGATTATTCGTCTAACTGATCAACACTTTGTACAGTTGAAAGGGGCTGTAGAGAACTTCCTACCAAAATTTTCCAAATCCCAGCTGATTGAGAATTTTGTTTGCGAAAGCTTTTTTTATTTTTTTTCATTTAAATTTATAAAACATTGATTGACCAAATAACTCATCGATTTCATGATAGGACGATTTTTCTAAAATCATAAAGCGATGAAAACATATTTTGTATATTAAAGAAATATGACAACTTAACATTATGTCGAACAACACATTCACTTACCTATCCAATATGCAGATATAAGACAGCAACTGATAAGTAATAAACAAATTTGAAGTGCGACTTTCATGTTTATTGTGTGGAAGTTCCGTGTGTATCCGGCAGAAAAAGTCTGCAAATATGTGTCACGTCAAGTTATTCCGCGTGGTTTGCGCTAGCAAAAGTTCCAATGTGAAGTGAACCCGGCAACTCGACGGAATGGAATGTATGGGAGGATTGGTTGCCTACTGCGGTGATGGCACGCCGCTACAATTATATGATTATAATCCCGATTTGCTTAGCCGCCAGATCTGAACAATACGTATCGCAAGGAACACAAAACCAGATTTGCCGATTCCTGCTTTCGAAAATGTAGCCAAATGCAACAGTATCGAAATCTATTGAGAAAGATATTGACCATAATCACAACATCAGCGTTTTTGTTTGTTAAACATGTTTTACGAACATCTTACGACATGTCTTAATGAAAAAAGGGAATTTACGATATTACATCAACGTTTTATTCGCCGTCGCCCCAAGTCTTACCGAGGTGTATAGTGTTGCCTTGTATACACTTACAGTTTATGATGATAGGCGAAATCTACGAGAGATGCTGCCTTAAACACTTGAATGTGTTGTTTCACTCCAAGAGACTAAAGCGGACTATTCGTCTGGCACTTTAGCTAGTCATTAAAGTGTCGGCAGATGATCAGTTGGGCGTTTATAGTCGTTTACTCTATCGCTAAAACCATTGCTATATTCCGGAACAACTCCTGCCGTTTTTGGTCTTAGTTTTAGCTCATGTAGATTGATACTAAAATAAAATTTACAGGGACAAAGCCAGTAGCAACAAAATATAACAATAGCCATGTTTAATGTCACAATGCTTAGACCTAACAAACACTGAACGAGAGACACACGAAGTACAAACAAGGCAGACAGACCACACATGTCATAATAAAAATATAGCCTGATAAATTTTAAAAAATGATTAGTAAAATCACGTTATCAGATGGTTTGTTTTACTCAGTAATTTCCATGGCCTCGTGCCATTATTAACCCTGCATTTTATTTAAACAACTTGTAGCAAAGTGTTGCTTCTGTATTGCCAAAACATGATTTTATTCAAGAGCAAGAGATACATTATATCTCAAAAAACTTCATTATAGGAAGTCAATTACGTTCAAGAGCTACGACAACAGAAAGTATAATTGGATGCCGGTATCCTTAATACTCTAGTTCAAAAAGTACGAACTAAGTAGTTTTATCTTGAAGATTTCAGACGTATAACTTATTACATTACTTTTTGACACTGTATACGTAGAAGACATCATTTGATTTTAAATACATGTCGCCTTATGTCCCCTGTTAAAACTTAGCTTTTGAAATATAACCATATGAGAAAGAAGGTTAGGCTACACAAAATATCAAGATAGCTGTGGATATATACGGCAATGTACGGCAAGGTATGACAATGTCATAAATTATTACTCATAACTCATCGGATTTCTAACGTTCAATAACACAGCTCCTTTATACAAATCATTAGGTGGTTATATTTTTTGAGTCAATACTACAAAAAACTACAGAAACAAGCTCGGTAGCATAAAGTTAAAACATAAACCCGTCTTAATGGCACTGGGTAAACGCCAAAGACATAGAACACAAAAACAAACAAAAACAAGCCATTGGTTTTCTAAGCCAAACACAGTAATAACATAGAGACATTGTTTGCCCTTGATGTTGTTTGCGTAGTTTTCTGTATAGATTTTCATCTTCCTCTTTATAAGGCTCATGGTGCCAACACACTACAATGCACGGTTTTGTTATGTGTGATTCATGTATTATCTCTTTAATAATATTGCTTAGACAACGGCTAGTGTGCTGTCGACGATAACGTCATAATCAGGAAGCAAACCTGATTCAGCAAAAAATGCGCATTATCCTCGAAGTGTTTGTATATCACATTGTCTTGGATCGCGCTACACCTTATTTGCAAATCGTATGCTTGTTCTTTGTCCTAAAATATATCATTTTGAGGAAATATGACGCGTACTTATATAAACCATACTTATACAAGCGATTCTAACTAGAACTTCTTGTGTTGCAAATAGCTGAGATTATAATAACAAACTAGGTAGTTTTAGCTAATATGATTCTGGAATGGTTGATACAAAGCTGTCGATTATTACTGGCTCGTGCCCTTACATGTGCGAAATGTATTGATCATCCTTGTGTCTACAAGTGTCTACAAAAATCAAATCATTTGTGAAAAAAGGACAGCATAATTAAATAATAAAATCATGCAAACGTCTCACACATTGGTTAGGCTTATTTTGCAAGAGTTCTGCAGATCGAAAGTGACCATCAATATTATGCTTGATTGGAATTGTATTTATCTCAACTATAGATTTATCCCTTCTTATCTGAACTCGAATTTAAGACATCATCAGTTTTAAATACATAAACCTCGGACATTATAGTTTTAAACAAAAAATAAGATATTAGAGTGTACGAATGTGTGTGATAGCTGCAGCCCACTACATCAATAGTAAGTTGGACAATTTGCTCGGACTTCACAAAATTGATATGGTGCAAAAACTAATTACTAAAGATGTTGACTAGTTTCTTCACGTTGGAAGCAGACCGTTTCCTCTGAACTGAGATTCTGACATATACTCCAATAGAGTCGTTGATAGAATTTCAAAAAACATCACAAAGTGCAGGCATAATAAAACAATCCAAAATGTACAAATAAACATCAAGGACAAGCTCAGTGGCCAAGACATTAGCGTTGACCTTGTTTGAAATGAGAGGCGGACGAAGCGATGTTAGTAAACCGGAAGTTATAATCACAAAATCATATAAATATACATTTTCGAATGGAGTTCAAATGTATTAAGTATATACAATAAAGAAATAATGCTATCGATATAAGACCAACCCAGGTAACGTAAGGATTCAAGTTGTTTCAACTTAATCTTCCTGAAATAACAAAACCTAAATATAAACCCTTCAAAACATTTCCGGAAGGTGAGAGTGGTCTAGTGAAATTAATCATTGCATTTCATTTAAGAGGTTGTACGTTCAATGCCCACTACGAGCACTTTCTCAGTACTAGTTTCTACCAGGAAACGGACACGAAATTGGTTCAATAAACTATGAGCTTTCTTATAATTCGAGCTTAAAGAAATTAGTACAAACTTTTCAGTACAACTCCTCTGAAAAACAACAACTTTTGGATCAAAATTTGCACAAGATTAATCTCACTGTTATGCTTTCAGAGTCAAAGAGCAACAATCATCAGTTCAAAATCAACCGCATGATATAAAAAAGGCCATTAATACGTATGATATTTTGATATCATGAATATTGAAAGCCATAACGGTGTTTCATGATGCAACTCTAGTGATACTATCCCACAAGTCGGGTTTATGTGTCAGTCTCTTTTAATCGCATTAAATATTAAATAACTGCGATATGCTTCGCAAGCAAATCATTCATAATCGCATTAGCGAAAGGAACCTTTTCATCACAAAAAAATCAAAGCAAAATCTAGTTGCAGTTGCAATTACAGGAATGGTTAAAGAACATTGTTCAATGCGACAGTTCTGCATGGCACAGTCTCACGTGTTTGAATGTAAATGTGAATATTTACTGCACACGAGATACCATTAAGCTTCAGTTATGAAATTCTTAGCACTAAGTGAACTTTGTAATAAACGTTTGCCATCATAAGTTCTTGCACTTAATAACATTTAACATAAAATGAAGTGTCGTATGAACAATGTGTCTACCATCACGATATAGGCGATTCTCTAGTGGGTAATCGGACACTTGACCATCAAGATATAGAAGACTGGCTGACGCATGACCGGACACTCTACCAACAGCTATATAAGAGGTTGGCTAGCGTATGTCAGACATTCTTTTTGCAAGGTACATGTATAGAAAAATTGAAAACGCAACATCAGACACAACTTTTTTATCAGCCTTACCTGCCGTCTTCAGATATTTGCACAATATGCAAACCCATACGAACGCTTCTGACATGAATACCAACCAATGAGTCAATAATAAAAAAAAAATAGTTTCAAAATTAAAATCTATACAGCTCGGAAATCCACATTTGTAAACGTATTTGTAAAATAATTATGACAAGTTCAAAGTTATCTAAACGTGTATTAGATATTAACTTTAATGATCCATAAGTATTCATCTTGTCCATTATGAGCAAGTATGTAGCTTTGGGCGCTCGTCATATATTTTGTACGAATGCGTTTTACCAATGTGGATTACCGAGCAGGAACCAGCTATAAACGTAACGAACAAGAACGATTATAATTTTCAGCATAAACATTTAACAACAATAAAATAAATTCTCTAGTAGTCTGTTTGGGTAAACGGTTTCAACTATCCGGAAATGACTGTTTTTACTTAAAATGGTTTGAACCCCATAGTTCAAATATTATAAAAACTGTCAACTATCAACTATGCAGATCATCACACAATACTACTAATAACTGCGATCACATTGCTTATGAAAAATCATAATCTTTATTAACGGTATTATAGAATTAAAAGTTTGAAGCATTCCGGAAGAGAGATCATCTTGTTTCCATTGGTATCCCAATCCCTAATATTAGGATGTGTGTTACGAAGTGAAGACATAACACGGTAGTTTGTCCATCATCATAACGTGAAACCATCTATCTCTCTCTTTTCAAATGGATAATGTTCGTATTTATAAATGAAAGGTTCATCACGTGATTTATTACTGCCAAACTCATACTATTTATTCCAAGAATAAACATAGGACGCTAGCATTGGAAGGGACTGGAACAAGACTTTCTCGGATTTCGTTCGCTTCAATCGAGTTGATTGTTTGTGAAGACATAACGGCGATTTTATTTTGTAAACAGAAACTAACTAGAACGCAATGAGTTCCTAATAATCAAATAAGTTCAATATTCATAAACACTGCTCTATATTGGCTATTTCTGAAAATCAAACACCGGTTTCATCATTATCGCCATTTCCGTATAACGGAAGCGGGAACGACAACAGTGTCGAGAACATCTTCTGAATGGCCAGTGTACTAACGATTTTGAGACAAACAAAAACGAAGTTAAGCTGAGCAGTTCTGAATTATCTACATAGTAATAAGCAACTCGGTTTAAGAGGTGGGCGCCAAATGTCATATTTCGTCTAGTACAGCTAGATAGTCATTTGTCAAGAATAAGACTGTCAAGAATAAGACGCGAACAGTTCATATTTTGGGGAAAAGGTTACGGACAATGATCGACCATGCTCTGATATATTTGAAATAGCAAAAGAGATGAAACATTTTTCTTTTCTTGACTGTTTGTGACAACTGTGAACATATATCAATAGCCAATGTTAAAGGAAATAATGTTAACATTGGCTTGTTATTTGAAGTTTAAATATAAATTCAAGGCAGCTATTTCAAATACAGAGATGTCATGAGTTTATGGAACCTTGGTTTCAAACTTAAACTTGCTCACTTCTGTGCTTTTCCCTATAATATAGGCTATATATTTCATAACATTATAAAATATAAATGAATAAACAATGCAAATTATTTCCTCATAACATATTAATCCATGTGATACTACAAATTAAAGAATTACGGGCATTGCGGACCATGGACATAACGGACCAGACATCTTTAATTTGTTAATAAATACTTGTATATGAGTGCTCAGTATGATGACAGTATTCAGTTTTATGGCGGAGGAAGTTGTGAGGATGTAAACCTCAACTCTTGCTTTATATTAAACAAGTATTCCTTAGTGGTAGTAATGTCTGGTCCGAAATGTCCATGGTCTGTGACCCAAATTAAATTGTTATTGTTTGTGGCATTCTGTAAAAAGACATGCACTTTTAAAGTAAACAATATGTTCAAATATTTAAACATTTTTTTCACTCAAAGATACCACGCAGAAAGACAAATCAACCATAAATTCAGTCTTACAAGTCGTCGGGGGTACACATGGTACCATAAAATAATGTGAAACAAGTTAATATTAATGAATCATAATACTATATCAAAGTGTATTTGTACCTTTTAGACAAAACACTAAAAATAGCCATTTAAAAATTGCATTGATATCTTTTAAATGGTTTCCAATGGCATGTTGACGTTATATGAGAGCACCGCAGTTAAGGCCATAATGGGGAATACTGTCCTTGATTAATATTGCATAAGATTTAAAAAGAAAAAAAACGAAGTATTTTTTTTTTACTTATAATAATTGTTAAAACATTTTTAAACCCTGCCTTGAACAATCTGATGCTTCAGTAACAACTTATTTTGATTGTAAGGAAATAAATCAATTTAAAAAAGGAAAGCACCAAAAACTACTCAGTTAATTGGCTAAACATGGCTTTTGGTAATGCAATAATGCAAAAACACATTATTTACTTGTCACTAAAATCAGTTATGAAACCCAGTTTATCGCAACTCTTGTTTGCAGAGGCCTTTTCTTGAAAAAACTAATGATCATTAATGATACGGTACCTTCTATAATAAAAAAATCAAAGAAAAAAATAAATATGTTGCAAAAGCACAGTTTATCGAAAATCTCGTGTACAGAGGTATTTTCTTCAAACATATATTATGAACTTGCCTTCGGTAATAAAATAATTAAAAGTATAATAAGAGAACTTCCGACGAACTCGATGTAAAAATCCAGTTTCATAAAAAATACTGTTTACGAAAAAAGAAATCTTGTAACGGCTAATTGTCATTAAATATAAAAAAACTCGTCGATTTCATTATAGGGTATTATTATTTTTAAAATCACATAGCGCTGGAAACATATTTTGTATATTAAAGCAATATTGCAACTTAACACTATGTCGAACAACACATTCACTTACCTATCCAATATGCAGATATAAGACAGCAACTGATAAGTAATAAACAAATTTGAAGTGTGACTTTCATGTTTATTGTGTGGAAGTTCCGTGTGTATCCGGCAGAAATTAATTCTGCAAATATTTTTTACGTCAAGTAACCAAGTAAGTCCGCGTGGTTTGCGCGAGGAAAAGTTCCAATGTGAAGTGAACCCGGCAACTCTACGGAATGAAATATATAGGAGGATTGGTTGCTTCCTGTGGTGACGGTACGCCGCTACAATTATGTGATTATTATTCCAATCTGCTTAGCCACAAGATCAGAACAATACGTATTGCACGGAACCCTCTGTTTTTTCGATACGAAACCAGATTTGCCGATTCCTGCTTTCGCAAACGGAGCCAAATATGACAATATCGGAGTTTATTGAGAACGATATTGACCACATTTATCAACGTTATTGTTTTGTTTTACCGTTTTCTCCAACATCTTACGACATGTCTTAATGAAAATGGGAATTTACGATATTACATTAACGTTTTATTCGCCGTTCCTCCGTGTCTTACCGAGGTCTATTGTGTTGCTTATGGCGAGAGTTTGTGGCCCTGTATACAATTACAGTTTATGATGATAGGCGACAACTACGAGAGACGTTGCCAGAAGCATCACACTAATCTTTTACTCCCAAGTGACTTTAAAAGGAAGGGCAACAAAAGAAATTGTCTCGCGTTTTTTGTACTTAAAGTGGCGTGTAATGATCAATTGGTGGTTATAACCGTTTTCGTCATCGTTTGACAACAAAGATATATTGTTCATATTCATTTATTATATATTCTTTAACACGTTTCACCTTGTTTTAAGCTAATAAGCATGTCTTTAAATCGATGTCGTTATCACATTTTAATGAGAAGACCAGTAAACGACGACCATGAAATTCACGTTTCAAATCCTGTAGTTTCCATGCCATGATTGACCAAACGTTGTTGTATATAACAAGCATGGTACGAGTAGAAAACCGTGGCGTTTCCAATGTCATACAAATCTTATATTTAATGGAGATGTCAGTGTGTTCAAGTCTTCAAGAGCAAGGACAGGAATACATGAAATTGGTGTCAGTACCTTAACACTTCAGCACGTAGTTTTCTCTTGGTTATTGGGACGAAAATGAGCTTATGTTTAACTCGTTAACGATAAGTGCTTCCTAGACATAACCTGGTTTGAAATGCATGTACAGTTTAATGTCACTTTACATTATTATGAAAAAATATTGTACACACCGATCGAATGATTCTGAAATATGTGTGTGTGGGGGGGGGGGGGGGGGGCGGGGACCATATCTTTATTTAAAGACGTATAAGGATTCACTCTTACTCCCAAAGAAGATATTTCACAATTAATACAATTGTTTAATTGTACCAAAAAGGATAAAAAAGGGTCGTAAACAATGGTTCTTATACTTTCTTTCTTTCTTTTATTACGCTCAACACATTATACATGTGAGTAGAGGTAGACATTATAATATAATATAATTATAATATAAAAAACAACAACTAATGAACCAGGTTTTCGGGGTCAGATGTTAAAGCATAATATACTCAGTAGTTGAATTTGAAAAGACCTAATATACAATTATCCATTACTAGTTATAGCCGACGAACTACTCATCTTTAAAATACTAGGTTATATTGTCAGGTGGGTTTCGCAATGTTTTGAATTGCTTGTGAGTATTAACTTCTCACAATAATTCTCACACACTATCCTTTGGAAAGATATTATATTGACATCATGTATATGCATAGCTGGTAAATATTTCCTTCTTCCATATGCAAAGTGGGTGCATTTAAGAATGTAATGAAATTCTCTGTCATTTCTTTGAATACCATGGCAGCGAACCGTCTCATCGGGCAAATAACTATTGCAAATTTATGAGCGGCTGGATAAACATTTCTGGAATTGAACCATAAAAATCTTCAAACTTATGATACGTTTTGTAAATCCTATATAGGATACCGAGGTTAATTTGAAAGAAAGGTGCAGAAAACACGGTATTTCTACCTTATAAGACAATAGTATATCACAATAACCCTTTTAGCACTCACCAATCATTTAACATTTGTGCGTTTCAGCTATTAAATACACGGTTACAATCTTGTTATCAGTTATTAAAACTTTCCGTAAATGCATTATTTAGTAAGTTGTAAAAGTTTTATCACTCAAAATTTATGTTTGTTATACAAGCATATGTAGTGATTTTGAAAAGGGTGTTTCTTTAAAACATAACACTCTCTTTCAGAATGTACTTTAATGTAACGATTGATTATCGGTCTTACAATTATATACCATTAGCAGAATGTGGGCTTTGCTTTTAGATAATTACTTTTGATAATGTTACTAAATCGATGTATCTCATGATCTCTCTATTATTAAGCCTTCTGAAGTATAAATTGAAATTTAACACGTAACTGAACTGAGTGCATTAAATGTTGATATAATGATACCATGTATGGTTTTAAGAAATTATTTCATCTTACAATTCTGTGATGGAGATACTCTGAAAGCGAATATAATAAATTTTGAAAAAGCGAAGCAAATTGGCGTAGGCTAGTCAAATTGGTTATCAATATTTCTAGACCTATCTGTTGCAATTAAAGTACAACAATGTCATAATGAACTAGAAATTGTACGACTCAAACAGACAGTTTCGTTCAATCAATATCAATCTTTCTAATTGACACGTAAGACAAATAAAAACGGGCAGGTAAAAAATAAGGAAGCGCACGTTCACGACGCTTTTAATTAGAAGATACTGATTGAGCGCTAACATTTTCAAGAGTCAATCATCGAGCGTCCTTTGATCAAACCGAATTCACAGAGATCAAGAAATGAACGCTATGGTGTGTTCTCCTCTTTGTACAAATGACATTAGTTTAGATGAAAGCCCGAATGAATGACAGGACTAATTTGTTCTTACAAGACTTGGTCAATAAGATAAACATCGTGTTTATCACAAAAACGTCAATTTCCGTCACTTAATCAGCAGAGCTGTACATGGAAGTTGACATTTCAGATGTACGTGTTGCTCAATCACTCATAAAACAGCTAAATATAGGAACGGATTTGTCGGTTATGTTTTTTCTGCAAATGAGAATGAAAACATTCAATAGTTTTTCTTAAGCCTAAGGCGACATTTGCAATGTCCGACGGTGGTCATCGTCTTCAGGCATTAGGCTTTTCTATAAAGGCATTAGTAAAAACTGAAAAAAAAACTTATAAGGAACCGAAATGATTTCAAAGGAATTGGTCTTATAAAATTAATTCATGCCGGTTTTAACTTCAAATACTTTCTGTTAATAAACGAATGATCGAAGCCGTTTCTAGTTTGATATTTATATATTGGGATTAGAAAAACCTAGAAAAAATAAAGAGTATTTTAAGAATATTCAAAAGATATGAATGTGCATATGCTCTATTTCAGGGAAGTAAATCATACACAATGGAACATACACACCAGGGAAACACTCACACTAGCAATAAAAATGGTTGATGGTGTTTAAAATTGTGAAAATAAATGTAAAGTTCCATACAGTTACGTATCTGAATGTTCAAATGTTTCTGATTCTGATTCGGTGGTTACAAAAATAACACTTCACCGAATGAAAGCAACAAATACTTTGTTATATAAAATGAAAATTGTGGACAGTTAAGTATGTGCGTTTGGTTAGTGTGAAGAAACTCTATAACATTTAATTTGAGAGTGAAGTAAAATGAACGTATTATAAACTGATGGCTGAATCTAAAGTAACCATACGTGATAGTAAAGCAATAGAAACTACGGGGAAAAGACCAGTAGCAAAAAAGTAAAATTATAGCAAAAACCATGCTCGGAGGCACAATGTTAAGGCATAGCTTACATTAATCGAATGATATGGAAAAACTATACAGTTGGACTGCACGTGCATCGAAATATTCTATTAACAAATAATGGGCTTCAATTCGCGTGAAGTCGTAAATGGCATGCGCAAATGGGGCGTGTATTGTCCCTGTATTTCTGTAGTGGAAATGGCCAAAATAAACAAAGAAATTAATCGCCGGGCTGTTCGATTCTTTTAAACGTAGCCCCCGTGTTAGTTATTTTGGTATCTTAAAAGAAACATTAATTTGTCTTTCTAAAGAATGTTCTTTACCTTGATTGTTTTCGCTATATGCTTTCTGAAACAAGACGACCTATGCCGTCGATAGTTGGCAAACCACTTCGACCAATAGTGCTATAGTTCAATCTTTCGTACTGTTCGTACTTTTATTTCAGTAAATCAGCATATACTTGATTATTATTACATAATTTCATCGCATTGTGCATGCGCAAAATGATAACCCTAGAGATGTGGTTCAGTTGTACTGACATTTATCTCCCTTATGTCAGCACTAGTATAGAGATTAGTAATAACAAACACTAATCCGCGGCGCTCTGTTCCAAATATAGGCGAGCAGGAGCAGGTAACCAGGGGTCAATTTTCAACGGATGACGGATCAATTTTTAAGCTGATCTCGACCGTTAATTAATGATTCTCCATTTTTTATCTATATGTCGAGTGTGTTTACCACGCATATCGACTAGCTACATCAGTCTTTGGTTCACTTAAAGCAATGTTGAATATCACCCCCAATGTAGTGGGAGGAATTGAAAACTGATATCAATAGCTACTTTTATTGCGATGCTGTGCAAATTTCAGCCGATTTACATTTCTAAAACTGTAAGTAATAAACTGTTATTGAAACGTATGCCGCAAGCTGAAAATACTATGTTATTAGTTCCATAACTGATACCAGAATAAAAATGATGTTTTTTTAATAACATATTGCATTAAATTTCTAGGCAAAAAGTGTAGGTACCTTTTTTGAATAGACATTTTAATATAGTAATAGCGATATTCTATTAAGTGTTATAAATGAAGGTTCTGCAGGAACAGCTGAAAGTTGGTACATGTTGTATCTAGTCTTATCTTAAAAATGAGCCAATTTATAACACTTCCTTCTCACAGGCGTACAAGGCAAATGAACTCCAAATTGTTCGCCAGTACTGGAAAAGGGGTTTCGTATATCAAAATTTCAATAAAGGACTACACTGTTTGACAAACCATATTTATGCTTGTTTTCAATTTGCTTGTTTGGCTATTTGGTCTTGGTCTATTTCCTATCAAAATGGAATGTTAGACTTTCAATTACATTTAATTCAAAGCTTCCGCAACCCTATTTTATCTGAAAGATACCAACTTTAAAACTTATTGGCGTAACTATGTCACTCGGGTTAGGGTTAGGTTTAGTTTTAAAAACCAGACAGACACATAGCCGTGTAAGACCTTATTATTCCCAGATCATATTCTTCACAGGTCTGCTAAAAATAGGATCCTATTCTTCACAGTTTCCAACTGTGACATAATTATATGATTGACCAAAATGTTGGTAAGCAAGATAATCATATTCTTCACAGATTTTCTCGATGACATTGCTGTTTGATAAATTTGATATTAAAAATATTATAATAAAAAGAAATAAAAAATAATATATATAAAATAATAATAATAATAATAATAATAATAATAATAATAATAAAAATAATAATGATAAAAAAGCATAATAATAATAATAAGAAGAAGAAGTAGAAGAAGAACAACAACAACCACAACAACAACAACAACATATTAAAACTACGCCTTATACAAAACAATAAAACATATTCTTACAACAACAGTAACAACAACACCCCCACCAATTCTTAAAACTAAAATTTTCTGTAAATTTATCTTGGTCGGATTGTGTCCCCGAGGGTGAATTGTTACACTATCGTAAATGCTCGACCATGTCAGGCAAGCTCAGAACAGAACTATCTTTGAACCAATGCTCTTCTAGCACCGTGGTATTCACTGCTTGCCCGAAATTTAGCCGTTGAAAGTGTTGGAAATACTTGTTCCAGTACATCTGTCGATGCCAACACAACTCACGACAACAAACACGATGCAATCTACCTTTACTAGGCATACACCAACTATTACGGTGCCAACAGCCAATACTATTCTTACTTATACCACTAATACCCAAACAGCAACAACATACACAAAAATGAAACAACTATCTCTACAACCGCCAATGCACCTACAACTGCAGCCAACTAACAGCAACAACAACAACAGGAACGACAACAACATAATCAACGATTCTTTATGACGAAATTATATAAACGCATACAAGTATATTAACAAAATATATCTGCAATACCGGAAATAGCAATCTGTGACTAATGAGACTCAGTTGTAAAATTTACTTTTTTTGTTAAAACAATGATGCAATTTTTGACCTGTGAGGAATGTGATTTTTAATTGTACATAAAAAACCGGCTTCGATCACAAATTTCCCAGGAGCTGTGACATATATGTTCGAAATGTGTGACAAATGAGAAAAGGATCCTATTTTTCCCAGGTGGGAAGAATATGATCTGGGAAAAATAACATTTTTTAATCGAATTTGAAGAGTTATCTTTCTTGCAAAACTGATTCATTGGTCTAGTGGTTAAGTTCGCTGGAGGATCCATGGTTAAGTGGTAAAACACTTGATTGTCAATCCAAGGGTCGCAGGTTCGATCACGTGCCTCACCTCTAAAAATATATTAAACGAAAAATGGAGTTTTATGTTCAATAGTTTACCCATGTGCACGTTTAAGAACAAGAGTAGTTCAATGTTACTTCCTTTCATCCAGCATTATAGTCCAGAACCTATCACTACTGATTCTGGGACCGACGTCAATGGATAGTCTGGTTGCCGGTGGTGCAGGGGTAGAATTAACCCTTTTCGGTGCAGACCGAACCAATCAGGTTTGAAATTCACTTATTCATTAACTGTTTTAGACCAACCCCAACAACAAATACTGGAACCTCCAATGCGTATTTTGTTTGCTTACAGCTTTTCTTTTTAAAAAAAAATGTATGTACTCTAATCTAACCCGATTTTGTTTTGAAATACGAACTATTTAAATAATGAAGTATTGCATATCAAATACATTCATGTAATATGGATGGAATTTGTTGAACGCCACCCTAAATGGTATTTAGCTCGACGGAGCCGTCTTTTTTTTGACAATGCATTAGAGGAGGTCACGTGAGATTTTCTGTAGAAGCCATCCGATAAGATTTTTTCTTCAATTTAACGCACAGTTTAAAAATGACTCCACGGCTAATAAAAACAGTGATCAGTTTTCAAAGGCTGTCGTTATAACAATTTAAATTTGTGGGGGTGAGGGGCACTTTTAACGGGGTCTCTTTTTAATGCTACACCGGCGTTCATGAGAGCATTACAGAGATTTGCACTGCACTTGGCACGTACATATCTCTTTAATATATTCTTCCAGACACATTTTGATGAAAATACATCAGCTTCTATAATAAGTTATTATATGATGCCATATTTCTGACGGAGATGATACAAATCTGGTATAAAACCGTGCTCTTTATGATTAAAGCATAGACTTGGCAATTAGTCTGTTTGTAAATATATACTAAGCTAAGTGTTTGGTGGCTTGATTATACAGTTGTCCGACAAACTGTACTCTTTGGAAAGCAATTATGTCTTCTTCTGGCGCCATGTTAATCACGTAGTATGCAAACGCAGGGGGGGGGGGGGCATTCTACTGCTTAAATGTTGTGTATGCATTAAGCAGAGTCTACGCATGTTGAGTTTTGTTAATATTTCACTACCATACGGAGGTTTTGGAAGACCCTCAAAATGATAGATAGTCCGTAATGTTATTGAGCTCATAGTCTCTAAAGATAGTCTATATTAATATATACCATTTATACCAAATATCGTTCCCGTGAGTATATTTTTCAGTCCATATATGGAGTATTTTTGCGATAGGTTTTCTTCACAAATAATACCTAGATGTTTTGTTTTTCCACACTCATGTATCATTTCGTTCCCAAGTTTGAGTGTCCTATCCTCGATAAGATAAACATTATAATGGAACGTGTCTGTGCTTGTAGGGATATGTCCATTTGTACGGATACTCCCATCAAATGATCAACATTTGTCCATTCCGGGCAAGAATCTTTTTATCTGCAACCATCGGCAACAAACTTCAAAGCCATGAAGACAAAAACACATCCACTGGCCTTAAGCTCCTTAGTTATGACGTCGATGAACAGGAGAAAGATTATGGGAGAACTTTAACCCCCATCCTGTCGAACTTTAACCCTCCTGTCGAGTGCCTAGAAATAAATGAATACACATTTGACATCAGCCTCTAGTACCTGGCTCCGTAAAAAAGTCGTGCATTTGTTTAATACCAATCAACGTGGTATGAATTATAGATGCTAACCCAGTTAGCCCAGTGGCTAGTAGGCAAACCTAATTCAAAACATAAAGTCGGCTTTACGTTATTAGTATGTTTTGCAAAAAAGGTTTCTGTAACTGCGTCGCACTAAATCACTTATTATTGACGTACCTACTTATAACCTTCAACCATTAAAAACATACTAATAACCTTTTACGACAGAAAGAAGTAGAGCCCAGACGCGGCGTTCTGTTTATGTTGAACGTTCTAAACATGTATCAGTATCGTGCACGGATGCGACTTTTTGTGGCCAAAAAATATTAATCCAACTTATGAATCGTTAGAAAAAATCACTGGCACCGGATTTTCAATTATACGGTACAAAGTGCATATTTGAAAAAAAAATCAATATTTTTTTACATATTCGGTATTATAATTTTTAGTAAGAAATTATAAGATTTTTTTTTAATTTTAAAAAACAAAATTGAGTTTGAAAATCCGGTGCCAGTGAGTATTCAATATCAAATATATTACAACTGTTGACAGTGTGATATACTAATAAATAAGTGAAGTACTAATGTAAAACAATTTTGCCATTTTAATTGTATGTCAACAACGAATATGATTTAGATATTGTTTTATATGAGCCTTATCTGAGTTTACTCAAGATTGTAAAAGGAAAGAAACTTTAATTATATAAACTCAACAAGTATATTGCGTCCACTTGGAAAATTGAATTCGACTATTATCAGAGATATAGGTGACGTTTTAATGGGTGGGAAGAGTTTCAATTGAATCATTGAATATACGGTAAGATATACGGGAATTAGTCGAGTAGTTGATTTAAAACCATAAGACAGATGAAGCATTTTTATGTGTAAATTAAAGATGTACTGTTACTCTCACGTAAGATTTACCGCAATTAATACTTTTGTTTTATTATTCCAGAAAGGATGAATAAATGTCGTATACAATGGTTCTAATGAAGGATACCTATTTGAATTTGAAAGAAATATGCATAAAACACAGTATTTCTACCGTTTAAGATTAAAGTAGATCACAGTAAATCTTTTAGCATTCACCAGTGATTTAATATTTTTGAGTTTTCAACTATTAAATAAACGCCTGTAGTCTTGTTATTAGTAATTAATAGTTTCCATAAATGCATTATTAAATATTAAGTAGTTAAAGGTTTATCAGTCAAAATATATGTTTGTTATCCATGAGTATGCATTGATATTGAATAAGAGTGTCACTTTAAGAACACAAGTATTGACTGGATAAAAACATGAAATAGTATTCCCTTTGAAATTTTTGATGGAATTGAATTCGATGCGTTTTTTTGGGAGACAAGCTTATGCTTGAATATTTAATTCCGGGCAAGTGTTTTCGGTCATGTGACTATTGGCGGTAAAATCACTATCACCCACGCATGGGAGATGGGCCACGCAATTGAACAGGATAGTTGAACATAATTTGACTTATAATTGTACATGTTTGAATTGAAGACATTTAAACAAAGCAAAACTAACTAAATAATTGTTTGAAGAAAGGCATTAGCATTGCAAAATAATTCCAAGTCTGTAAAAGACGGTTTCATTCGGAATTATTCAATACAAACTGTGATTTTAATTTACAGCGCGACGTGACGCCAGTAAACAAAAAGCGCACAGTTTAAATACCAATGTATTATTTGAAAGAAATGCACATGCTTTATGTAATGTTACGACTGACAAACACAACAGAGAAAGAAAAACTAGCAACAAACTTTAAACATCAATATAATTTATTTACTTATTTACTTTTTATATTTCAAATAAGTTATGCTATAATAAAAGATACCTAGAATAAAGAATAATGTTCAATGTCTAAAAAATCACAAAATATCACCACTAATAAGCTGGTATTTTGAATTTGCAACGATTTAAATCAAAATGAAATATTGAACTCTCTTTATGAGCACTATTTAAACCCAGTATTACTTTCAGAATAATTATGTCAAAGGGTTGAAAGGTAATCTTACAGAATCATTAAATACATTTTAGAAATGACCTAGCACTGGTGAAAGTTTAATAAAAAAAACCTTTAATTTTACCCATAGACCAAGGATCAGAGACGTTTGCCCTTATATGCCATAAAGAATGTTCCACAGCTGACTACAAACATCGTTACGAACTTTCTCTCAAACCCTACAGGAATCTTGTCTAATAAAACGTCTATAAATTAAATAAATATAACAGGTTAAACTTAGAACATTCTAAATAAATCCTGATAGAAACAATCTAATTAGGGGAAAACATAGTTCCAAATATGCGATATATGTGTGGTATATTTATTTGAATAAACTTTCTTCTATCAACGCATCTTTAATCTTTGGAGACACACACAATGTCATGTTGAATTACGAGTTGTGTTTTGAGAGGTTCTCGAATACTCCACTATCTCGAAGACTACATAATTAAATGAAGGCTAAGGCTGAGCTTCGACTACTCAAATTTTTGTTCTTGTTGTTGATGACGTTGCTGCTCCCATCGATGTTGTTATTATGGTTGTTTCAGAGTTGATGAAGGTCTTTCAGCGCTAATCGGCTGCATTTTTTGCTCGGCCCGGCCGTGTGTCCCATCTTGATTGAAAGTGCAATGGATAACGAAAGTCCTCGATAATTGTATACAACTCAATATTTCGAATCCAAGTCCACGTGTGTTTGTCTGTCCAGAGTTACTATGTTCTTCACTGAATATAACAATGTTATAATTACGTTAAGGTTTATAGCGTAGCTGTTAAAGGAAATTCATTCTAAAACTCCGCTAAAATGTATATCTAAAATTTCTAAAACCTATCACATGTTTATCTTGCAAAGTAGTTAAATGGTAATCACTACCTCTGGTGTTAGAACGAAACAGTGTACAGCAAATCAGAATAAGCCTTTAAGGCCAGAAGCCATATCCATACCTGCATCATGAAAATACCAAATGGTTATTTGATTTTAGTTTGCTGTTTAGATGTGGTTATTTCAACGACCTCAGAGTAAAGGTTATAAAACATACTTCTATGCAAGACAAAGTATGCTCAAATTTATTGACCTTATAAACAGTAATAAAAAGCAACTATTTTCAATTTATGCAATTACTTGGCAAGAAGTCGAAGAATTTTCATAATCAAGGGCATGGCTTCAAATCTCTTATTGTATTGTCAGTTTTTAAACCATTAATCAGTTACATTTTCATTGTCTGCTTTCTTGCACGTATCATTTGTTATATGACTGACGTGCATTCTTTATTTATCATAATAGTATCAAAGCTATTACAACGATGATCACTTGAATGAAATGTTATATTTATGTTTTATACTTTTGTATGACAATTTGCTCTATTAAATTATTCTAAATAAACTTCTGTTCTATTCTGTTCTGTTCTGTTCTGTTCTGTTCTGTTCTGACAAGGAGTTGTGACTGCTTAGCCATATACTATGCCTATGCTTAGCCATAGAGGCGTGTCCAGAATTTGATGTTAGATGGAGCGTACTCTATCGGCCTATTTTGAGGCATGCCCCTACACCAGGAAGCCCTAAAACGTGTTTCAAATACGGGAAAGGAAAGGGTCATCGATTCCATTTTTACATACGTGACTAATTATAGCCCAAATGGTGCATATGTGGAACTTAAACATAATTTATCTACAATATTGACATACATTGTTACTTGACCAATGTTAGTGTGTGTGTGTGTGTGTGTGAGTTAAGGGATGCTGTTCCGCACCCAAACCCATCCCCTGGATCCGCCAATGTTTCTGGTCCTAATTAAAAAAATGATTGCACCATCGTTCCAAATATATCTACAATAATGGTGAATTATGAGTTTGAAATGCAGCATGTAATTAAATTAAGTGCTTTTCAAGAGCTTTATGGCAGTCTAATGCAAAATGCATTGATTGCTCGGGAAGAACAATAATCTCAGCAGAATTGCAAAGCAACATTTGCTAAAGACAGATAAGAATCTATTAAACGTTACCCGTCCATTAAATCTCACTGATGGCATGACTTCTGCTTCACGCAAGGTGGCGGTCACGAGGAACAAGAACACGAGCGTTTCTCCAGCTCCCAAAGCGTTGGCCGCAAACCCAGCTTATACAATTCCGTTAGCTACAAGTGCCAGCATAAAAGTTGAATAAACTTGGCTGAATATTCGACATTCAAATAGTGATTAAAAAGCATTCGCGATACTCGATGTTTTTCTCAAAGCAACATTTACAATATTTAAAACATTTTCAACATTCACAACATCTGCGAACAATTGTGATTTTCCCAACATTAGAAGTATTTGCGACATGTATGGCGTAAACAACGCCGCGCAGCTCACAACATTCAAAACATTTACAATATTAGCAACATTTTCGACATATGCGACATCATAAAATTTCCATCATTAATTACATTCGCAATTTTCAAGCAAACCGTGGTACAACATTGGTGACATCCGTAGCATTCACAACATTGGTGACATCCGCCACATTCACAACATTGGTGACATCCGCAACATTCACAGCATTGGTGACATCCACACAGTGACATTCACAACATTCGCAACATTGGTGACATTTACAACATTCACATCATTGTTGACATTAACAAAATTCACAACATTGGTGATATTTACAACATTCACAACATTGGTGACATTTACAACATTCACAACATTGGTGACATTCACAACATTCACAACATTGGTGACATTCACAAGATTGGTGACATTGACAAGATTGGTGACATTCACAACATTGGTGACATTCACAACATTCACAACATTGGTGACATTCACACCATTCGCAACATTGGTGGCAGTAACAACATTCACAACATTGGTGACATTTACAACATTCACAACATTGGTGACATTTACAACATTCACAACATTGGTGACATTCACAACATTGGTGAAATTCACAATATTGGTGACATTCACAACATTGGTGGCATTCAAAATATTCACAACATTGGTGACATTCATAACATTGGTGACATTCACAACATGGGTGTCATTCACAACATTTATAACATTGGTGACATCCGCAACATTCACAACATTGGTGACATCCGAAACATTCACAACATTGGTGACATCCGCAACATTCACAACAATGGTGACATTCACAACATTCACAACATTGGTGACATCCGAATGTTGCAGATGTCACCAATGTTGTGAATGTTGTGAATGTTGCGATTGTCACCGATGTTGCAAATGTTGCGATTGTCACCGATGTTGTGAATGTTGCGATTGTCACCGATGTTGAAAATGTTGTGAATGTTGTGAATGTTGCGGATGTGGTAAGTGTTGTGTTGTTTCTTCAACCCTACAAACGTCGTGAACACATAAGAATTATCCAAAACAAACGTTGTGAATGTAATACATGTAGTTTGATAGCAGGAGGCTGTAAAAATGTTATAATTCCTTGTTATTACGTCAGTATAGACCGCTATTGTAAGGAAGTCTTCTCTTTTCTGACTCAGGAATAAAGCTAAAATTATTTTCTTCCTCATATGTGTTGCTCTCTACATAACCAATTACCCTCAAACAATAATAGCAAGCAGTGGACGAATCGAACCCGGGAAGAATTGCATGTCGTTCCGTTCAAATAAACGTAGCGTCATTCGTTGACATGTACCATAAATCGCTTTTCTCCAAAGGATGCATTTTCCTTTCACTTCCTTGAATATCAATACCATTATCATTCCATCTACCTTTAAACCACTTGTGATTAGAATATTGAGTGCAGTGATGCAGGCGACTGCAACAAAGTTAATGGAGATTTGATTTGTTTTCTAATTTGTTGACAAGTGTAATGCACAAATAGCGTTTTGGTTGTCCGGTTAGCGCAGTGGTTAGTGCACTCGCTTCTCATCTATGCGACCCGGTCTCGATTACAGGTCTATTCGCATGTGAGTTTGGTTTGTGGTCACCAAGGGGGTTTCCACAGTGTACTCCGGTTTCCCCCACAACACAAGACCACAATCTCGCGCAACATCGTGCCAACGAGAGTGATGAATATAAGTTGCAATAGCTTGTTTCACAATCGTTGTGAATTTAAATTGGTTTAAACTAAATAGCGTTTTTGTCACAAACGGATAATAAAATAATTATTGTAAATCGAACTATGTAAACCACTATAACGTCTAATGGTTCCGCACGTAAACATGGATAATAAACGGACTCTATTTAAAGTTGTAGAATATGTACAATGGACAACACAGACAGTTTACATATTCTATATTTAATAGAGGATAAATAGAATGAATATTATAGACGTGTTTACTTATATTTTGAAAAACTAACCATTGACGTGTTAATAACTTCCGTTACTTAAAGTGACAATCTCATTCATAATCAGTACATACACATGTATGACAATCATAGATTTTAAATATAAACATTTAACTTCTTACTAAAAACTGCATTTACAAAAAAATATAAATACTGGTAACAAGATTGTAACCGTATATTTAATAGCTGAAAACGCAAAAAAAAAATGATTGGTGAGTGCTAAAATATTTAGTGCGATCTATTATCGTCTCATAAGGAAGGAAATCCGTGTTTTCTGCACCGTTCTTTCAAATTAAACTCGGAACCAATGGTGTTTTTTTAATTTATTCATTCTTTTTGTTATATTAAAACAATTATATTAATTATGGTAAATCTTATTAAGGAACAAGAGTGCATCTTTAAATTTTGGTCAGACTATTCAATATTAACTGTTATTTTGAAGAAATATTAGAACGATAAATAGACGCTTTGTATAAATATGGTGAGAGCATGCGACGAAGTTTTGAAATTGAAACCATTTGATAGGTTTATTTCTCTAAAATGAATAAATGCATTCTTTTCACAGAGAGACGGACATCATATGAGAAGTTACTATACTGCCATTTAAATAATAGTTAGATAAGTAAACATGAAGTCATCTAACTGATTTAGAATACAACCTCAATGTCTGATACATTGATAACGCAAAATCTGAGTGGCAGTGGGCGAACCTTTAAACTCCCGCAAAAGGTGAAATTCTTAATGATCAAGTCTAGTACTTAATGATTGCCTATCTGCAATTTCATTGGCTTAAAATGTAGGTTGTATTCTAATGAGCGTTTGACGTTGATACACCAGATATTGACGCTAGTGGGTAATTTTAAAACAAATGATATTATTCTTTAAGACTGGCCTTGAAAGCTGAAAATCATGAGTAACTGTAGGCATAAAACATATTTTTATAACTATATCTAATGTATGTTACATTATTTTGACTCCTTATAAATTCATGATTCGAATTTCATGAACAAATCACAGCCTACTGGACAACATTATATAAATATTGCATGGCTTCCAGTGTGACAGTACATATTGTCAACATGAGGGAAATACTGTTACCCGAGGCGAAACCGAGAGTAACAGTATTTACCCGAATGTTAACAATATGTACTGTCACACTGGAAGCCATGCAATATTTATTTTATTATACCGAACACAGTTACATATATATACATATATAAGATTTTTACCATTACACAACTTTCAAGTTTAATCAATTTATTCTGTAATTATTGTTTGTTTACATTAGCTGTCATTTTGTTGCAAATGTCGTTTAGAAATAATGCAAACACCGGTTGTAACCAGATTAACAACACATTTTAATAAGCGATTACCACCTCAGTCTTGGGAAACCACAAAATGTCTATTTTTAGACGAGCGTGCTATGTGACAGTATCATGTCACCCGGTCAAAACGGTACTGTCAGTGTGTAACAGTACGAAATTGCCCATGATGGGTATATGAAAAATTAACACGGGCAGGTCACGTGAGATATAATAATAAGACATGTCGAACTTTGAAATTAGCAAGCGATCGTAGCTGGTACAGTAGGAATCGCTATTTCCACCACTTCTATAAGAAATACGTATTTTTAATCAAAGAACTCAGGCTTTACATTTCTTTAAAATTATGTAATATATTTTATTCAAAAGTCGATCAAAAACTTCTTGGTATACTAGTTTATTTACATGGTTATACTCGAACATTTTCATTGTTCAAAAGTGCTTGAATTACGGTAAACCAACCCTTAACTACACAGATGTATATATAGCACGACTGAGTCACTGCGTTTTCCCTTACATGTGTTGTCATCTTTTTATTCTGTCGATCACCCTATTTTCCACTGTTTGCTTTTCACCAATGTTCGGCGGGAAATAAAAGAATGGTGAAAAGAAGACAGTATGCTTATTGAATAATTAAAATGATGTTACGCATACTTAATATATGCAACATTTACAAAAAAAACGAGTTGACCTTAACAATTTATTTATGTAATAAAAACATATTATCTCACAATGTATAAAAGTGCATGCTCATTTACAACAGTTGGGTGTAAAACCGATAAAATAATCTTAACAAGGATCAACAAGTACAAATATAAAATTAAATAAAGAACAATGATGCAATGATCACAATCACAGAATAATAAATACTGCTATGAATATTTTATTCTATAAAATTCATACTGTAAACAATGACCGCTCGGCTGCCGGAGCGTTTAACAACGAAAGCGCTGAAAACAGCGCCTACTATCAGACACTTTTGGGAGGAGGCTGACGTCAGAGATCGTTTGAAAAGCATCGTAATTATATCTAAATACTTAAATTATGTTTACAGAAATGTCCTTTTTGCGTATATTTGAGACGACAAATTTCCACTTGAACACAAATACTAACTGTGTTATACCAAGTTGCACATTTTATTAAGAAACCTAAGCGCAGATATGTTCCTAGGAAAATGTTTTACTCCTCATTAGACTCCTGACGGAACAATTCCATGATCTCCAATGATCCCGTTTGCACAATACTAAAACACTTTCACGGAGCCTTGGTTAACCTCAGAACCTTGCTTAACCTCGATACATGCACATTTGATGGCGCCACCGTCTATAAAATGCATGCATATGCCGCCCTGGTTCTGACAAAGTCCTACTCCCTTGAGCACTCCTCGCCTTCCTTTAACTTCAACGCAGTTTTGGGCGCCATCCATTCGACAAACTCTCCGGCGACGACCAGCTGACGTCAACGTCAAAGCCACTAAGACCACAACCAACACAAGCGATTTCGTGAAAGCCATTGCAGGGGATATTATTTCTGTAATAGTAATGTAAAGCATTGAAAATACCTATTTATGGTATCAAACACAATTTTATCAAATAAGCTTCATATCTCTGGTTTATTCTGACATGGCGCACCGTTTGCCTGCCAATTTTATAATATTTGAGACGCAGTTTATGCAGATAAGTACTTTACAACCATCCAGAAAGATGTACAAAAATGTAAAATGTATTTAACAATATAGTAACATTACTTATTAATAACCTGTCGTTGACTAATCGTTAAGAGCATACATACTTTGAATTGTCGACAATCGGCAAGTTGAATTTTATGTTGAAAGACTTTTTAGCTATATTAAAGTAATAATTTTTTCTTTTAATTTTCTTTCTGTGCTGTCTTCTTCGTTTTCTGCTGTAGAGTATGTTAATGTTGTGGACTGCATGTGCCATTATATACCATTCATTACCAAGTGGATTTCCACATTGTGGAGGTTGTTCTAAATTTAGACTTAAGTGGCGTAGCGTCATTATATTTTGTGGAAAGGAAATTTAATCGAAATGAACAATTGATACGATATAAAGATACAAGTTGACTTCCAAGATGTCCAATATACAAGTACTTGTGACAAACATTCAGCTAAAATTGTACATTTCTTGGTATTTCAGAACACATTTATACAATATAAGAAGACTAACAACTTTTGGTCACTAATAACCATAATTATATATCAAGATATTAAGATCGCTTTATGCATATTGCGAAGATCTAGATATGTTTGGTTCAGTACGTCGTATAACTATATTTCTTCAAGTTTTGCTTACACAATTCTTTAAACAATTGGCATTCAAGCATAAAAGCACGTTAATCTTAAAAGGGACCAGACACCAGACGGTCCTAAACTCGGCAAATGCAGTTTTTCCTCAAACACGTCTAGACTTATCAATGTGAGCTAGTATCAGAAACAATCATATCGCTATTTCAGCTGAGTATCCCCGTTTAAAAATAACACATAATGGTTTCCCGGTTTAAATAACATGGAATGGTTTTTCCAAACACATTGCAATTCATGTGGTCGTTTCACAATTTGGCGCGCATTTCTGAATAATAAACAGTTAACTGACATTATAATATAATTATTATATCCTTTTAAGGTATATGATAAAAGAAAAACAATGATAGTTCGGAGTAAGACAAGAATTTTTGTCATGCTTTTCGATGAAATATGGATTTTTATCAGTTAAATAACAACAGTGAAAAAATTTGATATTTTCACTGCAAAAAAAGGAGTGAAAAAATCAACTTTCAGAACTACTTTTAAAATCCACTGTGGTTACTTCCCCTTGATCAAAACAGAACACTTTGAACAAGAACATTTTGGCAAATGAAATATCTAAAATTCAAAGAAACGTACCATAAGTTTAAGTAAAGATATATTTGGAAATTAACAAGTTAGCGTTTATTAGAATCCCATTTTTCAAACGTTTTCTTGATCTTGAAGCTTAATGTTCGAACATTTTCTTTCATACCAAACAAATTACAGACGAAAACAACTGTTCGAACATAAATATAATGTTATATTATCGTTCAAATGTATTTTGAATCGTTTGTCGTTGTAATACGTAACACGAACTTCCCGGAAATTTCACACAAACAATTTACAGATTGACTGATATATTTTTAACCCCACCCAAGCCTCAAAATTTGTCAACAAGCTAGCGTGGTCCTGTATTCATGCCCCGCTTAAAATAAAAGTTTTTTCGTTAATTTTTGGAACATAGATCCACTAATAAAACTTCATCGAATACTGTTAATAAAATCGTTGCACTAAAAAACGAGCGAATAATTAACTATAAAAAAGAATATCAGAGATTTTTTTCTCATTAAACCGGAAATAGAAAACAAACAGCTACGTCATCAGCTATATATATATATATATATATATATATATATATATATATATATATATATATATATATATATATATATATATACATATATATGATCAGTAATTGTTATGACTTGAATAATAACTGCATTTATTTTGCGAGCCTTGCTAGCGTTTTTGTAAGCTGACTGAGACGGATGTCGATTACCATTAATTTTGTTAATTAGTTAAGACACTAATTGGCAAATCACGCGATGCTACGTCATCACTGACATGCTATTCTGAACGCCTGCCGGCAATTCCGTTTAAAACATTGAAGTAGAAAGTTTAAAGTTTTGTTGCAGCTACGAAAATTTAAAAGTTAAGGATAATCGGCAACCGTCTCATTACAATTAGTTTATAATATTAAATTAGAAGTGACGAACTTTACATGAATAGTGATAAAAGTATTCAGCAATGTCGGGGAGAGGCAAACCAAGGGGCAAGAGAAGGACGTCGTCGCCCCCAGTGATTCTTCAGCAGCAAAACGGCCAGTGAGTGAAGAGCAGCAGCAGAGCAGACAGGAGGCGAGGTCGTGTGAGATGGAGACGTTGTGTTTGGCTAGCGCCGGAGAAGAAGCTTCAGGTGATGGTGAAATTGTTGATTTAGATCATTACAGAGCATTGTTAAAAGAATCAAGATCCATCAATAATAATACCGATATCAATGTCACGCAACGGTCTCATGTCTGTCATGATAAAGCAAGCAATGTTACTGGGTGCGGCGGTTTTATTTCATGTTTAACGCCAGCTATTTCGGCTGATAGTGAAAATGTAGGTATTTGTGCTAGCTCGCAGGTTGAGGCAAGCATTTTACCTCAGCGCATAGCTGTCGCGGGAAAGGGGATCGAACCAGCCCGTTGTTTGTTTGATGAGTTATTTGTGCACGTGCCGATTGCCATTAGAGAGCAGATATGGAAAGGTGAATACGTAAACATATGCATGATGATCAAAGGTGCAATTGAGCTCCAAAGTTACTGTGCAGCGAACACTTTTGTTCTCTCAGATTCAGGTATACTTGATGCTAAGAGCAAATTCTGCAAGGACATAATTAACACCATTGAGAAATGGACCGATGCATTCATTGTTTTTATGACTAAGCGATACCCAGAAAAGACGGGGGAGTTGTTGAGGTATAAGGCCATTATTTGAGAAATGGCGTCGGGAGTAGGTCATGAGAACTGGAAAATGTATGATGAACAATTAAGGATAAGGCAGGCAACTTCCCTTTCATCTTGGTCTGTTATAAATTATGATTTGTGGTTTAGATGCATGCATATGCAGGTCAGGGAGTCTAATAGTAGGCCAGTCGTTCTGCCGACGCGTACATGTATATTGTTTAAAGAGGGATATTGTACGTGGCCAAACTGTAGGTTCCCACATGTCTGTTCGGGGTGCGGTGGTAGGCACTCGAAGTCCGCTTGTCCAAACCCGAATGTGTATAGCCCTGCCCCTGGCCGAGTATATTCAGGGCCAATCCGCAAGGCTAATGTATCGCCATTGACCGATTACAGCAGCGCCTCTAGGGGTCGGTCCTTTCGTGGCCGAGGGGCATTCCAAAGGCGTGGTGCCAGATTTGGTACCAGTGGGCGTGGCTGCGGCATGGTAAGGCCATAAGAAGAAAAAGAAGAAGAAGAACGTTTATTCATCGAAAAAGTATATACATACGATGTGTTTGAAATAGGTCAATATGACCCCTGATCAAACGTTTCAACAAAATACTATGCAAATAACACAACGACGAACAGACAAATACATGTACATTGCATTTACAAAATGGTTATTTGACTAGTGGCACATTATGGCTTAATTACCTAACAAATGTGCAATAACTAGGTTACTAGTGAAAATATCACAAAAATAAATAATAGTGGATGTTGACCTAATGCTTCGTTTGATTACTTTTTCTTTTGGTCACATGATATTGTTTACTTCCTGGTGTTTAAACAAAACACGTGGATAAACAAAAACAACAAAGGAAGACAATGTTAACAGAGAGCAAAATACATATCGGATATATAAAATAAATTCAGTTACCGTATATATATGTGCATTGACATGTATCCATTTGGATATTTCAGTGAAATCTTAACATACGTCAAATTTAAAGAGAGACGACTCATGATATGACAGTGCACACTGATGAATACTCAGATAAGTTAATAATATGTCAATCCTATAATCATAAACTGTTAACGATACCAACCAGATTTAGATTGCAATTAACAGTTATATAACTATCTATGAATGAAAGTGTATTTGTTGACTTATATCATAAAATATAATCAATGAACTTTTAATTGCATGATACATGGCCTAGATACTTTGTGGAGTATTGTTTTATTTCAGTGTGACCAATCTATAACCAGAGTCATCTGTCTAGTAAAGGTAATGCTTGTTGATAAAACTAATTATAATATAGTAGTCAACCGTCTTATTTCAAAAACTTTATATACATAAACAGCAATATTTCTAATTAAATTAATATTATTCGACTTTCACATACCAATACACTTAAACATACTTGGTCTAGTTGTATAAAATTTCTTGAGGTATTTCGAAATTCATCAAATAACTTTCATTCAAATAGGAAGTGGTACTCGTCCTCTAATTTGTTACATGAATTACATACTCTTTCGTTTCGTTTCATTCAGATAATCACTTAATTCAAAACTTGTAAAAAACCTTGTAGAAAGATGCTCTTGTGGAATTTTCTTCACAATTTAAGATCTTAAGCCAGTACTTAACTATATAGGTCAATCTTTGCGTGTACATATCAAGCCTACCTAACTCCCCATATACAAAATCGTTCTGAGTAGACACTTTAACACCCAAGATGGTTTTACAAAACATTGTATGAATTCTTTCTATGATGCTGGCTTGTGAGAAACCCCAAAGTTCACAGCTGTAACACAGAATAGGTTTAACTAACTTGTCAAATAAATCAAGGACATGTTCAACTGATAAATCAGTAAATTTAAACAAAAATCTCTTTAACTTGAAATTGCTTTTGAGCTTGACCAGAAATAGTTTTTTGACATTCTACCCAGGATCCACCAGACGTCAAAACAACTCCAAGATAGCAATATCTTGAGATAATCTCAATTTCAGAGTCACCATAGTAAAAATGTATATTGTCGGATAATCTCCCCCCTTTTCTAAATATAACTCTTTTTGTTTTATCTTTATTGACAGTTAACTTCCACTTCGAGCAATATTCATATAAAATATTTAAATTATGTTGCATATCTTCGCTAGTTTGAGCAAAAATAACAATATCATCTGCATACAGTAACATAAACAATTTTATCAAAGAAACATCAATGCCTTTTGCTTCCTTTAGAAACAATTCATCTTCCAGATCATTGAGGTATAATGAAAACAAGAAAGGACTGAGACATTCACCTTGCCTCACGCCTAATAAACTTTCAAAGACTTCTCCAGTCTCATTTTATAGTTTTACTCTAGATTTAACCTGTACATACATGCTTTTTTATGACCTCAAATAACTTTCCTCTAAGTCCTGATTTATACAACTTGTACCATATGTTTTCCCTAACTTAATAATCGAACGCTTTAGAAAAATCGACAAATAAACAAAATAACTGCTGCTTTTTATTGAACACATGGCTTATCAAACTATTTAATACAAAAAAAATGTTGTCAATTGTACCCATTTTGGCACGAAACCCAGCTTGAGCTTCAACGTAAATATAATTACGTTCAGCCCATTTATTAAGGCGTTCATTAAAACATTTTGTAAATAATTTGCCAACAGCACTTAGTAAGGTTATACCTCTAAAAGTTTTAACATCCTCTAAAGAACCTTTCTTGTGAATTGGAATAATATATCCTTCACTCCATTTGTCTGGAAAATATCCTATGTTGATAATTTTATTAAAAAGTGTCAGCAGTACCTGACCTAATACATCTTTACCATGAAAAATAAATTCATTTATGATTTTATCTGGTCCTGAGCTGCGGCCCATATTCAAATATTTTATATTTCTTAAAATATCATCTATACTAGAAGGCAAATCTAGGTTGTCAAACATTATTTTCATTTCATTATTTAGGATAGTCTCATATAAGTTTAAAATATCCTCATCTGGTTGAAAAAAAATCTATTTTCTGGGATATTCATTGTTTTAAAATAATTAGTAAAAGAATCTAATGAAATATTTCGAGGCTGTTTAGCATTTTAACCATCTTTCATCAACTTCCAGTATAGTTTAGCATTTTTAAATCGGGTATTTAATAATTTTGCAGTTTGTAATTTGTTGTTTTTTTTATAGTTAATTTATCTGACACTTTTCTTATATATGCTGCGAGCCCATTGCCTGTCTATTAATGTCGGATTTTTCTTTCCTGAAAATGTTTAATTTATTATAAAAAGGTTTTCTGTTTTCCTGGCAAATATTTTAAAAAAAGGTGATAACTCCCAGATATCGGTGGACCCTTTTGTGATATATTTTGTGTATTGCGGCTGTTATGATGGCTTTGTTTACCAAACAATGGCCTACTGACCGACTCAATACACACGGAAAAGTCATGCAAACACTGATCAGTATCTACACTTGTAGTGGCAATTGGCTCGTGCGTAATAAATGAAGCAAACTGAGTTAAAATATTTTGACTAACAATACAATAGTCTACTAAGCTCGAACCATCGTGACTAAAATAAGTACATGCACCGGTATCATTACACTCTCTGCCATTAGCAACTCTAAGGCCTGTCCGTTTTAAAAAATCTAACAGCATTGCACCATTTGAATTTGTACCTTTATCCGACGATATTCGTGGTAATTCATTATCCGCATTATAATCCTCAGGTAATAAATCGAGAAAAAACAGTGAGTCAGTATCATTAGCTCCTATTCTCGAATTTAAGCCACCCAGTAACATAAATGAGCACTGCCTACCGTTATTTATATCTTGTATGTTTATAATGTCTTCTAAAATCGTTTCATATACATTCGACTCGGTAAGAGCCTGCCTACTAGAGTTACTAGGCACAATGTAACAAAGACAAAGAAAAAGGTCGGTGTCCGATTTGAAATGATCACCGTTAAGCCTAATCCAAATGTGAGAATCTGAATGTTTTAATATAAGCATGTTGTCACGGGCCATTTCCTCTCTAACATATACAATAATACCTCCCGAATTACGTGTGGTCCCTAATAGTTTCTCTGTTCTGTTTAATATGAAATGATTAAAACCGGTTTTACTGTAATCGATATGCTCCGCACCCCAGGTTTCTGTAAAACATATAACGTCATTGTTACAAAATAAGTTTTTATTTTCTTGACAGTTTAGTTTATTGTGCGATTTTGTAATCAATCCTTGCACTTCAAGTAGGGCGAACCTAACTGTAGGTACAGTATTTACATTATTGTCGCTTCGCGTATCCTAGGCTGGGGAATTTCCATTCCATATTAGTGTAGATAAGACTAAGCTCAGCCAAATTGATGCGAACGAATGTCAGTCATGTGAAAACACCTTTCTCAGTGATTACAATTCAGTCAAAAATTTGGACATACACAACCTAGCATCTTCACCTGTAAATTTGACAGTTTTGTGGGATGAACTGCAATTTTATGATGGTAGTGATACTGAAATATTACAATTGTACTGCCTTATGTGTACGAATAAGGGTGTCCAAAACGTAGCAGAAAGGGGCAACAGTCGTAATCAAGCTATCTTGTGCTGGTCTGCTGGACTGTGCAGTTTGCAGCGTCAAAAAGTATCTGTTATCAGGCCGATTGATACATCGTATCTCTTTGTTCAGAAAGACCTAAGGCCATTGACGAGAGCCCAGTTTGCGGATGTGTTACAGAGAGTGATTGGGCAGTTTGGTTTGAGTTCCGGCGTGTATGGAACACATTCATTTAAAATTGGTAGAGCCAATCAGCTAGCTAGTGAAGGCGTGCCTCCGGAAGAAATTATGAAAATGGGCCGGTGGAGGTCCGATGCCTATAAAAGATACATACGAGCGTAACGCCTTTTAAACTATGGAACCTCCTGGTACATGACTGTCACTGTCCGAGTTTATCGCCAAAATTAAAAAAGAAAGAAAAAAGATTATATTATTTCAGACGTATGGATAGTGGGCGACTCGATAGTGAGATGGGCAGGCGAGCATGCCGTGGCGACTAATAAACGAAATCTTCGCCTTCCGGTAATTGACTGGATCTGGTATGAAATGGGAGGATTTTCACGCAACTAATCAGCTAAAGGCATTATTCGCAGCTCAACCGCTTATTGTCATAGTCCATCTGGGTGGTAACGATTTTATGTCGTCCAATGTTAAGTCTGTGAAGTTTAAAATTAACTCAAATATAGACTAATATCTAATTTCTAATTAACTCTGTGTCCGGAGAGTACATTTGTTTGGTGTGATGTTTTGCAGCGTCCTTTTGGGCGAGGAAATACGGTTGCAATGGATTTAAGGCCATTGACGAGGCTAAGCGTCGCAGAGTAATCGTTTTGGGCATTTTGCTGTGAGAAAGAGTGTCAAATTTGACATTTTAGATACCGATATTTCGGCTAAGGGTCCCTGGTTTTATCGGCCTGAGGGGGTGCATTTGTCTTTGGTGGGATTGGAAATGTTTCTTTTCAGTGTACGAGAGTGCATCATTGGTGGATAAAGAATTTTGGTGGAATAAATTGATATTTATTCGTGGCGGAAAATTCTTTGTGGTCAGATTCGAGCCCTAAGGCGCATTAACGATGGTATTATATGACTAGATAACCAAGTACAAGATCCACTCACTACCCTGGGTGGTTTGCTGTCCTGAGTCAAGGTTTAACATCCTGGCCGGGATTTGCAATTTACCTAGGTTTAACTTTGTTTTCATGGGGCGTGGATTGTTGTTCGTTCGAATAGACACGCCCATGTAGGTTCCCCTCTCTATATATTTTGGATCCAAGCATAGACGAATGTTTTGTGCAGTGACACACATGTGGTTGTGTCGACACACATGTGGTTGTGTCGGTTTACAGACATGTTGTAGTAGTTGCATTGTCTGTATGCACAATAATACAGAATGACGATATATATAAGAGAGAATATGCGTGAGAGGCGTCCCACGGGTAACGGCGTAAAAACATAAGCATAAAAGAAACAGAAAATTTGATGACACTCGTGAAATAAAATACGATCTTCAGTGAAATAAACAAATAACCTCTATACATTTAACCTCATGAACACCAAAAAGTAAATATTTCACTCGTGAAATAAACCTTTTGGTGCTCACTTAGTGAACTATATTACACTGATAAGAACTATTATCCTCTATGTACTATCGTCTATGTATCATTCAATGTCGTTGGCACGATATTTTGCGAGAGTGTGGGGTCAGTGTGTGTATACCACGTGATAAATTGCGTCATAAATGCTACGTCGGAAGGCAAAATTTTGCTTCGAATGAAGACTTTAAACAAAGTTAACTTCACTATGTCTTCACCATTTTAAATGAAACATAGCGCAGTCAACGCCGCTTACGGAACCCCGCATTCGGCCTTTAACCAGAGTTTGATTGAAAGTTTAGTTTCTTAAAATACTTCGTCAAACCTTTTAACAATACGGCCCTCTGACGGAGCACTGTCAAAACATTATCTTGGAATCAGGTTTGTCGATGTGTTTGATGAAACTAATCACCTTATCAAACTCCGGTAATAAAACGAAGGCGGGGATCTTTAAGCGACATACACTGCCCTTTGTTTCATTGAAATTGGTGTTGTAAAACAAAAGTTATCTTTGTTTTCAGTGTTCTTTTTAAGCAAAATGTTGCCTTCCGACGTAGCATATATGACGTAATTTATCATGTGGTATATACACACTAGTGGTGGTTTTCTCAGGAATATGGTTTACCTGGAGGAGTCATGTGACCCAGGCCGAGAACCGAACTCGGGACGAATGGCTAGCGTCAGTCGTTTCATTTGACATGTATCATAAATCGCTTTTCTAAAAAGGATGCATTTTCCTTTCACTTCCTTAAATATCAATACCATTATCATCCCATCTTTCTTTTAATTACTTGTGATTAAAATATTGAGTGCAGAGATGCAGGCGACTGCAATAAAGTTAATGGAGACTTGTTTTTCTTCTAATTTGCCGACAAGTGTAATGCACGAATAGCGTCATGACACCAACGAATATAATATATATAATATATGTTTAATGTAGTATTTAATATTGTAAATCGATCTATGAAAACCATTATAACTTCTAAAAGTACCGCACGTAAATATTGATAATCAACGAACTATATTTAAAGTTGTAGAAATATGATAAACTTATAGACTATCAAACGTGATTATATATGTTTCACATGTACAATGCACAACTTAGACATTTTACATAGTCTATATTTACCAGAGGTAGAATGAAATGAATAAGGATTACAAATCGTGTTTTACTTATATTCTGATACACTAACAATTAGCGCCCAAAATCGGCCCATAAAATGAAACCTTTGAATATTGTAACCCTTCTCACGCTATAGTTACATGGGTTACAGTCAAATAACATTTACTAAATTTTGGTCAGATTATTCAATATTTACTGTTATTTTGAAGAAAAATTAAAGCGAGAAAAAGACTCTTTGTATAAATATGGTGAAAGCATGCGACTTAGTTTTTGAAGTTAAAAGCATTTGATAGTGGGTTTTTTCTGTAAAATTAATAAATTTGTGATTTACACAGAGAAACAGACATCATACGAGAAGTTATCATACTGCCATTTAATTAATAGTTAAATAACATGAAGTCATCTAACTGATTTAGAATACAACCTCATTGTCTGATACATTGATAACGCAAAATCTGACACAGGGAGTGTGTATCGGAAGAGTGGCAGTGGGCAAACCTTTAAACTTCCGCAAAAGGTGAAATTCTTAATGATTAAGTCAAGTACTTAATAATTGCCTATCTGCAATTTCATTGGCTTAAAATGCAAGTTGTATTCTAATGAGCGTTAATGTTGAAACAACAGATATTGACGCAAGTGGGCAATTTTAAGACATCGGACAAAGTTGATATTTTTTTTTAGATGGGCCTTAAAAGCTGAAATTCATGGCTAACTGTAAGCATGAAACATATTTTTTAAATTATATCCAACGTATGTAACATTATTTTGAGTCCTTTTAAATTTGTGGTTCGAATCTCATGAAAAAATCACGACCTACTGGACAATTTTTGGACATATCGAACATGTTAAAATTGGAAAGCGATCGGTAACTGCTATGAACTGCTATTTCAACCACTTTATCTATAAGAAATATGTATGTTTAATCGAAGAACTCAGGCTTTACATATCTTTGAAATGATGTCAGATAGTTTATTCGAAAGTCACTCAAAGAATACTTATCACCAATATAATGTCTGTATACTACTGTCTTTACATAGTTATACTCGAGAATGTACATTGCTCAAAAGTGCTTGAACTATGGTTAACTAGCCTATAACTACACACATGTATATTATACTAGCGTGACTGAGTCACTGCGTTTTGCCTTACATATGTTGTCATGTTTTCATCTGTCGAGCATCATATTTTCCACTGTTTGCTTTTCACCAAAGTTTGGCGGACTGATGGACATATGGGTGCAATGGCGCCTATTATCATTATTAGCACCCTCTCCGCCCCCTCGTCTTTTAGCGGGAACTAACGAATGGTGAGGAGATGACAGTACGTTTATTGAATTATAAAAATAATCTTTCGCATACTTCTAATATGCAACATCTACAACAACACGAGTTAAACTTGACAATTTATTTATGTAATAAGACACATGTGAAATATCAATGTATAATAGTGTATGCTCATACAGAATAGGTGTAAAACCGATAAAATGATCTTAACAAGGATCAACAAGTATGAATATAAAAATAAACAAGGAACACATATGCAACGATCACAATCACAGAATAATAAATATTTATATAAATACCTTATACTAGAAAATTCATACTGTAAACAATTGCCGCTCGGCTGGCGGAGCGCATAACAATGAAATTATCTAAATACTTAAATTGTGTAACAGAAATGCCATTTTTGCGCTTATTAAACACGTATATTCGAATAAACACAAATGTTAATTGTATTATATCAAGGGGGACATTTCATTACGAATCCTAGGAGCAGTTTTGTTCCTAGAGAAATAGTTTTAAGCTCTTTTAAACTGCACTGTTCTGTAACTCCTCATTGGACTCCTGACGGAACGATTCCATGATCTCCAATGATCACGTTTGCACAGTACTAAAACACTTTCACGGAGCCTTGGTTAACCTCTGAGCCTTGTTTAACCTCGATACATTTGCACTTTCTGACGCCGCCCTTTATAAAGTGCATGCATATGCCGCCCTGGTCCTGACACAGTCCTACTCCCTTGAGCGCTCCTCGCCGCCCTTTAACTTCCATGCAGTTTTTGGCGCCATCCATTCGACAAACTCTCCGGCGACGACCAGCTGACGTCAACGTCAAAGCCACTAAGACCACAACCAACACAAGCGATTTCGTTGAAGCCATTGCTGAGTATCTTATTTCTGTAATAGTAATGTAAAGCATTGAAAATACCTGTTTATGGAATCAAACACAAATTATCAAACAATCTTCGTTTCTCTTGTTTATTCTGACATGGCGCACCGGTTTCTTGCCAATGTTAAAATATTTGAGACGCGAGTGTTATTCATATGCAGAATAGTACTTCACAAGCATACAAAAAGAATACATTTTTAGAATGAAATACATATATTAATAAAGTTACATTATTTAACCAGTAATTAACACATCATTAAGAACATACATACTTTGAATTGTTGACAATCGGTAAGTTGAATAGTTTTTTTAAAATGTAGAAAGTTTTTCAACTGTAAGTATTCAGTTTTTTTCTTCCAGTGTTGCTTTCTTTCTTTTCTGTTGTTCAGTGTGTTAATGTTGTGAACTGCATGTGCCATTATATACAATACATTGGAGAGTGGGTTTTCATTTTGCGTTGGTTGTTTTAAAAATAGGCTTAAGTGACATAGCGTCATATCGTTAGATATTTATACTTTTGTGGAAAGGAAATTTAATTGAAATGAACCATTGAAAAGATTGAAAGAAACAAGTTATCCAATATACAAGTACGTGTGACAAACATCCAACTAAAATTGTCCATTCAAGGTATATATTTCATTTATATAATATAAAAAGACTAACATCGTTTGGTCACTTATAACCATATATATCAAGGTATTAAGATTGCGTTGTGCGTATTGCGGAGATTGAGATATATTTGGATTAGTTCATCGTATTAGCATATTCCTTCAAGTATTGCTTACACAAATCTTTAAACAATTGGCATTCAAGCATAAAACCAAGTTCATCTTAAAAGGGACTTAGACATGTGAGCTAGTACCAGAAACAATCATATCGCTATTTCAGCTGAGTATTCAAGCCTAGAATTATCAGTGTGCGTGCGTGCGTGCGTGCGTGCCGTGCGGGCGTGCGTGCGTGCGTGTGTGTGTGCCTTGGTTCTTTTTCTAAAGTTTGATTGAATGTTTAGTTTCTTAAATCACTTCGTCAAACCTTTTTACAAAACCAACGCCTGATGTCAAAACATTACTTTTGAAACAGGTTTGTCAAAGTGTTTGAGGAAACTAATCACCTTATCAAACTCCGGTATAAAAACGAGGGCGGGGCTCTCTGGGTAACATAGACTGCGCTTTGTTTCATTTAAAATAAACAGTAAAATTATCTTTGTTTTAAGTGATCATTCGAAGCAAAATATTTCCTTCCAATTTAGAATTTATGACTTAAGTAATCACGAGATATATATACACTGATTATCAATGCGAGCTAGTTTGAGGGCGATAATACATAATTTTACATGATTAAAAGAATATACGCAACAATCATGTCGCTATCTCAGCTGAGTTTCCGCGTTTAAAAAAGAGCGCATAATGTTTTCCCAATTTAAAAAAGCGCGGAATGTTTTTTTCCGAACACCTTGTAATTCAGATGATCGTTTCACACAATAAGCGTTTTAGCAACTCGCTGTCTGTTTAGCAGAGTACGCCTCCTTCTAAAGTTTCCATCGATCAATTGCATCACCAATGTTGATCTGTCGGGTTCTGTGTCTACGCTGTTTCGTTACATTTTCCGCTTCGCTGCAATGTCCGGTCATCCGAAAGGCCATGAGGTGTGTATATTAAGCATGTGCGCGTCACATGATGAGAACAGATAAATAAACCGATGCTGTTTTAAACTTACTGAATTTTACGGGGTAGAAAACCCAGTAAGATGGAAAAATGAGCAAAAAATTGCGAAATATGCATGTGTCGTAAGCTATGTGATACATCAGTAAGCAAGATTCAATACGTTGTACACAACGATATCAATTTTATGTAGCTTTTTGACAATTATTTTTCTTGAATTTTAATCAACAGTCCCTTTACCCACAGTTCAAGAAAAACCTATTTTAGCAGTCAAAGAAAAACAGAACAAATCTATATTTTCCCTCGGACCTGTGGTATTGCAGTTTACGCAGCAAAAAGAGGCAGTTTGACGGTAAAAAAAAACAATCCTGAACCAGTTCATCATAACCAGGAAGCATTGTTCACTTACTTATCAGAACCATTGAGATCATTAAAAAATGTTAATGAGGAAGTTATTAGTGATGTAATTGTAATCACAAGTTACGTATTAATGAATGAACTGTCCAACTGAAGGACATGGTGAGGTAACGAACACAAGGACGTGATAAGGATTGGTGGGAAAGGCCGGAAAGGAAGTTTCTCAGAAGCGTGGTATATCATATGCCATCTAGTTGATGTAACCTCGTGAATACGCATAGCTCACTTCCACTTACGGAACTAAAATTCCCATTGCAAAGTGGATGCAAATAGTCGACCATTGAAAATATTATTAAAATATAAGTTTGCAAAATGGCTAATAACTGTAATAAATTAAAGTAAAGAATGTTGTTGTGTTTTTTCTCTTATAAAACAGTTTCCTTTGTTCAGAAATCGTTTCTATTTGATTATGAAGACAAACATAAGTAATTAATTTACGACCACTTGAGATGCTGCTCTTAAAAAGGGATGGTCTGTGTAAGATCCCAGCTTCGTAAGTAAGGGCAATTAATACATTGGCATTCGTGCTGTTTGTCACTCTTCAAGATAGGCTACAGACATGATGTGGCAATTTTCCTCCCGGTTTCCCGTCTATCATGTGTCGGAGGATTGTTAGAAACATGTGTTTTTTGAACACCTACATAAACAATATTACGCATGTAAACACTCCTTTTTATGGGTTTCAATCCGGTAATTTACCAGATCATTCTCTAGTGTATTAATTCGTTCTGATGAATTTCTTGAAAGCTCTTGAGTTGTCTTGACGCGTCGAATGCATTTCATATGTTGTAACATAAAAGATAAAAGTCCTTTCGTTTAAACTCTACATATTTTGATTTGAAGCTAAATTCGTTACTTGAATGTCAAGTCATCCATCAAATCGAAATCAACTGATATTGATCGAACATGGGGTATAATAACTGCAGGTAAGCCCCCGAACGACCAGTAATCGGCCTTAAACATCTGCTCATCAATGATATATTAAACACGGAATCTATCATGCTTAACAATAAGTGCTCCTGATGACGCTTCTCGTCATTTTCGTCTTCATCCTAAGATCATTTCAAATATGTGATAAATTTAATATAGGGAGTCTTCGCAATAATCTTAAAAGTGGCTCCCAACTTTCAATGCTAGAAAAACTTAAATATCATTGATAACATATTTTTAAATTCGATCTAAACATCACATTGTTAGCTGAGTGTCGTTCTCTGATCACAATTCTAAAGGAGTTCTCATATTGATTGTATTTATGAGTCTTATAAGGTTTGAAAACTTATTGAACATTAAGGGCTTCCACAGCGCAAAGGTTTTAGGGGAAGGCCAACAATTAAAATGATTCAAAAGCACACGTTTTATTTAGTTTTTTAGAAGTAAAACATACTTCCTTTGCGACATGTTTTGGTGTAATAAGGAGTATACCAAATTTTACGAAAGAACATTTTATCAGATTTGTGATCAAAAAAGCTTTTGCATTTTTCGGAGGGACGCACTCTGAGTTGTGTCCCCCAGATTACGTCCGCCTAACGTCCATTCCTGGAACATATATGTTATCATGTGTGGCAATGGTAATTTTTCAAAGGCGAGATTTTGTTGTTTGTGTGAATGTTGTTGTTGTTCGTTATTGTTGTTGTTGTTGTTGTTGTTGTTGTTGTTGTTTTTCGAGGGGTGAAGGAGTCCAATCTACGTTAAAATGTTATGGAAAATGCTGACATATGGAAATGAATTTAATAAGGCTATTAAATAGCGTTGTCAAATGTAAGAGCAATGATTAAGCCTATCAAATTCATAACTTCTGTGAGCGAAAGCGTATTATCAATGTCAACATTGTGTGCCAAATGTAATGTAATTATTTTAAAAGCATATTTAAATATGTATGCAATTAAAGTGCTTGTACGATGCTAATTGCCGCAATAAAAACGACAACACCAATGCTATAACACACAGCGACTTTTTTATTTGAACATGAGACAAGAACCTTTTTCCTTATTCGACTCATTGAGTCATTACCGAAAAAGTGTCTGGAGAACTGATGCAATGCTAAACATTCTCCTGAAGTTAAGTGAAGATTCTCACGTTACAATGTTTTAACATATTTTATACCACTGTAAAAAAGAGGAAATAACCAAAAACAAACCAATGTCTCTCAAACTGTGAAAAGGCTTCCCCTAGACATTGCTACAAAACCATAAAGTCAATTTATGTGGTGTGGCATTCTCAAAGCGACGGTCGGAAAGAGCCGTTCTCATTTCAGCAGAATCCGATGCACGCGCAGGACCAAGTTCAAGCATGCAATTACTTATTTATGTATTTTTTTTATTATTATAACATTGGGACTTATTTTCTGGGGCACTCGCATAACGGGCATAGCGAGTTTTTTTCACTAGGCTGTTAAAAAAACTTCTGTGGCATCACCAACATCATTAGTCCCCTGTGTACAATTTAAAATTGTTAAATTTCCTCTTCAAAGTGAGTTCATATAAAGCTTAATTTAAGGGTGTTGGTCAAGGGAATCAGACATAATGCATAATTTTCTGAAATCAAAAGCCAAGAATACTAGAACAAAGTATAAAGCATGTTGTTTGCCCTTCTGTATAGCTCTGAACTATAGTAAAGTGAAATTAGATATTAAAATTTTCGGCAAGATGGTTGATCATTTAAAATGTGTTGTTGTTGTTGTTGTTTTTTATCGTGAAGCCCAAAATATATCCGTCCGCGGACGCTAAACATAGAAACGATTTGGTATGGCCTTGTATGATTACAAATCAAATTGATCATTTCATGAACTTTATACCATGGTTTGTAACATTATGATTTCTACGAAGCCCATAAAGTGGCATCAAACACATTTATTTTTGGTTGATAAATTTTTTCGAGTCATCAAATTACATTCATACATTACGACGTGATTTGATCCGTATAACAATTCATTAATTCGGTTAAACGGGAACACCATTCATGATATATTTAACATGTTTTGTATGTATGTAAAGCAAGAATAAATGTTTCTAAAACCAATGTAGAAGAGAACAGAACGAAGTCTATTTCGTTTTAATCACTTCACACAATATACACATTGATATAAGTCAAAGATGACCATTGGTCATTGATTCATGTATTTTGAATATTCTGCATATATACATGTCGATCGGTTACAAAATGTTTGAAAGCCTGAAAAATAGAAAAGATAAAGCAGTGGAGCAATTGATATAATAAACAAATATTGTTTTAACTATATTCCTATAAGATGTCTATTGTATGCATATGTACGTAATGGTGTTAATACACATGTGTGACTCAATATATTATTGATAGGCCATTTACAAACAATATCAGATTTTAATATAATTTAATAGGTACATTAAAATATGCAAATCGGTTAAACTATACAATATAAAAAATGTGCAATTTGTAAATATGACAAAGCATAGTTAAACAGTTGAGCATTTCTATATCTTAATTTAAAATCATACACAAAGATGGATTCGTTATGTAGTTTACGTTTATTTTCTGATTGTACAAGTTCAATGTATGCTCCAGAAAACATCAGTATTCAGAAAAACCATGCTATCCTTCTCAATGTAAGAGCTTTGCAAAGGGCAACAACTCTATGAAATATCATATTGTCTAACAACGCAGTTAACGTACACAACCTCCCCCGGTAGTGAAGCTTTCAATCATAGTTTTGGTTGCTAAGAATAAAACTGAATTTAAGTGTGTTGATCATGGGAATCACACAGAATGCATACTTTTCTGATGTCAAATGCCAAGAAAATGTGTACAGTAGCTTAAACAATATTGTTTAGTAATCTGTGTGAGGCAAATTCAAAGGGCCATAACTCAGTGAAAACTTATTCAGCCAGACCATGCTGATTAAAAGCATTATGAAACATCTCCTTCTCTTCAGTTTTCAAATTATTTTCAACTCATCTTTGCAAAATCTTTGAATGACAAGGTTGGAAAAGAATAAAGCTAGAAAATGAAATAATTTCTGGAAAAAAAACATAACATGCTAGACCATTTCCGGTATACGCGAGAACGAAAGAGAATTATTTCATTATTTAAGAGTACTTAAACGTAAACTAAAATAATAAATAAAACATTGGTTTGAATATCATCATATTCCGTAAAAACGAACTTATTTTTTGCTTTATCGAAAATGCTTTCTTTCGTTACGACGATATTTAAGTATAGTATTTCGTTATATCAGAATAGCGAACGAATTAAAAGCAAAAATAAGCGTGTTCTATGTCACTTCAGGCCGAGACAAAAAGTTGATGTGTTCAGTTGTGGGCAGTCAGAAAACTATGATAACAATAAGATCGCAGGTTATAAGGTTTTCAAAGGTGGAGAAATCAAGAGAACATCGAGTACATTTGAAAATGTCGTTTATTTGTAGTAGTGAAGGTGCAACATTTCGTAGCACAATGTGAAATCATACAACCCATGACTTTACAAAACTAAGTTTAGAGAAGAGTAAAAAAGCGCCCTGTAACTTAATGGGACAAATTAAAAGGAAATATGAGATACGCCACAATAGCATATTCATCAAAACTTACAAATGCAAAGGGAAAAGAAATGCTCGAATACGAACTACAATTACAAAATGTAAACGTTGATGAAATAACGGAACAAAGCTCGTCCTTGATACGACGTTGTATCAAAACGGGGTAATCGTTCAATTCTTAGACCAAAAGCAGTTCATATTAAAAACAATGAAAATAATACAGAAAACATTTCCAAACTCTAAAAACGAAGGGCAGAAATAAAAACAATTCATCAAAATAACATAAATAATAAAGTTGCAACTTGTCAAAAAGAAATAGTTCAGGGACAATATATTTTTATTCTAATTTATACAAGAAGAAAACGAGTTCAAGCTATCTCATTTCTATTAGACTTCTCAACAACCAATTTCATAATTTGATAGATGAATCCTGTGCAGGCCTATTAACAGACCATAAATGTTTAAAAGCACTTAGCGAAATTAAAAACAACAACATTCCAGGATCATACAGATTTACAGTTGAGTTTTATAAAAAAAAAATCGGAATAACTTAAAACACAACAACACAAGCTCAATTAATAAATAGTTTACATCTGGACATTTACTGCTACTCCAAAAAAACATGGTATTATTTTCCTCATTCCAAAACCTGGTAAACAACTTTTATCTAACTGGAGACCGATCAAATATTGAATGTATACTACATAATCGCCACAAAAGCCATAGCGAATAAACAAAAGGTATACTGCCATCAATAACAAGCCCCTTCCAAACTGGTTCCATAAAAACTAGATTTATAGGACAAAATGTTGGACTGATAAATGAGTGTATGTCTTACTTAAACAAAACAAACACACTAGGATTTTTATTTTTCAGGCTTTCAGAAGGCCTGGATCATGCGCTCATATTAACATGATTACGTCATTCTAACTTTGGTAACGAATTTATTAACTGGATTAAACTTTTTTTTAGTATAATACAAGTAATGTAATCATTTACATATTGATGTTTTTCGGGTGAATTAAAATAGAAAGTGGTGTGCGACAAGGTTGCCGAAGAGTAGGAACATTGCCGGACTCAAATTTTACTTACATGCCAAAGATAAATTCATATATGAATCGGATCAAGCAAAAGGTCTTGGAATAAATTCCTATAATGTCCAAAACAGATTCATAGACCTAAAATATCTTCCCAAATGGAAAATCTTAAAATTTTCCTGAATAGTTGGTCTCACAGAAATCTCACTCTACTTGGCAAGGTGACAGTTATAAAAACATTTGCAATGCCAATACTTATAAAACCTATTAACTGTACTACCAAACCAGCAAAAAACCATTCTTGACTATATAAACAAAGAAATATTTAAATTTACATGGAATAAAAATCCTGATAAAATAAAACGAAATTTGCAAAAGTAAGAATACCAACAAGGAGGTCTGAAAGTACCGGACATTTATGAACTTGTCAATTCAATTGGCGTCTTGTGTCTTGGGTAAAGAGAATATTAGACATCTCTAACAAAAGCCAATTCAATGCATTTTATTCAAATCTTATTGACAAATACGGTCAAGACATTATATTTAATGTCATCTAAATGATGCCTTGATAGACATGTTTTGCTAAAACGAGTTTTTATTTGATACCATTCATTCCATACATAATTTAATCAGTTATACCCAGAGATGCCGACAAATAAAATAAAAATATGGAACAACAAACTCATTAATGATATGTGTATTGTGTAACACATTTTATTACGACGAATGGGGTAATAAAGGTGTCGATTCGTACAACACATAATTTTATTTGATTATCGACCTTATCAAATTTGAAGAAATTTAACATTTATACAATACAAAATATAAGATTTAGTTACAATACCATTAACTTATTGCCTGTATCCCACAGTCAACAAATCATATGAATATATCGAAATCAATAAGAAAGTAGTGATGCCAATAAATGACTCTCAAGATACGCTAAAACACAAAATACAGACAAGCAAAGTAAAATCCAAACACACTATTTAATCCAACTTAATTAAGAAACTTACAGCCAATTCAATAAAATATAAACGGATCATACAAGATGAACATATAGACAATATTTTGCGAAAACAGCAACATCACATTACTGATGTAAGAATGATGTTACACCAACTGTAGTACCAGCTCTAGCGCTGCGAGTAATAAGCAAAAACTCAGGGGCCCGTTAATGGATCTTAGTCGTAACTTCAATTATCTTCAAACCATATCGTATAAAGTCACAACTGTTGACACGCTGATTTATCAATTTTATTTTTATTTTATTTTTTAATTCACATGAATATGTAGCAAAATAGCGAAAATATAGCACCAACATGATTCAAATTTACGACTTAGAAAAACAATGGGCTTTATTTAAACGACCCCGAAACTGTTTGCATCTTTCAGGTCTGGTTCATCTGAATCGTTAAAGTTGTTATTTATCATCATGTGAAGCTCTGAAATATTGAAGAGATCGTTAATTTGTTAATGGAACTGCCTATAATGAAAAGTGTTTCAATTAAGATAATAACAATTAATAAGTTAGAGATACAGACTACATTCATAGTGGATTGAGCTTTAATGATGTTCTCCGCAATTATACTGTTTATTGTTGTGTACAGTTTATTGTTTTATGCAGTTGATTGTGGTTCGCATAAGCCCGTGAGTACAGATACCACAACTGGTGTAAACATACGGCTGGTGGCATGTGACAAATCAACAAATTGAGCAAATATATGTATAACAGCGTCAAGCGTTAAAACGCGTTAATGTTCAAATAATAGTTGTCCATTTTACATAAATAGCATGTCCTTTAGATACGTTGGTACATCTATGAGTTTCTTGAAGCCAGCTTAAAATAATACATATTTTTCGGCCTGCATTAAGAACTTCAGCCTGGGGAGATACAATTACCTTAGTCGAGTTTAGTTGTAATTTTTAATTATTTTAATAAAATATGTTCTGTATTATTCTACATATTTGATTAAACTGAACTCAAACCAGTACTAAAAATAAAAACAGAATATAAAACAATTCACTGTATTGCAATTTGTGACGTTTATGCAGACTTAAGATAACTAAAATATTTTATTTCAACGGGCCCAAGACCTTTTGTTTAAGAAAAAGAGAGGTCATTAACGTGATCAACGAGGTTTACCGAGTTTCCGTAGAATACCCTGTGCGAGGGAAAGGTGATGCGAGCGGCCATGGTATATACTTTTTCGCCGAACTAAGCTAAACAAAATATGTGTGGGCTACTATTGCGGTAACATATATGTGAGGGCTACTTTACGGGTACATGGTTGTGCGGTCTTCTAGTACGGATACGCGTATGTGTGGGCTACATTTTGTTTCCTTATGTTATGAAGTTATCCTTGCAGTTTAAAAGCTTAAAATGACATATCGGATAGCGCGGGGAATGTGCTTTTGTGAGAATCAGCGGGCCTGCTGGGTAGCTAGATACATGTCGAAGTTCACGTGCATGTCTTGTTTCTTAACTTTTCTGCAGCCATGAGATTTTAACGGTGCAGATCACAAAGTTCACCAGATTCTTATTTCACATGGTAAATGTACTCATATATCCTCGAGGTGTCTCTAAAGTCATAGGTTTACCCGTAGTGAAACTTGGTCGGAAGTGAAAGTAGATCAAATTTTCACGAACAAAAGTATACTAAGACTCTGATCCGATGTATGCCCACCCTATTGTTAGTAGATCGCCAAAATTTAACATATACATGGATCTTTAGGGCCATGCGATAGTTTAAAGTTTTATTGGAGATGTGAATAAAAAAAATGACATGCTTTCAGATTAAAAAGAAATATAGTTCACGAAATCCTTATTTCATTTTGTTTATAGCTTACATTCTAACCCAGATTCTCCAGACCAAGCTTCATTAAGCTTCCAATTATTTCTGTTACAATATTAATCAGACCAACAATCATGGTTCTGTAATGGGATTTTATCACGAGAAGTTTGAAATTCAGAATAACTCGCTAAACTTGCTATGATGTTCATGTTCATGCTGGCGTAATTTGATTGAAGTCTATTGCGAAATTAATTAATGCTGCAAGAAAAAATGCTAAAACTGTACATGTGATTGTATGTCATGTCAAAAAAATATTTGTTACATGCACTCCGACAATAAAATGTTTTGACTTGACTTGACTTGTAATCACATTTACCCTTTACAACCACATGTATCTTAAATGATACATATGGCTGATGCCGATGAATTCATATAAAGAGATATGAATGATGAGCGCTTTAAACAATTAATTTGCAGTTTGCTCGCTTAATCAATATTTATTGAATGCAGTTATTTGTGGACCAACGTCAGGGAATTGTGGTTTATAAAAGAAATATCGTCTGTTTATATTTCTTAGTATGCCTATGCTTACGTTAATGGCATCGCCAGACAAATTATGAAGAAACCTCTGACGAACCGCCAAGAATGTGTTAGAGTTCTTCTTTTATTATACAGAAACGCAGCGATGCCGCATGATCGAGTAAAATCGCTTCTTTTCTGTAGATTGCCAAAATGAACAAAAACAGAAATGGTGTTAGTACTAATATGGCCCACAGACACCGCCCTTTTCGGTTTCAGTGTTATGTTGGCGCTTTAGCTCTTATCCGCCTAGCCACTTTATCAGTTCGCTAAATCATGGCCTGTAAACGCCAGCTCCACCACTTTACGGTGGTGCAAAGAAAAAGAGCTGTCGACACTTCCGTGGTGGAGCTGTGCCCTATATTTACATGAACAAACGTGAGTATGATTTATATTTTTTTTGATAATTTTATTTAACGGACATATTTCGAAAATCGGAGAATGTGGTACCGCGTAAGAACACTTCTACTGTAGGCTGGTTACTATTTCGTTTAAATATTGTGCAAACTGTGGTGTCAGGAGCTTTTCTCCCGAATCGAACTTGTGCATATTTTGAGATCTGATAGTATAGCAAGTACATTTCGGTGCTTACTCACCCCGTAAGAACATTCTCATGCATGCAAACATAACTGATATGTATAGTACCTATGCCGGAACCCAAAAAAAACTGATAAGCACTTCTTAAAAAGGATAAATGCACATATTTATAAAAGTAGTGGCGCTGTTGTCGACAGCTCTTTTTCTTTGCACCACCGTAAAGTGGTGGAGCTGGCGTTTACAGGCCGTGTAAATTGTGTGAGGACTTCAATTGGAATGGATTTGGCTTTTAGAAAATAAGAAGAGAAAGCTACTACATGTATAAAAGTTTCGGCTCTTTTTTACCAAAGTAACATATGCTTTCATATTCGGATTATTCAAATAAACGTCTAAGGCATGAATATATTTTGTACTATGTTTTGCTTTATAATCAATACCGCCTTTCTTAAACCAAAAATAACAGTTTATCAGCCCGAATATCTCGCATTTCAGTTATATCTTCCAATGTTCATTTTTCAAGTCAGATTGAAAAAAATATATTGACTCTTATTATTACAATCATCCAAACACTTTAAAATTTGATCAGCTTATGAACAGTACAAATAAATTAACATTGTTAAGATTATCTTTATTCTGTAAAAAAATAATGTTTTTGTTTAGATAGTATTTTATGTCGGTGGTCTTTGTTCACATGATATAATTTTATTTCCTGTCATGGGTCATGTGATACATGATATGTAAATCACAATATGTAAGTAATGTAGAAAATGAATCAAATAAGAAACGATGGTTGTTATGCAAATAATTAAAGCTTAATTTTAATTATTCAAACACAAATACCAAAAGCTCAGTGGATCAATTTTCTTAAACATTTTACCCACTTTGTATTTATCAAACATTGGGCCGATTGTTCAGAACCTCGTTAAAGATAACATCTTTGTTAACTTCATCGATGTTAATTTTAAAAAGTTAACTATCGTGTAGCATGCTCATATATTTAGATCACGTACAGCTGAAATAGTTGAATGTTGCAAGAAATACCACTGATCACAGAAGTGTCAATTTCAGCTTCAGAGCATAACAGAATTGAAAGTTTATAGGGATGATCTTAACAGCGTTGACAACTTTAATGAAACTCTGAATAACCTATTTCTTATAAACTTATTCAAAAAAGGTTATTTTTTCACATCGTTTAACTGAGATTTTTTTTTTAAACATTGACATGTAGAGTTTTAGAGACTGAAGGCAGCATGTGTTGGTGTTAAAGGCCCAGTATGTTTTAGGGTAAGTTGCTAAACAACAGCGGCCATTTCAAAGCAGCAAAAAACCCAAATATTCCGAAGCATTTATTCAGTTACTTTTTCCTGATATCATGTATCAAATAACAAACAAACATCAATTCTTTTAAACAAACAAGTACAACTTTTTACATGCAAGCATTGTGGCATTGCAATAACTGATATATGTACAAATGTAAAACAATCACACACTAAACAAAACAACATTACACTGGTTAGGGACCATGTTTCGTGCCTCAGTGCTTTTTTATTAATAACTGGAAAAATACTTAACATTTTCAAATGAAATTTCAGATGAAAAAACATTAAGCTCCTGTTTCTTAAATAGATGTGATGCAAGCATTTCGGAATGAAAAAAAATATCGTTGTTTAGTGCATAAATCGCCGTTTAATCGGTCAATACCGGTTGCGTTATTACGTCCATTTGCTTCAAATGAATATAATTAAGCTTTCAGTTTAAGTAATTTATGAAAATAACAGTGCAAGTACGATTATTTTGTTTCAAAATTGACACATATGATTTATTTATTAGCGAAAATATAAAAAAAATATGAAAAAAAAAAAAAAATAGAATATATAGCAACATAGTCTTTTGCGTTAAAACAAATTCTCTTGATATGCAAAATATGTTTTGCGCGCTAAATCTAAAATCTAATTTCGGTATTGTTGCATGTTTGTTATTGCGATAAATGCAATTATTTATTCTAGTGGTAAAAAATGTCAAATAGGTTAAGAGAAGTCATTTTGATATACGTACACTTCGATAAACTTATATTACTAAAACAAACTGGGACTTTAAACATAATAATAGAATCACAGTGATTTGATGGGAATGAACTCCTGCTTTGGTGTCATTTGACCTGTACAAAATTTAGTGACATTTAACCTAAAATATTTTTTAAAAAATCCTCAGATTTATCAAAGGGGTCACTCCTACCAACTTTCTAGCATAAAATAACAATAAATTACTGTAGTTTAAAATGTCAGAAAATCTCGAAATGCCTAAAGAGATGAAAGTGAAACATCTTAAATTTGATCTTAATGTGTTGAGTACGAAAAACATGTCACGAAAAGTACCCAAACAAAAACAAAAAATGCAACAACAAAAATGCAGCCAACATACAGAATACCCTCTAATATTTCAATTGCAGCCAGAATTCTCACCTTAGCATGCATCTAGTTGAAGAAATTTGTTCAAATTTCTGAAAGTACCCCAAAGAAATCTCAACACAGTGTTCCGATACTGAAAACCTAAAATGGCCAGTCTATTTTTTTGTAATATTGTAATAAATAATACAATCAACATTTTTCCTTCTTGGGAAATATTGTGTAAATTAAAAAAATATAACGTACATGTTGTGGTTACATTACAATATTGCTTCTTCATAGCCGAATTTGGGGAAGAAGTAATAGTGTAATGTAACCACAATTTCAATATTATATAATCTATTTAATATATTTTCAAACTGACTGGCTTTGTAATACGAGCTTCCAAGAACATTAACACCGCAATAAACTATTAAACTAAATTACCCTACAACAAAATTTCAAATATCAACAACGAAAGCGTTGTCCTCACTCCATCTTGAAAACGACCCAATGTTAATCCACACTTATTTTTCATTCAAATATTCATTCAGTAAATGGTGACCAGTGTAACTTGGTCAATGTGTTCATGTCCTGTTAAAAAAAGTATTCGTGCATTAACTGTTACTATTAGGAATATAAATGCATTAGTAAAGGTTTATTGATTAATGTTTATAAAAATGTTTGCACGGAAGACGATAAAATAATACTCCTTAAAAACATATTGGAGAACTATTTTTCCTCAAGCCGGCGTAGGAACGAATGTCTACGCCATGAGTGTACGTCATCGGTGATGAAAACTGTTTATGAGGAGCGTCCGACAGGAAGCAAAGGAGTTTTCCAGAAGGGGGTGGTTATTCAGAAAAACAAATTGAAATACCAATTTATCACCGAATACAAGCATAAAAGAAACAGAACATTTGTTGATTTCAGTGTAAGATTGTATTTACATATCATAGAAAATGATTATGATCACGAGAAAAATAAATACGCTCTTACTCTGGAATCAACAAATATTCTGTTTCTTTTATGCTTGTTTTCGGTGATAAACTCAACAAATATCGTCTGCACGTAAAATGTGTTTTTTCAGTGACAATGATTATAATGTTTATATTTTGATTTCATTCTATTTTGTTCTTGATTTTTGCAACTTGACGATATTTGACTTATTGTCTCGGTTAACATGACGCTTTATTATATGTCGAATGTCAGGTTCTAGTGTCGGTAGGAAGGTAGTCCTAGTAATGGTATTCGGTTCTGATTAAATAATCGATTAATCGGCTGACATTTGAACCGATTGGTTCGATGTATCCGTTTATACTACATTTATTTACAATGAGTATTATTAACACTATGTTTTCTTTAAAAGTTATGGAGAGAAGAACAAAAAAGTATAACAATAATCAAAAGGCAATAACTTTAAAATGACCATACACGAAATAATGTTTCTTATGCACAGCACTTTCCATCAACACAGTCAATGTGTGTATGACGTTCGAAATCAATACCTCAAAACGCCATGCAGATATGGAGACAAGTAGAATCGTCCCAATAAATAAGGTACAAAACATTGAAGGACAATAACTCTAAAATAACTCCATACACAAAATAATGTGTCTTATGTACAGCACTTCTCCTTTACAGATTCCATATGTGTATTAAGTTTGAATTAAATACCTCAAACTCATGTGGAGTTTTGTAGAAAATTAGACTTGTCCCAGTTAAAAAAATAAGTATTAAATAATCAAAGAGCAATAACTCTAGAAATACCATGCACAAAATAATGTACCTCAATATTACCTAAAATACATCTGGAGTTATGGAGGAAAGTAGCCTTGTTTCGATGTCCCAGAAAGGACGGACGGGATACTGTGCTTCATATTTAGCCTCCCGCCACTGCATGAAGGTATAATATAAAAATATATTCTACAGATCATCTTGAAAAAGCACACACCATAATGTATGCCCAAACTGTCTAATGAATATCACAACATTTTATTTTGCAATACGATATGAAATTTATAAATAATATCGCTACCAGTGGTGTTAATAAAGTACGTATTATAAATCAAAATAGGCATTAACGGCCAACAAGCAGCCCTTTCTATGAATCCAACACAGCTTTTGAATTGTCAGAAGACTGACTGGAGGTCAACCGCGGATACAGTATGGTCCCCGCCGCCATCGCTGTCGGTCGAAAAGGCGCCCGCCTCTATGGGTGAAACGCGGTTCTCACGAGACACCCGCAGTATCTGCATCACCTCGCTGACCAGGGGAACCACGATAATGAAAATGGTCGCCGCAAAAGCCCACAATTTTGATATCCATACCTTCGTCATAAAGAACAGAAAGGTGATTTGGGTGAATTTTAATTATTTAACTTGCATAACATATAAACATTAATAGCTACATATATAGCTCTATATATAACAAAGGTAATGGGAATTATTTGAGTGTTTAACAGCAGCAAATTAATTCAATAATTAGCTTTTTAGGGGAAATCTCTGACAATCTCTTCGATGGAAAAGACATCTTAACAATATAGCAAAATTTGCTTAAAAAATCATATAAAGAGTTTTTGCTACCCATCCATTAAAGCCCTCCATTGAGAGAACGTTGGCGCCAAGCATGGCAGCGGGCACAAGGACAACGAGTACAAATGTGAGAAAGGTGGAACTAATAATTGCGGCGCGGTTAGCTCCCCTGAACGTTTCTTCAACCTCCCCGAGCGAGGGTCGCATCCCAAGCTTGTAAGCTCCTGTCAGGTTCAAATCCCTACATAAAACATATATACAATTGGCTAAAATGTGACATTCGAAGTTCAATGTATTTGTTTAAATAACATTTGCGGTATCTAATCAAGATCCGAAAAAAAAAACATAGCGACATTCAAAACATCAAGAACATTGATTAAATTTGCGATATTGATACATTGACGACTTTCATTACATTAGCGATATTAACGTCTGAGCATACGACATTCAACAATTGATAGTTGAATTTAGCGATATTCACGACATTCGGTTTAAATGCTTCGAGCAAATTTCACGACAATTGCTGCATTCATAACATTAAGAACATCAGCAACATTCGTGACATTTAGGCCATTTGAAACTTTCACAACATTCGCAACGTTTGCGAATTACGCAACATTCGTTAAATTACAACATTATCAAATCACGATATTAAAAATATGCACGACATTGGAGATATGTATTACCTGCGCAACATTTTAACATTTGCAACATTAATGAAGTTCCATAGATTTACATCATTTGCGACATTCGCAACATCCACGGCATTTGCGGCATTTGCATCATCCACGGCATTTGCGCCATTCGCAACATCCACGGCATTTGCGGCATTTGCATCATTAGTTACATTCACAACTTGTGCAACTTCCGGAACATTCGTGAATTTTGCGGTATTTGTAAATATTATGAATGTCGGTGATAATTTAAAGAAGTGAATGTCACCGGTGTCGCGAATGCCGTTAATGTATAATTTAAGGATTGGACACGATTTAATACTTCACAATGAAACTGAAGGTCATACTTTTGATAGAGTTCGGTCCATGGGGAGAGCGGATTGTCGATGTCACGTGTTACCTCCCAAACCTCGTCATCCGTTTTTACGACTTTACTCAGGCACGTGACGACACACGTGATTAGTCCACCCGCCACGAGCGCGACCAGGTTTCCGGCTAGACTGGGCGTGTTTAACGCTTAAATAAGAAATACGTACTACAATGTTTACTTGAAGAAGATAAAAAATAAATCAACTATAATGAGCACTTCAATTATCACAATGTGTATTTTATTTAAAAATATGCAATGATAATTGTTCTCAGCCTACTTGAAGTAAGTTGGGTTTCAGAATTACATACAGCTATGATTTAAATGGGGATCTATATGAAAACTGTTCATCAGCCGATTTAAACTGATATACAGACACGGAAATAAAATTGCCTCTGCTAAATGCATTGAAATAATAACTAATTTATAAAAGTTTGTGTACGCATTGATGAAGCATTTTATAGAACCTTGATTAAAGCACGTTGTTACCAAGTTTTAAATGTCATAATATTTCACATTTTTTGAATCAACATCACGTGATTTGCGTGACGGCTGTTATCAGTGAGGTAGCCGCCGCATGTGTTTCTGTTGTTGTTTTTTGTTTTCATTTCGTTTTGTTGTTGTTGTTGTTTTGTCTTGTCTTTTTTGAGGGGGGTGGGGGTGTGAGGTCAGGATGGTCAAACAATACACAAAAATGGAATAAAGCTAGGGAACCTACTAAGGTTGTCAACCCACTGTCCGGGATAGACGTTTGCGAGGGCAAGCCATAGAATAACGGCAATGGCGGATCCCCCGACCGCTCCCGACACCATGGCACTTCCGGTGAGGCGGCCCCAGAATAGTGACAGCACGATCGGAAGCACCGCCGAGTTTGTTGTGATCCCGAACGATAGGTACGTCAATGACAGGTTGATCTGCGGTTGAAGGGCACAAAGGATAATTTAATGTGACCTATTTTTCCTACTTTCATAACATTAACTCTCATTTTGCTCAGAAATGATGTGGTCCAGACTTTTTCAGACATTTACGTATGAATATTAAATTCAAATTGTAGATAATGGTTCATGTTGTATACCCATTATTTTTAAATTATATAGTTAGTTATGTATGTATGTATTGTTTCTAAATAATTAGGGATGACAAATTCGAACAAGAATGAGAGAAATATCCTTATAAATAATAAAACTTGATATACCTTGTTTGTTAATTGCTGTTATAATTGGTTTGTTATCTCACATGTTGTAATATTGTTCAGGCAATTTAATATTTTTCATATCAGATATGACATTTTACTTATTTATTTTTTGTTCGAGTTTATGTTTGCAACTCTTTACTGTACCATTTGAATATCGTTGTTGAGTGCTGACATGCAGCTTTTGTATGAGATTAGTTTGAGGTCAGTTCAAGCAAGACAAGTCTTCGTGGAGACGTGTAACAATTCAAAATCAATCATTTAATGGATTTGTTATGCTTAAGTATTTGTAAATTTGTTTGTCGTTGAAACAAATCAGTTTTCACTTAGGCATAAATCATACATTTGTACATGGACATTTGTATTTGTTTTCAATTTTAACGGTGTGACCTTTCATAATTAATCGGGGGCCCAAATTCTACCATATATAGATCTATTCAAAAGTTATTGAACATCCGTACCTTAAGCGTGTGTACAGCGATGGTGATGGGGATGATTGCGAGGGTTACCCACAGCAGGCACCAGTTCTTCAGAGCGCCCAGAATGTCCGTGTACTCCCGGAAGTTACCGTGCACGCGACACGTGTACGCTGGCTTCACTGTCCGCCTACACAACGCACGATCGCTGTGGAGTAAAAAGGTAAATATTTGACATCACAAGTTACTTAAGCCGTGGATCAAATTTACATTTTCGTGCGCAACAAGCAGACTTTGTTGCAGATATGCCGTTTTGACTATACCAGATCTAGTTGAAGAGACGCATGCAATCAGAGACCAGAGGACGAGCAAGCGCCCGAGAGATAGAGAGAGATCATTCAGACTTCCGCCGTGCTCCATGCAAGATACCTGCAGAAGCTGTGTGCTGAAGTACATCACCTTGAGTCCTGTGGGGCTTATGTAAATAGTAGTTCTTACAACATTGGCGCTGCGAGCACCGACTGTTCGGGTGAATAAGTGTTGTAAGCTATTTGTGTTTTATTTTGACCGTTGGTGTCAAATTTTCGGCGTTGTTGGTTCGTCGTAGGTTCCGCTGGTGAACCAAGATTCCGCTGGTGAATCGAACCTTCTGACCAGGCGTACCCGCTGGTGGTGCGGTGGTTATTGTACTATTATCTAAATTCAATATTACCAATAATTTTTTTTACCATTTTAAGTAAATTCGGTCCAGTTTTGGCATTTTTCTTCGGCCCGCCATTTTCCCGCCAAAGGTCACGTGGTTTAAATTTGCATCGAAAATTTCATTTTTAGCCTTAGTTTCACTGAATACAGTTTCTTTTGGGTGTTTTTATTAATTCATAATAGACAATTTTCTGTTTGAATTGGTTTTCATATGATTGAAATTTCATTTTCATATTTTTCAGCCAGTCAGTGTATTCATTCATTCCATCATCATCATCATCATCATCATCATCATCATCATCATCATCATCATCATCATCATCTTGTTAACTATACGTGATAAGCAAGGTCACATCAACTGAGCTAGGTTGCATCGACGGACAGATTCAGAACATTGGTTGTAGCGGTGGTCCGGTGTGGTAGACGATTCGTGCCTGTAGGCCGTGGGTGTCCACCAGTCTTGTGAGAAGTGCCAGTGTGTTTCTGTGCACTTTTGACTCCTTGTGGTGATTCAGTGACACTCCAGTTTCGCTGTGAGTGATATTTATTTTTCTTATTTATTTTTTTGGAAGAATTTAATAAATTAATAAATATATATGTTTGTTTTTTGTTTTGATTTTGTTTTGTTTTTTTAAATACTGTTTATCTTTAGGCATCTAATTAAATCTGGTGCTAGTTACATTATCTTAAAGGGGAAAGTGTCTGTTTTCTTTCAGTGTTCATCTTGATTTTCATTTTATTTTTGCTTTAAATTTGAGTAGCGCTTGTCCATTTTTTCTTCGAGAAAGTATTAATCTTTAAAAATAAGGGGCGTTACATATTTAGTACTATTAATATTTGCATAAATATTATATTCATAGATTTTTTTTTATTTTTGCCTTATTTATTTATTTTTCGGTGTGCACCGATTTTGTTGTTGTTGTTCTCAGATTTTCATCTGTGTGTTGTTAGGTGATTGTGTTTTCATAATTTCTGGTACACTTGTTGTGCATTAGGACTGTTGTGTGTAGTAAATATTGGTTCTGTGTAAAAGTTGCAAAGTATTTGTGTTCTTTCCAGCCAGTATCCTTTTTGTAATAATTGGGGTTCATTTATTTTGTTTTTATTTGCTTTCCTGAAATATGCTCATGATATTGTGAATGTTCTATTTAATATGGTAATTTTGTGATTTTTCACTGACTTTCGTGTTATACCATACGATCTATTATTGTGTTCATTGTATCTTTCTGCAGGGTAGTGTCAGTTACTAAGGTTTTCATAGATCTGATTTATACTTTGTAATTGCTCAATTTTGTATTGTGTATTTTATTTGATTTGTCTCGGTGCACACTCATTTTTTAATCGTTGTAATTTCTCCTTGTGGTTTACCTCGGCAGAGCACCCTTTGTATTAGTGTAGTGTTTTAATTTTGTGTTGCGAACCTTCAAATATGGCTTCATGGTATGGCAAATATGAAAGAGAAAGTCCTCGGGAGAGGGAAAGGGATGTGTTGGATCGCATAACAGATAGGATAGATTCCTTTTCAATCCGTGATCGTACACGGAGGGAACAATATGACGCCTTCCCTGATAGAGACTGTGAGTGGTCGCCAGAAAGGAGGCGTCCTTTGCGTTCCGGACATGAGCAGTACAGACGGGAGCCATATGAAGATGGTCATTTAGAGGGTAGAGGGCGGCCCGGTTCTCGGCGACCGCTGACTAAGGTGTCTAAACCGCCTAAAACATTACATTATGATGGAAAAACAAATTGGGCAGCGTTTAGTACCAAGTTCGGCAAGTATGCCAAAGTAATTCAACCTTCGGTGTCAGCTTGGGCTTCTCCTCCAGTTCTTGTACGAAAGAAAGATGGTGTTGTTAGATGGTGTGTAGATTATAGGGCATTAAACAATGTCACTACTAAAGATGTCTATCCTCTGCCTCTAGTGGATGATTGTATGGATGTTCTGGCCGGAAATATCTGGTTCTCAAAACTTGACGCGAATTCAGCGTACTGGCAGATTGGGATTAAACCAGATGATCGAAAGAAAACAGCCTTCATAACAAAGTACGGCTTGTTTGAAATTGTACGTATGGCCTTTGGACTTTGCAATGCCCCAGTATCTTTGCACGAGCGATGAATTTCGTACTCCAGGGCATGACATGGGAGCAGGTTCTGGCATTTCTTGATGACATATTGGCTATGGGCAAAACGTTTGAAGCTCATTTGGTTACTCTGCGTGAAATCTTCACCCGTTTTCGTCAGTATTGTTTAAAGCTTAAACCTAAGATATGTGCTCTCTTTCAGCCAAAGGTCGAGTTTCTGGGACGTTGGGTAGGTCCTGGTGGTATGGAAGTTAGTGATGCAGACATTAAGGTGGTGAAACAGTGGAAGAGGCCAGTCAGTACTAGAGAGGTGGAGCAATTTTTAGGACTCGTGAACTACCATCGAATTTTCAATCCTAATTTCGCTAAAGTAGCTGTTCCGTTGTATGCCATAACAGGAAAACGTGAATATACCTGGCAAGCAGAACAAGAAGAGGCATTTCAACAGCTGAAAAAGATGATGACGTCACCCCCTGTGCTCGCGCTGCCGAACAGTAAGGATCCATTTGTCCTTGACACAGATGCTTCAGACAGAGCGGTCGGGGCAGCGCTGAGCCAGATTCAAGACGGAAAAGAACGAGTAATCTCATTCGCCTCATTTAGCTTGTCGCCAGAACAGAGAAGTGACTGCACAACAAGGAAAGAGTTATTGGTTGTCGTTAGATTTACCCGCCATTATCGACATTATTTACTTGGTCGTCCATTCATAATCCGTACTGATCACAGTAGTTTGACATGGTTAATGAACTTCAAAGAACCTCAGGGACAGCTGGCACGATGGTTGGAAGAGCTTAGTCAGTATCAGATGACGGTGGTGCATCGTCCTGGTAAGAAACATGGTAATGCAGATGCTTTGTCAAGGGCTCCGGATGATCATGACACGAAGCCTGAGACACTTCCATGTGGCGGCTGTAGTAAGTGCACCAAGTGTCATAATAACTGGCACAAGTTTTCGGATGAAGTAGATTATGTAGTATCAATTGGCAAAAGGGTTGAAGATATTCAAAAACAAGTGAACTCAGTAGAGTTTTGCGATGTTGCAAGAGAACCAATGAGAGAGCCAGTTGTTACTGTCGCGGAGGTTGATGGTGAAACAGTTATAATTACTCAAAAGGAGGTGTCTGTGGATGAGACTAAGTCTAATGATTTGCGTGTATGGGATGTGCAGCGAGAAAGACTTATCAGAGAACAATCGGTAGATGATGATTTAATTCCGATTCAATCCTGGTTGTCAAATGGGGAAATTCCAACTGATGGAGAGTTGTGTTTGTTGAGTCCAGAAGGGAAATACTATTGGATCAACAAAAATTGTGTGGTCAAGAAAGATGATGTACTGTGGTGGGATAGTCCAAAGGAAAAGGGATTGAAACTATTGGTGCCGAGAAAGCTTCAGCCAGAAATTCTGTGCTTAAGTCATGATATTCCAGCCTCTGGTCACCAAGGTATAGACCAAACGTTGGCCAAACTCAAGGAAAAATATGCTTGGAGGGGAATATCTAGAGATGTTAAAGCATTTGTTTCGTCATGTGATCAATTCCCTCGGTACAAGAAAGGTACACGCAAGCCAAAACATGAAATGGTTCAGTATCATGCAGGAGCCCCAATAGAAAAAATTCACATTGATTTTCTGGGACCATTAACAAAGACTCCTCGTGGTAATGAATATATATTAATGATGGTGGACCAATTCACCAAGTGGGTGGAATGTATCCCTCTTCCAAATATGACAGCAGAAGAAACTGCCAGAGCAGCAGTAGATCAGTTTTTCAGTAGATTTGGGTATCCATTTCAGATTCTTTCTGACCGCGGAACAAACATTGAAAATAAGTTGTTTGCTGAGGTCCGTGACTTGTTGAAAATACATAAGTCCAGGACAACACCATATCGACCATCGGCTAACGGTCAGGTAGAGAGATATAACCGGACATTGATGGATGCTGTGAGGTGTGCAGTCGAACGACATCATGGGATGTGGGATCTTGTTGTGCCACAAATTGCAGGTGCATTACGGGTGTGAACCGTCACACGGACTACACTCCGAATAGGATGATGCTGGGTAGAGAAGTGTGTAGCCCGGTTGAACTAGTGTTTCCAGTGGATCATCCTGATGTGACTGATGAGGATTCTTATGTGAAGCACTTGGAGGAATCACTGAGTGTCTCATGAAGCAGCACGTAAGACTCTTAAGAGGAGTATTGAGATCATGAAAAGAGATTACGATCTCAAACTGTACACCCGGCAGTACGATGTTGGTGATATGATAATGTTGTTAAACACAGCCAGTCGTAAGGGTCAGAGCAAGAAACACACCTCACCCTGGAAGGGCCCTGGGGTTGTAACTCGGAGAATAACGCCATATTTGTATAAAGTGCGTACGCAGCGAGAAGAGGTGACTGCCAATCATGACCGGATGAAGAAGTGCTGTAGTAGGTCTCCCCCGGCCTGTGCTAAAAGGGTGCAACGAAGACTTAAAGAAGCCCCAGAACAGCCAGTGGAGGTGGTAGAAGAGGAACAGTATTGTCTGTGTAGGGGACGGAATTTTGGATTCTTGATTCAATTTGATTTCTGTTTGGAGTGGTTTCATGGAGCATGTGTGAACATTACCGAACAAGAAGCCGAATCCATTGATCAATATAGTTGTCCTAAATGTGAGGGTTCCTCTGCCGGGGTTGATGTTTAGTTAAAATCTAAAGTGCTCTTCATTTTTCAGATGTCAGGCTCCGACAGTTCCATGAACTCGCCCAAGAGGCAAAGGAAAGTTTTCTCCAGGCCTATGACTGTCGAGATGAGCGAACAGGAGAAAGTCCTGAGATCTTTCGAAGAAGAGTTGAAGGCTGGTAGGTTATGGCCAAATGCTAGGAAAATGACAAGGACCCTTAATCACATGCCAGCAGCCTTTATGGAAAGGGTTAAGGAGTGCCTCAAGGGGTTCTACATGATTGCGAAGAAGCAAAAGAAAGTCATGTACCTGCGAGAGCTGCGATCTGAGGCTGCAGTAATGCACTCTGATGCCTAGATTCATGAGCATCTGGAAGGCAGGCCTCCCCGAAAGGTCACAGTACCTTCATCCATGTTAAGTCCCATGATGCAGAGGGATTTTCGTCTACAGATCACCCCTGGCATTCAGACGGTTTCATATGATTCAGCTAGAGGTGATTTTTCCCCACTACAAACTGGACAACTGTGCTTAGTTCCCCAAAACTTGGAGCCAGGTCCATCGGTGGAGGAGGAAGCAATGATGGTGGTCACTCTCAGTGAGGTAGGCGACGTTGATGACTGCCGAACCATCGACACTGTGATACAAGAATAGACTGGGAAGGAAATGCCGTCTACTTGCGCGCCTTTGTCCCCCCAAAAATTTGTCTGCGGGCCTTCCTCTCCCACAGTTCTTGCTGAAACCACATCTACTGAAATGCAGGCCTGTTCTATAACAACTCCAGATCCTGTTGGGGGAGTGAAGGAACCCCAGGGTGAGATTTCACTGGAAGTTGAAACCGAGAAGTCCATTGACATCAGTCCAAATCGAGTAATTAAACCGCAAGGACCACCTACTCCAGTTTCAAACCTAGGAGCGAGGGAGTCCCCGGAACCCACAACCACAAAGGGGAGGAGTGGCACTCGGTCGGGGAATCCCAGACCAAGGTTCGATTCAACAGATTAAGTACAGCCGGCAAAACGGTCTCGCTTTGCTCACCGTGGCCCATACAAGGGAAAAACTTGCCCTGCAAAACATTGCCAGTTGGAGCTATTTCAAGCCCTTCGTCCTGGCTGGCGGCATGAGAATTGGGGGAGTCCTGGTATTCTGTGACCCACCAACATATCCAACTAAACTGCCTTCAAGACCAGGCTTTACATCGGTAGTGGGATTGCATCCAAAGAAGTTTCATATGTGGAATCCAGAGGTGGAAAGAAAACTTCTAAATCTCTATCTAGATGCCAGCGCAGGTGGGTTAGGGGAAATTGGTATTGACCGAACATGCCCCCCATCTGATTGGAAAAGGCAGGATGAGGTTTTCAAGAGCATCATGACCTTGGCCATGGTCAGAAAACCAGGAGTAATTCATGTAAGGGACACTGTTGATCGCCCACATGGTGAAGCTGCATTCTGTGACGCCCACATATTGATGAAAGCCCAGTTGAACGCGATCCAGAAAATCCACCTGCATTGTTTTACTGGAACTTTAGCTACTGTGGAGTTGTTCAGGAGTACTTTTGAACATTGCTATTTTGGGATTACTGGGGCGGCGTCGATGTTTGACTGCGATCAAGAAGATGCGGTGCGAAGAATCCCAGAAAACAGGTTACTCATTGAAACTGATTCTCCGTACTTATGCCCTAATCCTGGATCCCGAGACAACACGCCAGCTTTTATAGGAGATGTGGCAAGGGAGGTGGCAAGGATAAAAGAAGTTTCTGTAGGCAGGATCTTGGAAATTACCTGCAAAAATGCGAAAGATCTTTATTCAATGTAGGAGGAGGGGTTAACAGAGCCTGAAGTCAGTGCTGGAGTTCCCTAACATTTGTTTGTTATTTGCCAATTGAATATTTGTGCAAACTGTGAAATTGTGAAAAATTAGTCACGAATCATAAAAATAATCATTTAAAAGGGGGGATAATGTGGCAGAAATGCCGTTTTGACTATACCAGATCTAGGTGAAGAGACGCATGCAATCAGAGACCAGAGGACGAGCAAGCGCCCGAGAGATAGAGAGATCATTCAGACTTCCGCCGTGCTCCATGCAAGATACCTGCAGAAGCTGTGTGCTGAAGTACATCACCTTGAGTCCTGTGGGGCTTATGTAAGTAGTAGTTCTTACAACAATTTTATATACTGTTGTCGTCACTCAATTTACTGCCTGTCGCAAATTGACTTGTCATTTAAAATAAGTTATAGCACACGATTTCATTGAACATCAACCAAATAACAACCTGTTAAACCCTATGGTACTACATATTAAAATGTACTTGTTGTAAAAAGACATGCGGTTCCAGTATTTTAACGAATATTGTCAGCTTGTAGATAGCACATAGAAAGTACATTTAACATGCCCGTTAGTCTAACCTGTCGTCGGAGGCACACGTGGCGCATACGGTCATGCTCTCGCAAGCGCACCTGTCCAGCTTAGTGGACTTCCGGCCGCGCATCTTCCCGCACAGGATACAGCTGTTCGCGTCCTGATTCAACCGGAACGGCTGCAACGGGAGACATTGACTAATAAATTAAGCAACACCGTTTAATTTGTAATTTTTCATCGATGTTCATCTTATCCCATTTACGATCTTTTAATAGAAATCAAATTTATACTAAATGTGCTTACATGACTAAAATAATTCTTAAGGGCCTTCCACAGTGCAAAAATTGTTCGAAGGACCAAAACAAAAAATAAATGTTGTTTTTTACTTGGTTTAGAGGCTTAATATTTCAAGCATGAATCATGTGTAGCTGTAATCAGAAGTAAAGCAAATATTTAGAAATAACATTTTATCAGATTTCCAATTTAAAAAGCATTTACATTTTCCCGGAAATGTCTTTATACAAAATGATTTTTTTTTTTTTTTAACAAAAAAAGTAGTTATATAGTCGACAGACCGAAAATTGCAAATGTTTTTAATAAAGAATCTGGTCAAATGTTTGTTTAGCCCCCGAAAAGTTTGTGCAAAACTAAACATAACATGAACTTTTAAAAACGTTCTTTTTTTGGCCTTTCCCACACACCTTTGCACTTTGTACGGGCCTTAAAAGCTAGCTCCACCGGTATTCTAGTAAGCACTTTTTGTAACAAATACCTTTATTTTGTAACTTTTCCCTTAATGGGAAGCTACCAGAGGTGGCCATTACCTTAAGGTACAGCATGTATATGTCGTATATGATGATGGATGTGATAGCAATGACCTCCGATGACCCGGTGGAGACGACGGCCATCACCACCATGGCGATCACCATAAGCTCCCCAGCCTTCCCGAACAGGCTCGCTGCCACGGCCGGCGTCACCAGGGCTGAAAATGGGACAGCCGGATATAAGTTTAAGGTAACCTGGTGAAGACGACGGCCATCACCACCATGGCGACACTAAAAGTTCACAAGCCTTCCCGAACATGCTCGCCGCCACCGCCGGCGTCACCAGGGCTGATGATGGGAAGTCGGAAATAAGTTTAATGTCACCTAGGCCACTACTTTTATATAAATTGGTCTACAAAACCGGCGGGTCTAATTTTCCGAAAAGTACAAAAATAAAATAAAAATGAATTTCACTAATTTTTCAAAATTATTTTTACGACCGTATTGACTTTGGTGCGAAACGAAAGAAAAACGCACAGATAAGAATACGAATGCAGTAGATCTCGACTGGTTTGTTGTTCCGTGGCCGTATTTGCCAATTTATAGTGATAGCATGTGAGCCAGTCAACTGTTATGGCAGCGCCGATTGCAATGGCGGAATTGACGATAGCAGTCATTCTTTGTATGAAATAATTAATTAAAATATGCAGGAGTTGTTAAAATAACAATAGCAATAAACATTGGCAAATTTAACAGCCGACACAAACAATAACTGTCACGTGATTGTTGTTATTCCCCGCCAATTTAGGTCATAAAAATATTGTTGTTTATAGATAAAAATAAAATTGTCAGCGGCTGCCATCGAATTAGTAGACACAAATATCTGTAAATTATGTAAAAGTTAAGTCACATGCTAGATTTATTATTTTGTTATGTGATTTTTATGTACTGATGTGGTAATTTGCTGCAAGATTTGAATTTGAAATGGATTTGGTGAACATCCCATGGTAAATATCCCGGTCCGAAAATATCCGAACTTAGCATGGATCGGGTTACACATAACTAGGACCCACCATGGTAAAGGTTATTAAAACTCAAATCTAGGTCTAGTTTGGTTTTTAGTTTTTCAGGAATTGCTTTCACAATGTTAAAGCTCAAATGTCTTCATAAAATGTTAATTTCTTATTTACAAAATTGGTAATTATTTCACGTTATTGGCATTTTCCAATATTGAAATAACTGAAACAATATTTAGAACATATTATGTATTGTTTTAATACAGTGCAATTTTTTGTATTTTAATGCGTAAAATTGCCTTCTCTTTTTTTCAATTTAATATTGTTCAGTTTAGTGTTCTGCATTCACTTTTGCTTTAGCATACCCTTGAAGCTTAACAAATGTCTTGCTGAGTGATATTCAATGTATCTTTGATAAAAAGTGTAGTTTATACATGTAAACATGTTTTATAGTCAATTTCATTGATGATTTATATGCACAGTATGTAAGATTTAAACTGTGTGTTTAATTAGAACTTTGAAACTTTGAGTGTATTAAAACATGCATTAATAGCAGTTTAAAAATTTAAAATGTCATGTAAATGATATAAATTTTCAATGTTTTTATGTTGTTCTCTGATTTTTACCCTTTAAGAGTATGTTTTGTGACTTTTTTTCTTTTCTTTTTTTTCTTTTTTTTCGACCGCCCGGTGGACATTTTCCCCAAAAATTCTTGTAAACCAAAAAATAAAAAAGGAGTGGCCCTAGTGGAGAAGACGGACATCAACTCCCGACTTTCCCAGTCTCTAGGGCTACGAGGAAAAGGGAACATTTGAACGTTACATACACGGTAACTTATCATTTTGCAAAATTTTATTTAACCCATAATACCATTATATATGTAAGTACTGGCCAGCTGGATCTAGTTTCTAAATATGTATATCAACCATTTCAATTTTTCGAGAACCCAATGATGCCCTTTACCCTTATCAATGTCCTGGTCGGAGAGGAGCGGTAGGTCCTGCTGCACGCTCAGGGCGACGTAAGCGAGACCCATAGTGGTTGCCATGGCGAAAGGGATACAGAACCACACGAGCCCGCCTGCCAGGAACCCGACTACGCCCTGTCGAGGCTTGGCCGCAACCGAGCTTTGCCAATACGCCTGATCCACGAAACATGCATTGAAACAACCTGGCAGCAAAAAAAGGACAAATTTAATGATATGATATTATATGATAATTATGTTTACATAATAAACAAATGCTAGCCACAAACCGCTAGCACGCCCAATGAAATGAGTGTTTTCGGTGCATGAAACTACATGAGTTTTCAATTTCAGTACAGTTTATACAATTTACCTCATGTGGATAAAGCTCGAATTCATAATTACGTCCTTGACTAAAACCAAGGCCATTGACATGTAACGCAATGTCGATGTACACAGTATAATAACAACGAGATCATGTGTCTCCCTCGAGGTTACGTATTCCTTTCAGTGTCTTTAAAGAATGATCTGAACTAATGAGAATAAAAACAAACTCTATAAATGAGCACGGAGCAGAATCGCTACATACTGGTAATGGTGATTAGCCCGAACATAAATCCCCCGGAGGACTTGAGAGTGAAGTAGCTCTTGTCCTCGTTCCCTTCCGGTCCCTGGATACACGACAACAGACTGTACACCGAGTCAGACGAACCTGGATGGGAAATAAAAGTTGTAAAACGTTTTATTTGACCTTCCAATGACGCAAATAATGTCGATGTGTTGTTACATATATGGAGGTGACCCTGCCCCTGCCCCCTTTTGTACTCTAGATTCAGGGCCTATTCAGGCAGAGCTCGGGACTTTTTGTGTAGTTGTACAATTGTTTAAAAAAGATATTATAAATATGCTTCAAGTATTTATCGGAATGATGCAGTTAGAAAAATCTTGATATCTCTACTTCTCTAAATATTATTGCGAGGTCATGACTTTAGGCCCTTCATAAAACCCTTGGGGTTATTTTTACTACATATTAAATATACGATACAAAGTTAAACAACTGCAACGTATATGAATAAACAAGTTCGGTGCTGGCCTATACAATGTGTTTAGTGGCTACATAGTGATGGAGCTGGCTTACAAATTGATGGAGATGGCTACATGGTGGTGGAGCTGGCTACAGAGTGGTGGAACATGCTACAGGGTGATGGAGCTGGCTTACAAATTGATGGAGATGGCTACAGGGTGATGGAACTGGCTACAGAGTGGTGGAACATGCTACAGGGTGATGGATATGGCTACATGGTGGTGGAGCTGGCTACAGAGTGGTGGAACTGGCTACAGGGTGGTGGAGCTAGCTATATGGTGATGGAACTGGCTTACAAAGTGATGGAGCTGGCTACAGAGTGGTAGAACATGCTACAGGGGGATGGATCTGGTTGCAGAGTGGTGGAACTGGCTACAGGGTGGTGGAGCTAGCTACATGGTGATGGAACTGGCTTACAGAGTGATGGAGCTGGCTACAGAGTGGTAGAACATGCTACAGGGGGATGGATCTGGCTACAGAGTGGTGGAACTGGCTACAGGGTGGTGTAGCTAGCTACGTGGTGATGTAACTGGCTACAGAGTGGTGGAACTGGTTACAGGGTGGTGGAACCGGCTACAGAGTGGTGGAACTGGCTACATAGTGCTGGAGCTTGCTATAGGGTGATGGAACTGGTTACAGAGTGATGGAACTGGTTACAGAGTGATGGAACTGGTTACAGAGTCATGGAGCTGACTGCAGGGTGATGGAACTGGCTACAGAGTGATGGAGCTAGCTACATAGTGATGGAACTGGCTACAGAGTGGTAGAACATGCTACAGGGTGATGGAACGGGCTACATAGTAATGAACTGACTACAGAGAAATGAACTGGCTACAAAGCAATGGAGCTGGATACAGGGTGATTGAACGGGCTACAGAGTCATGGAGCTGGATACAGGGTGATTAAACGGGCTACAGAGTCATGGAGCTGGATACAGGGTGATTAAACGGGCTACAGAGTAATGGAGCTGGATACAGGGTGACTGAACGGGCAACAGAGTCATGGAGCTAGCTACAAGGTGATTGAACAGGCTACTGAGTAATAGAGCTGGATACATGGTGATTGAACGGGCTACAGAGTCATGGAGCTGGATACAGGGTGATTGAACGGGCAACAGAGTCATGGAACTGGATACAGGGTGATTAAACGGGCTACAGAGTAATGGAGCTGGATACAGGGTGACTGAACGTGCAACAGAGTCATGGAGCTGGCTACAGGGTGATTGAACAGGCTACTGAGTAATGGAGCTGGATACATGGTGATTGAACGGGCTACAGAGTCATGGAGCTGGATACAGGGTGATTGAACGGGCAACAGAGTCATGGAGCTGGATACAGGGTGATTGAACGGGCTACAGAGTAATGGAGCTGGATACAGGGTGATTGAACGGGCTACAGAGTCATGGAGCTGGATACAGGGTGATTGAACAGGCTACAGAGTAATGGAGCTGGATACAGGGTGATTGAACAGGCTACAGAGTAATGGAGCTGGATACAGGGTGATTGAACGGGCTACAGAGTCATGGAGCTGGATACAGGGTGATTGAACAGGCTACAGAGCAATGGAGCTGGATACAGGGTGATTGAACAGGCTACAGAGAAATGGAGCCAGCTACAGGGTGATTGAACAGGCTACAGAGTCATGGAGCTGGCTACAGGGTGACTGAACGGGCAACAGAGTCATGGAGCTGGATACAGGGTGATTGAACGGGCTACAGAGTAATGGAGCTGGATACAGGGTGATTGAACGGGCTACAGAGTCATGGAGCTGGATACAGGGTGATTGAACGGGCTACAGAGTCATGGAGCTGGATACAGGGTGATTGAACAGGCTACAGAGCAATGGAGCTGGATACAGGGTGATTGAACGGGCTACAGAGAAATGGAGCTGGATACAGGGTGATTGAACGGGCTACAGAGTCATGGAGCTGGATACAGGGTGATTGAACAGGCTACAGAGCAATGGAGCTGGATACAGGGTGATTGAACAGGCTACAGAGAAATGGAGCCAGCTACAGGGTGATTGAACAGGCTACAGAGTCATGGAGCTGGCTACAGGGTGATTGAACAGGCTACAGAGTAATGGAGCCAGCTACAGGGTGATTGAACAGGCTACAGAGTAATGGAGCTGGATACAGTGTGATTGAACGGGCTACAGAGTCATGGAGCTGGCTACAGGGTGATTGAACAGGCTACAGAGAAATGGAGCCAGCTACAGGGTGATTGAACAGGCTACAGAGAAATGGAGCTGGCTACAGGGTGATTGAACGGGCTACAGAGTCATGGAGCTGGATACAGGGTGATTGAACAGGCTACAGAGAAATGGAGCTGACTACATGGTGAATGAACAGGCTACAGAGTAATGGAGCCAGCTACAGGGTGATTGAACAGGCTACAGAGTAATGGAGCTGGATACAGGGTGATTGAACGGGCTACAGAGTCATGGAGCTGGCTACAGGGTGATTGAACAGGCTGCAGAGAAATGGAGCCAGCTACAGGGTGATTGAACAGGCTACAGAGAAATGGAGCTGGCTACAGGGTGATTGAACGGGCTACAGAGTCATGGAGCTGGATACAGGGTGATTGAACAGGCTACAGAGAAATGGAGCCAGCTACAGGGTGATTGAACAGGCTACAGAGTAATGGAGCTGGATACAGGGTGATTGAACAGGCTACAGAGAAATGGAGCTGGATACAGGGTGATTGAACGGGCTACAGAGAAATGGAGCTGGATACAGGGTGATTGAACGGGCTACAGAGTCATGGAGCTGGCTACAGGGTGATTGAACGGGCTACAGAGTAATGGAGCTGGATACAGGGTGATTGAACAGGCTACAGAGAAATGGAGCTGGATACAGGGTGATTGAACAGGCTACAGAGAAATGGAGCTGGATACAGGGTGATTGAACAGGCTACAGAGAAATGGAGCTGGATACAGGGTGATTGAACGGGCTACAGAGTCATGGAGCTGGATACAGGGTGATTGAACAGGCTACAGAGAAATGGAGCTGGATACAGGGTGATTGAACAGGCTACAGTGAAATGGAGCTGGATACAGGGTGATTGAACAGGCTACAGAGAAATGGAGCTGGCTACAGGGTGATTGAACAGGCTACAGAGAAATGGAGCCAGCTACAGGGTAATTGAACAGGCTACAGAGTCATGGAGCTGGCTACAGGGTGATTGAACAGGCTACAAAGAAATGGAGCCAGCTACAGGGTGATTGAACAGGCAACAGAGTCATGGAGCTGGCTACATGGTGATTGAACAGGCTACAGAGTCATGGAGCTGGATACAGGGTGATTGAACAGGCTACAGAGAAATGGAGCTTGCTACAGGGTGATTGAACAGGCTACAGAGCAATGGAGCTGGATACAGGGTGATTGAACAGGCTACAGAGAAATGGAGCCAGCTACAGGGTGATTGAACAGGCTACAGAGTCATGGAGCTGGCTACAGGGTGATTGAACAGGCTACAGAGTAATGGAGCCAGCTACAGGGTGATTGAACAGGCTACAGAGTAATGGAGCTGGATACAGTGTGATTGAACGGGCTACAGAGTCATGGAGCTGGCTACAGGGTGATTGAACAGGCTACAGAGAAATGGAGCCAGCTACAGGGTGATTGAACAGGCTACAGAGAAATGGAGCTGGCTACAGGGTGATTGAACGGGCTACAGAGTCATGGAGCTGGCTACAGGGTGATTGAACAGGCTACAGAGAAATGGAGCTGACTACATGGTGATTGAACAGGCTACAGAGTAATGGAGCCAGCTACAGGGTGATTGAACAGGCTACAGAGTAATGGAGCTGGATACAGGGTGATTGAACGGGCTACAGAGTCATGGAGCTGGCTACAGGGTGATTGAACAGGCTGCAGAGAAATGGAGCCAGCTACAGGGTGATTGAACAGGCTACAGAGAAATGGAGCTGGCTACAGGGTGATTGAACGGGCTACAGAGTCATGGAGCTGGATACAGGGTGATTGAACAGGCTACAGAGAAATGGAGCCAGCTACAGGGTGATCGAACAGGCTACAGAGTAATGGAGCTGGATACAGGGTGATTGTACAGGCTACAGAGAAATGGAGCCAGCTACAGGGTGATTGAACGGACTACAGAATGATAAGACTGGCTACATTTTGATCTAACTGGCTTCTCATTCAGTATGTTTGGTAACAAGCTTCATACAAGTACAATTGTGGCTATCATTACCATTAGTTGTAGTTCAAAAGCTATGACAAAACTCTGACATAAAGTTTATTCAAACAATCCGAATCTGCATAACATTCATGTACTATGGCGTTTTTCAAATAATATACTATTCTAGTACACCTTGGAGGCAAACAAAATTTTCTCAACTAAGAAAATAAAATAAACATAATTTTAAAAACGACCCTAAAATTATTTTGAATATGTACCGGTATGTGTTAAAAAGAATTCAGGACACGGTTATAAATTGAACGCGTTACTTGATACAAAATTTATGGTCGGCAGGTGTGCAGGTACATCATTCAGGTATGGCATGAAAAATAGTTGGCAGCATGGGGCAGGCTTTTTATAAGGATATTCGATAGTCCGCACCGCGGCAGAGCTTATTAAATAGCAGTAAATACAACAGTCCCACCATACCGAGAGGCCCAGTCCCGGTTTCTCCAGAGTCGTACACCTTGATGACGAAGGTGAGCATAGTGACGCAGATAATGGCGGTGTTGAAGAACGAAACGTAGAACGTGGCTCCCAGGCCCCCAATCAGTGTGTACGTCCCCACGGCGAACGTGGTCAGCATAGCGGCGTACTCAACCGACATGTCCTTGGTCAGCGTCGACAGGATGGTAGACGCCCCTGAAAAATGTGGGTGGGAGAATACAAGCGTGGGTGGGTATGGGCGTCCCTGATTGTTTAACTATACTCGGGTTTTGACCATAAATAGTAAATGATATTTAAAAGGCAGACCTATTCATGAAAGCTGTGTTTCTTATACAATAGCACTATGTGCAAAAATAGGAGCATGGACATAAGGAAATATGTCAATTAATTACTCCTTTAGTAATATTGGTCATCACAGGATTCTGTGGTGCAATCAGCCAAGGAGATACTTCCTAGCTTTTGTAAGTAATCGACATCCAAATGAGGACCATATCTTATATAATGGTAAATTACCGAGCATGCAGTTGACGATCACAATAAGGTTAGTGAGGAGGGCGTAGAAGACGAACACTTTGTGGGTTGCGGCCCCGAAGCGCGCCTTGATCACCTGGAGGAACGTCTTGGCGCCCGGTGCCCGCGTCTTCAGCTTCACTGAGACGATTGAAAACAGGAGGATCTGGATGGTGGCGCCCGCCGCGTACCAATAGGGGCCGCTGATGCCGAACTGTAAAACAATCGAGCGGAATAACGGATATTACTTAGTGAAATATAATGCCATTGAAAAAGAAAAAGAGAAAAAGAAAATGTCGGAGAAACAATTAGTGCAATGTTGACCAAAATAAATAGTGTGATCCGGTGATATATCTATCAATGGTGGCGGGCGGTGTCGGAGAGTAACAGCAGGGTCTATGAGCGTGGTCAACGCACAAAAACATTTATGAAATAATAAAATATATCTACGGCTTGGCGTACCTGAGTAGCGGTGACGGGCGAGTACAGAAGAGCGGACGCCCACGTCCACTGGGAGACGATGGTGGTCGCCGTCAGTCCAACGCTTACCTTTCCGCCAGCGTCAAACGCCGTGTCCAATGTATTCTGAAAAATAAAAATAATAATACATCTGTACAACAATATGATCAATGCGAACATATCACTTGTCCTCATGGAATATCAATTTGCATTATTTCTTATTGAATTCGCATGATTTATTTTGTATCCGGTGTGCCTACTTTCGAAAAGTCCATCAAAATATGATATCAAAGACACGATGTTAAGTAATTACATCTTCCTTTTATTTTAATTTCATTAGAACAGTTGTTCTCCAAGGCATACAAGGTATTATGCATGCACATTGCAGATAATGGGAGCATTTTCCTATTAGTTTCAATTTAGTTAATACCCATATCATTTCATCTACCTTTAAATCACTTGTGATTAGAATACTAAGTACAGACATGAAAGCGACTGGAACTAAATTGATTGAAACTTGATTTATAATTGTTATTATCTAAAAAAAAACATCTAGATAATGCAGAATCAGGTTTTTGCCATTATGTTGAATAGAGTATCAAAATGTGAAATGTATATGTAGTTTTATGTAAAGGTTAATCTAGTTTAATGTGGTGAGAGCCAGCGCAGCTTGGTGACTGCATTAACATTAAAGTGACTAGACACCAGATGGTCCTCAAAACAAACCTAGCATTGTTAAAACGAGCTAATATGAGGCCGATAATAAATACATTATTAATATAATATTTTGCCGCTTTCTCGGCTGAGTTTACCCGTTCAAAAATTGCGCATAATAGTTTGAGAGTTCATGGTGTGAAAATTTAGCATGAGAATGTCACGTGATTAGTACAGGTACATATACGGACGCTATTTTTAAATGTACTGGTAATTACGTGGATGAAAGCTCAAGCAAATTTCAAATTTGAAAATTACGCAAAAACTACGAAGGATACATGTGTAGAAAGCGCTATGATGCATCAGTAAGTAAATATTCAGTTAGTAAGATTCAATGCATAACGATATCAATTTAATGTAAGTTGATGACAATTTTTCATTCAACGGTATCATCTGGTGTCTAGTCCCTTTTATGTCAACCGAAGCTTTAACCGAGGTTTGCATTAACGTTTCGAGGGCTAACAGTATGTGCTATCACCCTCTATATCGAGCAAGGATTGTGTAGACTGGTTACGTTTGCAAATATGCAAGGAGTCAACAATGTTATAATTTATCAACTATGAAGTGAATAATACATCGAAAACAACCTCGGATGTATGCCAGTGCATCAGTAGAAGTAGTTCGTATATTTCAAATAATAATATTAATAACTTGTGGCGTTTCAACGTGTATTTTGTATTACTAAGTTTAAATTGATTGCCAGTGATGTGTATTTTTGCATAAATAATTAAGATTCCTTAGAGGAAAGTCATTAAGTTTAATTGCTTAATTGAAATTACCACGCGATCTACTTGCAGCGTAATTAAATGTTAATTTATGACCATGTGAAACGTCCAAAAACAACCGATGATGAAAGTTTCGGTGGAAAATTGCCGAGGTGTTTCGAATGACATCAAATAACAAGTTCTTAATCAGTTCACAGTCAGGTTCTTTTTTGTCACAAGGAAATAGTTCAAAAGTTTATCTTCTGCTCTATTGAAAATTCCAAGTGACTATTTTCAGACGCACGCGAGGGTAACATAAATAGTACCACCAAGGGAAAAGCGTAATGTCAGGGTAATAGTACGGATTGGCTAATGTCGTGTGTATGAGAATTTATCATGAGCAGGTCACGTGAGGTATACTATTAAATGTTACGGCATAACAATAGGATGTAGATACGAAAGTAATAAGTAAGACAGTATTAAAATGAGAGTTTGGGACTCCGTTTCCCATACCCAGGTATTCCACGTCCGTGGAGATTTTCAAGCGGCGCATCGAACCAGAAACAACAGACCTACACTACTAAAGTACTAAATGTAAAACTTCATCTTGAATTAACTGTAAATATATAAACCCATATTTAACGAACTATCTTTTTTTCGACCCACTGAGTTAGCGGGGTTAAATCATTTCATCATTACATTACATTATATGAGCATTAAATATTAAAAAAAAAATATTAATGGTGATGATCTGAAACAGTACGTTTAATATCACTTTTTTCAGTAACGGATTTACAGGTTATGAAAGTTATTTCAACAGAGATTTTCTGTTAGAGTCAGGCTATAATGGGTTAAGCTTAAATGATGTTCTCCGCTTTTTATACAGTTTACTGTTTTGTACAGTTTATTGTAGTTTCTATAAGGCCATGCAAACAGATACCAAGTGGTGAAATCACATGGTAAATGACATGTGTCAACGTGTGACTTTCTCTTTCAAATTATGTTGGAAAATTTATTGTTCTTTTTTTTTTTTGGTTACATCTTATTTTTCTATGATATTTGCTTTCATAATTTCCTACAAAGACTTTTGTCAGTCATTCTAATTGCAATTGAGTGTTTTGACATTTCTGATAAGATTTTACTGCTTCCTCTTCTTAATTATTATCAGTGAATTATCTCAGATCATAATCATAAACCTTACTCTTTGAGACTTTGACACTTCTCAATTATCTCAGACTTAATCTAATTGTAAATTTTATTTTTGACAATAATTATTTTTGAGTGACACTTTCTAAAATCTTCGATCATTATCTTTTTATCACTTAATTCTGATTGGTAACTTCTACTCTTTAAGTTAGTATATAAGTATGTACATTTTTCATTTAGGGAGGAGAAATATATACATTAGAGATACATATAGACTAGGAACTTTGTACTTCTTCTTTTACTAAGGAAATATCTTTGAACTACTTTTTTGTGACTATATAATTAATTCACTTACTTTCATAACTTTATATATCACATGGACTATTGAATGTTTCTTGTTGAATAAGTCTTTGGATTTATCTTTGTTAACTATTCAACTTAAATGTGGAATTAATAAAGAACCAACTTTTAAACATCTTAATTGGACTTCAGTTGTTAATCAAAGTGAACCATTAAAAGTGATCTGAACTTAAACGGTAACTCGCAGTTGTGCCAGCTAATTCCCCAAATTAATGGCCAACTGCACGTGCCCCTTAGACAGTGTGGCTCGGGCTCGGTGACCACCCCTACTATACCGGAGTGTATATACTGGCCCGTTCCCGACGCTGCACGACTTAACTGGGGTGCGCGGTGCCATATGTAACAAATCAAATACAGGTATGACAGCGTCAAGGGAGGCATATTAATCTGAAGATAATAGCATTGCATTAAACAGTAATCATATGACCTTTGGATACGTGTACTGATGTGCATCAATGATTTAATTTTTTGAAGCAAATTTTAAATTTCTGAACATAAAACAGTTTTCTGATTACATTAAGGCTTTGAACACTTAAGTTGGTACAATAGTGTATTTTTATGTTTGTGCGTCTCAATCCCGCGTTATAACATTTGTATTCAAGAATATAATGAAATTCAATTTTCTAAGCGCCAAAAATATAATTGATATTTCATTGACATGAACATCTGTATGTTTCTCCCATTTATATGTTTAAAAACAAAGTATATGTGATGAAATTCATAACTGAATAAGATATGTTCTATATTTGCAATACCCAAGTAAGGTTGAATACAATGTTAATGATCGGATGTGCATTTTCCCCAGTTCACCACAAACAAAAGCATTTTACGTTTTGTTAATTAACATTTGTTTTGTTTTTTATTTCATAGAAATTACAAACATCATCTGCAGATAAAATCAGAAACAGCTCTAACAAACCACTATCAAAACCATCATGGCCGTTCATGATCAAACTTCCTTCGAACTCATTTCAAATAATTATACATTACAACTAAATTCGGCACTGACAGTATTAATATTTTGGTATTCTTAATTTAACTTGCATATTCACATTTATAACAATATCATATGTTTTATCTCTCAAACTTAATTTAATAAGATTATACAGCAATGTGTATTTTTCAGTGTAAAAAAAAAAAACATTGAAAAAAAAAGTGACAAATAATCTCTTTTTGCGGTTTGATGTATGTTATAAAAGACCAAAGACTACAAAATATAATAAAAGATATTCATTTTCCTGTCTAAATCCAGCCGGCTTCACCATGAAATATTTTTCTGCCCAATATGTAAAGCCCAAAATGTAAGTTAGGTTATAAATTGTCTTTTGAGTTTCTGGACTTTCCTTTAATAGGGCTCAATAAAGTTAAATTTGCCCAGATCTACGAACTATATCAACATATAACGGTGCTAACTGCTGAAAGTGTTCATAAATATTATAAAACAATGTGACTCTTAACAATAGAAACATCTGGCCCCTATATTAAAAAAATACTTTAGTAAAATCTCAATCTCAACTCATTTTCACACATAGAAGCATAGTTATATTAGAATCCTGTATGGTTTAGCGTATTTTCTCATAGAATGTGTTGGTGTTTATCATTGAACATTTTGTCAAAATTAAAAAAAACTTATTCTAAGCGAAAATTATACTTGAGAAATTGTTAAAACAAAAAAGAATAATACTCAATTACATTTTTGCTGTAGAATATCTTTTCTTTGCAATCTTGACCAAAGTTTTTAATCAACATATTCTATGAGAGATTGGGCGTTTATAAAGTGCAAACACACACACACGCACGCACGCACGCACGCACGCACACACATTAATGTTACATGTATGACTTATTTTCGTGTTATTGGAGCCTGTACCAATTGTTACAAACACTGCTGCCTCATGTTTGAGTTAAGACTCGGGGCTAAAAACTGCAAATCTAAATTTCATTGTAACGTTCATTCGTTATATTCGCAGGTTATATTTTAATATATTATACCTTTCAAAATGTGTCCCTTCTTTATGTCTATAAATTCGATCGGTCCGTATATTACTTTTTTAAATAAAGAAATAACAACAAGATATCATATCAGTTAATTGAGCATTCTTTGGAACGAAGTTATCCCTTCTGTGGATACTTTTCGCTATCGGACAGAAGGTAAGAAGCATTCAAGGGACCTCTCTTCTTGTGCAATACGGTCTGACTGGAAATGCTCGAATGTCTGAAAGACTTCGATGTCTTCAAAGAGGGCCAAACTTCAAACCCTTCCAATCATCGCCAACGAAATTATCAGAGATCAAAGCGCGCGTTCCCAATGGTTCAATTTTTTATCCCCTCTTGTATGTCGTGTACGTTATAACTAAATGCTAAGTTCAGGTTGCAGTCCAGGATACCCTCTCTATAATTAAGATTGAGACCTAGTCTACTTCAGATTTATATTTTGTTTAAGACTGAATGATGCACACAATATATTAAATTCAGTCCAATACCTGCACTAACAGAGAAAAAATCTTTTTTTGGCTGCACCAGAAGTAGGCTTTTCTCCAGTTTGATGCAACATGGATTCCTTGAAAAATTAAAGGAGCTCAACATCAAAGTGAGTAATTCTTACGAGAGACGTGACATTTATTTTTGCAATCAATTATTTTTAATTGAATTATAAGATTTTTCAGAATTGTTTGGTTTCATGTACGTCAAACGCTAGAAATGGCATTCATTTCAATTTGATGGGTTGCCTGTTTGCATTGATTGTCTAGAGAATTTAATTAGTAGCATATAACCCTATTGTATAACGGTATTTGTCAAACGGATAGATTCACATATCAATGCTGATGATAAAAGCCTTGTTCTCATAGTGGACCTACCAATGCGCCCAGAAATTTAATATTGGGTTGATTAATGGCTTGTGTCATTTTGAAATAACAATTCCTTTTTGCATTATACGGAGGCGCCATCCTGGCAGACATCCTGACAGACATCCTGGCAGACGGGCAAAACAATACGTTGTGTGATGTTATGAATCGCTATATTTACATGAGACACAAGAATGTTCATTGATCCCTTGAACTCATAATTTCCACCTTTCTTTTCTTTCTTTTTATCTACAACTCAAAATAGTTTTTTTAAATATGTAATTGCATTTGCTTCTTCCATTCAGTCTGTATAATTGTCTAATGTTTCTATAGTGAGTATTGATTTTGTTCTAAGTACCATGCCTTTAATGTATATATTATAGACACAAAGAGAGAAACGGTATTAGATTCCCCTATTATTCCTATCCCGGAATTAAATTGTGTTATTAAATTGACATGTTGTGTACTTTTCCTCAATAAAATATGTTTAAACCAAGAGGCCTAATTATTACAACCAGTATTTTGTTCCTTTCAGTATTCTTGCATATAAACACATTAGTCAGTTCTTGCACTGTAATAGTTTCTGCATACACATATTAATTAAGTTAATACATTTTTCATTGTAAAAGGGTTGTACATGGTTTATGACTAAGCCTCTTCCGCAATACAGAATAAGGTGGGGGGGGGGGTTCAGAGGCGGATCCAGGTTTAGATGTTTGAGGGGGCGTAACTAAGGGGGTAACCCTTTGGCTTGCGACCCACCTTCAGATTCGAAATTTATTTGAATAAGAGTGTTGGCAGGGGGGGGGGGGGTAATTGGGTACTCCCCCAAGAAAAAAATAACAATTTCTAGTCCAAAATAATGCATTTTGGGCGTTTTTTATTACATTGTTCCTCCTCCGTTGAAATAAAAAGCAAACTTTGTAAGGGGGAGGGGTGTAAATAAATAAATCTCTTTCTTTTAGGGTAAGGTAAATTTTAGGTAAAATAAGGTAAATAAAATATAGAGCAGTTAGGGGTTTGACCGCCTAGAAAAAAAACGTCTTGTTCAAAATTTTCATCCAAATCCGAACTTATAGTTGCATTAATTTTCTGTTTGTTTCAGTAATTCAAATTAAAAGTCTGTCCAAATAAATAGAAGATATCATAAATAGTTAGTATAGAAATGACCCACATATCATACACAGAAATGTTGTTAGTAGGTGATATAAGTGTTGTAGTTTTACCATAGCAGTTTTGCCATATAAAGTAATGTTTTAGATTTAAAAGAATCGTTTGACTAAAAAATAAGTCTACTTTTGATAACATCGGTATACACAAATGCTAGTTTAATACCACTAATAAATCAGTTGTCATTATCCTAGCAACATCTTTCTTATGTTGAGACATGTTACAGGTTAGCAGGATAATTTCTGGCTCTTCGGTCTATGGCGGATCCGTGGTCCAGTGGTAACACACTTCACTCTCAATCCAGGGGTCGCAGGTTCGATTTCCCGCCGCACTATTAAAAATATACGAATCATCTTCCGGGAGGGATGATAAATGGTGTCCACTGCACGGAGTAAAATGTTAAAATGTACTTGTTTCAAAACTTTGTCCATTGAATATAGAAGGTAGTCTGAGCGATGATTGGATTTGACTTATACGCGTTAAAGAACCAGGGTAGCTCTAAGCAGGGTAACATTCTGTTTTGTGCAAAAGGCGCCAAAAACCTATTTAGTAATATGACTAACAATCTTATCTGAACACTCGCCGAATGGGCCTTGACAAAATGCGAGTATAAATAAACTCATACTACCCGGCTCTTCGGTCGGGATCAAACCATAATGCCGTCGTAATAGGGTGTGACCAGACTTTTTAACAGTCCCATTTTTGCTCTGATTATGATCGAAAAGGATGGGTAAATCCCTCTTAGACTTGTAAATTAATATTTAAACTCTCCAAGCCATAATGTAGCCATAGTTTCTCCATTTCTGAAATCACGCTGATATAAATATGAAAATAAAACTCATGTCTCTCATGGCATTTAATGAACACTTTAAGTCGTAATGTCACACAGAGGGATCAATACAACCAACTGGATACTTGCCTATACCTTGTGTAAAGCAATCCTTTATAAACTAGAAAAACAAGGCTCTGCGGACTTCTAGCCTCACGCATTTTTTTGGTTGTCCATAAAGCGGTGATGATTTGAGTTGTGCTGAATATCTTGGTTCATGTACTGATTTGCGACTTGTTTACCGGAGGGAGCGTTATTATACCATGCCCTTCGGGGATCGGGATTACTCAAAGGCCTAGTTTAATCCATCTGTAAGTGACCCCCCCCCCCCTCCCTAACAAAACGTGTATTGTACACAACCTCTATGTATTGATCTTAATATAATTGCCTAATTGTTTATCAGATCTCCGATCTGAGTATCCTGCTGTGCAGTTTTGGAGGTTTTATTGTAGAAATGGACCCTAAACGGCCCTGAGCCAATAAACAAATAAACAGGAAATTGGCCCCTACTGTGACATCCGTGCAATTAGCAGGAGATGCACAGCAGGGGATTGTCATGCCAAACATTCCTTTAAGTAGGCCTTTAATGGCAGTGAACGTTGGTGAACTAGGCGATTCGTACTGCGGTGCTACGTGTTGTGATATATAAGAGGTTATGTGTCAAAAGAGGTAAAATAAAGGTTAAGTTAGCTAGACTGTTTTGTAAGGAAAGGCCCTTTGTGTGTTAGACTGCTTTAAGTGGCCCGTATATTTGTTAACTCAAATTTGCATTGAAACATGTCAATTTGCATCTCCATGGAACATGACGAAATTGTCAATCGTCCCCTGCAGTACTTCCAGTACTTTGATAATTTAAGGGTCCACCTCAGAGCTAAGTGGATTGAAGAGCCAAATGAAATTATCTTTAAGTCGAAATATCACGTTTAATGCATTTACTATGTTCAATACTTAGGGAGCATACATGGACAGTGTTGCCAATGTTCAACAACGGTCGCAACCATATAATAAAGGGTCTGAAACGGCACGAACAAGTGTATAAACAAGGGATTCTGATGCCGTTTTGGATCGGTAAGGATGTCAGATTTTATTATTTTTCTAAAAATCGAAAAAAGATAATGGTCGATGATACGGTGCTTATTAATGGATAATTTTGAAACAGCTGTGAACTAATTATGCTACTAATGACCACTTTACGCAATATTTCTCAACATAATGCTTAATATGTAACGTTTGAAATGTCGGCATAGCCTGTGTCCGATTGTCCGAAGTGTTGAACAAACAGAATGCACATGTATTGGTATTTGCTTGCTTAATGAGCGTAAGTCATAACAGCGATCTGCGTCCTTATTCGAGTCCAATACATCAAAACTATAGTTCTTTTGTTATAGTTGATAATTGTTCGTACCAATATGTTCAAATAATATAGGTGTGGCAATTATGTACAGAAATAACAACCATGTAACAGATAATTAACCATTCCCGTCGCAACATCAATGAGGATTCCAAAAAGGATTTAGCTGCATCACGACCGAATTCAACCTTCAGGAAAACAGTTTGCATACAGATTTAGAGCGGACGTATTGCTTACACTGCTTGTCTCGACCAGGAAGCTGCGTTCGACTCGGTATGGCACGGACCAACTTGGATAAACGGGGATCTGTGGAAATCTTCTGCGCATAATACGAACTCATGCAATGTCACATAATTTATCGAACTCAAAATTGTTCACTGAGTCATGATTTGAAGTTACACAGTTCAAATAAGTAAACATATAAATAAACAATTATTTTACGTCTTTATTTATGCTTTAATGCAAAAACACATGGTTTCTCTGGCTTGACCATCTTCTGACGCCCATCTCGTGTGATGATGCCCTCGTGCTGCGCATTCAGCATTTGCGTTGAAACCAACGCAAGAGTGTATCATCACTATATAGGTATATAAAACAATGATTTGATTTTTAAGTAATAAACATCTGAGCTTTTATTAATGTTGTGTTTTTTCTTTCTTTTAAATGTATTAATATGTGGCCACAAGTTCCCCAAGTTAAAAAGAGCCAAAATATCGATATTATTCTTTTTTTAGCTGTACATAAATCCTATGTTTTTTGTGTGTTTTGCTTTATCAGAAAAGACAATTGAGTTTAACATTATAATGGGTTAAAATTAAAACAGAACAAATTGGCATCAACCTTTATCATGCGCCTTTAAAGCACATAAACCTTATGTTCCGTCTTATGGTAAAGAAATGTCTTCCGACGGTATGGTTTGTACAAAGATACAAGTTTCGTTAACGAATACATTTTACTTGTAAACATTTTACAAGTTCAAAATAAAACCCAATGTATTTCCGGTATGTTGACTTGCCATTATCATAAAATATGCTTTTTAAAACATTATAGCTAGTACACAGTTGAGTCTCTGGAACTGCTTACCGCAGCGGCGGAGCAAGGCGGTGGCCCCAAAACGAAGTAATCGTTTTAAATTGATTACAAGACTGTGGTAATTACTCACTTACCTATAATGAACGAACAAACGACCGATATTTTATTCAATAAAAGGCCTTCAGCCCATAATACATGTTTCAATGCAAATCAAATATCACAAAATACATATATGTAACTAAATAAGAGTTGTGGTTCTTGGTTTACAAAATTAAGTAACATGAGTTTATGTACATAAAGTGCGGTATATTAAATATGGGTAAACATATTCAATCTTAAACACTTAAAAATAATTGATATTTATCTTCAATAACAAGAATGTCTTTGTACAATAAACAATTAATTCAAAAGCGATCATCTCTATCAATACTAAACAGTCGACCAATTCCAATATGCAGTTAATGTCTAGACGTTCTAAATCCAGCGAATGATTTTCGTACACGATAGTAGGGTATCTTTCAACATCGAATTAAGACTTAAAGCATTTAGAAGTATCACAACATGAGGAATAGTTCACATCATCAAGCCATTTTTGTCTACAACAATCACACGCCGGGTAATCATTGGAGCCATAACATTTTGTTATGTGTTGAAAATGCTCCAACGCTCTTAGAAAATATTTACAAAAGAAAGGCTGTACTTTTTCAATCTTATTACATTGATTAATTCCCCAAATTTCTGAGCCAAATATCAATATCAGAGAGACCATTGTATCAAAATGGTATTAAAAGAACTCATTATGGTTAAACCTACCAAATAACAGCTGATTTTTAATTGAAAAATACCTTTCCTTGCCTGAGCTTCTAATTAAGATTTAGCTGCAGACCAGGGTAATATTGGAGTAAACAATAAACCCATATATTTGTACATCAATGTAATTCTGACAATGTTACCATTAAGTGTCCAATTTTCATATTGCGCGTAGTGGGGCTCCATTTCTAAATACAACAATTTCAGTTTTATTCATATTGATATGCATCCCATATTCATTACAGAAGTCATAACAGGTATAGAACAGTATCCCACTGGACGTTTGAAAGGCCACACATAATATTAACACCGTTCCCAAAGATAGATGATTTCAATTAAACTTAGCGCGAAGTATTTGATTTCAAAGTGATTGGGTTTTTTCCCAAAGTCAAAATTGCACAACCAAAAGCAGACATTCCGGTGGTTTATCTATATATAACAAATGATTTAATCTTTATAAAAATATGACCTCTCAGAATATCAAATAACTAGAAAACTCGCAATGAATGTATTTAAGGATATAGATTTAAGAAAATATCTATACTACAGTATGCTCTCCTCAATCTTTATTTGGTGTATGTATTATTAACTTACAATTACCTTATGTGTTTAGGTGAACATTTTACAAAATCAAAAAAGTGTTGTTTATTGTGTTATTCTTTTTCATCATACACGTTTGTGAGAGCGGCCTAGTGGTATAAGTGTTCGCCTGTCACGCCAGAGGTTGTTTGTTCGAGCCGAACGAGGGAGATGTTCTCTTGATCTCCCCCAAAACACACAACTGTTGGTTTCTACAAGGAGTTATCAACATTAGCTTGCAACTGTTTTTCAAAATGTATATAACATAAATAAGATTAAACCAACTGAACTAGCACTATGGACACTGACCTTGTCCTTGTAGACCTTGGTCCGGATGAAGACAAACAGAATGGCGACGACCGCCGAGAACGCGCCGAAGCCAACCACGAGGAACAACGTCTCGGAAACCTCGACGGACGGCGAGATTCCCTGCCGTCCAGGTCGCCCGGCCCCTCTTGCAACAGAAGCGCACTCGCTGCTGTTTTTAAATATAAAACTGCTCATATTTTGATGTTATGTTCTCCGTAATCACATAATAGTTGTGATATAATAAGTTTTTATCATATTAAAATAAAGAACATAATTCCCTCTTAACGCCACAACTGACAACAGAACTCTGCTGATTACAGAGAAAATATTATCACTCGTAATACCGGTGATTATAAACCGGCGTTTCTATGCCAGGAAAATCCGAGTAATTGGAAATCGTATAAGCATTGCCTACAGCTACCAAGTTTAATACAATGCCAACACCATGAAAATCATCCATAACAAGTGAAATGGAAACGTAACACCCTCGGTAATTGGTACCTGTGTTGTAAATACTGTAATAGAGACGTTACAAAACCTTCTTTTACTGGTACGTGCGCATGTTTGGCTACATTTTGTTCATTACGTCATCTTGATGTGTGTACAGAGTGCACGTTTAGAATAACAGGGAATGTGATTTATGCGAGAATCAGCGAGCCTTTAAGTTCAAGTTTAAACTGAAATTTCACAACCGACTTTAAACCCACCTGCAAGTACATGTACCAATACACGTGTTGTTTCGCAACCTTTTTACTGTCAATGAATTTCAATTTGAATTGCCCTAGGCAAAGTTGTAAAAACGGTATATCTGTGAGAGTGCAACTTTAAGCTTCAGAAGTTATGAGAAATTGGGGCCTGAGTTAATAATCGAATGCTACGTGGGTGTTTATACATGCAACGTTAAACTAGTTAAAGTTTACTGTAATCTAAACAAATATTAGCCTTCAGAATAGTTGAAAATACCCACCCCGTATAGCATTTTGATTATAGCTCTCACTCAAATATTCGGGCGTACAATTTAAAATACTACAAGAACGCTACTGACAAGAATATAATTATTGAAATAATTTCAGTGTGTTATTTCAAGTCTACGCAGCTAAGTGTAACAATAATGGACCTTTAGGGTCATTCATTGGTTTGAAATTTTTCATTTATGGGAGATGTAAATACGTATTGGTTCTATTCCTCTTCAAGTAAATAGTTCAATTTTCGAGAAATTCTAATTTCAATCATATAACCACGATCAGATAGACCTGTCTTTATTTGTCTAGAGCGTAATTGGACTTTCACGTCTTACTGTTACTATAGTAATTTGATAACAATCACTCATGGTTGCGCACTATGTAAATTCTGAACTGAAAGTTTGAAAATCAAACGCTCCCGAGAGAGCTGCTGAGGTTATGGATGTGATTGTGTGATTGATTGAAAGGAAACAATGAAATTAATTAATTCTGCTATAAAACTGCAATAACAATCGTGTATTTCATTAATATTAATCAAAAGTATAACAAATGGCTGTTGGCGGTGAATTTGTATGAAACAGAAATGAATGAAAAGTCACGTGCATGATTTGATTTGCGGTTTGGCCGCTCAACTGATATTTAATGTATGCATTTATTTGTTGACCAATTGTATTTTGTTGGATCGTCAGAGGACCAAGAAAACACATTTATAGGACAGCCAAGGTGGAAAAGTTAATAAGGACACTCTTTTGTAAATGTTTGTGGCATACAAAGGTGTTTATTTTAGAATTGTACAGAGAACATCGTAAATATACATATACTTAACATACTACAAATAATAATCTACATTACAATATAACATCATATTAATTCATTAATATAAACATGCATGTGTCACGTGATTTAAAATGATAAGAAAAATAAAATTATAAACAGTATTAACATAGTACAAAATAGTTTTCAATGTGAAGAGAATGTAGCGTGTTGTAAAAAAATACAACCTTTTTATTATTTTTTATATTGAAATAAATTCCAACACCACTAAAACTCATCGCTATGTTAAAAAATTAATGTTTCGCACAATACTATTAGTGGGTTAAGGTCGAAATAAGATTGTTATCCATTCGTTTACGTGACAGTCAAAAGATTTCCTTTTAATATTTCTATAATTGTGTTTTCTCTAAAACATTATATTCTATGCTATAATCATTTTAGTTTTACATAACCACATATAAAAACTGGCATGTGTTAATTTGTATTTTCCGAAAAGCCATATGCCCACATTTCGCAATTCATGAACTATTGGAAAGTACTCTCATAAGTTGTTTATCTTCTTCCAGCCCCATCCTTATATCGATTATTTGTATACTATTGCATATGTTTGGGGTTTTTTTAAATAAAATATGTTTTAACCAAATAAGATTGTTCAGATTATTCGGATTATACTCAAATTACGTCACAGGATGCAAATGATGCACATGTGTCCATCACATAGCTTTGAAACCAAAATATGGCCCTCCAGTCCTTTGGTATTGTTTAACTATTAATAATATGACATTTCAATAAATTTCAAAGAGTTTAGAATTTTAGTTTAGAATTTTATGCCAATTTCTGCTACAATTCATACAAACCCAGACGAAACGCGCTGACTCAATACTGAACACGTGTATCCCAAAACGAAGAAGAGGTGAAAAAAAACACACGACAAATTCCCCTAGATGGCTAGAACACGTTTAATACAGACTGACGATGTGTGGCATGGAACCTTTGCGCATTGTAACGCCGCATAACCATTGTGTGGGAACGGGCACCGGATATAGCTCAAAAAGTGATAAGTAAACAGACAATTATGCAGTTGTTTTTGAACAGGGTTGTTTTCAACCCTGTTCAGTGTAGCCACAAACTCGACACTCACAACAGAAAATTCCTATTAATGGTTACAAATGTCGCCAGCCGATTTACCACCAAAAATGTAGTTTGAGAAAGTGCAGACTATATAAATTGCAAGCTATGTTTCAAATAACCGAGGTAGATTTGACAAAGCAAGAAGCAATCATAACGCAATATATATTCAAATAATTTAATCTGTTGAACTTAGATAAAGATAACATTAAAGTTGTATCCCTGCACCAAAAAAATAAATGAACATCGAAACGTTAACAAAGAATTACTATCCACTCTAAGCGCATCATTCAATCACGTGACACAATGATGAAGCCAAGTGAATTTACAGTCGAAGAGAGATAATCCTGTAATGAGATAATGCAGTAAGTTAATCAGGTTTCTCTCCCTTGCCCTTGTAAAGAAGAAGCGGGAAATCCAAGCTTGATTGATTGTCGTGCACATCTGAAGTCTACAGAGATGTTTGTTTTACTTTGTTTTAGAAAACTTGATTGTTTCACTTGGAATCTGATGTTCTGATGGTTAGTATTGATTTGCATTTGTAGTCTTTTGTGTTTGTTTTGGGTTAGCAATGGATTGAAATGATCATTATTTCATTCAGCTGCATTTATTTAGTTTTGTCATGTATTTTTACGACATCAGCAGATTTTGTATTTAAACTGAGAATGGCAGTTCCGTGATATTCTTTTAGCCTCTTTCCATATACTAATATATATGGGTTTGGTTACAGATGATAACATGCATGGAGTCACCATGGGAGTACGAGGGAGTAGGAGTGTTTGATTCCATAAATCAGTAAGTTCCATGTCAATGATTTGTTTTATGATATACTGTGTTGTTGTTGTAATCGCTTGTATTATATGTGTGTTTTATATGCTTTAGCCATTTAATTTAATCTGCCACTGCACACGATTAAATCATATAAGATATTAGACTGTTTACGATGTTAACTTATAAACATGTTATTATTCATTATCTTATGATTGTTTATATTTATATTTTCAGGACGCTCCGATATTATATCTACATTCGATAATGTTGAATATAGAGATATTGAGGAACACTGTGTTTGTTGTTTGAACTATTAAACTGCTACATATGGTAACCTGGACATATAGAGCCACCCTCGCTTAGGAATTAAATATGTATTCTCATCTTTAAACCTGGAATGACCTAGAAAGTTCAATGGTCTCATTGATCTCAATGATCATAACAGTTTCCCTGCTTAAAACATCACGTGATAGCCCACGTGGGAATAACAAACGTGCTAAAGTGCTGATGACTTACCTGACGATATAGAAATAGAAGAGAGTTGGTGACATTATAGACAATGAAGGAAAAAAAAGTTTTGAAATTAAAGATTTTATGCTAACTTGATGATGTATAAATATATATATAGAGAGAGAGTGTACGTATAGACGGATGTTTGTGCAATATATTTGAAAATGGAAATTTATTGAAATGAATCGATTTCTATTGTTGCTGATTTGGTGTAAATATGAGAAAATATCGAGGATTTAATAACTTATTTAGGTGTTTCATCTACAACTGTTTGAAATTATTTAAATTTCATCATTTTAATTAAGAAACTATTTCTCTTTAATCTGTTGTATTTTCGAAGTATTTTTGTGAATAACAAGGCAAACATAGGCAAACTCTTTCTAATGAGTACAGTTTGATTAGTATATATGTACATATACTCATATGTAACACCATATGATGGAATTCTGCTTGGATTGGTTACATTCTCCACCCTTGTTTGCCTTCTTACACAGCGACATTAATTTAATTGTCAATAAAATATTATCTTTTCATTTACCATCATGCTTCAATAAACCTGGAGCGGTTCTTGTGCATGTTTTACACGGGGACTCTTAGATTCACTGTGCAACATATCAGCACCTTATTAATACACACATGATCGTAAATCATAATGGTGAAAACCCGTATTAAACCATGTTCATACAGCGCTATCAGCGCTTTGATTCTTTACCAGAGGCAAGATCTTGCTGTGTTAACGCATATCTACCGTATCCACAAATGAAACAAGTGTTTGAACTAATAGCTGAATGCTAAATTTGGCCTATGGTGTACTCTAATTTGCTTACAATTTAGCGGACCTCGAAAAATGTTTCTTCAAATCTGAGTTGATCATCTCAAAACTTACAGAATTTCGACAAGTATTGTTATTTTTAGGAAATATTTCGAATAAATAAACAATCTGAATCGAAGGATTTCACAAGCATAAGCTCAACTATTTTTATGGTAAGAACTGGTAATGTAACTTTTAAACTGTTAAAGATATGCCTTTAGAAATGTTCACAGTACTGTACTGTGGATTGCCGTATTATGTACTGAGGATAGTTTAAAAGTTGAGAAATGTGTCCTGGTCATAACATGTAAAATGAGACAAAATTGATAGCAACACCGTTGAATAATCAATATACATGTATGTCTATTTTCGAATCTTGATACAATTGGCTAAAAGTGAGAGTACAACTTGATAAGAAATTATTGAGCAAACTTAAGTTAACAATGAGTTTGATCCATGCTCTCCTAAATGAACGTATATATGCAAGCTGCTTAAATATCAGGGTTGGTCACATTGCATACTTTCTCAATGAAGTAAACGAGCAGAGACCATTATTCTGTTCTAAGTAGTAGCAACATCGACCCAAGCTTAGAAAAAAGCTTCACGTGTTCCAAATTTGATCACAATATCTCATTCCCTACTGATGACTTTTTGTGTGCAAAAACGTACCTACTTGATTTACAAAGCAATGCTATATATATGAATAGCAAATACCACTTAAATTCTACGGCCATATGTGTTGTGTTCCTCAATAAATCAGATAACCGGCGTATTTCAAATATTTAGATATTTGCGATTCGAACGTTGATGCTTGTGAAAAACAAATCATGGTTTACTAATCTATATGAATGAAACAGTTTTAAGTACATACAGATACAAAAAATCAACAACTTTTTTTTGCCCTCATCCCTCGATGTGGACAACATCGAACAATTTCCCTCGAGCTCGCGTATAGGTAATTGACCGTAATCATTAACACAGTCTCGTTATTCTAAATACATCGTAACTATCCTCAGTCCACTTGATAGCTATCCCCTGTGCAGTTATTTATTTGGTTCATCTATCCCCAGTACACCGCCAGGGCATCAAAAAGTATGAATATCTTCGTAACAACAAAAAATTTCGTATTGATATCTTACACATTACTAGATAATGTAATTACAATGAAATTGTTCGATTCAGTTTTTATTCTTATTTTAAATTTGTTGATTTATGTTTGAAATCGTACCACATTAATGAACATTTGTGAGCGATCATGCAACTTTCGGCGAGAATTGAGCCATCATTCAAAAGAGGAGACACATTTCCATCATTGTCCTATATTGCACAGGATCAAGTTATTCGAAACTCTTCGATTTTGATAAATATATAACCATAAAATATAAAAAAAATGATGGAAACTTTCAATGATTCAAAATCAAACACTTATCGATTTATCATTTTTTGAGCTATATCCGGTGCCCGTTCCCACATAGTGGTAACAGCATCGCCGCATAAACGAAATCGACCACGTTTATGCGGTGATTTTCAACGCATAAACAGGACTTTCTTAGGTGGCAAAAGGCACACTTTCGCCGCATAAAAAAACAACACATGCTAGTAAAATAGTGGTTGATAAAGTTTCATCAAAATCGGACTTAGTTTTTTGTGTCCACTTACCCAAGCTTTCCAACAATCCTCACAGCTCCACATGTGCTCTTTGTGCTAAGAGAACCACTGGTAATTGTGCGATTGTGAAATTTATTCACGTTAGGTCATCAGCGTATATCTCTGGTTACCAGGGCAACGAAAGGAAAACTTTTGGGTATTATATTGTCTAAAAATTAGTTTTGAGCACTTGAACTAGTCGAGTACTCAGATGACTGATATAGGTCATCATGGGCGTCTTTCTGTCATTGATTGTGTTTTTATGCACTAGTCATTTGTAACCAAGAAATTGTTGATGTGAACACTCCAAGGGGAGTATTAATTTTTATTTCAATAAACAATTTTGGCTCAACTTTAAAATAATACCTTAAATTTGACCAATTTGCCTGCCTACTTTTCCCGTATTTTTTTCAAAATGACAGTATTATGCTACGCCCTAATCTTAATCATCATCATAATCAACAACATCATCACAACCACCATCATTATCACCACCACCATCATCATCCCCACAACCATCATCATCAAAATTATCATCATCATAATCATCATCATCGTCATCATCAGCATCATCATCACCATCGTTTTTGTTGAAATATTAGATTTGTTTAGCTTTAAAATGAATGGTTAAGTTAATCCTCTTTATGTGGCGAAAAGGCACAGTTGCGCCCCATATGAGCAATTTTTGCTTTATGCGATGCATTGAGCGTTGCCGCATAAACGTGGCCGCCCTGTTTATGGGTTGAAAATCACCGCATAAACGATCAAAAACACGTTTATGCGGCGATGCTGCTATGCGGCGTTACAGCGCATGCATTACAAAAGGAAGCTTAAAATATCATCCCTACCGTTGTGAACTTGATGTATAAGACGCTTGTTACTGTTATTCTACTTTCACTTTCAATCACAATTTGACAGCCATCCAATTACGTCATTTTCGTTGAAAAAGCCGACAATCAAATCATAACCAAGTGAATTTACATTAAATATACTTCTACATTAAAAGATTGATTCAAAGGTATAATATATGCAATAGCTACTTTCGGATGCATTGATACCTTATATATATATACCAGTTCATGTGTTAAATATTTTCAATGAGAGTAAAAAATGTAAAGGATGTTCAAAATATTCCCTCACAAAATTCACCATTATAAATTTACATATTTGGTCGCTAATAAATGGTTATATCACAGTCCACATTTCAGGAGAACAGTTTAACGATTAGTATTAATGACATATATTTCTTCACTCATGTGATTAATAAGCCAGTATAATAATAAAACATATGGCATGTGTACTATTTGTAACAAATTTACAATGCAGAATGTGGTGGTCAAATTAGTACTTTTATAAAGCAGCTTTGTGTTTTTTCGAGCCATTTGCCGTAATGTTAAATTTTGCGTGGTAACCCTATACAATGATGGTATTGCTTGCTTAACTATGTTAAGGACTGTTATCATTTCGAAAAATACTAATTTATCAACATGATGTTGTTATATTCATTAAACTGAATAAAACAGCTAGAGGCAATCATTTATTTATCATTGTTTACATATTCGATTGGCCCTGCTCACTTCGCCAGGAAAGTCGATCGAAAGCCTTCCAATGAAAACGCTTCTTTAATATAAAACATCTACTCAAGACCGAGAGCGCGGTCAAGGTCAAAATTGTAAAATGGTGATTGAAAGTGAAAGTAGAATGTCCATTACAAAAAAAGCGTTCGATTCAGATAAAAGCGTGTCTTAATAATCGAGTTCACAACGGTTAGGGTGATGTTTCAAGCTACTTTTTTGTAATGAATGCGCAAAGTTTGCATGTCAGTCTGTATTAAACGTGTTTTATGGTGATTTTTTTCGTTGTTGTAGAACCTCTTCATTTTTTCGTAATTCGCATTTTCAGTATTGAGTATGCGCATTTCGTCTGATTTTGTTAGAATTGTAGCAGGAACAAACTTTTCATTGATTCGAAGTGGTCTATGTGCCAGCAGCTATCAATGAATATTCCTTAGGGTATATAATTATATAAAATGTGTGTGGTTTTAAATTTTACCATTTATAATGGCCCTATGTATAGTCCTGATAGGAGATTTAAGTGCTAGATGTGGTCACCTATCAGACCTTTCTGACGTCGAGATCATGATTATAAGTATCTCCCATGGCCGCTCGTGTAAGATAGGTTCATTCCGACCCGAGCGTAGGGTGTCTTGCGGAAACGAGGTTTACCGAGTTTCCGCAAAACACCCTGCGCGAGGGTCGGGATGAACCTTTCTTACACGAGCGGCTATGGTTAATGCTTTTTCTCCCACCTCAGTTAAACAAAATTAAGTAAAAATGTATTTTTTTGCTGGAACTATTTTGTGCTTAGTGAAAATAATTGCGTACTGGTATGCGATAATTCGTGGTTGTCATGGATATTCGCGCAGTGATTCAGAGTATGTAACTGGTCTGATCGGTCTTTAAATAGTTCTAAGAAGAGTAAAGCATTATTTCTTGAAAGGTGTGAGAAAACTGTTTTCTGGTGACATTCGAAGCGAGAAATAATTAACTAGCGTTCTAAATATTGCCTCAAGACAAGGTTTCTATGATGCGCTACAGACAACAGTCTTCAACAAGGGAGGTAATTACAATGTGGTGACCATTAAAAGAAGTTCCATACGGGCATTTTATCTTCGCCCGTGGGCAAGATAAGAATTTCTAGCATGGTTAAATTAATGGATCTACTTATCTGAGGTGGGAGAAAATATTTTCTCCTACCTCAGATAAGTAGATCCAATTAAACGTTATTATAGAGTTATAGCGTACAGCTGTTTAATACACATATAAATTTGAAGCATTTATGTCAGGAAAACATATATTGGAAGATTCCATTACTTTATTAATGAGTAATAAACCAGATAACTATTTGATACATTGTGATAAGTATTTTTTACATTAACACTTAAAATATTTGCGTCATGTTCTATCCTTATATTTAGAACTTATATTTTAAAACTTTTTTTCATTAGTAAGCCATATATAGAAAGCGATTGTTCCAACATGTATGTGAATACGAACTTCAAATTATATTGTACTAACTTTGATGAACTGTAATATAACTATTTCAGTTCATCCTTTATATGTCAATAATATAAGGCGCTTACTGCATAATATAGTTGTAATGTTGATTTATCATTTGTCAATGTTCTGTTCTGTTCGGCTCATTTTGACACTCAAGGCCCATTAACAGTTCGGTAACATGTCAGCTTTAATGGCTGCTGTGGCAACAGGGCCATAAAACAGGGGCTGGTCAGCTTTTGATCAAGATGCCAGACATTCCATAAATCTGGCCTAACTTATGTTTCGTATTTTATTGAATATCTTTTCCTACATGTATGTCCATTTCATCGCGACCATTTGACTTATTATTATGCACGATGGCCTTGTATGGCTATGGTTGAAACGCCAAACTGAACTCTAAATGATTTTGTGTTGGCTCTTATTTGAATCACTAGCTCCTAGGTTTTGGGCTTTCCGATCGAAAAATACAACCACATTTTATATGATCAACGATTTTGACAATTAATTTTAATTTCCTTTTACTATAATTCCGATTTCAGCTAAAAAAGCAAACAACATGATTCATACTTTGTACCAGTATTGTTGGCATTTGATGTATGAAAATGTTGCGTTCTGTATTATTCCCATGATCAATATACTTACATAAAGTTTTAAAGTATAGAGTGAGTCGCATCAGCCCAACTGTCTTCGCATTCGAGAATATACAGTCGAACCCAGTATGCTCGAAGTCCCAGGGACCGGGAGCCTCGGAAAATTCCAGTAAAGCGGGAATGCTTGCCTTCAGTATTAAGCAATCGGTCCTTTACATCCAGTCCGAGTCAACGAGAAAATTGAACCAACGAGGAAATCGAGTCAAGCGAGTTCGAACCAACGGGGTTCGACTTAATGTTTCAACAAAACTATGATCGAGTACGTTGTACACATCGAATGATACAACATCATTGGTCCAGGACTGATCATACAGTGATACCATATTTTCCATATTGGTCACTGATCGTTATATCGTACCAAAATGCAAAATGGCGTCTATTTTCCGATTCCGGTGGAAAAATCCCAGATAGTGTAGGCCTCTTGGTCAAAGTAAACAGATTGTTGATGTAATATATATTTTCGTAGGTGACCCGATTTGGGGTTAACGGAGAGCACAAAACCGTGTATGGGGTCGAGCTTCTAACCGCGTCACTTATGATATTTTACATTAAAAGAGCTTTTCTGTCAATAAACTTCACTAAACAGAATTGACAGCACATTCTTACTTTATTAAGATGTGTGATTGAAAGCAATTCCATTTAATGACATTAGTCCATATACAAACATACCCCTGTCTACGCTAGGTGAGCTCAGGATAATCGGAGACAATATCTACATGTTTCTGTGACACAGTTCGTCAGTCAATATTGTTGGTGGGACTGAGTTGGAGGCCAGTCATAATACGAAGGCAGATGTGTTGTAAGTTTATATCAAAACTATCTAAACATTTATTGAAAGTGTACGTAGAGCCAGTGCGATAATGTACTGTCTCGCACAATTATTTCCCTATAACTACAGGGACGTGCGGCTCATGTACATGCTGGTGACAATCGTAGATGTCCGCCACCGCCGGAAACAAGTGCTGCCACATCTTCATCCGGCGCGGCGCAAACCGGCTGCCAACCGTAGCCCCGTTTCCGCTAAATTGCATATAGGCCTGTGACGTGACGTCATATTCCGGCCATGTGGTGTTGGTGTACCACGGTACGGTTGTCGGCTTGCTGGGGTCGCTGAAAAAATACAAATTACAAATACAACAAGACAAGCTTAGGACAAACAATCGAAGAAACATTACCATTGTAGATCATTAATGTAATATTTGGCAACTTCGTAGTTATACCCGGTTTTGGCGAAGTTGGTCCACATTGTAACGGCGGCGAGGGCAACATGTCGCTCCTGTGGTGTGTAGTTACCTGTAGATACGGAGGCCCGGTAGAGTGGATGGCCGAACACATACTGTATTTCATCCGAATGGTTCGGGCCTGCAAGTAGAGGGGTAGAACGAAAGAGAACAAACAAACACAGGGTATTGAATGTTTCCTTGGCTATAATACACACAGACAAAGAGCGAGTCGAAGACGCATATTACCGATACAAAATTTATAAGTATGTACTTCAAGAATAATAACTATAACATTCATGTTCAAACCTATTTAATCATGTATTTCAGGAGATGAATAAAGCTAATTGTTACCTTCAATCCATGAAGGTGTTTTGAATACGTGTGTGGTTGGAGTCACACTAAACCGGTAGAGGAAGGTCCTGGCGCCGCCAAAGGTTGCATGTACGTGCACTGTGGATATTGCTGGCTCGAAAAATGCCGAGTCACTAGTTAGCTCGACCAGGGCGTCGCGCAGGAGGACACTGTCGTCGGGGCGGCTCCAGTTCGTGTACATAAAGTCCAACAGTCGGCCCAATACCTCCGCCGTCGCGTTATTCGCTGATGGCCGCGCGGCACTTACTGTAACTGGAACTACAACCTTTGAGAACTGCTCCCGTGTCACAGTGAGACTGTCCATGTTTGTGTAACTTAAATAAGATGGCCAAACATTAAAGAGGTAAAGCGCTCCTTCGAATTCGTTAAATCCCGTAAGAAAGTCTAGGGAAGCAAAGAAGTTTCTCGCGGCTGCAGTTTTCGGATCGTTTCCAAACATTATGCTTTTTGGATCAGCAACGAGGAAATCATTGTCCACTATAGGTCTCATCGGTAATGTGTCTTGGTCCATAATCATTGCCGGCTCAAGGGCGCGCAGACAGCCGGCGGGATCCGGTGATCCGCCACACCCCTTCTTCTGTATGAAGGCTTCCGCATTCGGTCCGTTATGAATTGCCCAGTAGGAGATAGCTGAACCGCTCTGTGCGATGACACGCCGGAACAGGCCTTTGTTTCCCGCATAAAGCGCTTGATAAACAGCAGAAGCTGCACCCGCCGATTCTCCGAATAACGTTACGTCATTCGGGTTTCCAGTAAAAGCGGCGATGTTTTTATGGACCCACTTAATGGCTAGGTGTTGGTCCCATAATCCCTGGTTGCCAGTTAGGTCGCCGCTAGCGCTGCGGATAAAGCCGAACATGCCGACTCGGTAGTTTACGGTGACCAGGATGACCTCACCGAGCGTCGCTATCCCTTCACCCGGGTAGATGGCAGTGGCGCCCTCGACGAACCCTCCCCCGTAGATCCATACCATCACTGGCAGGGAAGCGTTGCTGCCAAACGTATGAGGCACATAAATATTAAGTGTGAGGCAGTCCTCAGTGAAATTCACATACTTCCCGTAACTCGCCGCACTCCCCAGGGATGCTTGATAACAGCCCATGGGCTTTTGAGTAGCGTTGAAAACGTCCGTAAATGGCGCCTTTGGAATTGGCTTCCGGAAGCGATTCTGGCCGCCGGTCGATTCGGCAAACGGAATACTAAGGAAGCGCGATATCTGGTAAGGCCGTCCATCCACCGCTACGTGCTCCGTGGATCCCATGATCTCGCCGACCAGCGTTCTAACCGTTACCGCCTTCCCCGTGCACGGGTGGCCCAGCGCCAGCACCCCTAGCACGAACAGGAGTCTAGCCGAGATCATTGTTGGGGTCACAGTAAATACTTTTAATTGATGTACAGCTTTCGTTCTTGTTTTTATCTTATTCCCTGACATTGATGTGTTGTTATGTTCCTACAGCCTTTCATCGGAGATAAAATGTTACTAGTCATGTATAAAATGGAGCCTATATACATTAGTTATAAACTTGATGCATAAACATAACTATTCATTTCAGTCATTTCTAGGATTGGTATATTTTTAACGGGATTAGACTATTTATATTACTTTACCTATGACCTATGACGTTAAAATACATTGGCCAGATACACGGAATTTATTATCATATGACATATTCTTCTGGTGCATGAGTTTCATAGCAAAGAACGAAAACAAGATCTCAAAACAGACATTCGTTGCACCGTGAAAAAAGTATATTACAAAGAAACCTTACATTGGTTGAAAGAAGCAAGAACTATTCTGTTCATGTGTATCGTAGCAAAGAACGAATACAAGAAAATACGATGTACCGAGAAGAAAATTATATTACAAAGACACCTTCAATATTTGGAAGTAGCAGAAGTGTAATCTATGAACTGTTCAGTTTGTCCCATTATAAGAAAAGTATGATGGCATATAACTACCGTAAGATAACCTGTTAACGTTCGCAAATTGTTTCGTGTTAACCACTGAATTTTCGCGATAATTATCTAGCTATCTAGTTTTTATTCGCGTTACTGTTTTGGTACGATAAATACTAAAAGCATAAGACTAAAAACAGGCTTGAAAGTGCCCAGAACTGCCACCTATTACCTTTTTTAGCTGTACAACACTAACAGGTTATCTAGTTATGGTTTGCAAATTCCACTTAATATTAAAATTAACATACTAACTGGTAAACGTAAAAAAATAGCGTTACCACTTAGTTATAAATGCATTCCAGATTCAGCCGCTAACAGGGTATCAAGTTATGGTTTGCAAATTCCACTTAATATTAAAATTAACATACTAACTGGTAAACGTAAAAAATCGCGTTACCACTTAGCTATAAATACATTCCAGATTCAGCCGCTAACAGGCTATCTAGTTATGGTTTGCGAATACCACTGAGCTGTAAATGCATTCCAGATTCAGGCGCTAACAGGCTATCTAGTTATGGTCACTTAGTTATAAATGCATTCCAGATTCAGGCGCTAACAGGCTATCTAGTTATGGTCACTTAGTTATAAATGCATTCCAGATTCAGGCGCTAACAGGCTATCTAGTTATGGTCACTTAGTTATAAATGCATTCCAGATTCAGGCGCTAAAGGCTATCTAGTTATGGTTTGCGAATCCACTTAATAAGAAACATACTAACTAGTTAACGTAATAAGATTCGTGTTACCACTTATCTATAAATATATTTAAACAACTAATTATCTACTTATGATTTGCGAAATTTACTTCGTAAGTGGGAACACGAATCTTATAACGTTAACCAGTTATTATGTTACTCATTAAGCCATAACAGTGTTTTCGCTCTGATAAGTAGTTCTGAAACCAGGAGAGAAGACTCCCTGTTATACCACTTCTTTGTAACTTGTTGCCAGACTCTACCAAAAGCATTAGATATATCACAGAATACTGCCACGATTTATTTACCCTCATCGATGGTAGTTTCCATTGGCGGGGAACTTTCCCTGTACGCAATGAGTAATTGCAAACGGGGTCGACAGTTCTTTTGAGACTTCCTTTAAATGGTGACAGTTTGTAAGGTAAGGTAAATGGTAAGGTGGACATTAGCGAAACAATTGTCTAGCCTATATGGTACCATATAGTTTCGGTAAAGAAGATCTTCAGAAGAAATAGAGTTAGTTATTAAACCATGTTTCTGTGAACACTAAAAAGTCAAACAGATTGATTTCAGCATACAAAATATCATTTTTTATTTGGAATGCTTTGTACATTGCAATGTTCAATTGACAAATTTGAATTAAAATTGGACGTTGACATCGAAGTTGATGTTGACAAGCTTGAATTGGACATGGGACCAGGATATTCGTGGATTTCATTAGACGTTAGCAATAACATTAATGAACATGTAACCAATTCGAAATTGCTCGAACTTTTGGTACCTTTGCATCGCAATTGGTAGAAACCGAACATGCCCACACGAAGTCTATAGACTGAAACATTTACATTCGTGTGATTGCTTTGTGATGAAGAAGGTAGTGTGTTTTGTCAGGAAGAATTAGATAAAGTGACGAGAAAGAGATGAAAAGAAGTAAGACATGTTTGCATGTTTAGTCGACAGAAAAATGAAAAGAGGTTGTTCCGACAAGCCTTAGGGTTGATTTAGAATTATAAACAGGGTCAAATTCAACATATGTGCACCATTTTAATGTGATGTGATTATGTTATGAGAAGGAAAAAAGTATAAATCACTATACCGAATACATGGATAAACTTCATATGCCAGTATACCATTGGTGGAGTTATAATGACAATACATGTATTTACATCATATTTGTTTCAATTTTGTCATAAGGGTTTGGGTTCTGTAACGATTTTTAAGCTAAGAAAACAAGCAAGAAGTCATTTCAGTAAATTGATATCAAACGAAATTATACAATAGCTCATCGTTCATAAGTTTACTTTGAGTTTGTGTATGATAACCAGACACGTGATCAGACTGTCTAAAGTGATTTATAGCTAAAAATATATACGAAAAAAGCAATAATTGTAAAGTCCCTTTTATGAGACCTATACGAAACAAAACTAGAGGTAGTCAGAGTGGACTAACTAAGAAATTTGTTAGTTGTTGTTCTTACCTGAAAATGTGTAACTCTGTAGCAGCTTTAAATTATTTTAAGTATACTTATGGGGTTTTTTAAACAAGCAATTATTTTGAAATAATAAAAAAAATCCAAACAGTTTGTAATAGTAAACATCGAATCATATAAATGATTAAGAAATGCTCGTTCGCTACGCTCACTCCGCCAATTCGTAATCATTTATACACAGTATATTACTTCATGTCATATTACTATTACAATGTACATGTACTTCGCATTCGAGCATAAATAATCGGTATAAACCAAACTAAGAAAGATTATATTTTACTCATATCGATGTATATTTTGCTCATATCGATGTATATTTTACTACTAAAAGGGCTTTATAAGGCTTTTTTTACCATAAACGAATTACTGGTCAGAATTGCCACAATTTGAGAACACATTCTCACTAAATTAAGGTGTACGATTAAAAGCAATTATGGCTCCATTTAATGACATTATTCACCATTTAATAACAGACAACCTTTGTCTCAGGATAATCTGAGGCACTATGTACATGCTTCTGTGTCAGAGTTCGTCAGTCAACTGAGTTGGATCCGCGTGATAATACAAACTTTAAGGAAGATGTGTTGTAAATATATATCTAAACTTTTTTATTGAAAGCACTGGTCAAACCAGTCCGATGATGGACTGTCTCGCACAACTATTTCCCTACAAATACAGGTACGTCGGGCCCTTGTGCATGCTTGTTACAATCGTAGATGTCTGCCACCGCCGGAAACAAGTGCTGCCACATCTCCATTCGGCGCGCCGCAAACCGGCTGCCGACTGCGGCCCCGTTTCCGTTAAGATGAATGTAGGCTTGTGACGTGACGTCATATTCCGGCCATGTGGTATTGGTGTACCACAGCACGGTTGTCGGCTTGTTGGGGTCGCTGAAAGAATACACATATTTTCTGGTAATGTGTTAGGACGAGATCACAGTACGACGAGAAATGTTAAGAAGAAAAAAACGAAAAATACATAGCCAGCGTAAATCAGTAGTGTAGGCATTTAGAGAGTTCGTAGCTATACCCGGTTTTGGCAAAGTTGGTCCACATAGTGACAGCGGCGTGGGAAACCTGTCGCTCCAGATTTGTGTAGTGACCTGTGGAAACGGAGGCCCGAAAGAGAGGGTACCCGAACACATACTGTATTTCGTCCGCATGGTTGGGGCCTGCAGATAGAGACGTAGAGCGAAGGATATAAACAGACACTGGGTATTGAATGCTACCATGACATAAATGCCCCAAGACAATTAGCGAGTCAAAGACGTATAGTCTTGCTATAACAATAATTACTTTAACGTTTAAACCTATTGAATCATGTATTTCAGGAGATAAATGAAGCTAATTGTTACCTTCAATCCATAAAGGTGTTTTTAATGCGTGTGTGGTTGGAGTCACACTAAACCGGTAGAGGAAGGTCCTTCCGCCGCCTAGGGACGCATGGCCGTGCACTGTAGATATTGCCGGCCCGAAGAATGCAATGTCACTGGACAGTTCGACCAGTGCATTGCGTAGGAAGACACTGTCGTCGGGACGGCTCCAGTTCGTGTACATAAAGTCCACAAGCCGGCCCAATACCTCCGCCGTCGCGTTATTCGCAGACGGCCACGCGGCACTTACTGTTATCGGAACTACAACCTTTGAGAACTGCTCCCGCGTCACAGTGAGGCTGTCCATGTCCGTGTACCCTAGAAGAGATGGCCAAACATCTCTAACATAAAGCGCTCCATCGAATTCGTTAAATCCTGTAAGAAAATCTAAGGAAGAAAAGAAGTTTCTCGCGGCTGCAGTTTTCGGATCGTTTTCAAACATAATGTTTTTTGGATCAGCAACGAGGAAATCATTGTCGACTACAGGTCTCATCGGTAATGTGTCTTGGTCCATAATCATTGTCGGCTCAAGGGCGCGCAGGCAGCCGGCGGGATCCGGTGATCCGCCACAGCCCTTCTTCTGTATGAAGGCTTCCGCATTCGGTCCGTTATGTATTGCCCAGTAGGAGTTAGCTGAACCGCTCTGTGCGATGACACGCCGGAACAGGCCTTTGTTTCCTGAATAAAGCGCTTGGAAAACAACAGAAGCTGCACCCGCAGATTCACCGAATATCGTTACGTCATTCGGGTTTCCAGTGAAAGCGGCAATGTTATTATGAACCCACTTAATGGCTAGGTGTTGGTCCCACAACCCCTGGTTGCCTGGTAGGTCGCCGTTAGCGCTGCGGATAAAGCCGAACATGCCGACCCGGTAATTAACGGTGACCAGGATGACATCACCGAGCGCCGCCATTCCTTCACCCGGGTAAATGGCGGTGGCGCCTTCGACGAACGCACCCCCGTAGATCCAGACCATCACCGGCAGAGAGGGGTTGCCGGCAAACGCATGAGGCACGTAGATATTAAGTGTGAGGCAGTCCTCAGTGAAATTCATATACTTCCCGTACTTCGCCGCACCCCCTAGGGATCCTTGAAAACAGCCCATGGGCATTTGAGTTGCGTTGAAAACGTCCGTAAAAGGCGCCTTTGGAATCGGCTTCCGGAAGCGATTCTGGCCGCCGGTCGTTTCGGCAAACGGAATACTAAGAAAGCGCGATATCTGGTAAGGCCGTCCGTCCACCGCTACCTGCTCCGTGGATCCCATGATCTCGCCGACCAGCGTTCTAACTGTTACCGCCTGCCCCGCGCACGGGTGGCCCAACGCCAGCACCCCTAGCACGAGCATAAGTCTAGCCGCGACCATTTTTGGGTTCGGCTTGTTAGTTAAAGACAGTAAATACTTGTCATATACAGCTTTTGTTTGTATAAGTCGAGCTTGATTTTATCTTATTTCTTGACATTGTTATGTTGTTATGTTCCTACTGGCTTTTATCGAATATACAGTGCACCTGTCCTGTTTCAAATTGAGCCGATCTACATAATAGCGATGCGTAAACATTAATACAGGGTCGCTAGTGTAACGGTCCGCTGTAGGCGGCGGATGTGCGTTCACATTATAACATATATAAAGACCAGTGGACCCCTTCTGGGTCGAGCATGCTTTTCTCTGAAGGGATCTGTTGGTGTTTGTTTAAACTCGCACGTTACAGTAGTTTTCTCTGTACCTTTTATTCTTCACCATGAAGATTATGCTTGTTTATACCAAAATGCTTAGGATATTGATACACAGCGTTCCAGAGACACGGAAGTTAATATCATGTTATATATTTCTATTGCATGTGTATCATAGCAAAACTAGAACGGACATACACGTACTGTGAATAATTTTTATATTATCCTTACAAATAAACAACAAGGGTTTTAGTCAGGTTTCAAAAAGGACAGATACTGCAGAAGAGGAACATGGTGCTGCAGAAGAGGGACAGGATGCTGCAGAAGAGGGATATGGTGCTGCAAAAGAGGGACAGGATGCTGCAGAAAAGGGACAGGATGCTGCAGAAGAGGGACATGGTGCTGCAGAAGAGGGACAGGATGCTGCAGAAGAGGGACAGGATGCTGCAGAAGAGGGACATGGTGCTGCAGAAGAGGGACAGGATGCTGCAGAAGAGGAACATGTTGCTGCAGAAGAGGGACAGGATGCTGCAGAAGAGGGACAGGATGCTGCAGAAGAGGGACATGGTGCTGCAGAAGAGGGACATGATGCTGCAGAAGAGGGACAGGATACTGCAGAAGAGGGACAGGATGCTGCAGAAGAGGGACATGGTGCTGCAGAAGTGGGACATGGTGCGGCAGAAGAGGGACAGGATGCTGCAGAAGAGGGACATGGTGCTGCAGAAGAGGGACATGATGCTGCAGAAGAGGGACAGGATACTGCAGAAGAGGGACATGATGCTGCAGAAGAGGGACAGGATGCTGCAGAAGAGGGACATGATGCTGCAGAAAAGGGACATGATGCTGCAGAAGAGAGACAGGATGCTGCAGAAGAGGGACAGGATGCTGCAGAAGAGGGACAGGATGCTGCAGAAGAGGGACAGGATGCTGCAGAAGAGGGACAGGATGCTGCAGAAGAGGGACAATAGGACACATTGTAACGGCAATGAACAATCAAAGCATAATGAATTTCATCGAAAATGTTAGAAATTGTGTTTAAGTAATATTAGGTTTCAACTACTATAAAATTTAAAGTTTGTTTCAATTCATAATTATTTCAAGCTGTAACCAAAACAAAGGAAATAGTTGATCATCTTAATCATCTTAAGCATTTAATTCGTTGAAGGCAGGAGGGTGCACATTTCGTCTTTATAAGGGCAGAAGGGTGCTTCCAAAAAAGGACAGGACACAGCATGCATAACCCTCCAGCTCAAACCCCTAACCTTATATTGGTCGGTAGTAGCGAAAGAAAATTCTATAAAATATGTTTTGTCTCATTATAATAAGTGCTACATTTCGTCCCTACCAAACAACGTGAAAGCTGTTAGTCGCACTCACAGATATCAAGCACGTACTTAAGTCGTAACATCATCAATTCTACACTTTGATTAAAAATGAAAAGAAACGAACATCAATTCTGATACTTTCATATTCGTATTAATCTATTTCTAAAGTTATTGATATTCCATATTAGTGAAATCTGTTGTATAATAACAGGCTATAAACTATACATAAAACTATTGTGTATAAGTTGTTACTTTTAGGTAATACTCAAGCTCATTTTGCGCTAAAATCACTATGTGTATTTCAAAATATTTAGTTAGGATGTTTATCAACATAAGACATAAATGCGCTTTTAAAACCAGTGCAAACATTTAGAATTTGGAATCATGCTGTGCCGTTATCTAGAAAACATGACATTGAGATTGAGAAATGACTTTTAACGACTTTCCCGGGATATTAAGGCTTAACCTCCAAACGCCCAAATGCAAACCAGGACAATCTGAGTCATAATAGAGCTTGTACAGTTCACCGTCCGTCCAAACAAAAGCCTTTTATATGATACTAAAATTATCTGGGGACCACCAGGCATTCTATGTTTAACATTATCACCAATGGAATGGGAGAATAACCGGCGCATGTATACATCGGATACCTTAAAGGAACTCGTTCACGTGTAATACAGTCAGACATCGAAAAAAATAGTTGTTCTGTAAAATGTTGACAAATTTCTTATTTCGTATGAATGATAAAACACGATTAACATTTAAAATTTGAGCTCCATTGTTAAATAGAGGTCTGGGTATTTAGCTCAGTTAGTAATTAATCAATTTTATATATATATATATATATATATATATATAAAGATACGACCAAAAATGAATGGCAAATGTTTTGCTTTTGAAGATTTATTTTAGGCGTTTATGAAAATTTGTTTCAGTTGCTGTTTGGTGTTTGCCCTTCATACAGGCTAGTAAAATAACTCAATTTCAACACTTTTAAAAAATTGTACCAACATAAAATCTGTGAGTCCCATAAAATCGTTTCTAATCGCAACGACATAAAACTGGACTTAAACAACAGGTTACTCTCAGCAGCTGGTTTTTACCCGGCAAGTCATTAATTTAAGTGTAAAATCAGTTGTTTTAACTTACAAAACTGCTCCTTAATCGCCTGGGTTCATCATTCATCCTAGTGTTATTCCATATAATTCCATATAAAAAAGAAGGGGGAAAAGTATGTATTATATACTATATTTTAAATAGTTGCGGCCCATACTATACAATATGGCCAAGTCCAGTAGACCATGCCACCACTATCCGTTTATCATGGTGTAAGATGCACAAATAAATCATTTTTTATAATTTAATTCATCAGAAACAATTAGAATTAAATGTAAATACAACTTGAAATGTCCACTGCTTTTAACAATATAATTGCAATAGCTACACCAATAAGCTCAATGACAGAACAGCTCCATCCTTAATCACCATCCATAAGTCTTGTATCAACTATACTCAGCTTTGGCACAACCTTTTTCACTGTCACTTCAGAACCTTGCTGTCCATAGTTTTGTACACTATAGCCATGGCCTGGTATAGGGTTACACGCTGATGAAACATTAGGGCATGGTGCTTGTGTGTTGCTGGTAGCAATGGGTTCAACTGGAGAACTGTATCCTGGTGGTGGTACACGGATATCAGGGGGTGGGGCATTAAAGCCTGTTGATGGGGCAGGGTAGTGATGAACCTCAGGGGTTGGGGCATTGTAGCACGACATTGGGGCTGGGCATGTTGGAGGTGGTGGTGGCAGGACACTCCATCCATATGTCGCAGTTGCCATGTGAGGGCCTGAGGGTGGGGCTGGAGTATTAGCTGGTATGACCTCTGGTGGTGGTGTGAACATGTTGAATCCAGGGGGTGGCATGCTGACATCTACTGGAATGCTAGCTGCTGGCATTGGTATTTGAGAAACAAAGGAATTGTTGCTGTGTGCCGCTTTGTTTGATATCTTGTCAGCATTTGATACATCAGCCACAGCTTGCCCAGCACTTTTCGCCTGCGACACCCCTCTAAGTTCACTAAGCTTTTCCCCAACTATTTCCTCTACCTTGCAGACATTATCACTAGAACCATCTGACCCTGGCTTGCTCTCTCTGCCTGTAGACCACCCTGCCTCCATGTCCGCCAAGGACCGCCCACCTGCCTTGTTTCCACGGTTACCAGGGGTTTTGTAGTAGAATGTGGGCGGGGCAAACTCGTCCTCCCTCTCTGTCCGCTGCTTCTCCAGCCAGGCCTGCTCAGACTGCTCAGGGGTCACTGATGAAATATCAAAACAAAATGATATGAACATTTGTTTGGTAGTCACATCCTTTGTCAAGTCCAGATAAAATGCAACATTCATACATCAAGATTCAAAGGAAATTAATTTCAAATCTGAAAAGTTTGACAGACCCAAACAGTCTACTTTTAGCATACACTTTTGAAATCACATTATTTAGATATAAATCAAGATGGGCAAGACATACATTTCAAACATGAACCGTTTGATTTATAAGCATCCTCAAGGCTTATTTATGTGTATCACCAACCATGTTTTCCCTTGTCCCAGTCCCGAGTTAGAGGCGCATGGGCCCGCCAGCTGTCGTCCCGGGTCAGGGGCTTTGGCTCCACCTGCTCTGATAGTTTCGGGCCGATGTTCTCATCTTCATCTGAGATAACTTTCTCCTCTGTTAAAAAATGATATGATACAAATTGATCATTTTATATTCTTAAAAATCTTTCTTTGTTTATTTTATTAATTTTCAGTCAATTAATCGATTCATTCTGTAATTAATGAGTGGAAACATATCTTAGTGATAAAACTTCATGCATTCACATGTATTAGTAATACACCAAAAGCTTGGACCATATTTATGTTTTATCAATGCTCCAACTATTCAAAATATCTTAAGCATAACAGGTTTAAGCATCACTTTTATAACTTGCTAACACTTGCAATAATAAACCAAAACACAATTATCATGATTATCTATAAAAAAAATATTAAAAGTCTTAAAACTCTTTAAAATGAGATTTTACAAAATCAAAATAAAAGTAATGAGCTAAGCCTGATCCTGTTAACAGTGACTTTAGATATAAAAAAACACACTTCATAACACACCCACCCACTCACCTTCCTCCTCTTGGGGTAACCCCAGCTTCTCCCGTTTGCGCTGTTTCACCTTGGCTAGCCGCACTGCAAGGGCAGCCTTCCTCTTCTCTTTCACGCGCTCACTCCTACTCCGTTCAGACTTCGTCTAAATGTCAAACAAGTCATAGGTTATATATAATCAAAGAATATATATGTCCCTTCTTATGATGCATCTACAGTGTAGCTTTAAGATTTTGAACTAATTTGAAGCAAAAATGAACTGCTTAAGTGTTGCATAGTGAAACTATTATAAAATCAGATATATTCCAACTGTTTACTATGCATATGGCCTTTACCATTGTTTATATTTCTACAAAGTACCATGCTAAAACCAAACTGTTTTTGAGTTATGGGTAATATTTAAGGCTTTGTACTGCACAGAGCGATTGACACTAATGGTGTCCCAAGGATCCTGATCATACCGAGTATCATAAAGGGACAACTCTAAGTCAGGTATGCCATTAGGACACCATAATGTATAAAGAAAATAAGTTAGGAATTAAAAATACATATTTATTTCAAGCAGAAATTTATGTAACTAAACTGACACTTAAAAACTAAACGAAAGAATTGAAGAGCTTCTTGACATCATGCTTGAAATTCTTAGTAAAACAGGTTAACACTGCTTAAAAAGGAAACAGTTAAGCTAGAAAACCACTACATCTATTTTTAAAACTGACTTATTTACAATACAGCATTCTGATTAAATAACACTGTAAGTAAAAGTATGCCTTAGATTTAATATTCTTGGTCAAATTGCATATACTGTGACTTGATGCAGACCTGGTCGCGCAGTTTGTGGAGCTGGTCCATTTGTTCCTGGCGTGACTCTTCCTCCCGGTCAAACTTGTAGAACCCAACACCATGGGTACGCACCTCTAAAACAAGTTATTGGTCATGAAAATAGTAATTTTTAGCAACACTCTCCTTAGTATAAAATAAGTTGTAGTGTCTTATGTTATCAGCATGTGAAGATGATACCAGCAGATAATATATTTTACGTAAAAGACAAATGTTTTGTGAGCATTTTATGTCTTAGACAAAATTGCAACTTTACTGTCTGCCATTTTAAGGATTTTGGTACTGCTATGTAAGACCTCATAGATACCCCTTTTTACAACACTATAGTTAGTCACCCTAGTGCAAAAACTCAATAACTGCATATAGAAATAGAAGCAGATAGTGAGTTCTTGTATTAAAGTGACAAGATATAGAATAAGGCATGAACTACAGGTAGCTGTCAGATATGGCTGCTGTTTTAAGAAGGAAAAAGTTCATTTACAAAAGAGCTCACCCTTATGCTGTACATCTGCGTAATGTATGGGTCCCTGTTTCTCCTGCTCCATGGTCTCCGTTTCCTGCCTCTCCCAGGCCTGACGCTCCAACTCCCGACGCATATCATCCGACATCAGACTTAACCCCTCGCCCCTATGGTCTCTGTGTGGGAAAATGTCATCATAACATATTGCATAAGGAACAACCCTTCGCCCTCCCAGGCCCTGCATGGGAAATGGTTATTAACAGGTGTTGCAGTTACTTTCTGTATTGCATTACAAATCCAGTCTTATGGGCAATGTTTAGCTTACAGTGTTTAACTTAACATATCTCTATGCATTAAAGATCATACTTGGAAAACAATGCTGCAAATATTCACCTGAGCTCTTCAAAGTCTTTTCTACGTGTTGTTTCCAGTTCTTCCTTTACCCTATAATATACAGTCACAAGGAAATAAGTATTTCTATCATTACATAAAAAAGTAACATCTTTGTTATGGATTGAAAATTGCCCAGAAAGACTATCTATGAAATTCGAAAAATGTAATAAGAATTAAAACACATTAGCTATCAGTTATTCATAACACAATTAAAAAATCTGTTTATGTTTTATCGAAATATAGTCAAATCTGTAAAGGAAAGGAAGGCACTGACTGAATAGAGGGCACATTACAGTATAATGTTCATTACAGGCTATTTACTTCTCAAGGCATACAAGTCAATTTTTTGGTGCATTCCTTATTTCATCAGTTATAACTGATCTAATACTGTGCTCCGCAGCCTAAATTCTGGTTAAAGCATATATTTTAAATAATACAAGCCCAGCCTTTAAGCCAGGCTGCTACTTGACCTTTTCCTGTCCCGTAGCTGCAGATCCTGTTTTTGCAAGGCAGGCAAGTCTCGTCGAAGACAGCTCCGTGTCCTTCCATAGGCATCTACATAGTCAACCCTGCAATGGGGACTGATTAAATAGCCTGTAGCTTACTGAATTTCTGCATCCGGTTAAATTACAGTTTTGCTCCCAAAGAGTTTCATAATCTTAGTCCATTAAAACTACAACAAGAATAGTCCTATTATCACACATGCTTATATGGTTTTTAACAATTGCAATAGCTTGTCTCTACATAATGTGACTTTATTGTCACAAGAAGGTCTTTGAAAAATACATCTACAGCATTATACTTTTAAAAGTTTAAATAATAACCTTATAAATGAAGATGAGAACTAAGTAATCATGCAATAGTTTACCATTCATCATCAGGGGTCTGTGGCTCAGGTACTGGTTGTTCCAACAGCTGCCTCTCCATCTCATCCTCCATTCCTGCAAGCTCATCACTGGCTCCCTGTCCTTTCTGGTTCCCTGCATATTCCTCTTGTCTGGCAGCCTCATCTCGTCTTGAGACCACGCGGTCAATAGCCTTTTTCTGGAAGTCAACGAGGAACACTCCACTGCCGTCTTCCTCTACAACATGCAGACATAAAATTGTAAAATGAAAACTTTTTACAAGTGTATTTGTCGATGTGTCAATGAACAAAATATTAGGAATAATGGTATATCAATAGTTGCTCACGTTGCTTTGATGTCTAGTTTCTTAAAGAATTAAACCAACTTAAAATCTTGACACGGAATGTCATGGTAACATTGATAATATTTATATGAATAAGTTTTTTATGTTAGGTCAAAATATTCAAGACTACCTACCAGCTAATCAACATTGTCTTGTGTCTTTGTGGTGATTGCTTCTTTGTTCAGAAAGATTTTTGCATTTTTGTGATCATGAAGAGATTTTTTTTCTTTTTTATAAATGATTTTTTTTATTTGAAATTATATCAGTAAGACGCCACACCACTCAATTGATTGGGTAGTCTGGAGCAGTTTGACACAAAAACATAGCTATATTACCAACTTTTCCCACAAATATGCAATGCTCTTTGAGCCAAAATCTTCTTTTATAAAATTTGCTTAACTCCTTATTACACCAAAACAACTTCCAAACTTTAAATGATGTACCGGGTATGTTTTACTTCTGTTATATAATGTTTCTCAATTTTACATAATTATAGTTACATGAACTTCTGAAACAATTTAATTATATGTTATAAATACTTTACCAACTTTGATTTTTCGGCTCCGATTTTGACATTTTTCCGCTGCGTCCTATCTTATATATTAAGGGTTTTTACCCGTTTTTTCAACTATGTTTTTGCCTGCGTCCTATCTATGCTAGCGTCCTATACATGATATAATACGGTATGTTTTACTTCTGTTATATAATGTTTCTCAATTTTACATAATTATAGTTACATGAACTTCTGAAACAATTTAATTTTAGGCCTTACCCATCAACTTTTGACCTGTGGAAAGTCCTTTAATGCAAGAACACAGATTTTATATGCAAGCTGAAAAGTGCAAAATGGAAAGGATATACAATACCTGGTATATCACTGCCATGTGACATCTGTTCATATAGCAGAGCCTTTGCCTCTAGACTTTTTCTGAAAAACAACAAGATTAACAAGTTTATCATACTGCATGAAATGACAGACCAGACAGTTTTTATAACAATGCAAATGCTTGATTTTCATATTCCTTTTACTATATGACAGCTTATTTTTAATATAAAACAAAATCATAAAACATCAAATCCAGTGTGGTTTCAGGTTATGCTACATTAATTGTGTTTAGCTTGATTGTGGTGAACACAACAGTATAATAGAATAAGGGCTGACACAGGAATGGGACAAATGCCTAAGAAAGGTCTTGTTAAATAGATTACCAATAGTAATTGGCCCAAGCTACTTCAATTATTGATCGGAAATGTGTTTTTTTCAGCTGAATGTCACCACTACCTAGGCTTTTGACCCACTGACCTTAAAATAATTAGGGTTCACCTGTTTGTAATGACCAACCTGCCTACAAAGTTTAAGGTTCACCATGACCATGACCTTTTATCCTCTGACCTCAAAATAGTGAGGGTTCATCTGCAGGTCAGAAAAAGTTGCCTACAAAGTTTGAGGTCCCCAGGACCTAATTTTCTCTATTTATTGATCAGAAATAGATTTGGCTCAAGGTCACCACAAAAGTTGATCTTTGAGCATGACTAATACTACTGAGAACTTTCTATAAGTGTCCACTTAAACTTGTTAGAACTCTTTAGGTTATTAAACAACAATTGTTCAAATGTTCATTCATTATTTTAAAACCTTCTTTCTAGATATAATTATTCAGTTCGAAATACAGCGTAACATTCAAAGCTCATCCCTAAACCTCACTCCAGTCCAAAAGGACTCGACCAGGTGAACTCACCGGCCCTCTCTCCTTTACATAGAAAATGATCCAACTTACATACTATGCAAATGTGACAGCTTAACAACCCAAAGCGCATTTGTACCAAGTCAGCTGTCAACCACTTCCGCATTCATTGACAATCAAATATGCCCAACAATAATTACTAAACATTCAGTATGAAGACAAAAATCCATTTCCATAAAAGCTAATTATATCTTAAAAATAACGCAAATAATATCATTATGTTACATTCTTAAGTTATTGAATGGAAACAAATTTACAGCCCAAGGTCAACATTATCTTGACGTTTGACCCACTGACCTCAAAATAAATAGGGTTAATCTGCTGGTCATGTCTGACCTTATTATTAAAATTGAGGTCCCTGGGCTTAGGTGTTCAATTTGAGTGCTTTTCCTGATCAGAAAGAAACCAGTACAGATATCTTTTGTTATATAAGAGCACAAGGGGAAATGGGCCTTGTGAGGCAAAAACTCACTACCTGTATACTACTAGATGAAGATTTTAAGAGTCTAGTTAAGTGGCCAGCCAATCCTTCAGTTCTAGGAACATTCCCAATGCAAGGCTTACCTGGCCTTATCAAAGACATCCTCCTCTTCCTGCCTCTCCTCCACATCCCGTGCAGCCCGCTCACTAACTCCTGCATTACGCTTGCTGAACAATCCTGGTTTCTATAACAGTGTTATAATTATTTTTGTCTAAAACTTAATGAAAGATGACAATGTTATTGATAATAATACCCAGTTACAGCAGAAAGGTTTATCAGTTGGTCCTATTTTCACCATTCAAGGTTTTAAATCACAAAATTTGTTACTTTATGTCTGAGAACCAAACCACTTCTTTACACATACAATATATTTACAAGAAAAACCTTTATAACCACTTTAGCATGTTGAACTGTCACTTGGTCAACAAACTCTAAAATGACCTGAAATAAAACATACAGTGATAGCCAATTACTACCTTGATGGGGGCTGTATGCTTCCCCTTAATGAACCCCAGCCCTGTTGAGGCGGCACCGATTGAGGTCAGCTTCTGCTGCCGGTACTCTTCCTGCTTCCGAAAAAGCTCAGCCTTTAACTCAACCATCTGAAGAAACAAGAACATTTTTTAACTAGAAATAAACAATGACATGCATTATCCTGCAAATCATGATCAATTAATGGAATGGTATTGGAGAACATTCTCTAGTAAAATGACCTGAGTTGTCATGTTATCTCATTTCAAACCTTTGCCAATTCGACCCCTTACTTTGTTTATACTTATTTAAAACAAATGACTGATTTTGTTAAGGACGGGTGTGGCCATATGGTGGGTCATGTGGGAGCAAGACAAATCGGCCCCTTACCAAATCGGCCTACTACCAAATCGGCCCCTAAGACGTTTCGGCCCTGCCATTTCGTCCCCTTAATTAAAATGACTCGAGAAGTTTCGGCCCCTTAGTGATTTTCAATAGAGACATTTCGGCCCCTTAATTTTATTTTATTTTTTATCTTGAGTAATTTAAACAGTACAAAATTTGTCTTTGAACCATGCGTTCTTTTTTGCAAGGCAAACTGTTAGTGTTGTGGGTGTGAAAAAGACATTCAAAGACGTGTGAATGAATAATTGTCTTTAATTTGTTAATGTTATTTAGAGTTGATTGAAGAAGATTTGAGTAATATAAACAACGTAAGTATATATATTAAATCGTTTCTAAAAGTGGGTACCATTTGTTTTAAACGTGTTGCGTTTTTTAAAAATGCCTTTACATTTCAACCATTAATTTGTTATCTATGTGGTATACTATTGCTCCAGAATAATTATTAATTATCATTTTTGACAATTAGTGTTTTATCTAAACATAATTAGGAAATAATGTTTGTTTTATAGATATGAATTGCAAACAAGATACAACTTGATAGTTCAAATGCAGTTTAAAAAGAGTAAAACAATATATACGTTATAAAAAAGTGAAATAATATTCTGTTTGAGGTGCGAAGAGATAATTGGTATTAATCTTTTGAGTGTAAGTGTGAGAATTAGCGGTTGGGAAAGTTGGAACAAACCTTGTAGACGTATTTATAAGCTTGTAAACACAAAGTGTCACAATTTCAACGCCTGATACCTCTGTGGAATGTGACAATTCGCCATAAGACCGTCTGTCTAAAATCACCGTTTAAGCCAGTATGGTTTTGCATACGTATTCAATATAAGATTAATAATAGTTTGTTTTTTTCATCCTTATATATACCTGATTTGAATATAAATAACTGAATTTCATAAAATTTATAACTTATATCGAGAGCGTTACAGGGACATCAACGCCAGGATCATGGATGAGTGGGACTCATACGATTCGCATATGGTCACCTGCGATGAGTTCCTGAAAAATGTTGGTGCCATCTACGGCGGGCGATAGGTGTCTGGTCAAGACTGATGTTAGACAATGGACATGTCATTATACATAATATTAGCAACATAGTTATGTATAATATTTAAAGATTATTTAAAAAAAATGAAGTTTAAACATTTCTTCTTCAACTCTATTTCGTCTTATAAAAATATCTCGTGAATAAATCTTAACATGTTTTCAAGTGTACAGATATTTTCTTTAAATCTATTTTTATCTATATCTTTGTATGCATGTATATTGCTTTGTCTCTTAAAATAAAAAAAATGAAATTACATGTTTTTTACTTATATTTAGAAATAAAATAAAAATATGTTTTCAAGTGTACAGATATTTTCTTTAAATCTATTTTTATCTATACCTTTGTATGCATGTATATAGCTTTGTCTATTAAAAAAATACAATGAAATTACATGTTTTTTACTTAAACAATGTATTTAGATATAAAAAATAAAATAAAAATAAGGGCCGAAACGTCTCGGTAATCAGGGGCCGAAACGTCTACGGGATGGGGACGATTTGGTAAGGGGCCGAAAAGGTAACCGTTTGAGCTAGGGGCCGATTTGGTAAGGGGCCGATTTGTCTGGTAGCCTGTCATGTCAACGCAATTGCTGCCTGTGCTATTTCTAAGACTAAGAACTGGACACAGACATCCATTCCCAAAAACTTAAAAAAACAATGTTCTTTAAAAAAATGTTTTTTTACTATCACTAATTGAAATATGCACATACAAAATTTAAGTTCTACAAAAGTTATGTGTTTTTATGATGTCCGAAAGAATATCCGAATTCATAATCAACTGCGTTAGGTTATCGAATAAAATTAAACGGCAACACCGAAAAAATATACCGAGGAAGAGCTGACTTCTGCTTCTGATCTTTCACATTTCTGCATGACTGTCTCTACGTTTTTGCAGACATAAATACAAAAAAATATTGGTTCTCTAAATCGACAAATTTCTCCAGTTTTTCGATTTTCCACAACACAATATATTTTTAGACACACCAAGGCGATCTGACAGAGGTTGGCCTTTTTGGACGAAACTTTCAACTTGATTTTTACAACACAGAAACAATGCTCCATCGAATTCTAAATACAACAGGGGTAAACACCAACATATCAATTTAAAAAAATCAAATTCTTAAGATGACAATTTGCTGAACGCGAAAAAAAAGTTTGATGACCTTGTTCGGTTCAAGAGTATCAAGTTAATGTAGTTAATACAGTATTAATGCACCAGTTAATTGTAACAACGGCCCCCTAGGTCCGGGGGTATACCGGGGATAGCCGGGGAAATGGCCCCTATTTTTACATTTCAGGTGGCCCGCAGTACTGGGTGAATGCAGTGGTTTTGTCTTCCGCTAAATATAGCGGGGAATGGGCCTCACTTAGAGTCCCTGGGTGCGGGGGCATTTTTTTTGGGGGGGGGGGTCACCAGCAGTTCGTCTCCACAGGGCAAGGATTTTGCCCGGGCTTGGCTGGACCAAAAGTCAAAGTCTCCGTTATTCCCCGGACCTAGGGGGGCGTGGTTACAATTAACTAGTGCATAACACTGTTCAACAGTATTTCACTGCAACTACAAGGTTACTAGCTTCAGTGTTCAGCTTTAATTTTCTGTTTGTTTGTCTTCTTACCAGATAAACTAACAATTTTTAACTCTTAAACTTATAGTTTCAAATAAAGTCATGATATTGTCGTAGCATTTGTGATCGAGTTGGCTGTTGTCCCAGAGCTGTTGATCACTGTTGCTTGAGACCATTTTAAAAAATAACAACATTAAAATCATATTTAATATGAAACTTAGTACAATGTGCATATAACTCTTGATATCATTTTTTACACTTATCATCAAATCATAATGATCCCTGATTGGCTGAGAACTATAGGCTATAGGGTGAGCATTGGCATCTGTTTGCAGTCCTCTTGTTTTATATATCAAACTCAAATAAAGAAAAATAAATATTTAGAAAAAGTTTTTTTATAAAGTAAACCCGAGGCAGGTTTCTTACATTATATTAATCCACCAACCCAACTAGTGGAACCAAAAATGATTGCCATGGCTAATATCACAATCAATAAGAACTTTTCTGTAATATGGCCTAGCTTGAAATGGAAGCCGAACATCGGCACTGTGCGAAACATCCGCAAAATCAGCATGAGATATCCTGCTGGCTATTCTGTTTATTTACTCAGGCACATACTTATTTGGCATGTGATCATTGTAGGATGATGATAACGATGATGATGATCATGATCATTAGCGTGAGGATCATGATCATGATGATGTAATTTTATTCATACATATCACTCGTTGAAATATATTTTCCTTATTTTCCTTGCAGCCCTTTACACAGTTTGCAAGAAACCTCACACAAGTTTCAGGACTTAATGTAAGTATGTAATTATTATTTTATACACCTTTCTATCTGGTGGGCACACACAAGATCTAAACAAACTGCAAAATTGCTTGTCTTAAGCCCATCTTGGGAACGGTGAAATTTGTAAACACATTGGGTAGGGGATGTTTTATGCATCAAAATTTCATTTCCCATGTTGAGGCAAAACATAAATAGATGCATTTGAATTTATTTTAAATAAATGTATCATGAATGTATTTTATCATGTACATTTTCTAGGGTTAACAATTTGCACTTTTATAGGGGGGCCATTTTTCTGGGTCTGTAAATTGCAGTTCATATATTAACATATCACATTTAATAACATAATAATTGTGTTGATGTATAAGGTACATTTTTGCTTTGCTACAGGATGTAGTGATTGTGAGTGCTGTGCGGACCCCAGTTGGCTCCTTCCTCAGCCGTCTGGCCCCTCTCACAGCTCCACAGCTGGGTTCTATTGCAATCAAGAATGCTGTCGAAAGAGCAGGTGATCAATTAATTATGAATTATCGAACTGCATGGAAACCATTTTGTTACTTCCAACCTCTATAATCTGAATTAAAATACATTTATGCATGTGATCAAAGGATAAGAATGTTTTGTTCAAAAGGTAGGGATGTTTTCTTCCAAAGATGACATTTTTTTTCAAAAGGTAAGAATGTTTTGTTAAAAAAGTAAGGATGTTTTCTTCCAAAGATGAGGACTTTCTTTTTCAAAAGATATGGATGTTTTGTTCAAAAGGTAAGGATGTTAATTCCAAAGGTAAGAATGTTTTGTTCAAAAGATAAGGATGTTGTGTTCAAAAGATAAGGATGTTGTGAGAATTCATATTTTAATCAATCCATAGTTTTAAGGGAATGATTTCTTTATTGATAATATCCTAGTTTATTTGCAGGCAGCATAATTTACATTTAGCCATTTACAAACATCATTTTTTTTATTGATAATAAGGAATGTAATGTAATTTTCACAATTGCTAACTTAAATGTAATGTAATTTTCACCAAAAGTAAGTTAAATAAATAGAAGCTCTATAAGCATTATGCTATTTCTACAGAATTTATTGAAGAACATTTAAATTTATTTTATATTTTGTATTCAGGTATAGCTCCAGATGCGGTACAGGAGGTGTATATGGGAAATGTGCTACAAGGCATGGAGGGTCAGGCCCCCTGTCGCCAGGCAACACTAGGGGCAGGTAAATACAGCGGAAATCTTTCCTAGTTCAGACGAGCCATTATCACAGCTATTTCACAAACCTAATATAGTGCATATATTAGAACTTGCTCATTTCTTGTAGCTAATTGTTGAACAAGAAAAGTCTGATTCTAAAAGCTAAAATAAGTATTATTCACATTACTCACAATTTGCAAGAATGTGTATTATTTATCAAACTGGGTTGGTTGGAAGGGAACATGTCTGATATCCGCTAGGCCTATTCCATCCAGGTCTGCCAATCATTACACCAACAACAACGGTGAACAAGGTGTGTGCATCTGGTATGAAGTCTGTCATGATGGCTGCCCAGAGCATTATGTGTGGACACCAGGTGGGTAACAAAACATCCCTCCCCCATTTTCCCAGGAATATTGTACATTTATATCAGATATTGAGAAGCTGTTATTTTTTATTGATTCACTGTTCACCTGGTTAATTCCAATTCAGTTCATACAGATAGTTGTATACAGTAAAAGAACATTGAAAACCAAATGTCACGATTTTGTAATTTATTTCTATAAACAGAAAACTACCAGTGTGGCATTTGTTGTTCGAAAACATTCGAACATAGAGTGGACAAATGTACAGTATATAGCTTCAGGCTTTGACATAACCATATTTAACTTCTACAGAACAAAAATATGGTTAATACATGTGTGTGGTATATTAAGCTCTTTTATGATCAACTTATTTCATTATTTTTTCTGTGTGCATGCAGGAAGTGATGGTTGCTGGGGGGATGGAGAGCATGTCCAATGCCCCGTACTACATGAAGCGTGGAGTGACGCCCTATGGCAAGGTTGAGCTACTGGTATGTTGGACTATTGCAATCTATGTCTTTGTGGAAATAATGCTAGTTTTGCGAAGAAAAATCTAGTGGTTACTCTTAAAGTTATGTTCATTTTGTAATTCTTTTATCTCTGAGTACAATTTACAGAAAACTTGATTTGTCTGTTCAAATATATGGATCTGTTGGGAAAAACCTTTGTTTTATATATTTATGTATGTATGTATTTCAACATGTCCTGTGATTAAGTTGTGATATGGATCATTAACACACCAAAGTGAATAGATGGCTTATTAATGTTGATAACATCATATTTGATTACTTTGTATTTTCAAAAAGAAACTAAAATTATGAAGCCTCATTTGTTTGCAGGATGCTATTGTGTATGACGGTCTCACAGATGCCTATGGAAAGTTTCACATGGTAAGTGTTGTGGTAGAGAAGTCTTCTTTACATTTTATTCATATCATTTATTTCCAGGTCACCAGTTCAATGTTAAGTTTTGCTACGTTATGTATGTTTGTTATTAATGTAGGGGAATTGCTCATTGAGCTAATGATTCTTGTTATCTTATACCCGACTTCAAATAAAGATTCTTATATCTTGTATCATTAATTTACTACTTTATGACATGTAACATACCTGGTTAAACTGACAACTACCAGGTATACTGTGGATTGTTTTTATTTTGAAGGCTTTATTTATTTTCACTTCTCTTTATTATAACTGTAGTTTGTGCCAAAGTTTGTGGTTTTGTGTGAAAACCTGATAATTTCGATTTCTTTAAAAATTGATAATCACATCAAACTGTAAACACCTAACATATGAAATAATAACAATATCATACCTTTCCACTTAAGTTATTGGAATTGTGTCCCATTGAAAAATATAAAAATGTTAATGCTTCATCTTCTTTTGATTATCATCCAGTCAGAGGTTAAAGTCACAGTGACCTTGAAAGTGAAAAGCTTGTTGAAGTAATGCCTTGACCTGTGGACCTCAAACTTTAGTTGGAGGTTGGATGTGACCAGTAGATGACCCATATTAATTTTCAAGTAATCAGGTCAAAGGTCACAGTGACCTCCTTGAACGTGAAAAGCTTGTCCGAATGTATATTCGACAATGCCTGGACCTTTTGTCCCCAACTTTGACTACGTGGTATGGTGTTACCAATAGATGATCCTTATTGATTTTGGGGTCATTAGGCTCAAAGGTAACAATGACTGTGAACACCAAAAATTGTCCTAGTGATAACTTGACAATGCCTTCACCAATGGTCCTCAAACATGATGGGGAGGTTAGAAGTGATTAGTAGATGACCTCTTTTACTTTTGAGGTCATTAGGTCACGGTCACAGTGACATTGAATGCAAAAACTTTGTATTATTGATAACTAGAGAATAAAGAGACTGGACTTGTCCATCTCTCATTCCCTGCTGCCAGGAGAATACATGTTTTTTCTGCAAAATATCGGCCATCAACTCAACCTTTTTTAAAAACATTTACCTACTATCGTGAACTTTGAATGGATATTGGTCATAATCTTAAAACTTACTCTTAGGCATCCAAAGTGAAATGACAAATAAGCTGGCATTTCAGTCCATGCATATTTAATGTAATTGTCCTAATATCCCTGACAACATTGGGCTCAGGGTTGTTAGGGGGCTTAATGTTAACAAACATCTCTTGTTTTAGTTTAGATAATCGGATATATCTGCAAATATTGATACAGATAGTTCTCACATGCATAACCATTCGCAGGGTGTATGTGGAGAGAACACAGCAAAAAAGATGAACATAAGCCGTGAAGCCCAGGATGATTATGCAATAAGGAGCTATAAATTGAGCCAGGCCGCAGCAGAGGCAGGGGCATTCAAGGATGAGATCGTCCCTGTACAGATACCAACAAAAAAAGGTAACTAATGGCTGCAAGGTTAGGGTTATCATATAAAAAGGAAACAAATACAGATAAGACTCTTTTTAAGGAGTGATTTCAGCTGGATTGTAAAAACAACTATGAGCTGATATAAATTACATTTTAGTCTGTTTCCTGGGTAGAAACCAGTATTCAGTTTTAAGAGGCTAGGAGAACGTGACTCTACCTTATGATCTCTTGGGTGAAAAGTGGACACTTAGACCACTTTGCCCCTTAATAAGAAATTATGAACAAGAACAGCGGGGCAAGTACATCCAAAGAAAGTAAAAAAATGAGCTTGAGTGTGATCCCAGATGCTGTGGTAAGATTGTAAAGCTGCATATGTTGTGTTATTTAGGGTGTTTTTCATGAGATGCCCTTACATGCTGCAGGTGACCCGGTGACTGTAAGTGAGGATGAGGAATACACCAAAGCCAACTTCGCAAAGTTTCCCCAGCTCAAGGCCGTCTTCCAGAAGGATGGTAGGTGGTCAACAGTCTGCTTTCTCATAGTAACAGACATGTCAGTATGTCAGCATAATGTCTATTTTTTGTACCTGTGGCTCAAAGCCTTCTTGAGAAGCATGGTCAGTTATCATGTTCAATATTCCACTTGTTCACTGTTAAATCAGTAAATAAGTGCAACCAATGTTTATTTCTTCTCAAATAAGTACTCAAATTGCTGTGTGCATTTGGTTGGGATCAAACACAAACTCTAGTACCAGAGACTGACCAGTGCACCAAGGCGCCATTAAAGGGCTGCCATATATGTACTATTTTTGTAGACTTTCATTCCTCTTGACAATTTCATGTTCTTCATGTTATTCTTTGTATTCTGTAATAATCCTTCTAGTGGAGGTTTTATTAGGAAATTTGCTGAATATTATTTCTATTTGAAGAGGTATGTGATCGCACAAATAACTTCCTACCTTGGAAAAGTGACTCAACATTATGAGTAGATGTGTGTTACCTAAAAGAAGGGAGGAGAAGTTTGTCTTTTCCTAGAAAACAATCTCTAGTTCAACATCATTTCTATTCAGCGCAGGGCTCAAGATTGTTTGCAATTGGCATTCAGTGACAGTAGTAACTGTTTTTCTTACCTGTTAAATTTCCTTCTAAAATACAGCATGATTTAAACATGGACACCAAGACTAAATGGGCATATTTTACACATTGTTTTTTTGATTCTGTATCACACAGTAGCCTAGTGTGCATGGGGAAGTCTATTTCTGCACTACTTCTATGGAAAAGAAGTTATACACTCTTTGTTTGATTTGAAAGGCTATTCTTATTTATAAAGTACTTTCAACGTGTGTATTCCAAAAAATAATATGTAAGTTGTGTGAACTTGGGATGGTATGACCTCTCATTGCTTGCATATATCTGATGTGTAGTGTTGTTGCATGCAATAGGGTGATACCACCCCTGGAGTTTAATGTCTCTCTGTTTTAGGGACCATTACTGCAGCCAATGCAAGCACACTGAATGACGGTGCTGGGGCCATCGTGCTTATGTCTGCCAAGGCTGCTGACCGCCTAAAGGTCAAACCCCTTGCTAGAATTCTTGGTAAGTGGCTGTGATTTGTTACACTGAAGGCAAATTTTTATTTTGAAGGAAGGAAACCATATGTTGGTACTTCTGTATATAGATGTATTGTTCCTTAAACAGTTATCAATGTTTTGGTATTGGAAGATGAAACTTGGTTGACAAAAAGATGACCAGGGAATTTTGGAAGTTTATTACTCTCTAATAATGGGCTAAGTTACTGAAATTCCAAAGCTGAGTAATTCAAAGTAAAAAAAAAATAGTTAAGGAGAAAACTTCCAAAGGTGAAGGCTTAAAAGTTTAAAATATCAAAACCTGGTGTCATGTTATTTTTTGACCACATTTTCAATAGATCTTGACGTAAAATAAATTTTTTGAATACAATTTTGTGAAGTTGGCATAACATTTAAGTTTTTTAACATAATACTTTGACAAAAGTGGAAAAAATTCTTAATGTTTGGGAGACATAAACTTCGACACTTCTGAGAAATACTTGATAACACTTCTACATATTTGGTGCTGATTCTGGAGAGATTCAGGTCAAGGTCAGTGTTGTTTCTGGTAGTATACTCAAATCTAATGCTGAGGATAATGTTCCAGTTCAACTTTACTCTATTTAATTACAGATTTATTCGTTACATTGACAGGTGTTTAAACTTTATGACTTTGCCTCAAAGCATCCAAATTGTTAATTTCTATTTTCTTGACCAAATTAAAGTTACACTCAATACATTTTTAGTTTGTAATAATATACATTTAATATGTATTTAAGACCTCCGCTCCAAGTTATATAAACTGAGGCAGCATTTTGCTATATACCTATTCTGTCATTATATATTTTTAAATGTATACATTTTGCAAATGTGTTTATGCAGGGTTTGCTGATGCAGCCATAGATCCAATAGACTTCCCTACAGCGCCCGCTTACGCCATTCCAAAGGTTGGTACTCATACAAGTATTTAATGGTATCTGGTATTTGAAGAAAAAAAGTTGAGGTTATTTATATGGCCCTAAATGGGGAAAATATAAATTACCACAGACAGAAATAGATATATTTATTAACAATAATTTATGTTCACAGCCAATGGTAAATGGGTAACGTAAAACAAAAACCACCCCTGTCTTGAGGAGACATTTCATCGTAGCATAAATCAGTATCTAATAGACTTGCAATTTATTAAAGTGTTTCTTGGTGAGCCTGACTAGGGATGGGAATTAGTGGAAAAAAATTTGTAGAAAGTCCTGCATTTTCTATACAAACAATACGAGATAATTTCTAAAACATTTTACTAAATGATCCTGTAAAAATAAGATCAAATAAGATTGATTTCAGATCAGAAGATTAAATAAATAACACATGCATTCACACAGTCATTTTTAGGGCTGATTGTTCAGTGCTTTGTTAAAGTTAACAACGTGAATAATGACTTTGTTGTTGACTATTACAAGTGAATTATTTGATTATGTGCTCATAGGTTTAAATAAAATAAGTACAGCTCAAACATCATATTAGAAATACTGCAGATTACCAGTGTATCCATAAAATTTCCTGTGCAATGAAGATTTGAAAGATTTTGGAGAAAACCGCTGTAGGGAAAGTGCCTATAGAGTTATATAGGGAAAATATGGTTAAGCAGTTCTCACGACTTAGTCTTTCAACAGATCAACTTACTTCCTACATATATGTTAGGATAATTCTTGCCCTTTAAGATGATGGTTTTGTATTAATTTTATGATTTTTACATTTTGGTCCTTTTTAAGGGTTTTGTTGGTCATTAAAAGTTACATTGAAATAAGAAGGAGCTAAAATTTGTTTTGCTATTTAAAGTTGTTATAGAAATCCGATCACTTAGCTTCCAGCGTATTATGATGCAGAATTATTTTCTTTTTCAAATGCACTTTTCGAAATAATGAATTTTTAAATATCTTTTGGTCCTTTTTGAACATTTACGTAAAATTTGTAGAGAATCAATGCCCAGAAATTGTGTATTCAACTGTACAATAATGGTTTTATGGCCCACCACGCGGCTTATTCACAGCAGGATAGAAATAATCCATCAGCAAGGTTATGACACTGGGTTGACATGTGCAAGAAATGTCTTACATGGAATTTTGTCAGCAAATTTTTGTAACCAGTGCACTAGGAATTCATAACGTCAAAATACCATTAAATCAACGTTTTGTTATGGAATATAAGGGAATACCTGTCTAAATGTCAATACAACATAAATGACATTTTACTTGACTTGTATCGTTAAAGTACTAAATGATAGCAACTGCAGTTAATATTTTATTTTAGCTGTTCTTATCCGAATTTCACACCCATTTTTTTGTTACACTTCTATTACAAAAATTACCAAACTGTTAAAATAAAGGTGTGGAAATGGCCCCAATTTAATGTCTTGATAAACGATCAACTAGAGACTCCAACAAAAAGATGGAATATGATATGTAAAAGAAATAAGTTTATCAGAGATGATTTGATATTTCAGTACTATAGAACAGCTCTACCTAATTATGGGTAAATCTAAAATCATCCAAAACTGAAATTTTTTATCACAACTTATAATAAAAGGACAGGTCAACTTTATGACCCTCATAAGTTCTGTTTTTCTTATCTGCCTAATCTTACACTGCGTCCAGTAGATAAATCAGTTCTAAACTAGCGTATCTTAACGCTACTATTGCACTGAGCGGAGAAATCGATAGAGGCCATCGTTATCCTGATAAGCTCCAAAGTTGGCAATGATTAGCAACATTGTTAACTTCAACAAAGTTCTGAACAATTTACCTTAGCAAATCAAAGTGTTGTATGCTGTTTGCTTTTAATTTCAATGATCATTTTGCATGATCTTGGTTCTTACCAAACTTTTAAAGAATTTAAAAGGCACAGATGATTAAAATATTTCATATTTGTATTTATCACTGGTTTCATTGGCTGCTGCTTAGACTAGGTTCCCCTGTCTGATGAGTGACCTGTGGAACAGCATTGCCTTCACTTTAGTTTGAATTGTCTTGAAGATTCGTAATAAATAACACAGTTGTCGGCTTGCTGGTGTATTCATATGCAAGGTTGCACAGTCTGCAGGTCCAGCAATAGACTCAGGCTTGAAAAGTGACTTTAAAACATAGTCAAAGGCCTCAATTGTTTTTGGAAGTCTTTGTTGATATTGCTTCATACTGTATCTAGACACAAAGCCACCAAGTCCAGAAATGTTGGATTCAGTGAAGAAGTGATTAGTGCAGATGACCGTGCCTTGTGTGTGGGGGTGGGGCCGATATTCGACCTTCTCATGGGCACTTAGCACATTCTGCATCTCAATGTTCCTTGTGTAGGTGACCAGCTCTGGGAGCCCCATGTCCAACACAGACTCCTCCACCATATACATATCCTTTCTGCCGCCAGTAAACCTCTCCAGGTATGAGGGAACCTTGCCCTTCTTCGTAATGAGACACTTTGTGTAGAGTTTTTCCCCCTCCAAGCGTCGATCTATGACGTCTACAGTCAGCACATGGCTGCTGTTGGGGTTTGGGTAGCGCTGCCAGAAACCCTGGGCTACCTCGGCGAACCCAAAATTGAACACTCTTTCTGCACTACAGTAATGCATCCTCCTTTCCCTGTCTTCAAGACCAGTTTGTTTCCATAAACTGGTATAATTAGTTTTGCACAGAGTATTTTAGCTGATTAATTATTGTTATTGCTTTATATGAATCTTCATATTCCATAGTAATTCTATTAATTTTAAGTCCACACGTCAACTTTTGATTAAGAAATTTTTTAGATTTGGGCACATTTGTCAAATTGTTTCTATTAATTATTGTTAATTGTTTTTGTCCCAAAACTACAGTGTGTTTTTTACATTAATACCTTTGATAGGATTTTTCCAAGCCTTTAATTTACGGTTGTTGATTGACATCTAGTTTCTTCACTTCCTTGCCCTAAGGCTGTTGGCTGGGGATTGATTTAAATACACTATTAATTTTAACTTTGTTTTTAAATTGTCAAGTAACTTACAAACATTCAGTAATGAATTATTTCCAAGGTCTTTTTTAATTATTTTTTAAAATCCTTGAAAGCTTAAGCAAATCTTTTAAGCTCATGTGAGAAAAACACAAATGTTTTATAAATACTACAGCATAGGATTGGTGCACATTTTGCAGCATGTGGTCATCAATATTTTGTAAAATATGACACCAGTATGTATCTTTGGCCAGCTTTAGTTGGTAAAACAATATCATAAGGGTGATAATGGTGTAGAGATATACCGGAGGTGTCTGCTTCTCACCCAAGAGTTCGAGGGTTTGAAACCTACTAGGGCCACATTCTCTCTTGGATCCTCAAAAATGACATCAGTAAGGCAGCTGTGGTGTCAGCTTGAACATAAAGACACCCTTGAATACCCAGTCAGTATATAAACTCTTCACTTTTAATCAGTATAAATCAACTAATTTGTGTTCCCCAGGTGTTGGAGAGTGCGGGTGTTAAAACGGAGGACGTCACCATGTGGGAGATCAATGAGGCATTCAGCGTCGTCGTCCTTGCCAACGTGCAGATGCTCGGCCTTGATATGGACAAAGTCAACATACATGGAGGCGCCGTCAGTCTTGGGCACCCCATTGGGTAAGATATGTAAGACCTGAATTTTCAGTGAATATTCAGAATAAAAAATTGCTCTTATCAAAAGTTATATAGATAGTTGTGGAAAAGATGTATTTCGCTGGACAATCAGTTATGAAAATTGTTAAGAGGCAAAATTGTAAAAAAATCTAACTAATGATTATGACTTTAATCACTTAGGGTTAGTTTTTGTAGATGCTCAGGGTCAATATCATTTGTCTTTCATACATTAAAATACCCCATATCAGTTATTGTAATTAAACACCTCGGTTAACATTTACAAAAAGTAAAGTATTTGCATTGAGCAGCTGTAAGACAGTTTCTGTGTATGTTTCAGTATGTCGGGTAACCGGATCACCACTCACATGGTCCACGCCCTGAAACCTGGGCAGAAGGGACTCGCAGGTATCTGTAATGGAGGTGGAGGGGCCTCTGCTATACTCATAGAGAAACTCTGAATGCAGATCTGCAAGGTACCCCAGTCACGGAAATCTGACTTCTAGACCAACCAGCCACAAGTTGACTTGGCTTAAAAAACTAACAAGACCTGCCGTGTAGGATTTAAATTTTGAACAAACCTGGTAAATACTAGTATTATACCTGTGCAGGGCTGTAGGATTGAGCTGATTTTGACCACTGGTACCATATAGACAAACTGTGAATAGTGTTGTGACTATAAATAGTGTGTGACTGCACATAAAGAATTGTGTGGGTGTGCCTTTTGTGGGACTGGGCATTTATTGATACATTCAGGTCATTGATGTCCGACATTGACATTTTTATGAATGGCAGCCATACTGCTTGTATTGGAATTGTGTTTTACGCATAACAAGTGTTTGTGATATTATGAAATTATTTTGTTGTAAACTAATAAACTATGAAGGTGTGACGTAATTAAAATTTTAATGATATTTCTGGTTTTGCTTTTCAAGAATAAAGAACTTGTATGTATTAACTTAATTAGATACATGTATGACTAAATGTTTCCCTCGATCTTGCAATTATGGGCACATTATTTTTAAACAACTTGAAGTAAAAAAGACCAGAAATTGTCATGGTATTGGTGGGAAGTCATTGTTATACATCTGCTTCACAAAGTGAAAGTGCGGGCTATATAGGAATTGTGTGTGTCGTCACGCTCGTCTATCCTGTTTTCCTGTCTCATCCATAATTTTATCAATTATGGTGGGATTTCAAAATGATTTGGCGGAAGTAACTACCCTTAAATGCTGATGTGTCACGCCAAAGACCGAGGTCTCAAGCTTCACGGTCAAGGTCACAGTGCACCTCAGAACTTCGTCAGTTTTGCTATAAGCTTTCCTGATGATATTGTTTTGTGTCCAGCAAGGTTGAGTTATAAATAATTTTGATTTTTTAATGACCAACGTAATGTGAAGACACCCAGATTCTTTAGCTTCAAGGTCAAGGTCACTCGCATGGCTTGGTAAAAGGTCTCTGTGCATATTTGAGTTGTCTACCCATAAACATAGTTCAACACTGGCTGCATTGAAGATTTTAGATTGATCTTGTGGAAAATAAGAATTGTTTTCGTTCATATAATCTTTAAAAATGTTAAGATATTTATTTCAACATTTGATTGTGTCAAGCAATGACATACTGTAATAGCTGTAGCTGGAAATTTCATGCAAAACTTTAAACTTAACCAAAATCTATCATAAGGTAAGACAAGTGTTATTAGATTCACTGCCATTTTGTAGATTAAGTTAAAAAGCATTCGAATCTGTTTGTGACGAAAATGGCAATGATACATAAAATGATATTCTAATATAAGATTAACTTCAGACTAAATAAGAATTATGTGTTGTCAGCTTGATGAAACCATTTGATATCATATTCAGAATATTTTAATATGACCTGGGGGTTTTTATTGTTCCTTTAATTTGGTATGGCAGTATAACACACTCTTATGTCCTGCTCAAGGGGCTTCACATTAAATGCTACTTAATCTACAGTAAAGAACAACTTCAAAGTCTTTGACATTATTTTAATAGCAGATCTATGGAAGAAAATGCAGAACTGTAAATGCTTGAAATTTGCAGGCTTCTTTTTCGAGTTTTGATCTTTTTCATGAGATTTTGTACTCATAGACTGCATGGTACCAATCCATTCAGTATACACAGCATTTTTATCATAATCATCATCAAGGGAGTAAAATATTTTGTTGCTTGATGAAATTGTAGCTATTTGTGAAAATAAAACCCTGGGTGTATGAAAGCAGTTCACTGTACATTATTATTTATTATCAGTGTAAAATGATATATATCATTATAAAAGTAATAAGTCAGGATCAGAAGACAGATATTTGTTCAACAAACTTAACACAGACAAGATCATGTAGATTTAATTCAATAACATTCACTAAAGGAATGTACCGAGTTAAAAATAGAATTACTTGCACCAAAATAGTCTTGAGCATATAGCTAACAAACAAGACGAAAGCTTATACAACGTCCATATGACCTATTTTCAAACTACTTAACAAGTGTCACAACTGACAACACATTATGTATCTCCGTATGATATCATCACTGTGTATACCCTAAAACAATGCGGCATGTACATGTATACTGGTTAATCGATGTCACTGTGTCATAGTTCATCATGAAGTGATTTGCCTGTGGCCTCGTCACGGACCTGCAGGACTAACTTTCCTGTGTTCAGGTTGGCCTCCATGCGGGTATGGGCCTCCCCAGCCTGAGCCAGGGGGAACACTGAATCAATCAGGGGCTTCACAGCTGGGCTGGCCCCCTTGCTGAACAAGGGTAGCACATCCCGGGTGAACCCATCCACAACTCGCTTCTTGTACTGAAAATAGGACAGGGTTTATCTGTTGAATCTATCACCTTGATATACATGTCAACATAAGTTTGTACCAAAAAATGGTTCTGCAGAGTAAATTGTTTAATCTTCAACAAAATAAGTTTTAATGATTTCCAATGTAATTCTTTATTCAGTTCTTGTATAAGACTTGCTCTGAGTGTCAGATGCAGATAAACAAAATGGTACTGTAATGTTGTTTGTTGATTTTTATGAGAGCTTATCAGCCTTGTATTTTATTAACAATGTATGCAAATAGGTGAATCAAGGGATGATACAATTATATGAAACATAAACCCCATCTATATGTACCATACTCGTAGGCTCTTACAAGCCTAGATAGAGCCATTCGCCTTACCTGAAGATCCCTGGCACGTAAAGTAGTTCCTGTAATAGTGATACGTTTCCTCAACATCTGACTGAATATGTCCCCGCTGATAGTCCCACCACCTGAACAAACAATGGATTGCTCAACATTTGAAATGTTAATGTCCCCCGCCGAAAGGTGAAGGGCATATATAAATGGTAGGCATGTGTGCGTCCAGGCAATCTTATCGCCAGCATCATTTGAAAAGTCTTTGAGGTGTTTCTTAAATGTTCATATACAGATAGATCTCAATGAGGAGAGCTGCCAAGCTCAGGAGTCTAACTATGGCTGCACTAGTTTATTTAGTTATTGCCCTTTGTTAATTTTTATACTTATGTTTTGCCCTAATCATTACTCTTTAAAAAGTCTTTAAGGTATTGACTTCTGACTTCATATACAGATATTCCTCATTGGGGCAAAGTGCAAAACCCTGAAACAAGTCTGGATGCAGATTTTTTTAGTTATTGTCTTTTGTTAATTTTCATACTGATACTTTGTCCGGAGCATAACTCAAAACATCTTTGAGGTACATGACTATTGACTTCAAACTTTATTTACATATGGATCTCATTGAGGAGAATTGCAGTCCACAGTAACCATAATTCTGGCTGCAGTATATTTAGTTATTGCTATTTGTTAATTTTCATACTTATTTTTTGTCTTGAGCATAACTCAAAAAGTCTGAGGTAGATAGATCTCATTTGGAAGAAGTTCAGTGCACAAGAACTATATAACTGTTGCTGTAGTATTTTTGAGTTGTTGCCCTTTTTTCTTGAAAAATCCCTACTATCACTACTTTTTTGGGAAAAATAGTTCGAGAAAAAATAGAAAAGTTTAAACTAACTGCATTGTTTGAAAAAATCTAAATCTTGATTTTAATAAGTAGCAATTTCTAATATTTGTGTATGATAACTTTGATGCAGTAGGTCTCCAGTGCTGCAAAAGGGGTTCTATGATGAGAATGCATGTTGACAAGTCAGAGACACCATTTCCAGGTTTATCTCCTCACTCTTGAAGCACTGGTTTTTAACGAAAGATAACTACATGTGCATTACAATTGATGAATAAGTTCAGTTGTCATTCATTTGCATCCAAAAGGTTAGTGAAGAGCCCTACTATTCCTACTTTTTGCTCTTAATTAAAATCCCAATTTTTCCCTACTTTTTCAAAATAATCCTCCTACTTTTATCCCTACTTTTTTGTTATTGGTCACTTGGAAGCCTGCAAACTGATACTGTTCTTAGTTCGTTGGGCAATATGCCAGTCTGTGACTTCTCTTGTTATAACTAGGAAAAAGAGGTGTTTCTAAAACGTTATGAACCCTGAGCATGGCCATGTCGGAATCATGTACAATACTTCATCAATATATTTAAAGATGCATGCATTGAGAATGAACTTAACATTTCTGTTCCAACGTATTTGGGGTCATATATACTGGTCAAGTACAACCTACTTGTAAAAATCCCTGATTCTAGAGTCATTAAATAGAAAACGGGTCATCCATTTAACATTGGTTATGACCTTGACCTTAGAATACCAATCATATACAACCAGTGAAGTTTCAAGGTCCTAAAACTAACCATTTTTAAGTTATTGTGAGGAAAAAATACATTACACCTTTAACCACTAATTTAATCTGTGGCCTACTGACAAAAAAAAAAATGAGTTATGTATTGGTCAAGGTTAACCTACTCAAACTGAATGGTCCTATGTAAAACCGTTCTCTAGTAAGTGTGGCTGTTTTTCCGTAATATTGACTGTAGACTTGTATCTAGGTTCCTCTACTAATCTATATAATCATACCACTATGTTTCATGTTTATAAGTCTAACAGTTATTAATTTACTGTGTGAAAATGTTTGCATAACACTGTTGACATTTGACCGGACGTTCCCCAAACACAAGAGCTGTCTTAGGAATTTGACAAATGCCCCCGAAAGGCCATGTTGGACAGATAGCCATTAGTATTTGGGCCTGTATGAACAGATAGCCTTGAGTATATAATATATTTTCATGACTTTCCCATAAAGTTTGGAATATTGACCTGAAACATTATTAAAGAGGCAAGTATATACCAGGTGCATGGAAATGACAAGTCACTGCAAGATGGAGAGTGTGTCAACTTGCCTCTGGGCCTAAGCGTTCTTCAGTTATTGATCGGAAACGGATTTTCAACTCTAGTTCACCACGATCTTGACCTTTGACCAGTTGACCTCAAAATCAATACGATTCATCTGCTGGTGATTACTAACCTGCCCACCAAGATTTAGGTCATTAGGCCAAAGCGTTGTTTAGTTATTGATCGGAAACTGATTTTCAACTCGATGTCACTACGACCGTGACCTTTAACCCACTGATATCAAACTCGATATGGTTCATCCGCTGTTCATTACCAACCTGTCTAATATGTTTAAGGTCATTAGGCCTAAGCTTCTACAGTTTGGGCCGGAAATTGATTTTCAACCAAGCACCTACCATGTTGAGATCTCTGAGCCTAAGCGTTGTTCTGCTAATGATTGAAAACCGAGGGGACGGACGGACAGACTGTCCGATTTAAAAAAAAAATATATACATGTTTCTGTATATTCCTTATAGTCTGTAAAGGTGACATATTGTGAATGAATCATAATTCAAGTTGGCCTTTTTATCTCAAGCTATTTACTGAAAGTGTTTAACTTATAGCTCATTTTATGCATAAAGCGTTGTTCAAGATATTGCAGTTTTGAATATAATTAAAACACACATTTCCTAAAACCAACAAATAATCGTATTAACTTATTTTAAAGGATTATGCATAAGGGTGTATGTTTTCCCACATCAAGACACAATATCTCACCATCAGGACGTACCTTGTGTCTAAGAGCACATACAGTCCAAATTCACCACACCCACCATCACCGGGCTATTCTACTTACCAAGGAGTCCGTATAGCACCCAGCGGCCCTCGATACGGATAGACTTCATGTTCCGCTCGTAATGGGATGCCCCCACACAATCCAGTATCAGGTCCACACCCCGACCTGACAAACACGCACATTCGTCACTAATTATCAATATACTATAAAAACAATGTCCAAAACACATATGGCTAATATTTACCTTTACACAGATTAATAAAAGACAATGTAGATCATATTTTGTTAACAATTGTTTAGCAAAAAAAATCACAGATCCATTTACCAGGCATACATAACAAATTTTAACGAAAATCAATATGCCAACATCATAATGAATAATTTTAAAATCCCAAAATACTAAATCAAAGCACCTTCAGTGAAGGTCAACACTTTCTCGCTAAAGTCTTCGGTTTTGTAATTGAAGGCGGCAACAGCTCCCAGGCGACGGGCGGCGTCAAGCTTCTCCTGTGTATCAGACAACGATCAAACAGATAGAATGGTACTCTACGTAAACATGGTAACAATGAATAAAATAACTACGATTGTAGTTCTAGTAGATGGAAATGTTTTTTTATCATCTAAAAAAATCCAAGTCAGCCGTCTCAGAGATAATCACATTTCAAACAGTTTTCGAAACAAGACAGGCAAAAAAAAACTTTGCACTTAATTGGTAGACCGACCTGTGAACCAGCGGTGATAACTGGGCGACATCCGGCCAGGAGGCATAGCTGCACGGCGGCGCTCCCGACCCCGCTACCACCAGCGTGGATCAGCACCGTGTCCCCTCGCTTCAAGCCGCCTATAGTACATACACATTTACACGAAGGCAGGTGGAACACCGCGCTCCACGCCGCCTATAGTACATACACATTTACACGAAGGCAGGTGGAACACCGCGCTCCACGCCGCCTATAGGACATACACATTAACACGAAGGCAGGTGGAACACCGCGCTCCACGCCGCCTATAGGACATACACATTTACACGAAGGCAGGTGGAACACCGCGCTCCACGCTGCCTATAGGACATACACATTAACACGAAGGCAGGTGGAACACCGCGCTCCACGCCGCCTATAGGACATACACATTTACACGAAGGCAGGTGGAACACCGCGCTCCACGCCGCCTATAGGACATACGCATTTACACGAAGGCAGGTGGAACACCGCGCTCCAAGATGCCTATTATACATACACATACGGCTTTTCTTTTCAATCTTTTTTAAACAAGTTTGCTTCGATCGAACGATTATAAGTGACATCCCAGCTAAATATATTTTATGCGTTAAAATAATTTGTGTGAGGATAAACGTCTTGAAACCAATTTAGGTCTCACAATGTTTCACTGACCTGCCAAGGTGAACACCCTAACATGTACCAATATTGTTTATTCTATTCAGTGATGTCATGTATGTGTCTTGTTCCTTGAGGGCAGACCATCCTTGTTGCTATATTTGGTTCATTTTTATCAAAACAGTTTTACTAAGGTGCAGTGTCACTGTTGTCACAACTGTAGTGTGCATATACTATTATATATCTGCCATGGACTCTAAAACGTTAGTATCATAAAGCTATCATCCGAAAAAAATACTACAACACATATTTCTGACTACTGGGTGGATAGAAGAGCCAATGAACTTTAAATAACAACATCATCATATTAACCTGTTCATAATGAGACAATTGTAATAACCATCTATGATTGAATTAGGATTTCTCAATAGAAAACAACGTTCGCTGTCAGCGCCCCAAACTCTTAAATGATCTTATACTCTACTTAATTGCAATAGCTTAAAATAAATATTATAACCTTCGACATGAAGCAGCTGATAGGCGGTGAGCCACACCTCCGGGATGGCCGCGGCGCTTGTGAACGGCATTCCCGGCGACACGGCCATCAGGACGTCTTCCGGTACCGCTACGTACTCCGCGTAACCACCGCCTGGTGACAATTAATAGGTTCAACATTATATGTATTTACAACAAAATGATCAAACACGGTTTAAGTTTGAATGCGGTTTTATTCCTAGCTATACATACATATTTATACGGTACATACATAATCTTCGTGACCGCGCCGTATACGAAGGCGTCGAGTTTGAGCCTCGGTGACCATGACATACCTGCCATGTCGACCAGTACTAGTGCCAGCACTTCGCGATATGTATACATTGTATGTATTAGCACCGTCTATTACCCACGCTGCCCCTTCTGATCACAGGGGCAGGGTGCGTTGATTTGACACACCCCTTTGACCACGCCCCTCCTCCCCCATCTATTTTTTTAAATCCCAGGCTTATTAAAAAAGATGGGGGAACTGTTATTAATGATACCTTAAAAAATGGGTGAGTGGGCGTGGTGTGTCAGCCCCTGTGTGTCCGATACACTACATATTCATGCATTTCTCAATATACAATGCATAAAATGTCTCGTCGATTGTCAATACATTTCAGCTAACCAAGAGACGTCATAAGGATGTGCAATGCCGCTTTTGTTTGGTTATCTGCGATCGAAATATTCAGACAAAATGCATTGAAAAAGTTATTAAATTTTATTGAAAAGATTACCCGAAGAATATATGACGCTCCATGTACACATTGAATAGATTTGACATTATTTAAAAATCAACTTCCCCATTTTTAAAGCTTTAAGATCAATACACTTCAAGCTGCCAGAACTTTCATAATGTACCTTCCACATTAGCAAGAAGCTATGAGTATTCTTAACAGAAATACGTTCAAAACGCGTGAACCATACCAGTAAGTAGAGCCATGACTCGGTCGCCCTGCTTCCAGGAGCCGGTGCAGTCGGGCGCAAGTGCCTCCACAATTCCGGCCGCATCCAACCCCAAGATGGCGCTCTCCCCGGGCGGTGACGGGTACAATCCACGCCGCTATAGTGCATAGATTGTTACAAAGTAAAACAATTTTCAAACGGTAGAAAAGCAGATATTTTCGCTTAGTGGTTTCCGGATGAAAAATGGCAGATGTGCATCGATGGATCTCATATACTGGTATCATGTATTATAACACAGATAGACTTCTACCCACCTGCAAGGTGTCAGCCCTGTTCACGGTGGTGGCGAAGTTGCGGATCAGGACCTCCCGGGAGCGCAGGGCAGGCAATAACGTCCGCTGGAGTGCCAGGCCATCCGGTCCGCATCCGGCCGTGAACGCCACATACTGCATCTACCGTGAAAACAAACAAGGTCAACATTAAGTATGTACAGTGTTCCAAATTGTGTACTAATTAGATTATTTTTCAGTGCATCTGCAACAAATCAGCAGTTTCGATGGCGGCATAAAATTGTACTGGCTCACCCACACTATATGGCCACCTGAGCCCATTATTACGAAACTCAAGCCTGAAGCCTAGTCAGTGTCAAAAACGAATGTTTATTAAGAAAAAAAATCATCTTTAATCGACCATATATTTTACAGAAATAAATGTTAATACTGGTAAAACATTCAAATAGCAACTTATTTTAGCAAGCATCACCATTAATTATCTGCTTGAATGAAAAAATAATGAAGATAAAGCTTTGCAGTTTTGAGAAAAAAAATCAAATTTAAATAAGTTGGTGTTATGTCAATATATTAACAGATTTAATAATCATCATACGGTAGTGAAATGAAAGATTAATAGGTAAACAATTCAGATTGCAGAGATGATCTCTCGTCCCTATAAACCCTATAACCAGAGTGAAAAAGTTGACGACATTGTTAATTAACAAATACCAAAACAGAAAGTAGAAATAAGCACAATTAATAGTAAATCAAAGTTATACCTCTAATGTCATGACGTGTGAATATCTTGTTAACAAAACAGTTACTGCTCCAATGTATTTCACGACATCGAATCCCATAAATGCTAGGTATAATCAAAAAGGTTAAGATAAGAAATAAGAAACAATATACGGGTCAGAAATTAGAACGTTTAATATTTTGGAGCAGGCAACAGTTTACTGCAAAGAATAAAAATATATATCTTACGACCAAGTTTAAACAAATGGACTGGATAACTTTTTGAATTTGTCTTTTTTTTTGTGAGAAATATTATGCAAGTTGTAAATTAATTAACCCTTCCTTGTCATTATCTAAAACTTATGGTTACACGGTCATCCTTCTTCGGTGCGGATCCAGTAATTAAAGTCAGAGGGGGCGTAACTTTAGGGCACGACTTTCTAAAATTCACATTTCCCTCAAAACCGAAAATTGGTTGGTTGATGCAAAACATTACATTTTTTATGAATTATCGTGTTTAACTCATTTGACTTGACAATTTGACATTGACTCAGATGATCAAAACCAAAAGAAAGCACATGATTATGGTTCAGATAAAAACATATTAGCCTTTATGAAAAGATTTATGAATTAAAAGCTACGTGGCCACAAAATCCCAAGATAAAAAAGCGCCAAAACATCGCTTATACCTTTTATCTGTAAAACTTACTGTTTATATTGTTTACTGATATTTTAAGGGTATCTTTATGTTGTAATATTCTGTTTTCAAGTTCAAAAAGTTATTGAAAATAGCAAAAAGCAATACGGTATGCTATACTCAGGCTGTTGAAAATGAAAATGTTCAAAGAGAAGAGAAAGGTTTTCGTTACTTTTTCAAATATTGTTTTAAGAGGAGTGTGTGATGCTTCATATCAAAATGCCAGTTGAGCAATATATAATTAATACCAAGTGCTTTTTTGTCTTTTGAAATAACTAACATTTACAAGTTTTTGGATCCTCAAAAGGCAGTCAAGGGTTTTACAAAGTTTCAAATTGATTCACTATTCAAATATCGAGATACAGAAAAAAATTCACTTGCCAGTTTGTAATAATTGATGTTGATATTTATTTAATATCGCGTATGATCACCTCTCGCATTGACCGCACAGAACGTCTTATGACATCAAATGGAATATTATTCCACTACTGACTGAGAGCGTGTGCTAAATCATGCAGGTCGTTGATGTCGCCTGTTGACCTCACACTGCCGACAAGCTCGTCTCAAATATGCTCATAAAGGTTCATATCTGGTCAGAAGGCAGACCATGGCAACAGGTTTACCCTATTTCCGTTCAGGAACTGTTCAGTGATACCTGCTACATATGGCCATACATTGTCATGCATAATAATAGCAGGTCCGTTTTGCGGCAAGAATAGCCTTAGGTCATAGACTTTGGTAAAACCGGTAAATACCCACGTGCTGTACAAGAAGCCGTTTAAAAACGACGTCACCGATGCGTCAACGTAATGAAACGGTCCGTTCGTATGTTTGTTACTTCTGGTCTGCCAGATCTGGAACAATCTGAGATACTTCCAGTTTGTTGCAAGTGCTCACGAAGGCGATATACCGTATTTCAGTGGCTTCAACACGTTCTACAAACGTCCGCCGAGCAGGATCACCAATGCTTAGTGCAAGTCTATATATTTTAATTTAACGCAGATTTGAAATCTGATATGATTTTATCGTCGTAAAAGGCACAACGAAAGTGACCAAATTAGTTTTGGTTGACATTTAGCTTTTCCGCTTACTGCACGTGCAAAATATTTCAGACGGATATCCGTTTTTAAATCAGAGATAATAAAAAATAAAAAGTGAGCACTTTCTTTTGCAACCGAGTATATGTTGCATTTAACAACTAACTAAAGGCATTCGTTCGAGCAGTTTAAACAAGCACACATCAAATGCTATAATGTAATTTACCCCAAATGTGAGAGTGATTCAAACAAAATGTGACTATACATGTAGTACTAATAAAAATATGTAGAAAAGCTAAACTGTTTGCTAAATGGTAAACGAGTGATATTTTCCTTATTTATTCTGTGTTATTTTCGTTCTATATTAATTAAGAAGTATATATTGTGTCACCTTCTTCAAACAGTCTATGCCACTTTAAGTGCAATATTATTTAAGCTGTAAATATTTCATGTTTTGTTTGTTTTGTTGTTCATTAGTGAAGTATGCCATATTTTCGTTATTTTCTGTTTTATGTTTTGCCGTACATTTTGTAATCTCTCATGAGAGTTTTCTCTATATTTTATGAGCATGTTTTTCATTTTTGTATGTTACGGTTAAATAACACAAAAAAATTTATACAGATGTTCGATGCGAGAAGAAAGTGCAGAGACCGTGATACTGGTAGCTATAAGTGATAATTAGAACATATACGGTAAACTCTTAATAATTAAGAAGGGCAGAGTGATCGACGCGAGTCACAGAGACTTGAAAGTATGATGCAGATCCAAACAGCTGCCCCTGGCTTACTTTCATAGTTGCCTGTGGGTAAAACGAGTCTTGACACTGAAAATAAATAAATAAATGTATGACCTTAATGGATTTTTAGCTTCGACAAAATGCTGAAATATCGTTGATAATTCATAATTAATAGTTGTAATATTTCCCATGACGTGATAAGCAGCCCATAAAAAGTTGCATTTTTTATTTTCTGGATCAAGACTGATTTTACCCAACGGAGGCAACATGCAACTATTTAAAGTAAGCTAGGGGCAGCTGTTGGGATCTGTTTTATGCTTCCAAGTCTTTGTGAGCCCTTTCTCAGTCATTGAGAGTTTACCGTGTACGTTTTAAATATCATAGATTTTAACCTGCAAACAAACAGCTGGGGAACACAATTATGCTGCCATGTCTTTTAAGTAGTAAAGCTACAAGCTTAACGATTAAGCGTGTAACTTATTGAGGAGTGATAAGCGATTCTATTGTCAGGAAATGAAGGATAAATATAATAAACCTTTTGATCAGTTCACGTAGTATTCGGATTGTGATAACAAACATTATGATTGATTCATGTAGTATACGAATATTGATAACAAAGATTATGATCGGTTCATGTAGTATTCGGATTGTGATAACAAACATCATGATTGGTTCATATAGTATACGAATAGTGATAACAAACAATATGATCGGTTCATGTAGTATACGAATATTGATAACAAACAATATGATCGGTTCATGTAGTATACGAATATTGATAACAAACAATATGATCGGTTCATGTAGTATACGTATAGTGATAAAAAACTCATTATGATCAGTTCATGTAGTATTCGAAAAGTGATTACAAACATAATGATCAGTTCACGAAGTATACGAATAGTGATAACAAACATGTTTGAACAGGTCATGTAGTATTCGAATAGTGATAACAAACATTATGATCAGTTCATGTAGTATACGAATAGTGATAATATACATTATGATCAGATTATGTAGTATTCGAAAAGTGATAACAAACATTATGATCAGTTCATTTAGTATACGAATAGTGATAACAGACATTATGATCAGTTCACGTAAAATTCGAATACTGATAACAAACATGTTTAATCAGTTCATTTAGTATATGAATAGTGATAACAGACATTTAATAGTAATAACAAACATTATGATAAGTTCATGTAGTATTCGAATAGTGATAACAAACATTATGATCAGTTCATGTAGTATACGAATAGTGATAATATACATTATGATCAGATTATGTAGTATTCGAAAAGTGATAACAAACATTATGATCAGTTCATTTAGTATACGAATAGTGATAAAAGACATTATGATCAGTTCACGTAGAATTCGAATACTAATAACAAACATGTTTAATCAGTTCATTTAGTATACGAATAGTGATAACAGACATTTAATAGTAATAACAAACATTATGATCGGTTCATGTAGTATTCGAATAGTAATAACAAACATTATGATAAGTTCATGTAGTATTCGAATAGTAATAACAAACATTATGAACAGGTCATGTAGTATTCGAATAGTAATAACAAACATTATGATCGGTTCATGTAGTATACGAATAGTGATAACAAACACTACGATCAGTTCACGTAGTATACGAATAGTGATAACAAACATTACGATCAATTCACGTAGTATACGAAAAGTGATAACAAACATTATGATCAGTTCAGAAGAGTTTAATCTATACGTGCTGTTTAAGTATAGTGATATGTACAATGTTGCAATTGTTGTCATTTTCCGTGACGTTTTTCTCTTGCATCAAACATCTTATTATTTTAGTTATAAAGGTATTATTATACGGAAATGAACATAGATGGGTGGTCTTTGGAATTGCAAACATTCCTGTGTTATATCTTTAACCATTTAAAGTAAGGGCAGAGATATGATTTGTGCAAAATATTTCGTTATTGATCAGTTGTTTAACTTTAACTTTTATGGACGCATCATTTTAATAAACGTTTCAAATTATTATAAAAGGAATGAGGGGAACAAAGATATCATATTCATATTAAACAATGGCCAAGCTATGCATTGTCAATGAAATGAAATACACTTTATACCGCTCTGTATTATGATTGACAGTCGTAATTCGTAAACAGTTTAACCCATAAAAATGTTACTTGTTTCGTGATTGGTCAGAGTTTAAACTTCCTCTTTTAGATCGATTGGCAGTTGGATTTTATCAATGATTATATTAACAAATACGCCATACTATGTACCCTGGTGCATACCCGATTGCTCCGTTTGGAGTTTAGGATGTAATTGTACATGAAATTGTAACATTTCAAAATTAATTAGTTTGGAATATCTTGTGTTCATGGTAAATGTTTGTTTGTTTTCTAGTTTTGTTAACTTTTATCAATTTTACAATCCTTCGTAAACAAATTATTTCTCTGAAAGTAACGTTAGAATTCAAATTTCAGCTCAAGTTCTCGTATATTTAAATTTGTTTGTGGAAGTATAGATGCGATCGGTTTTGCAAATGTATGACTTACGTTTAAAATCATTTTATCTGTTCGTATGTTTATAACCAACCTATGATGTGGGTACTTGTTAACCATCCGATTTCCTAAACCGTATTTAATTTAAGCTTCGGGCCCCAATTTCTCGAAACTTCTTAAAGTTAACAGGCTTAAGTAGTTTATTTTAATAAGCAAAAAACATATTTCAATTCGAAAATGTGCTTATTGTGATTATCATAACGCTTAGTCCCATGTCATGTCTAAAACATTCAAAGAAGTAAATATAACACAAATGCTAGAGGAACTAAAATTGTGAGCTTAGCTGTATCCTGTTATAGGAGACTTTTCGAGAAATTGGAGCCCCGGGGCTTCAACACCATGAAAGCCAAACAGAATGCGCCTTCTTTACCCCAAGACAAATACGATCAGTCAAAAAAGGCGAATTAATTTTGTTCTCTTACATTTTTGTCATTAAAGTGTTTGTCATGCCACCTGATCAATTACGTTAATTAAATAATTATATATCGTGTAGCAAGAAACATTCACATGTTTACGTTACTTAACAAACTATTAGTTACCTGATGTTTGGCTTATGAAAATCTTGAATTTTTAAATCATTAATGATTATTTAATGATCTTGCCATAATAACAAAAACGCACACGATCAACATATGTAAAAGATGTCTCACCCATCTGTTCGTTCAATAAACTGGTTCACACTTAACAGTGAGAATATAACGTGCAGAAGCTAGATATATATCTTTAATGCATAACATAACCAGTTTTGAGGCTGACCCCCTCCAAACTCCCCTTTGTTATACGCGCTATCAAGGAGTTTTGAGACTGACCCCCTCCCCACTCCCCTTTGTTGTACGCAGTATCCAGGAGGTTTGAGGCTGACCCCCTCCTCATCCCCTTTGTTATACGCGCTATCAAGGAGGTTTGAGGCTGACCCCCTCCCCACTCCCCTTTGTTGTACGCAGTATCCAGGAGGTTTGAGGCTGACCCCCTCCCCACTCCCGGCTGACCCCCACACCACTACCCTTTGTTGTACGCAGTATCCAGGAGGTTTGAGGCTGACCCCCTCCAAACTCCCCTTTGTCATACGCGCTATCAAGGAAGTTTGAGGCTGACCCCCTCCCCACTCCCCTTTGTTGTACGCAGTATCCAGGAAGTTTGAGGCTGACCCCATCCCCATTCCCCTTAGTTGTACGCGGTATCGAGGAGTTTCGAGGCTGACCCCCTCCTCAAAACCCTTTGTTGTACGCAGAATCCAGGAGGTTTGAGGCTGAACCCCTCCTCACCCCTTTGTTTTACGCGGTATCCAGATTGACCCCCTCCTCATTCACATTAGTTGTACGCGGTATCCAGGAGTTTTGAGGCTGACCCCCACCCCATTCACATTAGTTGTACGCGGTATCCAGGAGTTTTGAGGCTGACCCCCACCCCATTCACATTAGTTGTACGCGGTATCCAGGAGTTTTGAGGCTGACCCCCACCCCGTTCACATTAGTTGTACGCGGTATCCAGGAGTTTTGAGGCAAACCCCCTATCCATTCACGTTAGTTGAACGCGGTATCCAGGAGTTTTGCGGCTAACCCCCTCCCCATTCAACTTAGTTGTACGCAGTAACCAGGAGTTTTGAGGCTGACCCCCTCCCCATTCACCTCAGTTGTACGCGGTATCTAGTTTTGAGGCTAACACCCTTCCCATTCACCTCAGTTGTACGCGGTATCCAGTTTTGAGGCTAACACCCTCCCCATTCACCTCAGTTGTACGCGGTTTCCAGTTTTGAGGCTAACACCCTCCCCATTCACCTCAGTTGTACGCGATATCCAGTTTTGAGGCTAACACCCTCCCCATTCACCTCAGTTGTACGCGGTATCCAGTTTTGAGGCTAACACCCTCCCCATTCACCTCAGTTGTACGCGGTATCCAGTTTTGAGGCTAACACCCTCCCCATTCACCTCAGTTGTACGCGGTATCTAGTTTTGAGGCTTACACCCTCCCCATTCACCTCAGTTGTACGCGGTATCCAGTTTTGAGGCTAACACCCTCCCCATTCACCTCAGTTGTACGCGGTTTCCAGTTTTGAGGCTAACACCCTCCCCATTCACCTCAGTTGTACGCGGTATCCAGTTTTGAGGCTAACACCCTCCCCATTCACCTCAGTTGTACGCGGTATCCAGTTTTGAGGCTAACACCCTCCCCATTCACCTCAGTTGTACGCGGTATCCAGTTTTGAGGCTAACACCCTCCCCATTCACCTCAGTTGTACGCGGTATCCAGTTTTGAGGCTAACACCCTCCCCATTCACCTCAGTTGAACGCGGTATGCAGGAGTTTTGTAAGTTATAATCGGGACAGAGGGTTGCATTATTCGGTGTCTAGACTTTCAACATCCTGTACATCAAAGGTCAGGGTCACAATGTTACGGTGTACGTGAAAACAGGTCTGACTGTCGGACATTGTCGGTAGAATTTCAAATAGGCTGTTGTTCCGTCAAAAAACGGAGGACAGAGTTGACCGTCGTATTTGTTTGGCGAAAACTGATATCCAAAGTTGAAATTCTGCACAAAGACCTTTTGTTTAAAACAGTACTGACTTAAGGCATAGATGAAATCTTTAGCTTTATATCAAATACTCCACCATTTGCATTGTAAGATATTGAAAACAGATCTACATCATAAAATAAATATGTTACAGTTAACTTTAAACCAAAACACCATATTATTTCCATTTACAGGCGGGACCTTCTAATGGGGATCGTGGAGCATTGGGCAAGATGTTTGAGGCGGTCAGGGAGGCGGACATTGAAACGCTTACCGAGATGTTGGAGACTTCCAGCAGACTTAACCTGGACCAATTAATGGTAAAATGACACACTGATCTACTTATCGGATGAATGTTATGAATGGCACGTTCAGTACAATGAATGGCAGGGTTATCGATCACTTAAAATCCATTTTTTGAACCAGTGCATATGAAATTGCAATAATTATATATATGATGATAACAACACGCCGTGTTCCTCCGGCTTTTTGTATTTTGGTTTAGATTTATATCTGGCACGGATTTGTTCTTTTAACGATGACTGCATTGGCTTCTTTCTTCATTAGCCAGATTGTTTTTGGACTCTCTATATGCTTCCCATTACATTGTGTGAGATACATAGTTGGGAATAAATTCGCGTTGCGTTGCGTTCACAATCTTTTTGCGCTAGTTGATAACACGACGTGTGCATCTGGTTGTTAACAGGCGATGTCAGTTTCCTTGTGTATTAATATGTTAACATTTATCGGGTTATTTACAGTTGATTTTAACAACTGTTGTGTGCCAATACCACACCTCAGTTCATTATAAAAATACTGGTGTTATTTGGTGTTGTCTTCGTTCAGAGTGAACTGAAGTAGTTATGTATAGTTCGGATCCATTATGATTCTTGTGTCAGATGATGTTGACAGTGCTGCACATACCATGACTTATAGCAATGAATAGTCGTAATCAAACCACGATTGCTGCTTCCCTACTTCAGTAACTTCTAGAGGAATTCTCACATAATATATTTGATTTTTCTATTTTATGGAATTGTATTTGTAATAGTTTAATACGCTGGACCATTTTTTTCTAATCATTTATTGATACATTGTAATAGACATTAAGTGAATCCGAAACAATCTAATCAAAGTTTATTCCTAGCTGCTCTAAGGGGTTATGCTTGACAATACTATTGTTGTGTTCCTGTTTAGAGAGTCAGTGTATTGAATCTTGAGATGAGAGATCCTGTTCATTCACATATATATGGAAGGTGCAAAAGCGGATGAAGTGATTTTCTTTTTCATGTGATATCATTGGCGTTATGGTCTTGGTCTGTTTGGTATGTTCCTTTCCTGTTGTATTACGTTGCTATGCGGGATTCCAATTCAATATATGCAGTTTAAGTATACAGGCGGCAGAAACATTTTTTTCACTGTATAAGACTAGAAAAATAAATAAAACATTGTTTCTGCCCCCTGTTTGAGTGCATTTATTTTGTGATATGTTGCCTAGATATCGACTGATCATCTTTGTTTATTGGCAGTTTGCCGGTTCGACAATTAATACGTTGACAAAATACACCCGATCGATGTAGATGCAGCACTTACCGGACGGAATGGTTATAATTTCAATGAATTCTCTTTTTATATTTGTTCAATTAACACTAATCATCACATTGAACAATTCAGGGTGTTTTGGAAACAGATGACTAAGCAGTAGAACTGACTTATGTAATTATGGCGAATGAATTGCAACATTGTCTATCATCAAACTCACTCTGTGTACTTATTATAGGACGGCCAGCATATTTTACACGTGTCGCTGGACCATCTTGATATGACACAAGTGCTTCTGACGCATGGCGCCAACCCAAACATTCCGGACGAAGTAAGTTAACATTTTGTGCAGGCCTTCAGTTTGTGACGCATTTTTACTGAGTAGCTTGTCAGGCAATATAAATATTCATACAGCAAACAATCGGCTATGTTTCTAAAGTTTTAGCCTGTGTACTTTAATTAATTGTTTTTATAGCCAGTGTTAATAGCCAGTGTTATTTTGGTTCATTTGATACTTTGCAATTTAGTTTAAATGCTTATGTCTATTCATACGGTGTCAAGAGAACCATTCTTCACTTTATCAAAATAGCATATGCTTTAATATTTTTGGAGAGGAAAACTGGCGACATTGTTTGTTTTATTGCTGCACTCTGATTGGACACGCGCGAAGTAATTTGTCCTAAATGAAACGACGTTTCGAATGTCCCCCATTCCTTTAAACGAACGTTATTTATCGATATCAGATTCATTTCCTTTTGTTTTACCTTTAATACTTTCTATTTCATATCAAAGTCAATTTGAACAAGCGGAGAACAATGTAAAAAAGGAAGCTTGGCCGCGATAATGATCGCGTACTGCTTAATCGCACGAAAATTAAGAATCAATCCATACATTTATTCAACAATGTATATTGATTGTTTAACCCGTATGATGTTTGCATTGAATCATTTGTAAACACTTAAAATTTATTTATTTCTCCACTTGTGCCATGCCGTCTAGATATTCTGTTAATAAAACTGAAACTTAATAGAAGGTACGATACAAAAAATACAAAGGTATTGTGTCATTCAGTATCAGATAACACAGTATGTAAATACTGAACATTGCATAAAATGATGCCTTTTTCGATATTCCAGAAAGGTTGGTGCCCCATCCACTACGCCACAAAGCGAAACTTTGTTGAAACTGTGATGCTTCTTCTCCAGACCGGTGCAGATATAGATCTCAAAACCGTACGTAAATTGGTTTGGATAATGTTTTCCTGCTAATAAATATTGTTTGACACTAATTTATAATATCATACAACTTGGTTGGGCTCTTAGTGCAGTGGTTCGCACAATTAAAATAACTTTCTCCACATGTAATCGATATAAAATAAATGTAGTTTAAACTTATATAAATATGAGCACTAATTAATGCAGTTTAATCAGTGTAACTTCGTTTAAAGGGACGCGTTTACATATATTATGTGGTCAACGATTTTTTAAAAACTTATTTTGCTTACTTTTTTGAACACACACCAAACTGGAAGGTATTAAATTGAACAGAGATTTAAATCCAAGCACGAAATTATTCATTTGCAAAAGTTTAACTAACGGTTTTCGGCAAAATAAAGAATTTTTAGGACTTTACATCAGAGTTCTTTTGTGAACTGTTGACTACGTTTTATCTTTGAAACCATTATTGTTTTCGCGATTCAGATTAATAAATATTGTGCGATGGCCGACCAAATAATATGTGAACGGGTTCCTCATGGTGTTAACCTGATATAAAACATTTCTCTCATGCAAACATGTTAAGCTGATAACTCTTTGTTGTGCGCTGACAGAGCAGTAACATGCCTTGTTCTATTGAAATACTTTACAGAAAGAAGAAAATAAAAAAGAGCAAAAGAGCGCACTGCAGATAGCAGTAGAGTATGGAGCACAAGCGTGCGAGGACCTGCTTCTGTTTGCATGTGCAAAGGTAACATAAACAGAATACGAGTTCGTTTTATTTTTTAAGAAAATTAAGGAAATGACATTTTCACCTCATCCCAATTTCTTTCCCGTAATTGTGCAACAACTCATAGCAAAGAGGTGGCGGGGGGGGGGGGGGGGGGGGGGGCTATCAATATCATCATGGTATATTTACGGTCGAGCGCTGGAAACGTGTTACTACTACTGACCGCTCCAATGTGGTAATCCTTGTATATGTTTCCATTTAGATACCCGGTAAGCAAGATGGGGAAAACCATGACATAGCCGATGGCTTCCTTGACGAAGAAAATCCTGAAATGCCCGATGGTGTGCTTGATAAAAACGACGAGAAAAACGTTAAAACACCCGATGGCTTGCTTGATAAAGAAGACGAGGAAAACCATAAAATACTTATGAGGGGTATTAATGATGGGTAATTATAGTCTGCATTTCATTATCTAAATCATTAGAGAGGTTGAGATGGTGAACATGTGGACTACTTTTTAATAAGTACGTCAAAAATTCAATTCAATTCAATTCAATATTCTATAACATTTTGATTATAACCTACAAATACCGACAATCAGCACAGTGCAATCGTTACAAATTACAGTTCAACTTATTAACGTACATTGCGCCATAATTTGGAAACGTGCTTAGCTAAGTTAGTAAGAATGTGTTTGTAGAATCTCGCTTCGCCCTCCGTACACCTGAATATGTATTACCATATGTTCTTACTATAAGCGGGATGCGTTGTTTACATTTAATAATTTGATTATTTTCGTACCGAGCGTACCGGTAGTCTAGAGGTGGCACGTGTCATTTATTTGATCTCGTGTCCCCGACTTACAATCTCGCTCCCATGACCCTTTTTTCTACAAGTAAGTCGTGACCACGACATTAGTCTTGGAAACGAGTAAGTTAGCCTTGGAAACGAGGTTAATGAAACCATTCACACTTAGTTGTGAAGTTTAAACAGATTTAAGATAATCGAAATTTCGACTGAAAACCTTTATTGAAACGTTGCGCTGTTCCCTTTGAAAACTAAATACATGTATGTCACGACTATTTGTGTGTTATTATAATTAGCAAAATATCTGTTGGTGGTGGAGTGTTTAACGTCAATGCCGGCAGTGGCTTTGTTTCCGTGGAAAGTCGAACGAAAACGAAAATGCACATGAAGATTGGACAGGTTAAGGAAGCCTTTATCATGCAGTGCCGGGAAATGGAAGTTGACTTCCAGTCCTCCAGCATTCGAATACAGTCGGTAGGACGTGTGTTTCATCATTCTTTTTGTGTCACATACGAAGCATGACAGGTCCAACGTGAATACTTTGTCAGGCGCCGTTGTCCGCATTACCCTCACAAATTTGGTTCCGATAAATAATCATAGAACGGCGTGTTGCAAAATATTCACATATTCAAATCTGCCCGTTGGTAATAGTCAAATGAGCTCTCTTAATTTAAGGTCAGTAGGTCAAAGGTCATGGTGACCTTTACTAGACAAACAATGGGCGCTTCCGAAAGGCGCAATTCTAATTCCTTATAATGTTTATTGACATTGTAATCGAGTATGGGTGTGTGTGTGTGTGTTATTGTTTGGTTTGTAATTATTGTGCAATTTAACAATTTATTACACGTGATCGATATTCGTCAAGAGTGTTGTTGTTTTTTCCTGGTCCTTCGTAATCATGTTTATATGTTTTAATAACTCTCCAAGAATACCATTTAAGCCGATGTAAGGGGTCGTTGACAGTAACCATGGTAACTGTTCTCCATCAATCAAACCGTAACTGCTCCGAAACGTGTATTTTCAAACTCTCGATGTATGGTTGGCTTCCGACGGATCTCCATTACTGAGTAGATTACTTTAAATGATTGCTTTCATTTAATGCTATCAAGGGAAGTCTAACCGCTAAACATGTATTTACTTAATTTGTAGGTGAAGTTTACCGAAGATATGACGCTAGTGAGCCGTATTTACCAATACAAAGTTGACAAAACAGTCACATGCGACGTTAAAGTTGAAATATTTGAGAACGATGATACAACGGGACAAGTGAGATCTACAAAGCAATACAAGGAACTTATTATACAGCAAACTGTGAAGGGGTCTGAAACCAAGAGCGACTGCGTGGATTTACCGAAAAATTCTGGAAACGAAGTAAGATTATAAAAACATAATACTTTAAATAAACCCATTTATATTTTTTTTCTCATAGCCGTCACAAAAAAACTAACATTATATTAAAATAAACCTCGCTGGTTACATCATTATCATCATCATCATCATCATCATCATCATCATCATCATCATCATAATCGTCATCATCAGCAGCAGCAGCAGCAGCAGCAGCAGCAGCAGCAGCATCGTCATAATCATCAATGTCATTGAAAATATAGACGTAAGATGTTATTAAGGTCACAATCAAAGGAATGACATTTTACTCCAATGGAATATCACCGGTTGTGGCGTTTGGTGTCTTTGCACAAGTTCGAAAAGAAAATTTTACCATCGGACCAAACGAAAAGAAAAAAATACAGTCAGCTGTTGAATCGATGTTTGCAGTTGATGTTCAAACAGGAAGCGCACCATCGTCAACTGAGCTGGAGCTTAAGGTACATGGACCGTATTGCAGAAGCATCTATATATCATACATTTCTATATTTTAATGGCTGAATATAAATAAACATGACAGTTTCTACCACTGGAAAAACACAGTTAAGGAAAATGTTGAAATGAATCGCAAAAAGGTAAAATTTTAACTGTAGGTCCTGCTGTGTCAACGCAGTACCTTTTGCGGCAGCGAAATTTAGATAATTAAAATAGTTAACAAAATGAATCAAATGGGAGAAGTTGTATAGAAAACCGCATTTTTAATCGTCTTCCATCGATCATTGTTTAAATCATTTCAGTTATATAAGATTCGTACAGCACATCTATGAATCATAATTAAGTTAAATGCCATGGTAAATATTTGCTTTTAAAATTACAATCTTAATCAGAATAATTATCAACCATAAAAAATTCGTATTATATTAGTGTTCTAAGCATGTAGACAATTCGGGGTTACATCGATTAAAGGAACACTGAAATCATGTTAATATAGTGTACGTTCGGTTTCACTTTAAATCTAAACGCTAAGTGTAACTGTCAGTCCAATCAGTATTGTTCTCGGTATAACATTTTTATCTTTTATGATCTGACCGTTTAAACCATATTCTATTGCTATGCTATGTGTACAGAACGTTTTTGTTTTATTTTACAAACTTATTTGTTGGTTAAGTTAATATCGAGTGGGTACTAAATAGCTTTTGGTACATTTAAATTATAACTTCTCTTCGAATCAGATTCCCACTATATTTAAGTGTCATGTTTGCAGTAACAAGTTCGTCATTGACATAAGCAGTAAATAGAAATAAAATAACTGTCAAAAATATCATCGAAAAGGTCATAAAGGCAGACGATCCAACACCATTACCTAGAAGCGAGAGCAACAGCTCCGTCGATTCGGGGTTTCAAAGCGAGACAAGTATAAGCAGCCATTCTGATTTTTGCTCGGTTGCCAAAAGACAACCAAGTCTGGTATCAGACGAGTCCAGGATGGGAAACTCTACTGATGGTGGCGGCGGTCCAGGACCTTCAGATACGTACGAAATGAGCGACATGGGTAGACCCTCTTCTCCGGACACGCACCTTGATGCGGATATTGTTGTTATATCACTTCCAAAGCCTCCTATAATGGGAGTCGACAATGATGGAAGTCTTGCAGTTCTGCGATGCAACGATGGTATGAATTGAAGTTCTGGTATGGTAAATAGCATGAAGTATACGAAGAAATGAATCATGTTCGTGGATATAGCATGTAACTTTAAATATTTAAACCTTATGTGTTTGTTTTCAGAATTGTGAAAGTTGTAATCCACATCATTTTGTTGAAACTCTTACTTTTCTTTTAATTTTTTCTTCATAACTACATAGTTTCATAGTTTTAATAGTTTATTTAAAATGCAGAAAGGCCATAGGCCAATGAGAATACAATAATTTTCAAATATACACATGTCATGACAATTCAAAGATCAGTGGTCAAATACAATTTCATAGATAAAATTTGTTTACAATAACTAACACTATATTATTATATAATTCAAAACTATAATATATATAATACTATAATATTATGTTAATATAACATACATAATTATGTTGCATGTCTGGTGGACACAAACTTTATTTATTTTACACTTATTCTATCCTGTCAAATCTTATCTTGTCTTATCTCTAAGGCTCCAACCCCCTTGACGTCGGTTGTTGGAATAGAACAGAACACTTGGAGCCTATAAACAACAAGAATAATTTACAAGTTCAGGACGGAGTCATGGGATGGTAAGCAAAAAATACTTTTTGTACGCCGACCATTTCCCAGTTAGTAGTTTATATATATATATAACATTTAGCTTTATGATTTTACAGAATCTCATTATATAGAGAATTAAAACACTAGGTTAGTGCCGTGGATGGAAAAAGTTTATCTGGCAGACGAATTTAGCGGGTGAGCCGAGCTAGATAAGCTTTCTCCATCCACGGCACTTACCTAGTATTCTATTTATCCTGTTTCTTTGTTTATTAAAACGCGATCAATTACCTTCAAACTATCAAGTACCTTTTCTAAAAAAGTTTTTCCCTGTTGACATCGGCACGCTAAGTGTCCATGTTTAAATGTGCCAAAAATAGTTATTAAAACTGTTCAATTCAAGCTTTTAAACGTGCATTAACGTGGATCAGTCACCAAACATTATTATGTTACAATTATTCCGCAATCGCAGACTACATAGTTCAAAATCACGAGTGTTTACAACTAATCGTCACATGCTCAATGGCTTTATTTCATGCTGAGGTTAAAGAATAAAGTGCTGGTTGTTCAGAACTACACCGGCAAAAAGATAATTCATTTCTGTTGTCAGATTTTGTCATTCACCCTAGAAATGGAATTACCTATCGTTGAATGCTGCACGTTTTCAGCATTTGCGACTTGAGTAAGTGCACATCTAGATTTCTTTGCCAGTGTAATTATCATGCTGAGTGATGGAACTTTCTGGGCGAGTGATTGTTCAGGTCGGTTGTTGGCGGACTATTAATGAGATTTAGAAACATTTTTGTGCCTTTCCTCTGACATTTCAGATTTGAAAAGAAGTCCATTTTTGCGGTTCGCATGACCAACTGACTGTAGATAAACACCATGTGGTCTACGATTTGTATGCGAATGAAAGGATAACACTTTATCCACTACATGCTGAACCTTAAATTATCCGCTTATATGTGTCGGTCATTCAGAGTCCGTTGTCCGCTAGAGTAATTTCTCACATGGAATAAGAAGTTTTTTTCCTCGGTGGTGTTATCCATTGCATGTATATATATGTTTTCTACAGAAATAGCTTAAGTATAACCTTATCCTGATCACCCTGTTGTCAAACTACTTGACAGCTCGTTAGACGTCCTTACTGGATTTCAACAAGAACGGTGAAAAAAACACACATTCAAACTAAAATAAAACGAAACTCGTCCTGCGCTAGAACGCACAACGGGTCAATAAAAAGTTTGGTATTGTAGCAATATTGGTTATATAACGAGGTTATAATTATTTATATACCAAACTACAGAAGCAAGCCTAGTAGCTAAAGTTTAAACATAAACCCCGTTTGATGGCACAGGGTAAACGCAAAAGACATAGAACACAAAAACAAACAATCACAAACAAGAAACATGGAACAACAGCAACAAACAAAGAACTCCACAAACAAAACGTACAGTACATTTATATTCTATAGAACCTAGGTGTGTTTATCAAGGATTGTTAGGACCCGCCTTGGAACGGTCAGTAAAATGTAAACAAGGTAAACATAGAAAGTTGGTTAAATAACAAGGTTGGTGAATAACTAGGCTGGTTATACATTTGTTTGTTCACAACATATTGCGCTCTTACTTCAAACATTATTATTTATTATCTTACGGACTTCCTTATAATTATGTAACATTTGCATTCAGTAATGAAATATATGTTCTACTTTATATCTTCAGTTACATAGTGGTTCGGGTAAAAAAATTCTCCTATCTGATAAGGAAGCTTGTCCGGCAGATGTATGAAAATTGTGTCAGTGATAAAAAACCATGCACTTTCTTGCCGCTGCTTAAAAAAGTGAAGGAAGAGGGGACCTTTTTAATACAGATCGTTCTCTGCCTTGAAACTGAGCTTGAAGGTATACTTGCCAAAGAGCAAGCACGACAATCCGGCTATGTTCTCTCAGAACACGGCCCGGTTTACTTGGAAATGAATGTCCGCAAAACTTACATGCTGAAAGTTAAGTGCAACAATACCCGCAAAATGACTGAAGATACCTTTCCAATACAGTGTCAAGGGAAATCACGTCCGAAATCACAAATTATTGAAATTGGCGTAGAACCTAACAAAAGGGCGAGTGGACGTGTTTATTGCTTTAAGAAAAATGTTCCAACGAGCGAACTAGACTACGGGTATGCTTGATATTTAAATATAAACATGTGTGTATTTCTGTTTTAAGTTATATGTTGGAACAAGTAAAATGTTTAATTCTCGATAAGCAGTTCACCCAGCATAACTTGCGCAGGTCTTGTATGGGAAGATGACAATACAAATGCAAGTCAAGTGACATTGTGTTGACGAAGGTGATGTTTGCTTTTAAAACGCTAAGTTCAAGATGAAGTATTTTTAGATAATTATTGGGAAACATTGTTTTTGCTAAGGACTTTGTTCTCAGGAAGTGTTCTTTAATATAAAATAGAGTATTTCCGTCACAGTTTTGTGGCACTTAATCTTTTAATCTTAATTTCAATGTTTTTTTAAGGTCAAAAAGCAATGTACAGTTTCCGATTCCATTCCAAACGTGCAAAAGACATACTATTTTAGGTACGATATCTTTATATTGATATTTTGTCGTATATGTTCACTTATTTAAACATGTTTTAGGATTCTGTTTTGATTAATTTTCGCCACATTAATTGTTTATTGAACTTTTTTGTATTGTTTTGGTGACAGACAGCTTCTTGAGTGATCGTTTCATAAAAGACGCAGCGAAATGTGTGGGTGACAAATGGTTTGAGCTGGGATTACGGTTTGGATTTTCATGCGAAGAAATTAATTGTTTTGCCGAAGTGGCAGACAAGAACGAGAAGGTACACTTGGCGTTTATCAAGTATAAATCAAAACAGCCAGATCTTTTTCCAGTGTCCTTATTACTTGGCAAGTCTATATCAATGAGTATTTATACAGTTGTTTGCCAAAAGACTAAGCTTATTGACGTGCACGTCAATCAGATAAATCTATTTGGACATTCAGTATCAACACTTTAAAATATTTCGCCTGACGAGCGTCATCTAAGACTTTGATTTATATTGCCGGTTGATTTCTCATGTCAACTGTTCTGAATGGACTCTCTTCGGGTGTATGGGCCAGCTTCTTCAGAAGTTAGGTTTGCGTTGAAACATAAAAGAAAACGCTAATTCGTTGACGTTGGCAGCCAGCTTTCTTTGATATGCAAAGTCGGTTGATAGTTATAGATGTTGCATTTAATTTGAAATTAATTTGGAGTATTTGGGTAGATCAGCAGCCGCGATCATTCGTTTGTTTATTACATTGAAATATTTAGTTTATTTGCAAACAGTATAAAGGCACATGCGAAAATGTAAAATACCCTCTGTTAATGATATTGACTTACTTTATTGTGAGACACTCGAGGCAATTATAAACTGATTTAACATGGCATCAATTGCTAAAAATTTCTTAATCTTAATGGCTTAAGTAGCTATTTCAGTTAGCCAAAATACACACTTAAAATTTGATTTTGATAAATAAAAATGGTTAATTGTTATTTTCTTAAAGATAATTCCTAGTTACAAAATTTATATAAAAACAAAATTAATGTGCTAAGCTTTATACCGTTTCGAGGAATCGAGGCAAGAGCTGATGTGAATGACTTCAATTTGTACAAATTCTGTGTAAAGAAAAAGTAAATAAAAATAGTTTACGTACGTTAAATAAACATGGAAATAAATTTAATTATTAATAACCCTAGTAAATTTCATTATTTTTTTTGCAGGTTTTGTTTGTATGGCGAGATGACAATACAACTGCAAATGACAGAGGGTTGACCAAGGCGATGGTTGCTTTTAAAAAAGCCGAACTACCAGCGTTGCGACGTAAATTTCTAGATGAAGTATTAAAATGGTACGTGATGCGGCGATAATTATGTTTTAGCATATTAAATTTTATCAGGAAGTGTTCTTTAATATAAATAAAGATAAAATTATTTCGGCTGAGATCTGCGATATGTGACAAAATGGGTTTCATGAGCTTTGTCCCTAAAACGTCACAACTTGGATACGCTTATGGCTATCAAACGTTTTTCCAGGCAAATGTGACTTTTCATCTCGCACATTCTTTAGTACAATTGTTGCAGATTCTAGAAACAGACTATATCGTTATCTTCTTGCATGCTGAGTATTCTTGGTCAGTCTGTTGGTGTACATTGCTTAGCATAGGTGATAATAAATAGTTAGAGCACACTTGTGTTCCTTTTTTATTATTTCACATTAGTGAACATAGAACACACGCATACACAACAAAGGAAAACAAAACATGGTGTCAGAAGTAATTTTGTGGATTAACTAAATTTTGATTTGAACAGTTTTACATTAGTAAACATGGAATTTAGTGGAATTCAAGCACCACGCATGGAATGGGACTCGACAAATCTGCCAGAAGCATTCGAAAAGTTTGAGCGTCACGCGAAGCTAATGTTCTCTTGACCATTGAAGGCGAAAACAGAAGAAGAGCAAGTGTCGTATTTCCTGTTGTGGATAGGCGACACAGGAAGAGATATTCACTGTACGTGGAAAGACATTTCGGAAGCTGATGCGATAAAGCTCAGTACATTTTATGATATATTCAGAGCATATGTACAGTCAAAACTAAATCCTATTTTTGGACGTTATAAGTTCTTTAATCAAACGCAAGAGAATGATACAATTGATGCATTTATCTCTAGCTTGAAGATGTGCGCAAGGGATTCTAATTTTACAAATACAGACGAGATGATTAGAGACAGAATAGTGTTTTGAACCAACAAAGTTGCGCGAAAAACTAATCAACATCGGTTCTGATCTAACACTGGACAAAACAATACAAACTGCCCAAAACCACGAGTATTCTCAGGAACAGCTACGCTCCATGAATAATGACGTGGACGTCTGTCGACCGTTTGGACACAAGCCGAATACAGAGCGCCGTCAGCAACAACGCCGACCAGTGACTTCATCTTCAAGACCAGGACCACCGAGACAAGGACGCTCGTGCACGAATTGTGCACGGGAGCGTCCCCGGCAAAAGGGAAGCAGTGTCATAAATGTAACAAATACAATCATTTCGCCGGCATGGGAAAAACAATGTGAATAGTGTTGACGATAATTATGAGAAGATAATCTGTGGTATTCAAGAATACTCAGCATGCAAGAAGATTATAAGTATCTTCCATGGCCGAGAGTGTAAGATAGGTTCATTCCGACCCGAGCGTAAAACACCCTGCGCGAGGGTCGGGATGAACCTATCTTACACGAGCGGCTATGGTAGATGCTATTTCTCCCACCTCAGTTAAACAAAATTAAGTAAAAATGTATTTTTTGCTAGAACTCTTTTGTGCTTAGTGAAAATAATTGCGTGTGGATATGTGATAGCACGTGGTTGTCATGGAAATGCGCGCAATGAACAAGTTAATGATAATAGTCAAATCGGTCTTTTTAAATAGTTCTAAAGAGAATGAAGCATTATTTCTTGAATGGTGCGTGAAAACTGTTTTATGGTGACATTTGAAGCGAGAAATAACTAATTAGTGTTCTAAATATTACCATAAGACAAGATTTCCTTGATGTCACTGACGACAGTCTTCAACAAGGGAGGTAATTACAATGTTGTGACCATTAAAAAAAGGAGTTCCATACGGGCATTTTATCTTCGCCCGTGGGCAAGATAAGAATATCTAGCATGGTTAAATTATTGGATCTACTTATCTGAGGTGGGAAAAAGATGTAAAGTATAGTATGTTTTTAGAATCTGCAACATCTCTCTTGTTTTGTTAAAAAGAAAGTGTAAATATTATAGTTAATAATATTTCAAACAGGTAAATGAAATAAATCATTGTTACACATTTATATTATTAAATGAATCGATGTTTTTGTCATTTTAAGTCTTGTTTTCTTGTGTTCGTTTGTGTACCGTTGTTATGGGCCGTTTTCCTATGCCAAATATTGTGTAATAATAAAACAATATATAGGCGATGTTCGATCATTATGTTGAAATCTAGCCCGTGAGAAAAGGCAATATATTGTTGATAAATCAGTTGCCAAGGCACATTGTATTACATACAAATTATATAGATTTAGTGGAATCAACATTCTTACTAAGTACAACTGGTTAACTTGTTTACATCGAATGAGTGATTTTTAAAACCTATCCTTACTAAACATAGCCAAACTCGAAGTTTATTTTAACCATTTTTATCAAAGCCGAATGTTGACTTTATCGGGTGAAAAGGCTATCGTGTCAAATGAATGACACCAATACAATCCTCTGCTGGTGACATTCGAGTCAAGTTATTCAAAATCTTGATCAGGAGGAAAACAAAAACCAAACGGTTTAGTGTAAACAAAACAAACACAAAACCAAAAACACATACACGGGGAAGTTTACATTACGATAAATCAATAAGTGTTATGGTTAATCACGTGGTACGGCCAGCTTTAATAGTACATGTAACCCGTCCGAAAGGTTAGTGAAACAGAAGTTCACTATTGTTAAACATGTTTTATTTTATTTTAAGGAAAGACAATGACCCTGCTCTTTATAGCTGGGCTGAAAAATACATAAATGCCACTCCAACGATAAATAACAGAACAACAGGACGACATATCGTTTTTGACATGAATCGACTGAAACAACCTCATGGTATACAATTAAATATTCGCTATTAAAACTAAAAAAAGAAAAACATCAATATTTCTGGCATAGTCCTTTTTGCATAATGTTTTCTTCAGATTTTAATACGCAAAATTAGCTTCGCAAACGAGTCGTAAGAGCAAGGCATGCAATAGAACGTATGCATTTGGCGTGAACATAATTGATGTCAGCATCGCTGAATAATGTTAACCATAACTAGAATAAACTACAAAGAAAAACTAGAAATGCCTAAACTCGTCTTTGTAAAATTATCTCCCTTAAATTGAAGTACAATTGTTTTGAAAATTCAGCACACTTGATTAATTCTCTCATATTTTAATATGTATTGGTATCGTTGTCGTAAAATACATTCGGAAAAAATATCCTTCGTTTGGGTTATATATCATGCAATATTATTTCCCAGAGTTTGTTAATTATTGTGTTGATTCAGTGTCGCCTTTGGAAGATGAGTTTTTGCTGGAAATGTGTCCAGCAATTGAAAGAGACTTATTGTTTATACAACTTGGAGTAAAGAATGTTGAACTAACGGATCACAAGGAAATAAGACCAGCAGTCAGAAGAAAATGCTTGGTAGGTTCTACAGTCTGTGTTTGTACAATAATCAGAGTGACGTTATTTTCCGCATTATGCAAACCGTAACACGCAAAAAGCGCCCTTGTGTTGTCAAACGTGATTCATATTCCATTTTTACACATAACCTGAACATTCAACAATCAATTAGTGAATGTTTGAAAATGAACTGTGTTTTTACCTTTAAGCAAATTTACAGCATTTTTGAATTAAAAAAAAAAATTCGCCGAAAGTTTAAACGTGAAATATTTTGCTAAAGACTTTTTTCTAGCTAAAAAATTTAAAATTAATTTTTTTTGTTATATTGTAGTATTCATTTCATTCTAATTCAGAGGTTTTGAAATTAAGTATTTTGGATAAAAAATGAAAGATATGAGAAATTTAAAGGGCCATAAATATTTAACAAGTACTTTAAAAATATAATTATTCATATTTGATTTTGTAATGACATAGCCTTTGAAATGATCACTTGATTCTACCACTTGAAAGAATGCCTTGTTACATAGTTTCACAAATCAATATAAGCTAACTATGTTGTTAATTTACGTCTTTACAGTTACTCCATATTGCAAAAAATCGGTTCGGTGAAAATGGTATTTTGAAGTTACTGAAACAGTTATATAATGAACTGTCGCCATTGCATGCGGAGGAACTTCAAACTGAGGTTACTAAATGGTAAGCTTTCTTTTATATCATGAAGTTCGTTATTGGTGTATCATTTCTGGGTATGGTTTCCCATTGGGTTTTTGTAGAAATACAAAAAATATATTTCATTTATTTCAAATTAATATATTGGTTACATAAAGTTTAATAGAGTTAAGATTGTTCACTATTTTATCTTTATATATTAAAATAATAACGTTAAAACATACAGCTGAATTCTTAGTGGATGCAAATATTTGTTGACCAATGAGAATAGTATTTTATTAAAATAAATAACAATTCTGAAACATATCTAATTAAACAAGAGAGCGGAGTGAGTAATGCCAGATAGCGTAGTGGTTTTAACGCGTCTAGATTCTATAGAAATGGGATATTTCGTCGTCGGTTTGACGCTCACTAAAGTCGAGTAAATTTTCAGTCAACTTGCTCCTTCTATAGAAAATCAGACGAAAATTAAGATAAAACTCAATTCTCATTGGTCCGCAAACAAATGAAAACACAAATATTGGGTTGTATTAAAAGTAAATAAAATCCTTGAAGCGAAATCCATCAGGGGCACAATAAACGCACACGTTAATAAAGCAGAAGCGTAGGTTTGGAAAACAGTTATGAGTGACGCACTTTCAACGCCCCTTCATGAACCATTAGTTTAAGTTCTTTGGTGAACTACGTGTTCAAATAAGTTTAAACAGAAAAGTGATTAATTATGCAATAAATATTATTTACATGACAGTTTAGTACTGTCAAAATAACAAAAATGTGTTTACTTTTCAAATGTCAAGGTATTATTCACCTTATATATATAATTATGTTATTGAATAACTTGATATCGTTGAGAAGTCTGCAACATGTTGTCTTAAGTTTACGACTATTCGATTGTAACAATTTATTACAACATTATATGTATCACTCTCGTTGACTTGTGATGTAGTGCTTGGTGACCAAAACCAAAATCACATGCGCCAAAGCAGAGAATCGAACCTTGGTGAGAAGCGAGTGCGCTTGCCGCTGCGCTAACCGGACAATACAGACCTGCATTACAACATGTTAACGAAGATAGCATTTTCCAGTATTCGTTAGAGCATTTGTTTTGTACGATCTTTCAGGGTGAAAGAGAACGAGGGACATCACCAGGAAGGGGACAAAATACGAAAGTTAAAGAAGATATTTGACATTCATTAAACTACTGAGCACCTTTAAATCGAATGATTATACATTTCATTACCTCCTGAACAGTGACCATGTGGAAGCATGAAGTTGTTCAGAAATACGATGTTGGAAATCTCAGATTGATTGAGACTAAGACTGTTCATAGACAGCATTGATAAGTGCAAACGTCAACCGTTATCGACCTAAACGGGCATTACCTGTTATGGCCAGTTTGTATATAATACTACTTTAAATGAAACCCACAGAGAACAACCTAGTAGTTAACCCTGTATTCATCGATAAAGAAATAAATGACATGTTGAATTAGTCCTACTTATCGTTTTATATTATCCTACTCCATTTTAGCGTACGATGTTGACAACATAATTATATCAATCGCATAATAAAGTTTCATTTCAAACCTTCTGCCTTATACTAGTAATTGTATTGGATCAAAAATGTGTTCACTGTGCCTGATCGACCAGGCCCAAAACATATTACAACGCCATCGACTAAGCACCATATGACAAAGTGCATTGATATTTATATGCACTTTAAATATACGACGTGGCTTTGCAGTTGGCCGACGTTTCCGTTATTGTACGTCAAAATTATTTTGATAACCTTTAAAATAACGTTTATTTTTCAGTAAACAGACAAGAACAGAACAGAATATTTAATAGACTTAAGCATAACAAGCTTATCGTCATAATAACACATACACAAACAAAAACATATATATGGCAATCAACAATTTTAACACATAGCATCTTTTTTTTATATTATTATTTCTGAGATTTAAATGGTGAGAATGAATTTATATTACATGTATATATAACCACATATGACTGCGTACAATGGGTAATAAAAGTGCATTAGATTACATCGTTAGGACAAGGAAAATGATGCAAACATGTACAAAAATAACAAAACATAGGGAAAAATACAACCAACAAAATATGAGTTTCTACCCTATCAAATAAGATAGAAACATCCATGACACATACATAATATATAACAAAGCACGAATTTTGAACGCCTTATCACAATACAACACAAACTAATATGCAAAAAGTCAGCCCTAGATGATTATTTCTCCCACCTCAGATAGATCCAAGTAGATCCAATAATCTAACCATGCTAGAAATTCTTATCTTGCCCACGGGCGAAGATAAAATGCCCGTATGGAACTCCTTTTTAATGGTCACCACATTGTAATTACCTCCCTTGTTGCAGACTGTCGTCTGTAGCATCATGGCAATTTTTTCTTGTGGCAATATTTAGAACGCTAATTAAGTATTTCTCGCTTTAAATGTCACCATTAAACAGTTTCCACGCACCTTTCAAGAAATAATGCTTCACTCTATTTAGAATTATTTAAAGACCGATTTGACTATTAACATAATCTGAATCACTGCGCGCATTTCCATGACAACCACGAATTATCGCATTCCAATACGCAATAATTTTCACTAAGCACAAAAAAGTTCCAGCATAAAATACATTTTTACTTAATTTCGTTTAACTGAGGTGGGAGAAAAAGCGTCTACCATAGCCGCGAATGTAAGATAGGTTAATCCCGACCCTCGCGCAGGGTGTTTTGCGGAAACTCAGTAAACCTCGTTTCCGCAGAACACCTTACGCTCGGGTCGGAATAAACCTATCTTACACTCGCGGCCATGGAAGATACTTATAGTCTTTCCGAACTAAGTATGGTTAATTAGTCTGTTTTTCGAAATCGCATGTCTTTGAAAGTGTGATTGAAACATTAATACTGGTGGAAGACCGTGATAGAACAAAAAAGTACAATAGTTCAGACAATTACGGTATTCATCGGAATCTCTAGAATTGTTTTGCAGCAACAACTGTTGCACCTGTAAGTACCCGGTTGTTTTTAAAATCATGCACAAAACGCAGGTAGGTCCTCGAATTTAATAAACTAACAAACCCATATCTGTAACCGTGATTGGAATATATAATTACAACACTGGTGTGGTCTCAATCCAGCATGCTAAATATTCAGTGCTTGGTCTGGACCTATATAGTGGTTTATATTGCCGGGGCTACAATGCGGAGCGATCCTAAATAAAAACTAAGGGTGTTACCAATTTCACAAAATGATATCTATAATGATGGCAACCACGGAGTGGTTAGCGTTTTGGACGCTGGATCACGTTTTGTGGTTCGATCCCGGAGCTTCATTACTATGTATAAATGATAACTTCTGATTATCAGTCAGAAAGTAAAACTGGATTCTAAAATCACATGTACTAAGCAGATTTTGAAACTATACAAAATTAGTCGCAATAAAAACTCTTCTGAGCTTGTATAACTTGATCGCCATTGCGTTGTAAAATAAATCTTACCTTTACCTTATCTACAACTTGGCTGAGAATGTGCCTGCTATCTACCAATATAAAGGTCTCTGATAAGGCAATTAACGGAAATATCAAAATCCGAATACTCTTGAACAGAACATCTTAATATAACATTTTAGTTGCATCGGAAGTCAGAAATTCAAGGATAGTTAGGAATCCACAAAACGTAAAAAATAATGGCACCCAGGTGAAAATTAACGTATACAATGGATAGTTAACACCATCGATTGTCATTAATACTTTTATTGGGATTGACCAGATAATTGAACTTTTTCTATAATCAACTATATCAATTTATCAGTAGTTAATCTGAACTAGAACTCCGCGAGTCGGATGTGTCGCCTGACGAATTATTTACTGTCGACATTATAGCTGTTAGATTGGCATTTTATTCATTTATAGACAATGATGTTGCCATTTAACTTTCAAGTGTAGGTGGCATTTGATAGTTTACGAGATATGCCACGGACAAAACCTAAGCAAGAAAATTAACAAAGGGCAATAACTCTAAAAATATGGCAGGAAGAGTAACGGTTCTTGTGCAATGCACTTGCCCTCAATGAGATCTATCTAGCTATGAAGTTTCAAGTTGATACCTTTTATATTCTTCAAGATATGCCCCGGACAAAACTAACAAAGAGCAATAACTCTAAAAATATGGCAGCAAGAGTTACGGTTCTTGTGCACTGCACTTGCCCTCAATGAGATCTATCTAGCAATGAAGTGTCAAGTTGATACCTCTTATATTCTTCAAGATATGCCCCGGACAAAACTTTAAGCATGAAAATTAACAAAGGGCAATAACTTTAAAACTAAGAAAGCAAGAGTTACTGTTATTGTGCACTGCACTTGCCCTCAATGAGATCTATCTAGCTATCTTATATTCTTCAAGATATGCCCCGGACAAAACTTTAAGCAAGAAAATTAACAAAGGGCAATAACTCTAAAAATATGACAGCAAGAGTTACGGTTATTATGCACTGCACTTGCCTTCAATGAGATCTATCTAGCTATGAAGTTTCAAGTTGATAACTCTTATATTCTACAAGATATGCCCCGGACAAAACTTTAAGCATGAAAAATAACAAAGGGCAATAACTCTAAAAATATGGAAGCAACAGTTCTTGTGCACTGCACTTGCCCTCAAATAGATCTATCTACATATGAAAATTCAAGTTGATACCACTAATAGTTTAGGAGATATACCCCGGACAAGCGAAAATGGGACGCGGACGCCGCCGCCGCCACCGACGCCGCCGACAAAAGTAACCCCTATATGTCGTCTTTTCAGGCGACACAAAAAAACTACGTTTGCCCAGTTAGAATGCGAGACCAAAACATAAGTCTGTATTTTCTTTCTCGCCTAATTTACTGGTTAGCACCATTTAAAAAAAGTTTACTTTAAATTTAATTGCATTATTATGACAGGTGTTAATGAATGTTTAACACGAGCAAAATGTATTAGCTATAATGCTCGTATCTGACAGTGAAAATGTCTTTAACTGGCAGACGTTTGTCACTGATACGATGTCCATTATTAATGAGCACTAATTTTTAGGCATTACAGGCAGGTTGTTTTGCAACGGCTAACATAGTTGTGTCAGATTTCCATGCTATTTAAATAAACAGAAATAGCACTGTGTTGACAATGTAATGTGCACACTGAGCGGACTGAAGAATAAAAACCTTTTGTTTCAAACTAAAAGGGGCGAAACCGAAACTATTAATATTAAAAATGGAAATTTTTATCTTTTGCAACTGTATTCTTCCTTTGAGCTTTTACATGTACTCATTTATAAAACTGTTTATGTCTGCCTAAAATTGTAAAGATATATATAACAACGTTTGATTGCGTTGTTTGACGAAGCATGGTCTACGGGAGAGATTTGTGTAATTTAAGTCCGTGACAATATTCGGGTGGACAGTTTCATAGCTTGAATAATACAAGTATATTCATTTAACATTTTTGAAAACCTTTTGGCCGTACATACGACAAACGATATTCTAATTTGTTCTGGTTTGAGAAAGGCATGTACGACGTTGAATGTCAGATGCTATGGAGGAAACCTGAACGTTAGATAAACATGAGTGCATAATCCGACAGATATGTTCATGTAAGGAAACATAATTTGTTTGTGCAGCGGCATGCTCAACAGGTGTGACTTTAGCTCATCAATCTGTTGTCACTTAATCTTAACAGTCATTATATTAATGGGAATTTTGGCACCATTTTTTCCCAAGAAAATTTGGTTCTTTGGTTTAATTTTTTTTATAAAACACCAAGTAATCTCATATTTCGCTGACAGTTAAAGGGCGGTGATCTGTCCGTGCTGTTTTTTACGTTGTGTGTCTCTTGTTCCGTGTATTTTTGTCTAGAGCCTTTAACCTTTAAACAGGGTATATGTTATTAATAGCTACTTGGCTTGTCCCTGCACCTCATTGGGTTGAAACGCCGAAATCGTTGGACGATGCTGGTAGACAAAAGTTGGCAATTAGCATCGTGTGGGTCTCACAAGATGTTCAAGATGTTAATATTCCAGCAGCGTATTTAAAACCAACTGCATGACAAAAATATGCACAGCTGATATATCCTTACGTAACAACAAATATTTTTAATAACTGTTAACCCCTGAGAAATATTGACCTACCAATTAAGGTAAGACGATCACTCGTGCGCTTTTGATTATCAAATCATATATTAATTATAGAACTCGGTAGAGTGTAATCTCGTATTTGTTTGCTTTGTTTCACACACACTTTAATGGACATGCCTATTTTCTTTGCCTTAAATGTGCATTGGTTTAAAATAGTACTTAACCATCTTTTTAACTGGTATAGTGGTAAAAAGTCAAATATTAATTGATACGTTTATAAAAAGCCATGATATATTTTTTTGTAAAACAAGTGGGGAATGTTTTATCGTGGTTGCAGTTGGCCGACGTTTCTGTTATATGTTTCGTCAAGATAGTTTTGATGAAGTATCCTATGAAGATTAAATGTTAATGTTTCAGTATACACAAACTATTTTGCAAAACGTCTGCACTAGATGTTTATGTCTTTTTTATTAAGTATGGTTACATAGTCGGGTTTTCGAAATCGCTTGAATTTGAGAGTGTGATTGATACATTAATAATATAAGAGAGAGCCTGTAGAAGACCGTGATGATATTTGTTGAACACCAAACAAACAATACTAAGTTGACTGTATTTGTTGACGCAATAAGACGCAATAAAAGCTCTTTAGAGCTTGTATAACTTGATCGCCATTGTGTATTAAAATAAATCTTACGTTTACCATATGTATGACTTGGCTGAGAAAGTGCCTGCTATCTACCAATATAAAGGTCACTGATAAGGCAATAAACGGAAATATCAAAGTCCGAATACTCTTGAACAGAACATCATAAAATAACATTTAAGCTGCATCGGAAGTCAGAAACTTAAAGATAGGAAGCCATGAAACGTATTAATAAATGGCACCCAGGTGAAATTCTGCGTATTATTATTATGAAAAAGACTAAATTCACCCAGTTAGAATGTGAGACCAAAACATGCAGCTAAATTGTCTTTCTCGCCTTATTTACTGGTTTGCACTATTTAAAAAAAAAGTTTATTTTAAATTAATATGCATTATTATGACAGCAGGTAATGCGAATCCTTAACACGACTCAAATGTATTAGCTTCAATGCTCGAATCTGACAGTGAAAATGCCAGGTTAATTACTGAGTTTCTTTCACTGGCAGACGATTGTCACTGATAAGATGTTCATTATTAATGAGCACTAATTTTTAGGCATTACAGGCAGGTTGTTTTGCAACGGTTAACATAGTTGTGTCAGATTTCCAATATTTAAATAAATAAAAATATCACTGTGTTGACAATGTAATGTGCACATTGAGCGGACTGATTTCGAGATTGCTTTTTCCTCTGTTGAACGTTTAACAGACATATTTATATTTAATGTCCAAACGGTTTATCTATCACTGCTTTTGAGCAAGCGTTATGTAATGTAGCCAATTACGTATCTAACATTCACAAATTAATTATATTTGTGTTTCATTTTTTTGCAATTTCAAAAAGACGAGCTTTTGGAAGAAAAATGCACTTTTATTGCATGAATCATATGATAAATCGCATAGCAGGTGTGTGGAATTTCAAAAAACGATAACGTAACATAACGTGCATATGACAATATATTTCCATGGGTTCATTGGCAGTGCAGAGTGTATCATGTTAAAATTATTGAATGTCGTAGTCGTTCAAACGGGTCAATTTACTCCGAGTAGTTATAAAATATCTCAATGGTATGTAGCAAACGTGCTTTATAGTTTTGAAAACTCTATTCTCTTACATTACCTAGCATCTAGATGAACAACTATTTGCAACTTTCAAAAACATATTCAATATAAAAATGGTATGGCGTCAAGAATCAGAACTTTTATGTTATTTACATATAAAAACAGCAAAGTTCAAGATTTTCCATGGTTGTAATTAAATTTTTATTTTACATAGATTTTATCATGTCAATATGAAACTGAACCGTCTTCGGCTCAACCGATAAATTAATTGCCAGATAAACTTGTTCCATCCAAGTTACTAACCTAGGATTCTCTATTTACCCCGTTCGGTTCCATATTAGAACAAATATAAACAATTATAATCCCGAAAATACATAATTATTGGTCAGTGTACCCTTGTGAAAAGAAATTTGATACCAAACAGGGTTGCGAAATGAAACTGACTTGAAACGAGAGTTATATAAATGATCTGGCCCCTGTGACAGAGATTGTGTTTTCTTTCTGTTTAGAATACTAGTAGTCAATTCTTAAGCGAAAAATCATGAAAATCTTTGTTAATTTGTTGAATCCGGGAATAACATGAAAGGCCAAGCAATATGTTCTTTAAACACACGAAGTCACAACTAGATGTTACCATAAAACTGTTATTTTTGGTGAACAAAATCCTTCTATGTATAATCAAATATTAGTGTTTATATGATGGTCAAAAAAGAAGTCACGACTTGTCCCCTGTAGTTTATATTGTTTTATAAAGGTTAGCAATAAAACTGTTTTATGGTCAAAATATCGTTTTCAAATGTTGAAACCCATTTCTCATTGTTTGCAGACGTATAAATGACATAAGATTAAAAACGACTCGCAATGAAAGACCAAACAAACTTAACTTATATATAAACTGACGAACTAATAAAGAATACATTTATGACATTCATAATTACATTTGGATTAATTATGGGAACATTTGTGTTCTTCACTGTTTTGTCTATAAACGCCAAATTTGCAACACGCAAGATTGTTGGTTTCTATATTAAGCCAACGATGTTCCTAAACTGTTTGACAGTGGTGCGTAAATGACAGCAATACCTACTGAATGCGACATGTCGTGAAGCATACTACCATGGAGGTTTAACGCATGACAATAGCAGCTGGAGAAACTTCAAACTAATCATCATAAATTGCAGAATAATGAGAAACTAATGATTATGCTCAGTGACACAGAGGACTAGATCAGTGACACAGAGAAGTAGGTCAACTCAAACGGATAACAAGAAATATAATAAAACGGAAAGCTTATCAGACACTAAACGAGGGACACATAACCTGCGAACAGGATAGACAGACCACACATGCATTAACACACAACACGTTTTACACCAGTATTTCAAATCGTTTATAAATTAAGACAAATTACCGCCTAAAAGCGTTTGGAATAAATTCCTAGTAAGTAATAGGAGTCATTAAGAAACACGTGTCATCTACAGACAGCTTATTAAATGAATAACCGTACTATAACAGAGGCTTAAATAAACGAAAACAATGAAATGGCAATTTTACCTGGTAATAAAATAAGAGTGATACCATCAAAACGTTGTGAGATTTTGCTTTCTTCATTTTTTATTAATATTTTTTATCATTTACGCGTCGCGCATGTAAGTCCTTGATTGTCCAAATAAAGTGTTTAATTAAGCGATTTAAATCGCTACTTTTAATAGATTCTACAATAATGTATGATCTTGAACCAAGACATATAATCAAAACAAGAAACCATTAAGAACATATAACGCATTTAAGTACGACGACTTTATTTTTCATTTATGAACATGCTTATCGTAAACCACATATCACTCCTAAGCGTTTCTTTAAAGCTGCACTCTCACAGATTAAACGTTTTGACCACTTTTTTTCCCTTGGAACGAGCCAATTTTGCGAAAATCCATGGAAACCAGATATATAAGACTGCTGACAGAAATTAGATCGCAGATTTTTATATTTAAGTTCAAAAAATGATGTTTTATGCATTTTCTCAAGCCATAAAATATTAATTTTCGAACGGAAATATGAAAAACTACGATATGATTTTTGTCAGTAATCTTATATCATTGGTTTGAAGATGTTTACGCAAAAAGTTGCTCTTTCCAAGACAAAGAATAAAAAAGTTGTAAAAATGGTATATCTGTGAGAGTGCAGCTTTAAATAACTGTTTTGTTAGTCAATGGCCATGATGGAGAAATGGATCGTAGTATTCACGAATATAATGGAGCAGGTTTCATCAATTTTGTGGAAAAATATAGTGCATTTGAAAAAAAAATCCTACTGAAAAACCATAATGTGCACGGATGTTAATGAAACCTTACAATCGATACTTTCGTGGCTGAGAATGGCTTCGTTAGGTCGTGAAAGTTGAAAAAGATGTATATTGAAATTGACAAATTGAAGATGAACAATGCACCAAACGAAAGCCTACATTTTTTACGACTTTCATGACATAATCACACAATCCACAGCAACAGGAAAGATACCGATTTAAAAGTTTCAATAATTGCGCATTCCGTACACAACATATTTGTTAAGATGATTGATCGTTTAAAATAATCATTTTTCTTCTCGAACGTGAATGCACCTGTCCCATTATATTGGTGAATACTACGGCTCCATTCTCCATCGTGATGTATAAATATCCAATGAAAAAACGAAAGGTACAACCTGGCGAATAGTTACAATGATTTTGTTTGTGGCACTTGGGCCAAGGGGGGTAACCGAACATTTATTGGTAAATGTATGTTGATGAATGTGTTGCAAAGTGACGTTTTGTGTCCCTCGTTTAGAGTGACAGTTGGACATAAAATCGTGCCTGTAAACAGGGTCTTCGTGAACTGTTCGACAACTGGGCTTGTCCCTGTAGTTTCCATAGCATTAACATGGATAAGGACAACCAATAAGAGATAAATATGACTTGACCAAACAGCAAACACAGATTATAAATATATTAAATTCTCGTTGCAAAATAATGATAGGGCTTCTGACTTGAATCCGTCACTGAGACCTACAGAAGTTAAATATGGGATTAAACCGGTTCATGAGATCTCAAGATGTTGAAGTTCTCTTAATCATGATTTACACAGAAAATAAATATCATTGAATCTCCCTTATATGTCTGCAATGCTATTAAATGAGTTACCTATTTATTTTCTTCTTATATTTCCCTTATACTTAACACAGAGACAGCGTTGTTTTAGTGATCTCCCTTGTGCACTTATCCGCTGAACTTGGAAACAGAACCGGGGCATATTTCTATGACAGCAGAGGCTTATATCATCCGCAAAGAGATTCGATATTTGTGTGGACTGCGAAAACGTGTTGCGGGATTGTTTGTCACGCATAAAATCTGAACCCATGTATAAAGCTACATTTATTAAACGTTATAAAAGTTTATGTCTTTATTTGTACTTTAAACACGTCTCCAATCATAGGCATTTCGACTGCAAATGTAAACAATAAACTTAATTTTCGGGAAAAGGATAGGAAAGGAATTTACATACTATTTTAGTAAATTGTTTTCCGATCCTTGATTTTTGTTATATTGTCAATCTTTTCGTATGCTTATTTGGAAAAATATTGTTTAAACAATGACGTGTGCAAATCGTGGCCAGCAAAAAAGTAGACATTGCAACTGTATTCTTCCTTTGAGCTTTTACCTGTACTCATTTATAAAACTGTTCATGTCTGCCTAAAAGTGTCAAGATAAATATAACAACGTTTAATTTCGTTGTTTGACGTAGCGCTGGTCTACGGGAGAGATTTTTGTAATTAAGTTCGTGACAATATTCGGGTGGACAGTTTCATAGATTGAATAATACAAGTATATTCATGTAACATTTTTGAAAACCTTTATGCCGTACATCTGACAAACGCTATTCTAACTTGTTCTGGTTTGAGAAAGGCATGTACGACGTTAAATATCAGATGCTATGGAGGAAACCTGAATGTTAGATAAACATGAGTGCATAATCCGACAGATATGTTCATGTAAGGAAATATAATTTGTTTGTGCAGCGGCCTGCTCAACAGGTGTGAATTAAGCTCATTAATCTGTTGTCACGTAATCTTAACATTATACATACGGGAATTTTGGCACAATTTTAATTTGAAAAAGGATGCTTTTAGATTAGAGGTATTATATTTATTAATTGCAATTGTGAACGGTATCGAGTTAATATTATCTGTAAATACCGGATTATCCAAACATTGACTATCTTCAATATATCTATAACCGCAACTGGTCCAAGGCGCAGAGAAAAACAAAGCCCAGACCTCATACTATCCATGTATTCTTATTGATCGCAATTAGTGTACATGCACGTCGAAACTGTAATAACATAAATGTATATAATTAACTGCAAAACAAATAATAATGAATGCAACAAGTTACGAAATATCCAACTGTAAAAATCGGTTTACAAATTCAGACCTGCATTAATACTAAAATATCGATTTTAAGTCTTTGTCCTAAGAAATAAGATTTGTTTCATAGAATATAGAAATAAAACAAGAAGTTTGCATGAAAACAATCGAATGATTCAAAATATATATCCTCTTTGGTCCTATTTTCTTATTAAAAAAACACGTGTTTTCTCAAACGATTTACCAAAGCAAATGACAAAATTATAACAAGGGACGTAACTCACAATGATTAAAACATGCTTCGTACCCCGTATTGATCGAAAAAACAGAATTCGCTTAATTAAGACAAGTAATTATAACAAACAAAACTGCTTCAGCAACATGGCTCCCTAAATTAGTTATTACTAATTTCCCATAAAAATAATATCCGTCAAAATGAACAGTATCGCAAGTAAAACAAGAGCGGTCACAGACAGCTATATCCCGCGCCACATGGGGGCATTTTTTGTAACGAAAGCTAATCAATGGTAAGCAGGACATTATACGCTGCAACACTTGAAAGATTGGTAGAAATCGCATGAAAAACATAAGAGGAGCTGGGAAGAAACAAATTTTCATCTTGAATGAAAAGAAATCACAATCTGAAAGAAAATTGCGGATTCTGTCCTCGTCCAACTCGTTTAAAGCTTTGTTGAGTTTATGTTGAGCTCCTACCAAATTCGTTCCCCTGTCTGATCGCAACTGACGTATCGGGCCGCGTATCGCTACAAAACGACGCAACGCATTGATAAAGGAATCTGTGTCCAAGGAGTTTGCTGTCTCAACATGAACAGCTCTACATGTAATACAAGTGAATAAGACCACGTATCTTTTGAGTTCTTTTCTACCTTCCCTGATGTAGAATGGCCCAAAAAAATCTACCAACAATAAGTAAAAGGCGGTGCAGGCTCAAGTCGATCAACCGGCAAATCTGACATCTTCTGTTCTAGAACAAAAGCTCGAAGCCGTCTACAGACACTACATTTGGACAGAAGGGAGGAAACTGCACTTCTACAACCGACAACCCAGAAACCATTGTGTCGTATCTCATTGGTAGTAATAACTCGACCTTGGTGTAATGTTTTCTCATGAAAATGACGAACTAATATTTCTGTCAAGTGTCCATTACTAGGCACAACAATAGGGTGTTTCAACGAATTGTCGATGCTGGAATTTTGTATGCGACCACCTACCCGCAACAGGCCGTCAGCATCTATAAAGGGGTCTAATTGACGCAATCGGGAGTTTGATTTCAATGATACATGACGTCGTGAAACCTCAGTTCTGTCTTCAGGAACTCCAGTCACTCTGCATTCATGAAGTCTATGAATGTCATCTTTGAATTCCTCTGCCTGTGCAAGTTTGCACGTTACCACTTCAGCTTCCTGCATTTCTGAAACGCTCAAAGGCTCAATAATGCGGCTGTTTGATCTAAGTAAGCCAGATTTTGGCTTCTTTACGGCACCTTCTGTCAATCTTCTTCTGAATCTCAAACAGAGTGCTAATGCTCTCTTAGCTCGATGCCAGCTCGAAAAATACTGGATTCGGTCAAGCAGTGATGGGAAATGCGATACAACTTTGTGGTCAACATGCATGCAAACCTTTCTCAATTCTGGATCCTTATATCTACTATACATTCTTCAGAAGGGTTAGGCAGGTTTAGACGCCACAGAAAGTCCGGCCCATTGAACCACATACTCTTGTTGACAAATTCTTTGACATTTATGCCTCTTGAGGCTATGTCAGCAGGATTTTCATTCGTATCAACGTAGTTCCACTGTGTTGGCTCACTATGTTCTCTGATTTGCTGAACCCTTAGCAACAAACACATGAAATCGGCGCGACTCGCTACTAATGTAGCCAAGCACCACTTTACTGTCAGTCCAGTAAAAGTGTGTCACATCGTCATAATCAAGTTCCTGCTGAAGCAAATTCCCAGTTTTAACAGAGAGCACAGCTGCGACCAACTCAAGTCTTGGGATAGTGATTGGTCGAAGTGGAACAACCCTGGACTTTTCCATCAACAGAGCGCAATGGATCTTGTTGTCACAATTAATGAGGCGGACATAAGAACACTGTCCATACCCAACCGTGCTGGCATCTGAGAAGTGATGCAACTCGACAGTAGTCACTTCTCCAAAGTCATCTGGCTTCAAGCATCTACTAATCCTCAGAGACAAGAGATCATTTAGACTTTCACACCACTGTTGTCACCTAGCCTTCAAATATTCCGGCAAGGGATCATCCCAGTCAGCCTTGTCTGCGCACATCTGCTGTAAAACCTGTTTACCTAACAGAACAACCGGAGCAATGAGACCAAGAGGGTCGTAAAGACAACTGACTGCCGACAAGATTCCTCTTCTGGTGAGTGGACGATTCTTTAAAGTGATTCTGAACTGAAAGGTATCTGACTCAATACACCAAATAATGCGAAGAGTTCTTTCAACTGGTAACTTGTCACGCACCATGTCGATGTTCTTCAGATCCTTTGCTCGATCATCTGGAGGAACAGACTGAATGACATCCTTAGAATTTGAGACAAACTTGTGCAGTCTTACACCAGCTTTGCTGCACATGGATCTGGTACGATCCATCATGTCTACAGCTTGTTGGACATTGGGTAACGAATTCAGCCCATCATCAACATAGAAGTCACGATGTATAAAATTTGAGACATCACTACCGAATTCAAGTTCACTGTCCTTTGCAAGCTGCCTCAAGCCAAAGTTCGCGCATCCAGGTGAAGAAGTCGCTGTCACTGTCATGCGATAGTCTACTGGTTCTAGTGAGTAATCATCTGTATCCCACCAAAGAAACCTGAGGTAGTCTTTACAGCCTAGTGTTACCCTGAATTGATAAAACATACATCTGTTAAACAGATACCTTGACTCAACGTGGAGAGAAAACAGAAAGGGACGTAGCACTTACTTCAGAGTCTTTAAAGTCTCGCTCCATCAGCAGCAACACATCACTGCTGATTAACTCCTTCACAGACGTTCTCAAGGAAAACAGGACGGAATGTGCGCAATTGTTTTCCCCAACACGAAGTTCTGAAGGAAGCTCATGAGCAAAACTACGATGACTCAATCCCATTGAATCCTCATCAATACAACTGTGCCGAACAACACCAACAATGCTCCACCCTAAGTCAGTTCTCTGACCAAAGGGCCCATCTCCGTCCGGAGAAATCACTTCGCGTGGCAACAATGCTTGTGAACAATTATAACTAGGGATGCAAACGAATGGCAAACTCGATATTCGAATATTCGGTAATTCTTTCGATCGAATATTCGAATATTCGATAACCGAAATACATATTTTATAAGATGTAGTAAAATACCATTAGTATTCGCTAAAGTAATAGCCGGGGTATTTTTATCCCGTAATTTGTTGTAGCCAGTACGTGCGGCGGACCCTGAATTTCCCCAAATGAGTTTTTGAAATTCTCCATTTTCAGGAAGAAATGAGCAATTCATTACAAACAATAATATCGAATAATTTCAATTCTGCTGCCTTTATATTTGTAAACAATGTGAAGTTAGATAAATTCCTAGTCAAATAGTTTTGCGCCAATGGAGGGTCTTTCCGTAGGACGTGCAGCCTTTTTCTGTGATTGACCTCTAAATTGACTTAATATAACTATGGAAACCCCAAACCAACTTGGGCACTAGTAAAATAATAAATCAAAATAATATGTGGATTTGAGGTATGTTATACAGCTTAATTTGCAGCCAAGACAACACATTGGTGTTAAAGCCGATTCCTAGCCAGATATTGTAAAAGTAGGGGGACTTTTTATAGTACCCGAGGATAAGTCCCAAAATGACATATGACGCGTGTTTAGTGTATCGTCACATTCACACCTCTGGCATTAGGGGCCAATCGTTGAAAAAACAAGACAAATAAATGTTATAAACCACAACAGTGGTGTAGGTGTTTTTATTCTCTTTATTGAACTTTTTTATTCGAATACCGATTTTGACATTCGAATACCAAACGTTTGATCGAATATTCGAATATTCGTTTGCATCCCTAATTATAACCAATCAACATTCCAATTTCGCAAGAGCTTAAAGGTAACAACTTTGGCGCAATATGCTCTAAATGAGGCAACGCGTTGGCTACATCGGAAGTGGGTATGTGGGAGCGATTGGCTGGCATCATTTTCCTTGTGTAAACGTCTGGCAAGGGTATCATTTGAGAACTGTCATAACTACGAACTAAAAGACCCTTAACTTTCTGACTATTAACAATCTTGTCTTCTGACGTCATTGTAGAAAGTGACAACCTCACCGGCGTACCAGATAAACCTAAAGCTTCGCAAGTGTCTAAATGTAGTGTCAGACTGAGAATCTAACTAGGCATACACAAGTCTCTCTTAATCGGGGTCACTGCTGTGAGAAACATACACAGGTACAATAGCTGAACATTTCATCCCTGCACCGGTATCACTCAGAAAGGCTGTTCCTGTCTTGACTTTAGTATCAGCTGGATCATGTGTAGCGGCAACTGTCTCTTAGCCCACCGAAGAGTCACCTTTGTCACCATGTAGAGAGGTAGGATGAAGCTTCTTACAAGTCTAACAAGTCTTTCGTTGTCTGCATCTTCTCGAGATGTGTCCTTTATGTAAGCATCCAAAACAAAGACCATTATCCTTGGCAAAGGATTTCCGTTCATGCAATGGTTTGGTAAGGAAGACTCTACACTCATTAATGTCATGACCTATCTTGCAAAGAAAGCAAAAGGTTGTACGGGTTTTCTCAGAATATTTCTCCTTTGAATCAGAAAAGAAAGAACGGCCGCCCAAGGACTTGACACCATCTCGAGGACCCTTTTGAGATTTTGGACTACCGGTATTGCGAGACTCTGTGTCATGTGTATCCTTGAGAGACTGCACAGAAGTCAATGGGTCGCAGGCGATTTTTGCCTCCTTGTAAATGAACTCAGTAAAGACCTTAAACGAGGGAAACGTTTTGGTACGTTCCAGTTCATTCGCCACTACCCTATTCCACCTAAGGACGAGCCATTCAGGAACCTTGGAAAGCAGTTTGCGATTTTCCCGACAATTATTCAGAATCTCAAGACCAGGCACGGGGTGCATAGTCGCAAGACACTGCTTAAGAAAATCTGCAAATTTAAGCAAAGCTGAAGCATCCTTTGCGTTAATCTTAGGCCATGATTCAAGTTTGTCTCGAAAGGCTGACGCAACAACAAATGGATCACCATATCGCTTCTCAAGAAGCTTCCTGGCTTCCTCGTACGCAATGTCTGATGGCAAAAGAAAAACGTTTTCAGCAACCTGTTTAACTGACCCACCCAAGTACCTTTTAAGGTAATGTATTCTCTCTGCCGCAGGTATCTGTCTCTGGTCCACCAGCGTCTTATATGCTGTCTTCAAGGAAGGATATTGAATGAGATCCCCATTAAATACACTAGGCTCAGGCGGTGGCAAACGATTTAAAGCCACTTGATCAGCGAGGGTTTTCAAGAGGTCAATCAAGCCTTGATTAATCGACTGCGAAGCACTAGTTACGGAAGGCAACTGAACCAAAACATCATGATTTGCACCGGAAACACCTTCAGAGACAGCTGGTTGAAAACCTGACACTAATGGATTTAAAGAAGAGACTGTAGTGGTTGGTAATACCCCATGCGCAGCATCTGCGTAGACATTACCAGATACATTTTGAAATGAAATAGAGGTGGGCTGAGTTAAGGACTGAGAATTTGGGTCTGGCATTGAATGACTTTGAACATAATCACTAACATAATTGTTCATGTCATTTTGGGACAACTAATTGATATCTGACAGAGTGATACCTGGCGAAAAAGGATCGAAACATCAAGAACTTCTGCTTTTGCAGAAACAACTTCCAATTGCTTAATAGTTTCTAGTCTTTCTAAGTCTGCTTTCATTTTAGACTCGATGTCTATATATTTAAGTTTTGCCTTCAAACTGGCAGCCTCAGCCGCGACAGAAACTTTAGTTGCACTAGAGTGTGAGGAAGCGGAACGCTTGCTCGAATGGGACCCCTTTTCCGACTCCAATGACCTAATCAGTTCTGAAAATTGTAACATTAATTTTAAATGTTCATTTTCAATAATCTCAAACCTTTCAATAAGGTCGACACATCCTCTCCACCAAACTGACCAAATTTCTGAGCAATGTTTGTCAGTGTAGAAAAACATGATTCTAATTTTGACCTAGCAGCTCTTAGTGTTTTACAATTATCACAATCCGATAATAATATCAAGCAATCATTTGCTTGCCCTTTCCATAAAGTGGCACTAGACATAAATTTACCCTGTAACACTTGTTAGTGCCAGCTTCGGCCCTTTTCGGTCATTATTTTAGAACGACAACTTGTTTCATCTAAGGACTCGTGTGATTCAACAGCTTTATCTTTGCTACTGTCCATTTTAACTTGTAATGGACTTAATCTTTATAATTAAGGCTTACAATAAAAAATGCTAATCTAAATTTAACCAGACTAAAAATCTAAACAGTTACAAAATAATCAAATGGCGATTGCATAACAATTAAAAAACAACAACAATACCATCAAACAATAAAACCGAACTCTACGGATTGTCTGTGAACACTGCCAATCAGACAAATACAGAGTCAATACACTGCGTTGACAAGCCCTCACGTTCGGAAGATCTGGTTCATGGTAACTGTACGTCAATGCAGGAGTTACAGATTGATATTGCTCTTTTCTGAAGCGCTGGACATCACGGCCAATGGGAAGGTCCCTATTCATCCACAGTTCTCAGTGTAGTGAACCTTTATCTTTATATGTCTCCTTTGAGCATGTTGTTGCTGCCATGTTGATGAAACTTCATCATTAAATAGAAGGAATAAACTGTGGGTGTCACTGTCTTTTCAAGCTTTGTTCTTAGAACGTCTGTTCTTCACAACATTTTGACTCCAACTCCCCGAGATGACTAGTGTCGTCAGCAATTTATATATATCAGAATTGACTGTTAGAGTATGTCCGTATGTTATGCTGGCTTCCGTATTTCCCAGTTTTCAGAACAAAATCAGTTCGGACGTAAAACAAGGTTCACAACAAGAATACTGGTGCAAGTTTGTCGTTGGTGTCTAGATGTATATAACCGTAGCCAGAGTTTCGACTATAACCACAACTGGTCCAAGGCGCAGAGAAAAACAAAGCCCAGACCTCATACTATCCATGTATTCTTATTGATCGCAATTACTGTACATGCACGTCGAAACTGTAATAACATAAATGTATATAATGAATGCAACAATGTACGAAATATTCAACTGTAAAAATCGGTTTACAAATTCAGACCTGCATTAATACTAAAATATCGATTTTAAGTCTTTGTCCTAAGAAATAAGATTTGTTCCATAGAATATAGAAATAAACCAAGAAGTTTGCATGAAAACAATCGAAAGATTCATAATGTATTACCTCTTTGGGCCTATTTTCTTATTAAAAAACACGTGTTTTCTCAAACGATTTACCAACGCAAATGACAAAATTATAACAAGGGACGTAACTCACAATGATTAAAATATGCTTCGTACCCCGTATTGATCGAAAAAACAGAATTCGCTTAATTAAGACAAGTAATTATAACAAACAAAACTGCTTCAGCAACAATATCTAAAGGTATTATTGAATTTATCAACAAGGCCAAGATCTCCAGACTTAGATATTTTCAACATATGTTCAACCTCATCGCAGTATAAAAAAGGTTAGCATGTAAAGGTGCATATTTAGCATCCGTTGGAATGCCTATTGTTCTACCTATACCTTACGTATAACTTGGCTGAGAATGTGACTGCTACGAATATACCAATATAAAGGGTTTTGTAAGGCAATAAATGAAAATATCAAAATCCGAACACTCTTGAACAGGACGTCGGAAGATAACATTTTAGTTGCATCGGAAAAAAAATAGAATCATTGAAAAGTAGAAAATGAATGGCACCAGGGTGATATTTCACGAAGTCTTCCAATACAATTGATATAAAGCAAAATCAATTGTTATTAATTCTCTTATTGGGATTGACATGATAATGAAACAATTTCTAGTAACAACTACAGTAATTATGAAATAGACACTGTCCACACAGTAAGAATGTGAGACCAAAACGTGCATCTTAAGTTTCTTTCTCGCCTTATCTACTGGTTTGCACTTTTTAGGGTTTGGCAGGATAATGGAACTATTTCAATTTTCAAATACATGTATTTATACACAATACTATTGATAAAGACTATGATCGCACAGATATAATGCGAGACCAAAACATGCATTTGAATTGTCTTTCTCGCCTTATTTACTGGTTAGCACTATTTAAAAAAAAGTTTATTATAAATTAATATGCATTATTATGACAGGTGTTTATGCGAATCTTTAACACGAGCAAAATGTATTAGCTTTAATGCTCGAATCTGACTGTGAAAATGACAGGTTAATTACTGAGTGTCTTTAACTTAATGAGCACTCATTTTTAGGCATTACAGGCAGGTTGTTTTGCAACGGTTAACATAGTTGTGTCAGAGTTCCATGCTATTTAAATAAATAAAAATAGCACTGTGTTGACAATGTAATGTGCTCATTGAGCGGACTAATTTCGAGATTCCTCTGTGAAAACGTTGAACATACACATTCATATTTAATATCCAGACGGTTTACCTATCACTGCTTTTGAGCAAGCGTTATGTAATGTAGTCAATAACGCATCTAAAATCAACAAATTGATTATATTTTTGTTTTATTTTTTGCAATTTCGGAAAAAAAGAGCTTTTGGAAGAAAAATGTTTGATGCCCTTTTATTGCATGAATGATATGATGAAAAGCATAGCATGTGTGTGGAATGTCAAAAAAGTGAACGTAACAAAACGTGCATATCACAGTATATTTCCATGGGTTCAGTGGCTGTGCAGGGTTTTTAATGTTCTTATTATTGAATGTCGTAATCGTTCCACCGGAACATTTTTACTCTGATTGGGTGTAAAATATCTTAATGGTATGTTGCAAAAAATATTTCTTCATTTCAAAACAAATATTTATTAAGTGTTTTATATTTTTGAAAACTATATTCTCTTATATAACATAGCATCTAGATGAACGACTGTTCGCAACCTTCATAAAAATGTTCGGTATAGGAAGAGGTAAAGCGTCAAGAATCAGTCATTTACACATAAAAACAGCAAAGTTCAAGTTTTACCATGGTTGTAATTAAATTTTTATTTTACAATAGATTGTATCAAGTCAATATAAAACTGAACCGTCTTCGGCTCACCCCATAAATACCTTGCCAGATAAACTTTTTCCATCCATGGCACTAACCTAGGATTCTCTATTTACCCAGTTTGGTTCCATATTAGAACAAATACAAACAATTATAATCCCGCAAATAAATAATAATTGGTCGATGTAAGCTTGTGAAATGAAATATGATACCAAAGAGGGTTGCGAAATGAAACGGTCTTAAAAGAGTTATATAAATAATTTTTATTCTGTTGATTCCGGGAAAAACAAGAAAGGCCAAGCATTATGTTCTTAAAAGACGGAAAGTCTCGACTAGATATTACCATAAAACTGTTATTTTGGTAAACAAAATCCTTCTGATTATAATTTAATATTAATGTTTATATGATGGTCAATAAAGGAGTCTATACTTGTTCCCTGTAGTTTTAATTGTTTTTAAGGGTTAGCAATAAAACTGTTTTGGCCAAAATATCGTTTTTTCAAATGCTGACACCATTTTCTCTCATTAATTGAAGACGTATAAATGACATAAGATGAAAATATAGACACAATGAAAGACCAAATAAACTTAACTTATATATAAACTGACGAACTAATAAAGAATACATTTATGACATTCATAATTACATTTGGATTAATTATTGGAACATTTGTTTTCTTCACTGTTTTGTCTATAAACGCCAAATTTGCAACACGCCAGATTTTTGGTTTCTATATTAAGCCAACGATCTTCCTAGACTGTTTGACAGTGGTGCGTAAATGACAGCAATACCTACTGAATGCGACAAGTCGTGAAGCATACTACCATGGAGGTTTAACGCATGACAATAGGAGCTGGAGAAACGGCAAACTAATCATCATCATAAATTGCAGAATAATCTGTTTGATATCTGAGAAACTAATAATAAAGTTCAGTGACACCGAGAACTAGGTCAGTGACGCAGAGAAGTAGGTCAACTTAAACGGAAAACAAGAACTTTAATAAGAATAAAGCCTTACAAACACTGAATTAGAGACAAACAACGCGCAAACAAGACAGAGGGACCACACACGCATTCAGACACAATACGTTTTACACCAGTATCTAAAATCGTTCATTAATATAAAAAAACGCCTAAAAGCGTTTAGAATAAACTCCTAATAAGTAATAAAAGTCATAAAGAAACACGTGTCGTCTACGGACATCTTGTTAAATGAATAAATTTTCATTGTATATTAAAACGCGATGATTCGCGATCCGAACATATCCAGAGATGTTGCGTTCATCGGAATATATTCGCAATTGCTGAAAAGACGTTCAATTAAGAATGGAAGTAATGTGTAAATATAAGGTAGTAATCGGAAATACAAATCTGAATACTCCGGAACAGAAGATCATAAAGTAACATTTTAGTTGCATCTGAAAATCCAAATATTGTACGGATTCCCTCAAACGTAAAAAAATGGCCACCAGGTGATAGTTTACGCAGTTTTCCAATACAATTGATATTTAACAAACTATTTTTCTTTAATAATGTTATTTAAATCAACATGATACTGGAACTATTTCTACTATCAACTATTACACACAGCAATTGTTTGCATAATTAAAATACGACGATAAAACAAGCACCTGCATTTAATTTATCGTCTTAATAACTTATTTTTTCTTCTGTTAAAACTAAATTATAGGATAAGTATGTATTATTTTACATTATGATGACAGCTGGTAATGCGATACTTTAACTCGTGTATAGTGTATTAGCTGAAATGCTCGAATGAAACAGTGTAAATGCCAGAAAAATGACGAACTGGTAGACGTTTGTCACTGATATGATCTCCATTATTAATGAGCACTCACTATAGGCATTACAGACAGTTTGTTTTGCAACGGTAAAAATACAGGTGAAAATGGCACTGTGTTAACAATGTTATGTACACTTTGAGCTATCATGTTTTCGAAACTGCTATTTCTTCTGTCACACGTTCAACATACACTTTAATTGCTTTTGATCAAGATCTACAATTCCATGGGTTATTAAGCAAAAAACTCATGTGACATTCACAAAAAAACACGTTTAAATATCTGTATTTCTAAACACATACCCATCACTCGCCATTGTATTACATTTTTTTAAATGTTAACTCTTACATACCCAAAAATGTAGGCGAATTTATATTTATCAATCTTCACATCGCCAAAGACATATTCGATATGGTTAGGGGTCTGGCGTCAATTTCACAACATTAACTTATTTCCAAATAAAATATGCAAAGCCAAAATTCGAGATGTTAACATGGCTACATTTGATTTGGCTATTGAACCGAACCAGTTAATCTAAAATACCAGTCGTTTGCGTGAATAACGTTTGATGTATGCAAGGTTTGTTCAGTTACAAGCAACATATTTAAACTACCCAATCGAGCCATAGTTGGTGATTAAAAAATGAAATAAAGCGAGTCTTTTCAAAACAATGGGGTCATGTAGGGTTCATTATCCACTATCATCTTATAACTTCAGAAGACAACTTTCTGTTACACAGTGCCGCTATTCTGCACTTAAATCGTACCATGGTCAAATGATCTTGCGTGGAAACCAATAATATACAAACGCATTTAAATGTGTATGACTGTTGACCAACGGAAAATGTGAGTTTGAACCGTCCTAACATATAATCGTTGTGTTAATAACTGTATTGTTTGGTTAGGCTATTGTGGAATGAATGAAATTGTTTGCGATAGAACAAATACAAACAAACATTACAAATTCAACTTCATTGGTCGTTGTACCTTTGTGAAATGAAATGTGTTATTAAAGAGAGTCCGACTCAAATTAAGAGTTATATTTATCATTTTATGCTCGCCCCTGAAACAGATATTGTGTTTTCTTTTTAATGAACAGAGTTAATTTGTAAGCAATAAAGCATGTGTTTTTTTTTTCATTTGTTGATCTAAGGATAACATAGAAGGCCATGCAAAATGTTGTTTGTTTTTTAAACGGGAAGTCTCGACTTGATATTAGCATATAAACGTTATTTAAACGGTTAAAACAATCATTTAGTATTTAATAAAATATTAGTGACATTGTTGTTGACATTGAAAGCCCATCAAATATAACTAATAAATAAACTGACGAATACCGTTATGGCATTCATAATTGCATTTGAATTTATAATTGGAACAAATGTGTTCTTCCCTATTTTGTCTACAAACGCCAAATTTGCATCACGCCAAATTGATGGTGCATAAATGACAACCCTACCACTGAACGCGACAGACAAGACGTGAAATATACTATCGTCCAGGATTTTACCCATCACAATAGCAGTGTAATGTGCTGTAGAAACTGCACACTAAGCATCATAAACTACAGAATAATCAGGATGAAATCTGAGAAAGAAGTTGCATATGTTCAGTGACAGAAAGAACTAGGTCAGGTAAAACAGTCAACAAGACATGTAGAAAGCACATTCGGAACTCCTCGGCCATTTTTTTTTATCGAATACAACCTCGGATGTATGCCGGTACATCAGTAGAAAATGTTCGTAATTTCTTAAATATATCATTAATTAAATAAAGTGTTTTAGCTTGTACTTGTTGATCTAAGTTTAAACTGATAGCCAGTGAAGTGTATTATTGCAAATATAATTAAAAAATTTAAGAAAAAAGTCATTAAGTGCTACTGCTAAATTAAATTACTCCGCGATCTACTTGCAGTGAACTTAAATAGACCCGATTTCTGACATTGTAAACCGTCCATATACATCCGAGGTTGTTTTCGATAAAACTGACCGAGGAGCTCCGAATGGTAGAAAGCAATGCAATCATATACAGGGACAAGCCAAGTAGCAAAACATTTAACAAAGGCCTTATTTAAAGACCCAAGGCTTAACAGGCACTTAAACGAGAGACACACAACGAATAAACAATACAGACAGACCATACACGCATTTAAACACAGCACATTTCACACCAGTAAGTAATTATCAATTATCATTGAAAAAAAGGTTGTTTTATTAGGTTACCGCCTCGCAGCATTTTGAAACACCTGTCGTCTACAAATATCCTACTGAATTAGGAAACGTACAATATATATTTTAAAAAAATAATTCTACATCCAAAATCGTCGGTTTGTCGTTATCTAAAACTATAGTTTCATGACTTAGTACATACAATGAAAAGGCCGTTTCAGATGGGACTACAATAAGGGTTTACTTAAAACTCTCGAACAATGGAATATTCTACGCAGTGATTCCCCTTGAAAGTTCTATCAAGATTGTTGCTTTCATCATATTTAATCAAACTTTAAAAACATTAGATTCGTGTTATGAATATAAGATGTTTGATGGGTTAAGTTATGTGTTGAATTAGTCGTCATCAATCGCTCTTGTTAATAGATACCATAATCACGTGTTTTCTAGACAGAAGTAACGCCGTGTGGCGTGTGTGACATGATGACTGTTTTAAATGTATCCGGTTATTATATACATGGAATGGGAGAATTATTCTTTAAGTCATTTGGCCCGTTTTTATTGGATGATATAATGTATCCAAATCAAAGTTATTTCGATGTATATAATCTGAACGTAAAGCATTACGTACTTATCTATGTAATTTTTTTCCGTCTGCCTGAAATTGTCATGAAAAATGTAACAGCATTTATTTGCCTTCTTTGACGTAACATTGCTTTACAAGAAAGCGTTGTTTTTGTTTTTTGAGGGCGTGAACATATTTCGATAGACAGTTTTGTCGCATGAATAAAAAAATATATTTGTTTTTAACATTTTCGAAACAGCTTTTGCGGTAAATGCGTCAAACGACATGCCAATTTGTTGTGGTCTAAGATAGGCATATTCGTACGACGTTTAGTGTCGGATGCTACGAAAGAACTGAACATTAGATAGCCACGAGTGCATAATCCGACAGATATATTGCACAGATGTTAAATTACAGGAAATATAATTTGTTTGTGGAGCAGCCTGGTAAACAGGTGTGACTTTTTAGCTCATCACTTTGTTGTCATTTAATCTTTACATTATATAAACGTTTAAAGTGGGATTTGGACAAAAATTCATTTTCAGAAAGTTAGGTCCTTTAATTTTTAAAGCCGATATTAAACACGCAGTAATCTCCGTTTTTGCTGTCCGTTCGAAGGCGGATAATTCAACATTTATTCATAAAGGTAATTGGTTTGAAATGCTGAACTCGTTGGACGATGCTGGTAGACGGACATGATCAACTAGTATTAAATATTTGCTTTGTATATTACGGTTGTGTGTATGTGTGGGTCTCACAATATGTTGGGGATGTAAATATCTGTTTACATATTTTCAACCAGCAAATAGCCTAACTCTATCTCGCGTTCCAACACTTACATATACTTTAAATAACTGTTAACTTAACAATTGAAAAATACTAAGGTAAAGGGTGTTTGTGTTGTTCTCATTAGATGTTTAAAAGTAAATATTCTAGCAGCGTATTGCTGATTGCATGACGCAAAATGGGCACAGCAGATATATCTGCACGTTACCACAAAACTATTTTAAATTACTGTTAACTTAACCCATGAAAAATATTGACGTACCATTCTAGGTAAAAAGATCACTAGTGCGTTGTAAATTAATTATAGAAATTGGCAGATATAAAAAATATACGTAATTTGTTTGATTGTTTCACATACACTTCAATGTGCATGCCTATTTCGTGTCCCTCTTATGTAAGGAAAAAGGAATAAACAATCTTTTAACTGGTATACTTAACAAAACCATAATGAACAGCCATGCCATCTTAATTGTCAAATGATTGGCATGTTTCATTTTGAAAATAATGACTGCGCTTGAAAGCAGATAAAATACATAAAACTGTCGAGAAATAAAGAGTTGACTTAGAATTTAGACAAATGAAATATGTATTCAAATGCTCAGATTCCATGTTTCAATTGGTTTAAATTTCACGCAGAGAGGCACCAAATTTGGTGTGTCTTTCCGATTATGCATGTTTTTTTTAGTTTAAAATTATTAATGCATGTTGGGGCAGGTGTGAGGTTAGGTCCTCATAAACAAGACAAATCCTCATGGACATACCACCACCAAAATACCAAAGACATACCACAGAGGCCATTCGGAGCTCCTCGGCCATTTTTTCAAAAACAACCTCGGATGTATATGGACGGTTTACATACTTAAAAAGTGGTACGTTTAAGTCCGCTGCAAATAGATCGCGTAGTAATCTTATTTAGTAGTTAAAATTTATGACTTAACTCTTGGGAATCGTAATTATGTTTGCAATAATACACTTCACTGGCAATCAATTTAAACTGAGAGCAATGAATAGAACTCTTAAACACTACATTTAATTAATGCTTTTATTAAAAAAATACGGACTACTTCAACAGATGTACCGGCATACATCCGAGGTTGTTTTTGAAAAAATGGCCGAGGAGTTCCGAATGCACAGAGGCATCATTTCACAATGTCATTGTTGACCAATCTAGCATCCATCTATTCTGCTTTTTATATCAAGGGACCAGGAATTGAATTGTATTAAACTTTTGAAAATACCAATTATTACAGACACCAAAGTACTTTTCGACATATATCTTGACAACATGTATGAATAGCAACGTCTCCTACCATGAGCAAAATGGAAAAAAAAATAAAGCCGCAACTGGCGACTTATAAATTTGCATTTAAGCTAAAGAAAGGTAGAAACATGTTAAATGAAAAGCGTTATACACATATTTTCTGTCAATCAGTTGACTTCAGTAATAGTTTATGATGTTTTTAGTGCATTTCTATTTTAACATACCTCATACATCTTTTCATCTGCGCCGTTTATCTTTTTAAAAGATATTTTTTTGTTTATAGGTGTTTTAATAAACTAGTATGCAAACATTTGTATGGGACATATATTTTTTTGTGGGGAAAACAAGCTGATGATCATTTCTGAGAATAGACACAAACCGGAAATGGCATTCCTTCCATATTGAACAAGGCTATATTATGTTAACGGGAGGAGTGGGCATTCGTGTATTTGACACATGTTAATTTCAACATTTTGGTTTAATCATAACCTGGCTGTCAGCTTCCTTTTGTGTAGCATTACTTTTCGTGCACAATGAGGATTATTTTTATAATTTATGTCAATTATAAAACAGCTATTTTTTTACATATTTTACATTTACTGTATATTTTTCATTTTCACTTGAATGAAATTTATAGTTTTCCGACCAGTGGATAATAAATCTAATGTTACGTGTTGAATACAATTAAATCCATTTACTATTTAAAGGAAATATGTCTACGATTAAATATGACATCTGCCATCAGCTGAAACATTTCTCAGAAACTAAGAAAAAAAACAATTCATATTTTCTGTTAGATTCTGCCACCTGACATGTTTACGTTTTTGAAAAGGAGATCTTTCGAAAGCAGAACAAAACAGAGTCGCTCTTCCATACAGAAGAAACACTATTTCCTATACAGTGATGCCACTTGCGCTACGCATATGAAGTGAGAATGATCAAAATAACGACCGCGTTCAAAATCATGAAATATTCACTTATTTCAAATAACTTTTATCTTTCTGATATGAAACATTTATATGTTTTGAAGGTTTAAACAAAACAGAACTGCGCGAGATAAACTGAAATTAAATCATTTAAATTTGAATGACAAAAACGCCAGCTGTACGTGGTGGCTGAGGCCGTAGGAGATTGCTTACATTGAGTCTACATGCTGCATTCCCAAACGTTGTGCCAACCTATTGGACATACGGTGATACGGTATTATACAATAATATACAAAATATGAACATCTCCAAGAACATCCTCATGTATTGTTCATTTGACCTGAAATGTTTCAGCAGAAGATACTATGATCATATATCCGCACTTGCTTGAAGTGCTTAATGCATAAACTTCCGCAGCCACTTTGTTCAAAAAAGCAAACGGTTGTCGAATTATAGACATTTTATCAAATTGTTATCATGTAAAGGGTGCCAAGCTGGTTATCAGTGTCAATAATAATGATACACTTAAAATGCATTATAAACATTTCTTAAGATAAAGCTAAGAGAGTTAAAGAGTCCATAATCGCTGCTTAAGTTTGCAAGTTGATTAATTTTTTATTAGATATCTCGTGCTCCATATTTTGTAAAAGGGTGCATATCTCGAAAAACATTTCAACAGATAGTAGTTCGATGTAGAAGGAAAAAGGTAAAACCGACAATTCAAAGTCTAATAGTTCCTCACACTCCTCAAAACGATAAATATCGTCTTAAGCTCACATGGTGGTTGAGGTGTCGTGTTTTATCATATATCAGATAAAACAGTATCCGAAATGTGGTCAACTTTCACGGTTAAATAAAGGTTATTACATTTATCCGGCTGTGCGGGCCTGATCACGTTTCAATTCATAAATGCATATTAACAAAAACTTATCTATAAGGAAATTTAGAAATATTTTCCGCAACATATAATGACTTAAAACAAATGTGATTCCTTTATCTAAAATGAAACAGACAGTCATACTTAAGCAGCTACTGAAACTACACATATTTGCAGACAATTTTTTGGCAACCATTATATGTAATGGCAATATTGGGGGATTCATTTACAGAAGTATGCGATTCGGGAAAACGAATATGTGTATACCAACAGAGCGATGACAGATACATCGCTCATTTGATAAGCGTATGTACGTTTGTACTACAATTGGAAAACACAAAATGCAATGCGTATGCCCTTAAAATGATATTTACATCTTGGTTCTTTTCAGTTGTCAGCAATGCGATTTAATGGGCACGCACCAAATTGACAGAACTGGCGAATGTTAAGCTGAGGCGGAAAAGCCCATCACAAAAACAGGAAGCATTAACAAATTTATCATATTTGTATCCAAAATAGTAATAAATTCCAAGAAGGCCAAACAAAATCCGATTTGTGGTGTTTTGCATATGTGAAAACAAGGAGCTGTGGGAGATAAATAAAAATAATGGTTCACTGACAAAACCTTCAAGCATTTAACAGGGTCACTGTCCAGAAATGTTAATATGCATAACACGAGTTAGTAAAACAAAATATATAAGTTATATGTTTTGTTAATAATGTTTTTATAAATTAAAGAAAAAAACTATATTATTTATATCCTTTTTGATAACAAAATAGATTGATGCATGGCAGTGCATACTTTACATTTCACGTAAAATGTAGCTCAATTTCATCATTTCAAAGAAGGATGCTCTTTTTGATATGTTGAGGTCACTGCCTTGTAAACATTTGTGTATGACTGCCGGTCATACGATCTATATGCAGCTTTATGACTATCGTCAAACATTGTTGACCTTGTCGTACAACATTTTGTTGCGATAAAAGTGTTCGATTAGAGTATTATTCATTACAAACATCGGTAATTAATAGTTGTTATTGTCAGTTCATAACAGTTTAGAACAACATATAGAGTGGCCATGTAGTTATATTTGTTAAGAAGCAATCTTAGCTATAGTAGAATTCACATTTTTGAAGTATATATGAATTATTAATAATGTAACTGAAATGTAAATTTATAAAATTCTTTTGATACACGTTTAACATACACTAATAATATATTTTTCAAATTCAGAAGGTCTCCCTATCATTGCTTTTAAGCAAGATCTATCTTTCTTTTGGTATTGCAGTAAAATACTCATGAAACATTCACAGAATAAACGTGTTAAATGTCGGTATCAATCTTCAAATGGTAAAAAAATATTCGATATGGGAAGGGGTCTGGCATCTTTAACGTTACTTCCTCATAAAATAAACAAATCCAAAGTTAAACATGTCACCATGGTGGTGACGCTGCATCATTTGATTTGACATGTAACTTTTCAACCGAACCGGTTAATCTGTAATACAAGGCTATTGCGTGAGCGTATAATGTATGCATTGTTTGTTTAGTGGTAATGCGTTACAAGCAACATAATAAATCTACTCAATCGAGCCAGTTTTGGTGATTTAAAAATAGAATAAAGAGGATATTTTTGTGAAACAATGAGCTAATGTATGGTTCAATATCCTTTTGAATCCATCGACTTCAGAAAACAACTTCTAGTTACATAATGCCGCTAAAACACGCATTTCCTGCACTTACATTTTGTTTCATGAGCATCCAGGTTAACATAATTTCAAACTGAAAGTCAAGCGATCTAGCGGGGAAACCATGTATCTTCACACGCATTAAGTGTGTGTATGGCTGTTTACCAACGGACAAAGTAAGTTAGAACCGTTCTTTAATAGTCGTTGTGTTAAAAACTTTATTATTTTTTGTTAGTCTGATACGGAATGAATGAAACTGTTTACTATAGACCAAATACAAATAAATATTATCCAAACAATACATAGTTATTGTTCGATGTACCCTTGTGACAAGAAATATGATACCAAAGAGTGTTACAAAACGAAACCGACTAAACTGGTGGTTTATATTAATGATTTAAAGCTCGCCCCGGTGACAGAGAATGCGTTTTTTTTCTGTTGAATGGAGTCTATTCTTAAGCAATATGGCATGTTAATTTATATTAATTTGTTGTTTTGAGAATAACAAAGACGTCCAGGCAATATGTCTTTTTTAAAGACAGGAAGTCTCGACTTGATTTTATAGCATAAAAACGTTATTAAAACGGCAATAAAATCCTCTTGAATTTTATAGAATCTTAGTGACATTACTGACGATAGGATGGTAAATGAAGTCAGGTGTCCCTGTAGTTTATATTGTTTTAGTGAGATCAGCAATAAAACTGTCTTTTAATAAAAATAACACCTCTTCATCAAATGTAAGCTGCAATAAAAATTTAAGTACAATTAGGTGCGTCATTTATCAAATGATGAAACCCTTTTTTCATTCAATACAAATGCATAATATGAAAACAGTGACAAAATGAAAGACCATACAATTTAACTAATAAGTAAACTGACGAATACCTATCTGACATTCATAGTTGCATTTGAATATTTATTTGGAACAATTGTGTTCTTCCCTGTTTTTTTTTATATAAACACCGATTTTGCATCACGCCAGATAAACGGTGCATAAATGACAGCCTGCACTACTGAACGCAATTCATTCAATAGCTTTGATGGAAAATGCTACAGATCCCAAAGAAAAAATGAAAACCCACACCAGTTGAACGTATGTTTATTAAAACAATCAAACAGACATGATGACATACATGTACAGAGGCATTATATCAATATCAAATAACAAATGAAGAAATACAATAAACATAAACATGTAGTGGGAGCACTCTACACAATTGCCAAATACAAGAAGCTTGGGCTTAGGGCTCTACCTGAAGATATAGCAAAAACTTCCAAGCCACAAACCCATCATGTACCACAGTTTAGAACGAAACTATTGAACTTTCTAATGAAAACCTTTTGATGCCAAACTTTTAAGTTGAAGTGGCTTAGATTTTCATTTTCAACTTTCTGGTCAGCTAGCTCGTCTCAATTTAAATAGTATCTTCTTGTATAAGTGTCGCTGTGAATTCAGCAGTTGAACTTGATGCTTGTTGAGGTAGACTGTCATCACCAGGTGACACATGAACACTGAAAAAACAAATGCATATACATGTGCATGTATTGAGTTTGTTAAGATGAAACATTACAGCATTTATTTTTCATTTCAATGTGTAATATGCTCATGAAATATTATACTTGCACAGGTGTTATTTTACTTTTGTTTACATACCTTTCATCTGCCAAGGTCTTCCTCTTTAATGCTCGCCTCTCTGGTTTGTCACTGCTCCAATCAAACACAGACGGTACAGAAGTTGGCTTGAGACTCTTCCAGACTGGTATCCATGCCCGATAATCTTCTTGTTTGAAGTGTTTTGAACAAACAACCGTCATCTTGGTGATCTGAAATCAAATACTTATTTACTAATGCTGTTTAGCATAAATATGCTATTCCTAAGTCTGCACTGACCCACATTTCTGTATTGATAAGCATTGTTAATGTTTTCTTTTTGATTGTTTATTACTTATATTTATTTTGAAATGACATGCTTAAGTGTAACTTTTTTTAAACAATTCAGCCAATGAACATATGTCTTATATCAAAAGTTTTCATTACATTGTAAGACAAATAGCCCTAGATTAACAGAAAAGAAATTCAATTTACCTTGAAATGTTCTCCTTCATCCATTTCTTTTTCATATATATCTTTAGGTACTTTATGGAAGTGTATGTTATTATGATACATAAAATCTGAGTTACATAAAGTTACACAGCAATGTAAAGCAGCTTTTCCACTGAATTGCATCGTGCTTGGGCTTATCAGGTGGTCAGCCATTGTGTCTAGATTCTTGCTTAGTTAGCCTCACTCTGGTTATGGAATGCAAGGTATGCATATAATTTGAGAGAGGCTTTGATTGTGCTTGAAAGTAGATAAAACACAAAGCTGTCAAGAAACAAGGCGGTACTAATGTCATTTTTTGGTATAAGATTGAGTTGACTTAGAATTTAGCCCAATCAAATTATTTTAAAAAGCGCAGATTTCAAGTTTTTATTGGTTTTAGGCGGTTGGTTTGGTCCTCATAAGCAAGACAAATCCTCATTAACAATCCAAAAACAAAACACCAAAGACATACCGAACTATTTTGATAAGTTACGATTGTTCGAAACCAATGCTTTGGAGTTTTGCGCAATATGGTGTTCGTTTTTTTTTTCCAAATAATAGCAGTGAGTGTCTCCTACCTAAACAACAATACACTGACTAGACTTAGTAATGCACGCATAAGTATATATATAGTTCGAGAGAAATTTGATACATGGCATCAATACCGCCGAAATAACTGTGTATTTGTATCAAATAAGAGGTCTTAAATTGATATTAAAAACACATCTATAAAGTACTGACTTGACAATCCCAATACATAATATAATATGCAATCTGTATTTTCAATTTTGTGTCTATGCTACATGCGTTTCATAATGCCCATGTTTCCTAATGCCTTTCTTTACCAATCATTTATTTCAAGGGACCAGTAATTGATTTTTATTAACCTATTGAAAAGTATTACAGAACCCAGAGTACTTTTCGACATGTAACATTTCAAGATGTAGCATAAACAGATATATTTAAAACATTTACAACCGTTTACATTATTAGCAAATTAAAAGAAGCAGAAGCATCTGAATATCAACGGCTCTTACCATGAGCATTATTTTTATGTAGTTTTGAATTGTTTTCTATTTAAACATTCCACATCAATTATTTCATCTTTCATAGTATTTTCTTTATTAAAGCCACTTAATAAAACTATTAAGACAGTCCTACAGTCCAGTTATCAAGGACATTTGACTATGGACAAACGCATGCAAACAAGCAACTTTGCAGTAATGCATCATCGTTCCCTATTCATTTCATATCAAGATAATTATAAACGTTATACTAACAGTTGCATCCAAATCTTTAAGGCACGCATTTGGAACTGTTCTTTTAAAGATACATGCGTAACCTGGTAAACAAATGTTTAGTTATTTGCCAATCATTTGAGGTATAAATTCAGTTTTCAGCCGACATAAAAACCTAAGCATTATGTATAAAAAATTAATATTAAATTTAGGTATTAGATTAGTGGAAAAGTAATATGGAATACACGCTTACAGGGAGATCCATGGAAGCAAAAATAGTAACATTTTAAAAACCAAAAATAAAAAGTACAAAATAGTTCAGCTCGTAGCGTTATAAGTAATAGAGTAACGGTAATGAATTTGTTGACTGATTTGTCTTTATTTACATTTGTTGAATGTGACAACAAAACAGATTTTATGCCCTTAATTTATAATAAGCAATAAATGTTAACATTAGATCACTGTATTTCCTTTACAAAGAAATGTTTTATAACAATATAATGCTTGCTTTGTGCCAACAGCTTTGCATCAAGCAAAGTTATGCGGATTTTATTCTTGTTTTATTTACTGCTGGAAACTAATGCTTAATTGCTTCTCTGAACGTGGATGTTAAAGATTAGCCAAATCAGTAAATACTTATGCATTTTGTACTTCAAATTGTTATCAAAGCCACCAATGACAGGCATATACTGTCTTCATGCATCGATATTTAGTAGTATATGCAGGTTTAAGTGTTTCCCTTGCACAATCTTGTGACTTTTGGATGCATGTACGTGTTGTATCTTTTTAAAAAGGTTTATTGTATTTTAAAATAATTTGTAAGTGTGAAAGTATAATTACAAACAAGCATGTTTGTCCTTGAAATATTGCAAAATAGGTCATTTCACGTCCGTTTTCAGTTAGAACAAATACAAACTGCAAAAGCTTTTTCTATGATGTTTCTCTCTCCGAAAAAGATACAACCACTTATCTATACGCAACATTCGAAATATTTTACTGCGACATATTACAACAAGAATAAATAGGATTCATATATCTAAAATACAACAAACCGATCCTGAACCGATCACGGAAACTGATTTTCAATTATATGTATGGCTACTTGTATATGTAATGGCTATTTTTTTAGCTTCATTAATAGAAATATTACGATCGGGACAATCACTATTCGTATTCGAAAAACGCGATGACAGAGCCATCGCTCATTTGTTATATGTATGGACGTATGTATTACAATTGGAAAGCACAACATGCAATGCGCAATACCTTTATAAATATCTTAATACCTTGGCTCCTTTAAGTTGTCAACAATTCACTTTAATGGGCACGCACCAAACTGACTGACGACATTACTGAACTTGCAAATGTTCAGCTCAGGGCGAAAAAAACCATCTACAAAGCAGGAAGCATCAACAAATTTATCATATTTTTATCAATCATAATAATTAATGCCAAGAAGACCAAAAAAGCCGCTAAGAGGTGTTTTACATATGTGAAGACAACCTTCAAGAAGTTTATCTTGAAATAAACTTGTCAAGAACTGCTAAAGGATGGGAAATTGTTGTTGCAGATTAATTAAGATAATGCTTCACCCACAAAACTCTCGCATATTTAATAGGGCCACTGTCCAGAAATGCTAACAAAAGTTAATGTAACTAAAACTGCATGTTAAGTTTATAATGTTTTAATTAATTGAAAGAAGAACCGAAATTATGTTTACCCTTTATGTTTATGTTCTTCTTTGATTGATGCATGTCGATGAAGATTTTACAACTCACGTACAATGTAGCTAAATTTCATAATTTCAGAAAAATGTTCTCATTTTAGAGTTTGCGGTCATTGCCTTGTAAACATGTGTGTATAAGTCCAGGTCATACTATCTATATGCAGCTTTATGACTATCGTTAAAAATTGTTGATCTTGTTATACAACATTTTTGTTGCGATTTAGGTGTCTTCATTAATAATGCATTAACCATTAGTATAATCTGTAATTGATACTTGTTATTGTCAGTTCATAACAGTTAGGAACAACTTTTAGAGTGGATATGTAGCCAAAATGTAAGAAGCAATCTACACAACAGTAATATATTCAGGTGGTAAGTAAGTATCACTTAGAAATAATGTAATTATAATGGAACTGTATAATTTTCACTTGTCATTTCCAAACTAAAATTTATTTTTAATTATTTAAATAAATCATTGAAGGAATGCTGTTGTTACTATTAAGCAAAAACAACAACAACAAAACAATTTATGTGTATACTACGGTAACAGAGAATACAAAGGCATCATGGTGTCAGACTCGATATCTCCGTCGTCTAGCTTTGTTGTTTTCTCCTTAACCTTCACATTTTCTAGCCGATCTTTACAACACTTACGAACACATCTATTCAAATAATAATGAATGGAAATAATGGCAATCTTTTTTATAGTCACCCCAAAAGCATCTCATTTTAATCGTCCAAACCTGGCCACAATAACCTTTTCCGCATTCTATTTGGAGAAATGTTTAGCATTTGAACACCAAACCTGGTAATAATGTATATGGGCATAATATATAATACCAGTTTTTTTTAAATTGATTGACTGTTCCAGATAGATTTCTACAGTCGTGCAGAAGGCTGCTCAACATTGATGTAACAAAGTCTATGCTTATCTAATACAGTATCTGATGAAAATATTTGGAACTTCTAAAAATAAAGCTAGGTGAAGTTCATTGTAGCTTTAATATAAATGTAAATTTGCATTTTTTGCATTGTAGTAACCATAAAGATACATTTGATGCAGATATATGCTGATATAGTTCCGCCTCGTTGGTCTCAGAGATGACGTTATATCTGTCACAAATAAGTGCAGCACTTTGATGAGACAAGTATATGAGATTTCTAATTTATCATTTGTAGTTCGTGGTTTACGATGACGTTTTGTGGCATTATAAAATATTCATAAATTTATCACCTGTACTGTTTACGGTACTTCACGAACCATACATCTTGTACTAAAAGCAGAGCCTTTCTGGTCGGTAAGTAGGTCTTCTTCCAGCCCATCGGCTTCGTGTAAAAACTATTTAAAATCATTCAGTTATGGATGTATACCTTTTTCACAGATTTATTTTGTTTTAAGGTGTTTTTATTAATGCCATTTAATAAAACTATTGAGACAGTCTGTACAGTCCAGTTATTAAGCAGAAGCATCTGAATATCAACGGCTCCTACCATGGGCATTATTTTTATGTAGTTTTGAATTGTTTTCTATTTAAACATACTACATCAATTATTTCATCGTTCATAGTATTTTCTTTATTAACGCCACTTAATAAAACTATTAAGACAGTCCTACAGTCCAGTTATCATGACGTCAAGGACATTTGACAATGGACAAACTCATGCAAACAAGCAGTTTTGTAGTAATGCATCATCGTTCCCTATTCATTTCATATCAATATAATTGTTAACGTTATACTAAACGTTGCATCCAAATCTTTAAGGCACGCATTTGGAACTGTCCTTTTTAAAGGTACATACACAACCTGGTTGACAAATGTTTGTTTATTTGCCAGTCATTTGAGGAGTTAATTCAGTGTTCATCCAACACAAAGACCATAGCATTGTGTAAATATGAAATATAGGTGCTAGATCGGTGGACAAGTAAATATGGGATATTATGATAGGACGATGTTCTGGTGACCTGTATTACGTCGTTTTGTGTAATGAGGTCAAGGGAGGCTACTACATCGAAACGAAGGCAGAACTTTATTGAGCAAAATAAGAACAAAATATGTTTTGTTTTAGCAAAATAAACAAATTGCTAATACAAAAAACAATTATTAAATGTCAGCACAAAACACTAATCGTCATTTTCTGCAGACGTAACGCGGCCATTTTTAACAAAGTAAATATTCGTGGGATTTTTTGACGACCATCCTATGCAGAATTGAGGGAAGTTCGTGAGTCAATTCGCCCTCTTCTTTGTATTGGCAAACTCCTCATATTTATGATAATAAACATGGATAATGCAACAGTTATTAACTTAGAAATGGCAAACAGCTAGTTCACTGAAGTTGCTGTCTAGATATATTGGAAGTGTTCCCTGTTTCGTGCTTATCCTCATGGTTCTTTGAAGAATATAAGAACCATGTTCCTGAATATTAACATGCTTCTGAAGCGTGAGTAGTTAGATAATTTTATGTAATTAAAAGTGGACAGGTTTTACCATTTTTTGTCACGCTATTTTTAGCAACGCGAAAGTAGTTCCGAGACTACATACGGTACTCGCATGATACGGATTCAGAAAACGGCGGTATGGTGATACGGATTTTTTAATACGGCTTGCTGCATTTTCACTATTGGATATGGGAAAGGAAATTGATAAGCATATAACAATATGGAATACATGCTGGAAGGGAGATCCATAGATTCAGGAAGAATCAATATTATGAAAACAAAGAATAAAAATATCTTTAGCTCATAGCGTTTTTATTAATAAAGAAGCAGTAATGAAACTTGTTGAGTGATTTGTCTTTATTTAGATTTTTTGAATGTGACAACAACAGATTTAATGTCCTTAATAACAAACACTAAATGTTAACATTAGATCACTTTATTTCCTTCACAAAGAAAGGTTTTATAACAATATAACGCTTGCTTTGTGTCAGAATTTTTTGCATCAAGCTAAGTTATGCTGATATCTTATCTATGGCTGTCATACCCACCGATATATGTATGAATTGACGCTTAGTTGTATTTCAAGGTTTTAAGTTTTCTTAATATGTGACACCTGGACGCCTGGTGACGACATTCGCGATTGGTATCATTTGTAATGATTTGATGTATAGTGAAATAATTTGTTAGTACTAGTGGGAAAGTATCATTACAAACAGGCATGTTCGGTCTTGAAATATTGCAAAATAGGTATCTCTCTCTCTTTTTTTTTTTGAGGGGGGGGGGGGGGGGAGGACTTCATTTACAGAAATATGCCCATCGGTACAATCAATATTTGTATACCAACAATGCGATGACAGATTCATCGATTCTTCGTTATATGTATGAGTATCTACGTATTTATTGCAATTAGAAAGCACAAAATGCAATGCATAATACCTTTAAAATGATCCCAATACCTTGGCCCTTATTAGTTATCAACAATTCGCATTAATATGTACGCACAAAACTGACAGACGACATTACTGCACTAGCGAATGTTCAGCTGAGGGCGGAAAAAGCCATGACCAAAACAGGAAGCATCAACATATTTATAATATATTTTTTTTATCCAAAATAGCCATTAATGCCAAGAACGCCAAAACAAAATCCGTTTGAATGTGTTTAACATCTGTGAAAACATCCTTCGAGAAGTTCATCTTGGAGAAAAACAAAGGATAGGAAATTGGGTCACTGTCTAGAAATGCTAATATGCGCAACACCATTTCATATAACTAAAACTTCATGTTTTGTTTATGTGTATATAAATTGAAAGAAAAACACAAAATTGTATATACATTTTTGATTAATCTTCTAAAACATTGATGCCTTTCAATACAGATTTTACATTTCGTCTTTTCAACGAAAAATGCTCATATCAGATGTTGCGGTCATTGCCTTGTATACATGTGTGTTTTAGTCAAGGTTGTACGATCTATATGCAGCTTTATGACTATGGTTAAACATTGTTGATCTTGTCATACAATTTTTGTTTGGATAAAGGTGTTCCATTTGAGCATAAATAATCACAAACGTCGGTAAATAATAGTTGTTATAGTCAGTGCATAACATGTAGCCATTTAGAGTAGCTATGTAGCCACATTTGAAAGAAGCAATCTAAACTACAGTAGTATTTACATGTGGTTAGTAAGTATCACTTATAAATTATGTAATTAAAATGGAAATCTATAATTTTCATTTGTCATTTCCAAACTAAAACTTCTTTTTAATTATCTAAATAAATCATAGAAGGAACGTTGTTTTACTATTAAGCAAAAAACAACAACATTAAAACCATTTATGTGTATACTACGGTAATAGAGAATACAAAGGGATCATGGTGACAGGCTTGATATATCCGTCTCCAAGCTTTCCTGTTTTCTCCCTACCTTCACATTTTATATCCGATCGTTACAACACTTTAGAACACGTCTAATGCATAATATCTAAAAAAATATTGGAAAAAAACGGTTTCGTGTTATAGTCAACCTAGAGCCATTTCAATTAAACCGTCCAAAACTGACCACAATAACTTTTTCCGCACTCAAATAGGAGCAACGGTTAGCATATGAGCACCAAGCCTTGTAATAATGCATATGGGCATAATATATAATACAAATTTAAAAATTAATTGACTATTCCAGATAGATTTTTCCAGTCGTGCCGAAGGCTGCTTAACATTAATATAACAAAGTCTATGTTTATCTAATACAGTATCTGAAAAAAGTATTTAAAACTGCTTAAAATAAAGCTAAATAAAGGTCATTGCAGCTTTAAAGCTGCACTCTCACAGATTGAAGGTTTTGACAACTTTTTTATTTTTTGTCTTGGAACAAGCCAATTTTTGCAAAAATCCATGGAAACCAGTTATATAAGACTGCTGACAAAAAATTAGAGCGCAGATTTATATATTTAAGTTCAAAAATGATGTTTTATGCATTTTTCTTAAACCGTTAGTAACAGTTTAAGCCAAAAAACATTAATTTTCGAACGGAAATATGAAAATCTACGATCTGATTTTTGTTAGCAATATTATATCATTGGTTTGCTGATATTTACGCAAAAAATTGCACTTTCCGAGACAAAGAAGAAACAAAGTTGTAAAAATGGTATATCTGTGAGAGTGCAGCTTTAAAATAAATGTAAATTTGCATTTTCTTGCAATTGTATTAACTTTCAAAAGATATTTAATGCAGATATATGCTGATATAGTTCCGCCTCGGTGGTCTCAGAGATGACTTTAAATCTGTCACAAATAAGTGCAAAACTTTGATGAGACAAGTGTTGACGATTTCTAATTTATCATTTGTAGTTCGTGGTTTGCGATGGCGTTTTGTGTCATTATAAAATAAACATAAATTTATCAAAGTTCACCTATACTGTTTACAGTACTTCACGAACCATACATCTTGTACTAAAAGCAGAGCCTTTCTGGTCGGTAAGTAGGTCTTCTACCGGCCCGTCGGCTGAAGTGCTGAAGATATGAAACATATCACATTTTTGTTAATTCTGAAATAAATTTTAGTACGCAATTTCTAATAAATGTTAGGGCTATGATCTTGTTCATGTAAATGCAAAAACAAATGACTATACAATTGAGTAAAACCGCCCACGAGATCGCAACCTCACACGTATCCCAAAATATATTAATCATAACTAAGTAAACTAATGCAAGCTTCATCGATTTCACAGTAACACTCACAAGCATCAATCGGCTTTAACAATAGCTCATCTGTTCAGAGGAATTTATGTTACGTTTCATCAGTTGAATACTTGTAGCTGTCCTTCGTGTACAAACTTTATCAACTAGACTTTATTCAGAGAGTGTTTATGATAGTCATTGTATGCATATGTTTATAGCTTTTTTATCGTATGTTTCACATAAAATAAGTCATTTATGGGTTATATAAAGTCTTATTGTTGTCAACATTTGACAAAATCAAATCAAGAGAATAATATGCCCGGACTCCTATTGTGTGCTGACTTCCAAAAAGCATTTGACCTTTTATATTAGACAGTCTGAAAATGTTAAATCTTTGGCTCAGATATAATAAAATGAACGAACTTTTCTATAACGATAAACAAAGTATAATTACAAACAATGGTCCTTTGTCAGGAACAATCCGAATTGAAAGGGGGTCGGCCAATCCACTCTCTTTGTTTTTATTGATCATTTGTCTACAAATACTTTCTAGCTTATAAAACGAAACACCGATATCAAGGGAGCGGAAGTTGGTAATACGGAGATCAAACAATCGCTTTTGCTGATGATGCAATTTTCTTTATTGATAGTTCTGAAAAATATTACTAATCCAAAGATAAGAGTCTGTTCGGGCCTAAACCTAATAAATGTATTATTCAAAGAGTGGGTACGCTGAAAAATACTACAATAAAATTTTGTCAATCTAAATATTTATATGAGTTTCAGAATTTGAGACAGCATTAGGTATCACCTTCTACAATAAAAAACAACAAACAATCGCCAAAAATACCAACACAAAGCTAGACGAATTACATAAGACATTAAAACAATGGGAACATAGAAAAACTAACATTGATGGGTCAAGTAACAGTTGTAAAGACGTTTGCGCTACCAAATATAATATATCCATTTACTGTGTTGGCGATTCCAGGCAAAACCGTTATTGAAACTGTTATAAGGGCTATTTTCAAATATATCCAAATATGAAGGATTAAAACTTACAACTGTTGAATATTTTCTTTACTTAATAAAAGCTTTATGGGTGAAACGATACTTGGATAACAACAATAAAAACCAATGAAAAATCTTTTAAACACATCGTACGAACGCATGTGTATGCATGTGAATGAGTGCGCGTATGTATACATAAGTATACAAGGTTGTGTTTGTGTTTATTTGTGTGTGTGTTTTATGCATGCGCTTGGTTGTGCGAGTGTATGAGTATGTGTGCAAACAAAATATCGATAGCTGAAATAACAAGCGTTCAAAACAAAATAAAAAGGACATTAAATAAAAAATAATGGAAACTTCAGGGACAAGCCTTGTAGCAAATGAGAGACAATAAGGTACAACACAACATTCATTACACATCATCAAAATTATTGCAAGGACTGATAAGGTTTTTTTTTGTTTGTTTTTTTCTAAAAATGATATGTTTGGCGAGCATATCCTTGCACTTAATATGAACGTCTCCTACCATGAGCAAAATGAAACAAGAATAAAAATGGAGCATTTTTGCCATTGTCTAATAAACGAACAATTTAGCTATAGTATGAAAGAAACAGGATTAATGAATAGCAAATGACCTTTTCTGACAATCAGTAAAATTCAGTAATCTGCTGTTTATTTATACTTATAAACTATCGAAACTATCATTTTATCTACACTGTTTATCTTGTTTATAGATATTTATTTTTATAGGTGTTTGTTTTTATGCCATTTAATAAAACTAATAAGCAGTTGTTTAGTCCAGTTATCATGGCGTCATGGGCATTTGAATATGGACAAACGTATACAAGCAAGCAACTTTGCAGCAATGCATCATCGTCCCCGAAGCATTTAATTTCAAGTTAATTGTAAACGTTGCATTCAAATTTTAATGGCATGCATTTGGCACTCTACTTGTAAAAAATACAAACACAGACTGGTAGTCAGATTGGTAGTCAAATTGGAAGTCATTTTCCATTCATTTTAGGTGCAAAGTCAATTTTCAGCCGAACATTAAATAACAGCATTTTGTTAATATACTATATAGAACGTATTTGAGATCCGCGGAAGCAAAAACACACATTAATATCATAAAAAAGACGGTAATGAAAATTGTTGACGGCCTTTTTTCACGTTTGGTGGATGTGAAAACAATAACAGATTTTATTCCCTGAACAACAAGCAATAAATGTTAAATTAAGTCAATCAACTTCCTTCACAAAGAGTGATTTCATAATACAAGAATAGATGCTTTGTTCTAATATGTGTGCATTACGCCTTAACATTAAGTTATGCTGATTTCATTTGCATTTTATTTTCTCAGGAAAACTATCAATTCTTTCTCTGGATTATGTTAAAGATGAGCCAAATCATGATTTTGTACTTGAAATTGTTATCGTATCCACCAATGACAGACATTTCCTGCCTTCATGCATCACCGCTTATTAATACATGCAGGTTAAAGTTGCCCTATGTACAGTCATGTGACTTTTGGATGCCTGGTGACCACATGTAAGTTTGGAATCATTTGAAAGGGCATTTTTATTAAGTGAAATAATATGTAAGGACTAGTGAGAAAGTATTGTTACAAACAAGCATTCTTGGTATTGAAATATTGCAAATAGGTCATTTAAATATTTTGAGATAAATAGGATAAATATTTTAAAGCGCTCTTTGACGTCACTCTTTTCCCATAATTCTCTGATAGCGCTTTCATTGTTAGGCGCGCCTCCAGCCGAGCGGTCATTGTTAATATATTAAATTTGAACGCCTTCAAAAATAAACATTATTGCCAATTGCTCGTAGAAATGACAAGCTTATTAAAAAATAAGACACCTTGAGAAGCAATAGTGTGAATGGTCTGTCCCCTTAATGAATGGTTAATCCAATTTCTTATTGAAAAGGTTGTTCTTTGGTTTGTCATTTCTTTGAGTCATGAACAAAGATAAATAAAACGCTGTCAACGTGTATCATCCTACCTGGCCGATATTGTTTATACTATGTGTGGCCTATTTTCGAAGCAATACTCCATGCTTTATTACCGTTCAAATTAAATCAAAATTTATTACTCTAGCTGCCAGATAGGCAAAATAGGAGAACTCAGCTATGATTATGGCTATTACACAGGAATTTCTTTAAAGAAGGTACGTTTGTTATGTACGTTTTTGTTATTAAATTAAAAAAAAGGTAATTCTTTTTTTTTATTAGGTCGTCTGATTTTTGACAAAACGATAGTCGAGGTATTATGCGCGGTAGCGACCTTTGCTATTACTCAAAACTCGCTCAAGGCATCACATAACACTAGGAACAAGTGTTGCGAAAGTGAGGTATATAACTCGGCCTATAATAATTTGTTTTATTTACAAAAAAATACACAGCCGAGCGTTGATGCTTATTTCACGGCGCTCTTGTTTTTCGAGTGTCTTAACCTGCTTCAGAGGACACATTCTTTGACACAAACCGTATTTTTAATGTTGGCCTTTCTTCCATATTGAACAAAGCTTTATTATGTTGACGGGAGGAGAGGGCATTCGTGTATTTGAGACAAGCTTAGTTCAACATTTTGGTTTAATCTTCACATGTTATGTTATGGTTGTTAGTTTCCTTTAGTGCAACATTACTTTTCGTGCACAATGAAAACCATTTTTCATGTCAATCATAAAACAACTCAATATATTGCAAAGATATTTACATATTTTACATTTAATTGATATTTTTCATCATCACAAGAAAGCAATTTACATTTTTATGACCGGAGGTTAATAAATTTAATGTTACGAGTTGAGTACCATTAAAGCAATTTCTAAAGGAAATTTGTCTACGATTAAATGTGACATCTGCCATCAGCCGAGACATTTATCAGAAACGAATTTAAATAACAGCACTTCAGCAGGTTTTTGTAAAGGAGGTCTTTTGAAATCAGAACAAAGCAAAATTGCTCCTCCACACAGTAGTAGATTCCCCTTTCCTATACATTGATATCACTTCCGGTACGCATATCAGGCGATGCTGACCACAATATCTGGGCCACTTCAAAATCTTGAGATGTTTACGTAATTCAAAAATAATTTTACTTTTGACATAAAACATCATATGTTTTGAAGATTTAAACAGAACAATACGACACTACATGTACATAAAAGAAAATATGTATCTTTAAATTTAAATAAACGATATCCAGCTGTTTTTGTGCGCTATAGACGAGGTCTTCTCTTCTGCTCGTCAAGGGATAGATATTACTGCATATGATGTGTCTCTCATTGAGTAAACATTGAATCTTCTACGAGCCAACCTTAAATTGGAACACACGAGGTATGGTGGGAAAAGCTTTTATACACAATTATATAAATTTATATTAAGAACGTCTCCAAAAAGACCGCCTTTGCATATTGCCCAATAGACCTGAAACGTTTCAGTAGAAAATAGAGTTAATCATAAGAGCACATACATGTACTTGCTTGGGGGCTTGGATGCATAAACTGCCGCGAAAACTTGGTTAAAAATGGTAAACATTTGCCGATAAATCCAAACTTTTATTCATTTTTATCGTGTTAATTTGTACACGCGGTTTATCAGATCCAATGTTACACTTACAGTAGAAATGCCTTGCAAACATTTTCTTTAGATATAGCTGAGAGAGTGCAAGTGTTGTATTGCTTTCTAACTACGTTTAACATTTGGTTTACGTAACTTGATCCACATTTTACATGTGTAATGTATACGGCAATGTCGGCAATTTCTGTCAAAATAACTGGAAGTAGTTTAACTAGGAGAAAATCTGTCAAGAACTATCAAAGAAAGGGAGACGGTTATGGCAGCTTTATTAAAAGAATTAACAAGTGACAAAACCATGGCGTAAACAAGGTCACTGTCCTGAAAAAAATGTTTTGTCTTTAAAAGTTTATTTATTTAAAACAAACATCCGAAATAAGCTGTACCTTTTTGGTAAATGCTGTTAATAGGGTAAGAGTTAGGGTTAGGGTTAACCCTATGCATGTGTGTGCATATTTTACACATAAATGTAGCTTAAGTTCATCAAATCAAAGAAACATGCTCTATTTGAGACCTTGTATATATTTAATTGTCAGTCCGGGTCATAGGGTCTAAATGCAGCTTTATGACTACCATTAAACGTCTTTGACATTGAACACGGGCTGAAAAACAACAACAATATGTTTTGACATTCACCAACCTAATTGTAGATCTTGTCATACCCCCTTTCGTTACGAAAAAAAGTTGTTGTTATGAACAGAGCATAAATTATGACAGTCCCGGTCATACGATCTATTTACAGCTTTATGACTATCTATTAACATTGTTCATCGAGTCAAACTACCTTTTGTTGCCAAAAAGGGTGTTGCAATTAACAGGGCATAAATCCTGAAAGTCTTCGGTAATAAATAGTTTTTATTGTGAGTTTATGACATTTATGAACAACTTTTAGAGTGGCAATGAAGTTGCTTCGTTTATCGTTTTTAGGAAAATTTAACATTCTTTTCAACGAAAGTATTATTTTTGTCGGTACATTTTGAGTTCAAGAAATATTATTCAACATAATTTTGTTAAAATACTTTGGAACTGTAAACTATGCGCTGCTTTGAACAAAGGTCTACTTTTGCAACTACACTCGTAATCTCTCACTTGAAAATATATTCGCTTTGTTTTGAAAAATAGCGACTAAATGTTTAGCAGTTCAGTATCAATGTAACTATTATCATTATTATTATTATTATTATTATTATTATTATTATTATTATTATAACTATTATTATTATTATTATTATTATCATTATTATTTTTTTTTTTTTTTTTTTTTTATTATTTTTTTTTTTTTTATTATTATTAAAGCGAAATTGTCTTTGTTTCGTGACGAGTCTGTGGTCATCATAACTTGATTGTTTTATTTATTAAGGGATTGTCCATCATTTGACCTTCTTGTACAACAAAATAGTTTTATGTGACTAGACGTCATTTAGATAAGTGTTTATGATGATTATTTTAGTACATGTTATTAGTTTATGTATCGAATATTCACATAAAATCAATCCGTTATTGATTGCAAAACGCCTTATATTTGTCAAAATACGTCAATAAACTTGATGGATGTACTTGAAACAAATACGGCTAGCCAAAAGCACAAAAAATCGAATATCGTTTAATGTCCAACAAAAGCCAAACAGGAATCATACAATACCAAATGACAGCAAACACCACACACGAGACACACATTAAACAAGAGACACACAACGCCACAAGACAACACACACTGTTGCGATGTATTTGCCTAAAGAACTGTATTGGCCACATTGGAAAAAGTTTATTTAATTCCTCGAGTTAAACTTTCAATTTCAAACTCACTAAATGTGTTTCTAAAAATCTTGATCTTTGTCGTACGTTCTTAGATAATCTGGCCCAATGATGTGTTTCATAGGGCGTATGGTGTGTGCGCTCTGATTTGACAAGTTTATCAAGGTTGATTAATATTCCTGACTCACATGGGCATGGGAGGTAATAAACGGCATATCAAACATATTTACAAAAAAACAATAACATCTTAAGTGCAACAAATTAACAGCAAAACCAAATCAAATATATAAAGCTTATTATAGAAAAGGATGATTAACACGCATACAGCTCAAACAATATTTAGATAAAAATAAAGGAAGATGACTCAATTGACATTACAGTTCAGTATATGATTTCAACAAACAAGACTGGCTTTACTAGAATACTTTTATCAGTACTATACATCTTTTTAAAGTTCAACATTGTTTTGATAACAAAATAAGTTTTGATTTACATATTTATGTTTTCATATATATAGTGACTTCAATTAAAAAGGCAATGATACTTATCACCTGATTCTTGACTATTACACAATGTACACAATGTATTTTCTCTTACATTACAACACCATTATCATTACCTTTTTGTATTAGTTAATTATAATTCAGACACCTAAAATTACAAAGACCAATAGACAAGGGGTTTGGGAAACACAGTATATAATTTTCCAATTTCATTTCAATCTTATGAATTCTGTAATTCAAACACTCTAATGCAGATATTGCTACTCAAAGGTTAACTATACTGATCAGTCATTGATGATTTCACTTCTGTCTTTAAATAATGAAAATAAGGTGAGCAACCAATGCTATTAAGAATATTCTTCATTTTGGCAACCCATTTACAAGGTTTAATTGTACATATTTTGTATTGTTGACAAATTACCCCCCCCCCCCCTCCCCCACCAAAAAGAGAAAAAAAATGAGAGAAGAAGAGAAGAATACAAAAGCAAAACATATTTTTAATAGGACCGGCTTCTTACTCGCCCACCACCATACCGGTAAGAGTAGATATTTTTAATTTGAACATGTCTTTGTAAAACTTAAGTTGAAATGGAGATATGACAACAATATTTCCAGAGCCCCATACTTCAAAACCATACAATAAAATAGGACTAATCATACTTCAACAACTGTAATTGAAAATCAACAGGTAAACAAATTTTTCACAAATTTTGACATGATACTAAACATAGCTAAAATATGTACGTGCTTTATTTATTAAATGTGTCTTAGTTTTGCCAAATTTACCATTATAATCGAACATCATAACTCTACAGCTTCTTAGGGGATATTGACAAAGTAAAAACAGACTTATTTCTCTCTCTTTTTCTTGAAAAGACTACAACTTCAGTTTTATCAGTATTAAGCCACTATTTACAGATAAATTCCGTAATTTCCAATGTTCATGCATACGATTACGTGCTTCTTGAAGAGCAATTTGCCTTTCTGCAAATATGACCGTATCATCAGAATGCAATAGTAAGTATAATTTCAAAAATGCATTATCATATCATCATCATCATCAACGTCATCGTAATCATCATCATCATCATCAGCAGCAGCAGCAGCAACAGCAGCATCACCCAACTGTTCATATAGTTGAATAGAAAGATAATAAAATTCGTCACAATGACTTTACATGTAAGATACAAAATAGTTCAGAGAAATGGAAATAGTAATCTGGAAAGGTTTTCACCCTGACGATACCTTACTGAAAAACTAAATGCTTCAAGTTGAGCATAATTTACGTGCAGTCCAGTGTTCTTTTTATCTGCGAGGGATGTCCAAGTAAATCGTAGAATTTGTTAACATTTTCAATTGATGACGAAAACTTTTCTCAGCTTACAAGATGCGATAATCGATCACGTTAATTTATAGTAAGCAGTTTAACAAGAAATAACAATGCTTTAAAAATGTGTATTTTTTAACATGATACACCATATATGCATGTACGAATCACGCCACATTGCGTTCAGGTTTGAGACCGTAGAGTTTCATTTATATAGATATGATACCAACGCATATTACTTCATCGCCTTCTGTTTCAATGTTCACATGTCATTTTCATGACATGAGTGAGTATACCACTAAAGATGTGTATCCCATAAAAAAACAACGCCAGAAAAAGAATCGGGAAAAATAACTGTCATTAAATTTTGCTGTCAACCCAGAATGACATTTTAGACAGATTTAGAAAATAAAAATCATAATTTTATCATAATTTAGAATAGATTGATATTTAATTGCCTTAATGGAGGTTGGAGTGCTTCATTATATTTTCACAACCACAGTTTTGGCTAGACTTAGCATGGTGGTACTCTTAGTCTAAGCCCACGTTATCAAGTAAGACATCGCTCATCATCCTTCGGACTCCACACGCTTTTACCAGCCCAACTGCGTTCGTACCCCGAAAATGACATAAATCCCGTAATTCATTCCTTAAAAGGCCGTTCATGAAGCATTATTTTATACTGGTAATTCTTTATAGCATAACTGAGTTTAGTCTATACATGTATACTTGATAAATTTGTGTTTTGTTTTGATTAATACATAAACATATTTTACGATTGTTTCATAATTAGTATATAGTAATGATGATATTTAATTCGTGAGCATTTGAATGAACTACTCGAATTTTATTCATTTTACTCCAATGACTTAATACTACGATCGACACCCATCGTATTTAAGTTGTTCCCCAGTTAGGAAATGTGACTAATCATGTTGCATTTCAATAAATTCTGCACCCTCTTAAAAACGTTATAACTATAGAATATAAGTATGTAAACAAACATAAGTTTAAATATATTAGTGTACTTTGTTCAACCACATCAATTGTGGACTCTTTAATAAACGTATGCCTTTAAAAAAGGACAGATTACTTGGTATCGATAGACACAACGTGAAAGGTAACTTAAGTAACCTGAATATTGATGATGAGCTCAATTATATACTTCAACAATGAAATAACAAGACTATCGCAGGAAATGGTGGATGCTCCCCATACGCCCATTTATAAAAAGGAAGAAATTGTAATGCAATGTCCTGATAGAAGGTGAATGGATGTAGCATTATTATACACAAGTTGGAATAATTCATTGAAAGATATTGACAGGTTTGAGAAATGAATTTTAGGCAATGAAATAAAAATAAGGTAAGGGAAGTTTCAAGGGAGATGACAAAAACGCAGGGCAGATTATGTTTGTAGGTCTTCCTCTTAATACCATCTATCTATATTAAATTTTCATTTATATGTACAATAAGTTCCATTTCAATACCTTTTGTGTTTTCCAAAATATGGCCCGGACAAGTACCCCATTTTCGGAAAATTATTAGTATATGGAGATGCCTAAAACAATATGAAGGGCATAATTATGTTTCTTGTGCACTGCACCTCTTTTAATTGCCCACAATCTATATTTGAAGTTTAATTTCAAACCCTTAAGTATTTTTGAAGTTTAATTTCAAACCCTTAAGTATTTTCCAATATATGACCCGGAAAACCACATATAGAAACTCGTGAAGGGGAGAAAAAATCAGTATATTTCTTCATCGCCTTATGTTTCAATTTTCACATGTCATTTTCATGACAGGAGTGAGTATACCACTCAAGATATATATCCCACGAAAGAAACGTCTGAAAAAGAAACGGAAGGGGAGATGACTTTATATGTATATATGCATGATAGGATTATTGTGCTCTATGCTTTGTAACGCCGCAAAGCAGCATCGCCGCATACACGTGTTTGTTTTCGTTTATGCGGTGATTTTCAACGCATAAACAAGGCGACCACGTTTATGCGGCGACGCTCAACGCATAAAGCAGAAATTGCTTGTATTGGGCGCAACTGTCCCTTTTCGCCACATAAAAAGGATTAACAAAACCATTTATTATAAAGCTAAAAAATGGAGTTCTAATATTTTAACAAAAAAGTTGGGGATGACGTTGTTGATGATGATGATGATGTCCGTCCGTCCCGAAATCTTGTGACATAGGAGTCTCCAGAGTCACATACATTTATTCATTGGTGTAAGAATGATGATGGCGGTGGTTGTGGAGATAATGGTGGTAGTTGTGATTGTGGAGATGATGGTGGTGGTTGTGATTGTGGAGATGATGGTGATGGTTGTGATGCTATTGTTGATTGTGATTATGATTAAGATTAGGGCGTAGCATATTACTGTCATTTTGAAAAAAAATACGGAAATGATGATGATGATGATGGTTGTGGGGATGATGATGGTGGTGGTGGCTGTGATTGTGGTGCTGATGATGGTGGTTGTGATGATGTTGTTGATTATGATGATGATTAAGATTAGGGCGTAGAATATTACTGTCATTTTGAAGAAAATACGGGAATAATAGGCTGGCAAATTGGTCAAATTTAAGGTAATATTTTAAATTTGAGCCAAAATTGAAAGTTGAAAATAATTATAACTCCCCTTGGAGTGTTCACACCTTCATTTTCTTGTTAAAGTGCCCAAAACTAATGTTGTGTTGATATTTTTGGAAACAATATCATTTTCGAAAGTTTTCCTTTCGTTGCCCTGATAACCAGAGATATACGCTGATGACTTAGACGTGATTAAATTTCACAATCGCACAATTACCAGTGGTTCTTGACATTGAAATAATTCTTAGCTCATCTGAGCACAAAGAGCCCATGTGGAGCTGTGAGGATTGTTGGATTTCTGTTGTTTGAAATGACGTTGAAAGTGCGCATTGTCAAGGGTACATTCCCGTCAGTCTGGCAAAAAGGCGAGAATAACTGTTACGTCATACGACGATTTATCAACAATTTTCTGATTGTCCAAAATGACGGTGTTGTGCGTTGTCGTGACAAATATTCCCGCCATTAGTCGGTCCAGACGTCATTTCAAACGTTTTCGCAGAAATATCAATTGGTTTGGTTTACATTTAAACCGATCTTACTAAATCTTTGTCAGAATTTACGCCTCAAAAAGTCTATTGTATTGATAACGTAAATAATATGCTGGCAATACATAACAATCTTTCCAACGAACACCTCTAATCACTTGTGTTGCTGAGAATAATGAGGCAGTTGCCTGGCATAGATTGATGTGGCTGTTGCCGGTAGGTAGGGTTTGAACTGATCACCGCAGCAACAACATGAATGTACATTACTGTCTCAATAACATCAGCTTCCACGTAAGTTGTCTTAAAGTGATAGCGACTATTAACCGCAAACCGGTTAACCGTGTTCATGTCAAACACCTTTTGCTCGATTTGTTGAAGAATTCATCACATTGGACACCTTGTGTTATAGTTTCATATCTAACAATATTAAACAAAATTATGTATACATCCTATTTATATGCATATGTTTATTTACCAATTCCTTTGGAATGTGTTTGCCCCATTACTTATTTATTTTCCTATCATTAATAACATATCTTCAGTATTGGAGGCAATAAAGTATTGAAGTGAACTGAAGTGAATTGATTTCCTAGCTCTTACTATATATAATAAGAGGAAGAGGTGTTGAAACTTTTATCTCCCTTTATTATATGCGCTTCACATATCGGAATACTCTAACAAACATCAGTTGCCTCCCTTCATTAAAAGCACTGCACATTTCGTAATACTCTTACAAACATCAGTTGCCTCCCTTCATTAAAAGCATTGCACAGATCGGAATTCTCTAACAAACATCAGTTGCCTCCCTTCGTTAAAAGCACTGCACATATCGGAATACTCTATCAAACATCAGTTGCCTCCCTTCATTAAAAGCACTGCACATTTCGTAATACTCTTACAAACATCAGTTGCCTCCCTTCATTAAAAGCACTGCACATATCGGAATACTCTAACAAACATCAGTTGCCTCCCTTCATTAAAAGCACTGCACATTTCGTAATACTCTTACAAACATCAGTTGCCTCCCTTCATTAACAGCATTGCACAGATCGGAATTCTCTAACAAACATCAGTTGCCTCCCTTCGTTAAAAGCACTGCACATATCGGAATACTCTATCAAACATCAGTTGCCTCCCTTCATTAAAAGCACTGCACATTTCGTAACACTCTTACAAACATCAGTTGCCTCCCTTCATTCAAAGCACTGCACATATCGGAATATTCCTACAAACATCAGTTGCCTCCCTTCATTAAAAGCACTGCACATATCGTAATATTCCTACAAACAGTTGCCTCCTTGCACTTCGCAAATCAGATTTTTTCTTGAAACATGAATTGTCTTCCTTCATTATATGCATTTCACATATCGGAATATTCCTACCAACAGCAGTTGCCTCCGTTCTTTATATGTTATTTACATATCGGGGATTTTTTTTAAACATGAATTGTCTCCTTTCATTATAATATGCATTTTACATATCGGAATATTCCTACAAAAAGCAGTTGCCTCCCTTCTTTATATGCACTTTACGTATCGGAATATTCCTACAAACATCACTTGCCTCCCTTCTTTATATACCCTTTACGTATCGTAATATTCGTACAAACATCAGTTGCCTCCCTTCTTTATATGCACTTTACGTATCGTAATATTCCTACAAACATCAGTTGCCTCCCTTCTTTATATGCACTTTACGTATCGTAATATTCCTACAAACATCAGTTGCCTCCCTTATTTATATACACTTTACGTATCGTAATATTCCTACAAACATCAGTTGCCTCCCTTATGTATATGCACTTTACGTATCGTAATATTCCTACACGCATCAGTTGCCTCCCTTCTTTATATGCACTTAACATATAGGATATTCCTACAAACAGTTGCCTCCCTTCTTTATATACACTTCACGTATCGTAATATTCCTACAAACATCAGTTGCCTCCCTTCTTTATATGCACTTTACATATCGGAATATTCCTACAAACAATAGGTATTTTATACATGAAAGAAATATGTCCAAAAGGTTCGTAGGCACACTTACCATTAGATATATTAATATATTGGAGGAACAAGCGTTGGTGATACTTGAAAAAAAATGTCTAATTATATATCCTTATGAGAGGGTTCGCGGTGCAGTGAAAACATTACAGCTAATATTATTCCTGATGTTGCATTATTAATGGTATTGTAATGACACAAAAATGACCGCGGGTTTCGATATTTGTGAATTAAATGTGTACTGACAACACTTCATGACAATTTGGAAGTCATCGGATGAAACGACATTATAAGAATGGATTTAAAAGCACACCTGCGTTTGTCTATACGATAAAGGCATTGTTTGACGTAAAACATTGACCAAATTAAGAATAGCAAAAGGATGAGGCAAATAAACAAGGAAAACACTAAGAAGGTCATAAGATATTAAGTGAATAGTGTACTTTTGTCTGATATTCAAGTAAAACATGTGTATTTGCACATATAACATTTTAGTAACTAATGGTGAAATATAGCTTTATATAATGATACAATGAATTTAACAATGGGCCGAAGAGTGAAGTAAACAATGTTGTTAACTGCATCGTAGTTTACCATTAAGGTGATCTTTGTGCTAAAATGCTCATATATTTAGATAAAACACATACATCTGAAACAAGTGTCTTGAATCTTGTTACAAATTTTGACAATCACAAGTTTGTTCAATTTAGTTACTGAGGTGTAAAAATGTTCACACCGATGACGTTAATATCGTTGTTAACTTTAATAAAATTCTGAACAATTGGCTGAAGTTCTCTTAACGTAGACTGCCCTCTACAATGACTCGTACCACTGACCCCCGGTCTGTGAGCTGCCCTCTACGATGACTCGTACCACCGACCACCGGTCTGTGAGCTGCCCTCTACGATGACTCGTACCCATGACCCCCGGTCTGTGAGCTGCCCTCTACAATGACTCGTACCACTGACCCCCGGTCTGTGAGCTGCCCTCTACAATGACTCGTACCACTGACCCCCGGTCTGTGAGCTGCCCTCTACAATGACTCGTACCACTGACCCCCGGTCTGTGAGCTGCCCACTACAATGACTCGTACCACTGACCCCCGGTCTGTGAGCTGCCCACTACAATGACTCGTACCACTGACCCCCGGTCTGTGAGCTGCCCTCTACAATGACTCGTACCACTGACCCCCAGTCTGTGAGCTGCCCTCTACAATGACTCGTACCACTGACCCCCGGTCTGTGAGCTGCCCTCTACAATGACTCGTACCACTGACCCCCGGTCTGTGAGCTGCCCACTACAATGACTCGTACCACTGACCCTCGGTCTGTGAGCTGCCCTCTAAGATGACTCGTACCACTGACCCCCGGTCTGTGAGCTGCCCTCTACGATGACTCGTACCCCTGACCCCCGGTCTGTGAGCTGCCCTCTACAATGACTCGTACCACCGACCACCAGTCTGTGAGCTGCCCTCTACGATGACTCGTACCCCTGACCCCCGGTCTGTGAGCTGCCCTATACAATGACTCGTACCACTGACCCCCGGTCTGTGAGCTGCGCTCTTGACTCGTACCACTGACCCCCGGTCTGTGAGCTGCGCTCTACAATGACTCGTACCACCGACCACCAGTCTGTGAGCTGCCCTCTACCATGACTCGTACCACTGACCCCCGGTCTGTGAGCTGCCCTCTACGATGACTCGTACCCCTGACCCCCGGTCTGTGAGCTGCCCTCTACAATGACTCGTACCACTGACCCCCGGTCTGTGAGCTGCCCTCTACAATGACTCGTACCACCGACCCCCAGTCTGTGAGCTGCCCTCTACAATGACTCGTACCCCTGACCCCCGGTCTGTGAGCTGCCCTCTACAATGACTCGTACCACTGACCCCCGGTCTGTGAGCTGCCCTCTACAATGACTCGTACCACTGACCACCAGTCTGTGAGCTGCCCTCTACAATGACTCGTACCACCGACCACCAGTCTGTGAGCTGCCCTCTACAATGACTCGTACCCCTGACCACCAGTCTGTGAGCTGCCCTCTACAATGACTCGTACCACCGACCACCAGTCTGTGAGCTGCCCTCTACAATGACTCGTACCCCTGACCCCCAGTCTGTGAGCTGCCCTCTACAATGACTCGTACCACTGACCCCCAGTCTGTGAGCTGCCCTCTACAATGACTCGTACCACTGACCCCCGGTCTGTGAGCTGCCCTCTACAATGACTCGTACCACTGACCCCCGGTCTGTGAGCTAGAAGCGCTACTAACAGAGCCATAGTGTCAACTGATCGCAATCTTAAATCCTTAAACTATAACTTGCTATATAAATAATCGGGAATAGATTTTTTGCAGTGTTCACATCGAAATGCAATTACTGAGTACCCAACCATCTTACGTTATTCATTGTCATATATCTAGTTTAGCTAATTAGCTATGAAATAATTATATGTTCACACAACTAGATTGTGACCTACAGCCTGCTTGTCTGTATGTGTATTATAATGCACAACGTGTGTTTTCCTTACATAATTATGTGTATTGAACATATAACATATGTATCATGTGGCTGGTATACAATCAATCTGGAAATGAAACTGAAACCGGAAATCGGATAAAAGAATCGTACTGTATATGATGGCCGGCTGAGTGTTCTTCTAGACTTCAGCTAAACAATGCACAACATGTTGCATGAATAAACTCTCTATTAATGAAAACTAGTCATTATCTCGAAACTTCATAAAAACCTACACGTTTTTCCAGGGGTATTTATTGTTTTGAAGTGTCTATTATTGTTAGTCTAATATTACTCACCATGGTGCAGAAATTACAGCAATTTAAACAAAAACGAGCCAACATTGCAAAGTGAAATCCTCTTATTGCAGATGTCTTTTTTGCATATGTCTGTCAAGTATAAATCACGCTAAACTGAATCTTTCACGTGAGTGAATGAAAGGCCGTGGGCAGCGGTGCGTTCTTATGTCGGCGTACAAAAAGGCTGGAGAGCCGTGCAAGCGTTATTCGGAGCGGTCAACTTGACGACGTAACAATGAGAGGATTCGCACTTTGCCTTCTTGTGATAATTGCAGGTAGGGATAGTTATCACACTCGTGCAGTTCGAAGTTACATATTTACATCGAATCATTTATTTTCAAAACGTAATCATAACTCGCATTTATTTATATCTGTTAAACTCTTTCGTATCAATTTATGCGTCTTATATCGATTTCGTTACTATTGTGCATTGTGATTTTAAACGAAACCAAAAAAAAAAAATAATGAGTGGCGTTGGCTGCACAAGTGTATGAATTATAATGAGTGACTGATACAAGGCAAACTTCCAATTTTCCGCGCAGTTTTTATCTGCATCTATACCTTAAAAGTTTGTATTTTTCGTTTAACATAAATTATAAGCTTCATAATCGACATATCATTGTGCAGTGTTCTTCAAAGACCAAAATAGGTCTTTCTTTCCATTAGTGGGAAGTCACCCTATAAAGTAAAGTTTTAAATTTATAATGTAAAAGACATTATACCTTTCAAAGTGTGGTGTTATTCTAAAGCTGCAATATCACAGATTTACCGTTTTTACAACTTTTTATATTTGTTTGTCTTGGAATGGGCAAATTTTTACGAAAACATCTGCAAACCATTGATAAAAGACGGCTGACAAAATATAAGATCTCAGATTTTCATATTTCAGTTCGAAAATTAATGTTTTATGGATTAAACTAACGGTTTAAGAAAAATGCATACAACAATTTTTAACTTGAATAGAAAAATCTGTGACTTTTTTTGTCAGCAGTCTTATATAAATGATGTACATGCATTTTTGCAGAAATTGGCTCGTTCCAAGACAATAAATAAAAGAAAAGTTGTCAAAACGTTCAATCTGTGAGAGTGCAGCTTTAACTTGTCAGTTCTTTTGTCTTCACCAAACAAAAGTGTTGACTACTATTACGCTCAGAGTTAAGGCAAATGACAATATATGTATTTAATATGAAATGTAACCGATCGCTAGGCTACTATACACACAAATCGCTTCCGAACTTTTTTAATAACGTCAACATTCGGTTTCTGCACTGATAGCAACACATACAAAATACACGTGTATATCGTGAATACAAAGAATGCCAAATCAAATATATCTGCCTGATTCACTAGTCACAAACCTCAGGTTTTGAACTGGACTCTCAAATGATTCTCCAATGTTTTAAATTAAGATTATTTAAATGTTATTATTTCGTTTATTATGTGCAATTGATTTATTTGTTTTAAAAAGTAAACTCAAAGATGACAACACGCCTTGTTTTCTTGTCATTGTTGAAGGCTTTAATGCCTATTGCCTGAACTTTGAAGAACATCAAGCATTTTGTTGGCCAATGTGCATATCAATCACATTTGTATTAAATTATGACTGCGAGTAGATGTCATATTGATGTAATATTATTTAACCAAAATTGTAGTTTTTATGACCTACGGCCTAACTTTCATCTTTCCAATACTTAAGAGGGGTGTTCAATTTTCAGCTACATGTGAGAGATTTTCAATTTTAAACTTTCAGAAAAATTGTTCCATTTTTAGAAACAAATTATGGTTTTTGAATTTCCAGACACATATGACGGACTTGCAATTCTTAACTTTCTGATACTAATGAGGGATATTCAGTATTAAACTTTAATATGCATACATATGAGGGGTTTTCAATTTTTAACTTACAGATACATTCGAGAGATGTTCAATATGTTATCTACCTTTATTATATTCCAAAAAGAACTCATTTAAAAAACAAAACAAAAAAATATGATATTCTATAAAAGGAATAAGATGTTTTTTAATCATGGAACTAATCAGCAATGGATTATCTAATGCGAACAGTACAATGCTGTAAGTAAAGAGTCAAACTTTTAGTGGTAAATATAGCGAAAGTAGTTTTCGCCTTTATAAAATCCAAACCATTTATTTGCCAGACCTTAATGCACTGGCAAGATAAGCATTATTCAATTAGATTTGCATATTAATTATGAAACATGACAGAATCACTTTATGCCGTGCAACATTTTTTTCTTAATTTGATGTTGCTCTCGTAAGACGCGTGGGCATATTTATTGCAAAAGGTCTGTCTATTCATAAAGCGTCGAAAATCTTAAATATGACCTCTGTTGCTTATAACTGTTCGAATGTTATTTTCCGGTTCTTCGGGATTGAAGATCATTCGCACTAAACTATATGTATCTTAAACATAGAATACCTACCATTGCCGCTCCTTATTCACTGCAGTTTTTCTTGAACAAGACTTCAAACATGGTACAAAAAAATTTGGTTCGCCTAAAGAATTTCGAAAGGAACAAATCAATTTTGCTATGAATTAGGGAATGAAACAATTTAAAGTAAAGATAAATAATCCTTTTTAAAAGGGTTAAATTGTTTCATTTCATCACTTTATCTCATTGTAAAGAATGTATGTAAAGGTGGAAAATGTGTTATGTTATATAACGATCTAATTTGATTACCAATAATATAGTAACAAAATTGAGGTAATACTGCTGAAAATGTTATACAATTATGACTTAGAGAAAGGGAGATACGCCGATAGTGGTTTCAATATTAAATAAATTATATGTTACGTAAAAGCTATTTCCTTTTTATTGGTACTTCTCTTAACTAATGTTGTGAAGTTTGGGGATTCAGGCTTTATAGCGAAAGAGAAACAACACATCCAAACTTTTGCATTCGTTTGACTTTTTCATTTTTAAACATGAACTAAATAATTGCATGTTATATACTAACATACTGTTAAAAATTATTAATATTCATTATAATAGATGAATGTCTAGAGTATTACATGTCTATGAATAATCAAACATCATGCTGATATAAGCCATATTTATTGCTTACAGGCTTATGGTCTTCCCACGGTTTATTGTTCTTTAGGAACTTGTTTTGACCGGACCATAACACCAATCATTCTCTATATATGTCGTAATCAAACATATTAACGACGTTACAATTACATATGTATATATCTAAAAATATAAAATACACGACGTATACAAGACAAGTCGAGAAGATTCACTAATTCTCGGACAATGACCTGTTAACTGACACATGGTGACATGCAGCCTTGAAAACGGAAATTGACTATCCCTTTATACATTAAAAGCTTTGATCTTAAAACAGTTTGAACATTCGGAACTCCTCGGCCATTTTAATTGAAAACAACCTCGGATGTATGCCGGTACAGTTGAAGTAGTTCGTGAATTATATCATTTTTGCAATGTAGTGTTTTAGAATTGTATTTATTAATCTAAGTTTAAATTGATTGCCAGTGAAGTAAATTATTGCAAATATACAAGATTCAAGTGTTAAGTCATAAAATGTACCTGCTAAATAAAATTACTTCGCGATCTACTTGCAGCGGACTTAAACGTTACGCTTTTGAGTATGTAAATCCTCCAAATACATCCGAGGTTGTTTCCAATAAAAATGGCCGAGGATCTCCGAATGCAGTTTGAAATGCTCTTTTATACAAAAAGCTCATTAACGTATGCATGGATATCATTTTAATTAAAAGCCTTCTCAGAATGTAGATTTCATTTCTTGGAGTAAAATGTACTTTGAAAAAAACTTTGATGATTATAAAAACTCTGGTTACATAGTCAAATAATTATTGATTATTGCTATAAATAATAATAATAATAATAATAATAATAATAATAATAATAATAATAATAATAAATAAAACAATAATATTATAAATAATAATAATAAGAAGAATAAGAACAATAATAATAATAATAATAATAATAATAATAATAATAATAATAATAATAATAATAATAATAAATAAATAAATAAATAAATAATATAATGATAACAAAAATAATAATAAAAATATAATAATAATAATAATAATAATAATAATAATAATAATAATGTAGTGCTAAATAAGTATGCAATTAAAAATAATTGTGTTATTAAATGCATACCTGTGAACAGTGATGCTTATATATCATCAAATACATAAATAGATAATTCGCCGTGAATTAAGTACCGGCGACCTCAGTTTTGTTAGATTCTTACCACCTACATGGAGAAATGTTGTCATAAAGCTGTCTTCGGCCGAAAACAAATTAGTGCAATGTTATCATTTACAAGCCCTGTAACTGTAGACGAGCGTGACTATTTATGGTGTATTTCTTATTATGATCAAGCGGTACATAAATAACTTTTTCAGGCAATAAATATGTGTAATAAGTAATTTAATGGAAAATTGGTTGTTTCGGCTTAAGGACGTATTAAATACTGCATCATTCTTATTTCACTCATAAATCACTATAAACAAGTTAAAAACAGCAAGCGTAAACTAAGAAAGAATGGCAAACATGCATTACTCACACAACTAGACATAGAAAACATGGACTACGCACTCAAAAATAACGAGAAAAGCATGCATTATGCACTAAAATAGACATAGAAATCGTGCATGCTGAGTACAACTGGTCATAGAATACATGAATATTGCACAAAACTAGACATAAAATCATGCATTAAGCACAAAATTAGACACAAGAAACATGTAAAACGCATAAAACTAAACCTAGAAAAACTACTTAACTCACACAACAAGTCAGAGGAAACATGCGTTATGCACACAACTAGTCATATTAAACATGCATTACGCACACAAATAATCATAGTAAACATGCATTACGCACAAAACTGGACATGGAAAACATATACTACGCACAAAACTAGACATGCGAAACATATACTACGCACAAAACTAGACATAGTAAACATGCATAAAACACATAAATAAACATCAAAACATGCATTACGCACAAAACCAGACAAAAACATGCATTGCGCACAAAACTAGACAAAAAACATGCATTATGAATAAAACTAGACAAAATGCATAACGCACAAACCTTGACATGGAAAACATGCATTACGCACAAAATTAAGCATATAAAACATGCATTACGCAAAAAAAAACATGGAAAACATGCATTACGCATGCAAATACGTTTTGTGTACGAATGAACGTTTTGTGCGTGTCTGCGTTAAAAATGTTTTCATTGTCATGTTTTATGCGTAATGTATGTCTTATTTTGTGCGTCATGTACGTGTTGAATTGTTTTTCAGTACATGTAGGTTATTCATACCAATATATTTGTGATACAAAAACGATAACATATTTATTACGATCTAACGCCGAAACAAACAATTACCTTCTATTTGTTAGGGGCATTAAATTAGTAGCAAGTTTTTTTTCTGATGATCGTTGTTGTAGGTGTTAATAGGATTTTTGGCCCTGGTCATTGTCTTGAAGGTATAAGTAAGATATTTGGTCCTGGTCGTTGTGTTGAATGTATGAGTAGGATATTTGGCCCTGGTCCTTGTGTTGTAGGTATGAGTAGGATATTTGGCCGTGGTCCTTGTGTTGTAGGTATAAGTAAGATATTTGGTCCTGGTCGTTGTGTTGAATGTATGAGTAGGATATTTGGCCCTGGTCCATGTGTTGTAGGTATGAGTAGGATATTTGGCCCTGGTCCTTGTGTTGTAGGTATTAGTAGGGTATTTGGCACTGGTTGTTGTGTTGTAAGTATGAGTAGGATATTTGGCCCTGGTCCTTTTGTTGTACGTATAAGTAGGATATTTGGCCCTGTCCTTGTGTTGTATGTATGAGTAGGATATTTGGCCCTGGTCGTTGTGTTGTAGGTATGAGTAGGATATTTGGCCCTGGTCGTTGTGTTGTATGTATTAGTAGGATATTTGGCCCTGGTTGTGTTGTAAGTATAAGTAGGGTGTTTGGCAATGGCGGTTGTGTTGTATGTATTAGTAGGATGTTTGGCCCTGGTCCTTGTGTGTTGTATGTATTAGTAGGATATTTGGCCCTGATTGTGTTGTAAGTATTAGTAAGGTATTTGGACCTGGTCGTTGTGTTGTAGGTATTAGTAGGATATTTGGCCCCGGTTGTGTTGTATGTATAAGTCGGCTATTTGGACCTGGTCGTTGTGTTGTATGTATTAGTAGGGTATTTGGCCCTGGTCGTTGTGTTGTAGGTATTAGTAGGCTATTTGGACCTGGTCGTTGTGTTGTATGTATTCGAAGGATATTTGGACCTGGTCGTTGTGTTGTATGTATTCGTAGGATATTTGGCCCTGGTCGTTGTGTTGATTGTATGAGTAGGATGTATGGCACTGGTCCTTGTGTTGTAGGTATTCGTAGGATATTTGGCCCTGGTCCTTGTGTGTTGTAGGTATTAGTAGGATATTTGGCCCTGGTCCTTGTGTGTTGTAGGTATTAGTAGGATATTTGGCCTTGGTCGTTGTGTTGATTGTATGAGTAGGATATTTGGCCCAGATCCTTGTGTTGTAGGTATAAGTAGGATATTTGGCCCTGGTCCTTGTGTTGTAGGTATTAGTAGGATATTTGGCCCTGGTCCTTGTGTGTTGTAGGTATTAGTAGGATATTTGGCCTTGGTCGTTGTGTTGATTGTATGAGTAGGATATTTGGCCCAGATCCTTGTGTTGTAGGTATAAGTAGGATATTTGGCCCAGATCCTTGTGTTGTATGTATTAGTAGGATATTTGGCCCCGGTTGTGTTGTATGTATAAGTAGGCTATTTGGACCTGGTCGTTGTGTTGTATGTATTAGTAGGGTATTTGGCCCTGGTCGTTGTGTTGTATGTATTAGTAGGCTATTTGGACCTGGTCCTTGTGTGTTGTATGTATGAGTAGGATATTTGGCCCAGATCCTTGTGTTGTAGGTATAAGTAGGATATTTGGCCCTGGTCCTTGTGTTGTAGGTATTAGTAGGATGTTTGGCCCCGGTTGTGTTGTATGTATAAGTAGGCTATTTGGACCTGGTCGTTGTGTTGTAGGTATTAGTAGGGTATTTGGCCCTGGTCGTTGTGTTGTAGGTATTAGTAGGCTATTTGGACCTGGTCGTTGTGTTGTAGGTATTAGTAGGATATTTGGCCCCGGTTGTGTTGTATGTATAAGTAGGCTATTTGGACCTGGTCGTTTTGTTGTAGGTATTAGTAGGGTATTTGGCCCTGGTCGTTGTGTTGTAGGTATAAGTAGGATATTTGGCCCTGGTCGTTGTGTTGTAGGTATTAGTAGGCTATTTGGACCTGGTCGTTGTGTTGTAGGTATTAGTAGGATATTTGGCCCCGGTTGTGTTGTATGTATAAGTAGGCTATTTGGACCTGGTCGTTTTGTTGTAGGTATTAGTAGGGTATTTGGCCCTGGTCGTTGTGTTGTAGGTATTAGTAGGGTATTTGGCCCTGGTCGTTGTGTTGTAGGTATTAGTAGGCTATTTGGACCTGGTCGTTGTGTTGTATGTATTAGTAGGATATTTGGCCCCGGTTGTGTTGTATGTATAAGTAGGCTATTTGGACCTGGTCGTTGTGTTGTATGTATTAGTAGGGTATTTGGCCCTGGTCGTTGTGTTGTAGGTATTAGTAGGCTATTTGGACCTGGTCGTTGTGTTGTATGTATTCGAAGGATATTTGGACCTGGTCGTTGTGTTGTATGTATTCGTAGGATATTTGGCCCTGGTCGTTGTGTTGATTGTATGAGTAGGATGTATGGCACTGGTCCTTGTGTTGTAGGTATTCGTAGGATATTTGGCCCTGGTCCTTGTGTGTTGTAGGTATTAGTAGGATATTTGGCCCTGGTCCTTGTGTGTTGTAGGTATTAGTAGGATATTTGGCCTTGGTCGTTGTGTTGATTGTATGAGTAGGATATTTGGCCAAGATCCTTGTGTTGTAGGTATAAGTAGGATATTTGGCCCAGATCCTTGTGTTGTAGGTATTAGTAGGATGTTTGGCCCTGGTCGTTGTGTTGTAGGTATTAGTAGAATATTTGGCCCTGGTCCTTGAGTGTTGTAGGTATTAGTAGGATATTTGACCCTGGTCGTTGTGTTGTAGGTATAAGTAGGATATTTGGCCCTGGTCCTTGTGTGTTGTAGGTATTAGTAGGATATTTGGTCCTGGTCCTTGTGTTGTAGGTATTAGTAGGATATTTGGCCCTGGTCGTTGTGTTGTGGGTATTAGTAGGATATTTGGCCGTGGTCGTTGTGTTATAGGTATTAGTAGGATATTTGGCCCTGGTCGTTGTGTTGGATGTATTAGTAGGATATTTGGCCCTGGTCCTTGTGTTGTATGTATTAGTAGGATATTAGGCCCTGGTCGTTGTGTTGTAGGTATAAGTAGGATATTTGGCCCTGGTCGTTGTGTTGTATGTATTAGTAGGCTGTTTGGACCTGGTCGTTGTGTTGTAGGTATTAGTAGGCTATTTGGACCTGGTCCTAGTGTTGTAGGTATTAGTAGGCTGTTTGGACCTGGTCCTAGTGTTGTAGGTATTAGTAGGCTGTTTGGACCTGGTCGTTGTGTTGTATGTATTAGTAGGATATTTGGCGCTGGTCCTTGTGTTGTATGTATTAGCAGGCTATTTGGACCTGGTCCTTGTGTGTTGTATGTATTAGTAGGATATTTGGACCTGGTCGTTGTGCTGTAGGTATAAGTAGAGTATTTGGCCTTGGTCCTTGTGTTGTAGGTATTAGTAGGATATTTGGCCCTTGTCATTGAGTTGTATGTCTTAGTAGGATATTTGGCCCTGGTCGTTGTGTTGTAGGTATTAGTAGGATATTTGGACCTGGTCGTTGTGTTGTAGGTATTAGTAGGATATTTGGCCCTAGTTGTTGTGTTGTATGTATTAGTAAGCTATTTGGCCCTGGTCGTTGTGTTGTATGTATGAGTAGGATGTTTGGCCCTGGTCCTTGTGTTGATTGTATGAGTAGGATGTTTGGCCCCGGTCGTTGTGTTGTATGTATTAGTAGGATATTTGGCCCTGGTCCTTGTGTGTTGTATGTATTAGTAGGCTATTTGGACCTGGTCGTTGTGTTGTATGTATTAGTAGAATATTTGGCCCTGGTCCTTGTGTGTTGTATGTATTAGTAGGCTATTTGGACCTGGTCGTTGTGTTGTATGTATTAGTAGGATATTTGGCCCTGGTCCTTGTGTGTTGTATGAATTAGTAGGCTATTTGGACTTGGTCCTTTGTGTTGTATGTATTAGTAGGATATTTGGCCCTGGTCCTTGTGTGTTGTATGTATTAGTAGGCTATTTGGACCTGGTCGTTGTGCTGTAGGTATAAGTAGGGTATTTGGCCCTGGTCCTTGTGTTGTATGTATTAGTAGGATATTTGGCCCTTGTCATTGTGTTGTATGTATTAGTAGGGTATTTGGCCCTGGTCGTTGTGTTGATTGTATTAGTAGGATATTAGGCCCTGGTCGTTGTGTTGATTGTATGAGTAGGATGTATGGCACTGGTCCTTGTGTTGTAGGCATTCGTAGGATATTTGGCCCTGGTCTTTGTGTTGTAGGTATTAGTAGGATATTTGGCCCTGGTCGTTGTGTTGTATGTATTAATAGGCTATTTGGCCCTGGTCGTTGTGTTGTATGTATTAGTAGGATATTTGGCGCTGGTCCTTGTGTGTTGTATGTATTAGTAGGATATTTGGACCTGGTCCTTGTGTGTTGTATGTATTAGTAGGATATTTGGACCTGGTCGTTGTGTTGTATGTATTAGTAGGATATTTGGCCGTGGTCGTTGTGTTGTAGGTATAAGTAGGCTATTTGGACCTGGTCGTTGTGTTGTAGGTATAAGTAGGATATTTGGCCGTGGTCGTTGTGTTGTAGGTATTAGTAGGATATTTGGCCCTGGTTGTTGTGTTGTAGGTATTAGTAGGATATTTGGCCCTGGTTGTTGTGTTGTAGGTATTAGTAGGATATTTGGCCGTGGTCGTTGTGTTGTATGTATAAGTAGGATATTTGGCCGTGGTCGTTGTGTTGTAGGTATTAGTAGGATATTTGGCCCTGGTCGTTGTGGTGGATGTATTAGTAGGATATTTGGCCCTGGTCCTTGTGTTGTATGTATTAGTAGGATATTTGGCCCTGGTTGTTGTGTTGTAGGTATAAGTAGGCTGTTTGGACCTGGTCGTTGTGTTGTAGGTATTAGTAGGATATTTGGCCGTGGTCGTTGTGTTGTAGGTATTAGTAGGATATTTGGCCGTGGTCGTTGTGTTGTAGGTATTAGTAGGATATTTGGCCGTGGTCCTTGTGTTGTATGTATTAGTAGGATATTTGGCCCTGGTTGTTGTGTTGTAGGTATAAGTAGGCTGTTTGGACCTGGTCGTTGTGTTGTAGGTATTAGTAGGATATTTGGCCGTGGTCGTTGTGTTGTATGTATTGGTAGGATATTTGGCCCTGGTCGTTGTGTTGTAGGTATTAGTAGGATATTTGGCCGTGGTCGTTGTGTTGTAGGTATTAGTAGGATATTTGGCCCTGGTCGCTGTGGTGGATGTATTAGTAGGATATTTGGCCCTGGTCCTTGTGTTGTATGTATTAGTAGGATATTTGGCCCTGGTTGTTGTGTTGTAGGTATAAGTAGGCTGTTTGGACCTGGTCGTTGTGTTGTATGTATTAGTAGGATATTTGGCGCTGGTCCTTGTGTTGTATGTATTAGTAGGCTATTTGGACCTGGTCCTTGTGTGTTGTATGTATTAGTAGGATATTTGGCCCTGGTCCTTGTGTGTTGTATGTATTAGTAGGCTATTTGGCCCTGGTCGTTGTGTTGTATGTATTAGTAGGATATTTGGCCCTGGTCGTTGTGTTGTATGTATTAGTAGGCTATTTGGACCTGGTCCTTGTGTGTTGTATGTATTAGTAGGATATTTGGACCTGGTCGTTGTGCTGTAGGTATAAGTAGGGTATTTGGCCCTGGTCCTTGTGTGTTGTAGGTATTAGTAGGATATTTGGCCCTTGTCATCGTGTTGTTGTGTTGTAGGTATTAGAAGGATATTTGGACCTGGTCGTTGTGTTGTAGGTATTAGTAGGATATTTGGCCCTTGTCGTTGTGTTGTATGTATTAGTAGGATATTTGGCCATGGTCGTTGTGTTGTATGTATGAGTAGGATGTTTGGCCCCGGTCCTTGTGTTGATTGTATGAGTAGGATGTTTGGCCCCGGTCATTGTGTTGTATGTATTAGTTGGATATTTGGCCCTGGTCGTTGTGTTGTAGGTATTAGTAGGATATTTGGACCTGGTCCTTTGTGTTGTATGTATTAGTAGGATATTTGGCCCTGGTCCTTGTGTTGTAGGTATTAGTAGGGTATTTGGCCCTGGTCGTTGTGTTGTAGGTATTAGTAAGATATTTGGACCTGGTCATTTGTGTTGTATGTATTAGTAGGGTATTTGGCCCTGGTCGTTGTGTTGTAGGTATTAGTAGGGTATTTGACCCTGGTCGTTGTGTTGTAAGTATTAGTAGGATGTTTGGCCCTGGTCGTTGTGTTGTATGTATTCGTAGGCTATTTGGCCCTGGTCGTTGTGTTGTATGTATGAGAAGGACATTTGGCCCTAGGTCTTGTGTGTTGTATGTATTAGTAGGATATTTGGCTATGGTAGTTGTATTGTTATTGTAGAAGTTAGTACGGTATTTTCTCAGGGTCGATGTGATTTAGTTTTAGTGGGATACATGCTGCTGGTCTTCTCCACGTAGTTTTATTTCTTTATAAATAAACAGCAACATGAACGAGTCAGATACAACCCAAATTTTGGAGCGCGATATTTTCAGAGGCTTTTAACGGAAAAGTCGAGACCCAAGAGGATAATACGTGACAAACCACAGGATCTCAAAATATTGCATCAATCGGTGTACAGACTTTGCAAATGAATTGAAGTTTTTGAAAAGCATGATTCAAATAGGAAATTAAGTAGTGTTCAGTTCTCGTCGGCGCTACATACTATAAGTACTAACCCTAAGGTGTCCTATTTTCAATTAACACGTGCATACATTAAAACATGCCTGGTCTTTTCCCCAGCTGACGCTGTTAGATCACAAGGACCGCCCACTAAGACAAGGAAGGGGAGTCGTCCGTCACGGAGAGGAGATAACCCGGATTGGGGACTTCCGTCTGGAAAGGATGTACCCGATGGTCGCCGATACGGTGCTCCTGTCGCCATGCCACCTCCAAAGAGAACCCCTGTTTATCCCCCGGCAAAACCAGTGGTAGGACGCCCTGGTGATAATACTGACCGCGGACTCCCATCAGGAGCTGACGTTCCTGACAACCGAGCTCGTACCCGATCCGGCCCCCCGCCACCAAACAGGAAAACATACGCTCCCCCAGCCCCAGTTGTTGCACAGCCTCCGCGCAAATCGTACGGACCACCCCCACCATACAGGAGGCCAGCTGGTCGCCCTGGTGACAACACTGACGTTGGATTACCTTCTGGTGCAGATGTCCCCGACAACAGGGCCCGCACGAAGTCCGGCCCTCCACCGACGTACAGGGTGTTCCCCGCTGCCACGAAGGCACCAGTGTATGTGCCCCCACCAGTACCAATGAACGCGTATGTGCCTCCACCCGTCCCAGTGAACGCATATGTGCCCCCGGCATTCCCCACGTTGTCATGCAACGCGCTGTGTGATCTTCGCCCCGAGTACAAGCCAGTGTGCGACGTGAATGGGGATCAGTATGATAATGATTGTTACAGAACTTGCGCGTAAGTATACCGACAGTTTCGAATATAACATGGACAATCAAATTGTTATGGTACCCGATGTGCTTTATGATTTTCGTTTTATCGTGCCATTTTCCGTTTTGTTTTGGAGATTAAACCAGCTTGTTTATACCATAGAATCAACATAATACTTTCATATTATTCCTTTACACATTAAACACTATAAATGATACCGAAATAACTCATTCATGTGCATCGGATACATGGGACGTATTTTAGAGGCACTTCGCGGATACTGTTAATACTGCGATTGCTGTAAAAGAAATCCCATGTCAGCATAGTAAACACGGTAAAAGCCCGACTGATACGGTGTCCACTAAAGAAATGTATACTCCCATCAAAATAAAGGTGTATTTTTCTCATCCATATGAAAATTACCACTCACGACTTTTCGGTTGTGTCGTATTAATAGTTTGTTTCGGATTCACCCCTGCGTCCAAGCATGGTTATATGTAGTCTATGATTATAAGTATCTATCATGTGTTTCCGGTACGGATAGAAAAATCCGACCCGAGGGCACTTGCGTAAGCTGGTAACGAGGCTTGCCTCGTTACCGGCCACGCAGCTTGCCCGAGGGTCGGATTTTTCGATCCGGACCGGAAAAACATGATTGATATTTTTTCTTGCATATCTAAATTTATCAATTTATGTACTTTTGTACAATTACACCAAAAAGCGTGTGCGACGTTGTTTACTGACGTCATAGAGCGCAGTAATTTTGAATAACTAAATATAGCGTTTTTTAACGATTATTTATTTTCAATTTTAATTAAAAGTCTTGCAAACATATATATGTGATTGCGCTTTATTGAAATGGCATAATATATTTTTCATAAACCATACAATAAATGAAATAAGAAGTGGCGCGTTGTTGCGCATGACTCATCTTACATGGGGTATGTAAGATGGGTTTTTCCAGCACTGGTCACATGACCGGAAAAACACACGTCCGGTATGCAAGAAAACGTTATATCATTGCGCATTTTGCTTTACTTTTCTACTCGTAATGGGTAGTCTTAATTAGCAATTTCGATGCAAATGCCGCTTTAAATGGTTTCACTGAAAAGCCTAGATGGCTTAAATAGCAGCATTGTTTTAAAGCCACTCAAAGGAAACAGGTGGTATACCTCACTCGCTCAACCAATTAATTGGTTTGAAAATTGAATGTTTGGTACAAAGCAATAACTTGATCACTGGCATTTAATAGTATTAAAGGATATGTCTGCTTTTAGCATTACATCCTTACATACAATGTGACTTTTTCATTTTGTTCAGTGGCGTGGCAAGAGCTTGTGAGAACTCGTGTCCATGTAATGGCCCAGCCCCTGTGGATCCGTACTTCCCACCTGTGCCCGCAGTAAGCGCGTGTGAGGCACAGTGTAGTGGTCAGGAATATGACCCTGTCTGTGTGGATGGAGAGGAAGTGCTTAAAAACGAATGCGTCGCCATATGCGAGTAAGTATCAACGTACCTCGTAGTCTACGTACACTAATACTAAGCCAAGGAAACCTTCCCCAAGCCCAATATCACATTAAGTCAACAATCCGGATTCAAAATCTTATGTATTTTCCTCACATATTAATCGCATTCTTTCATAGATTTAAACAGTGTTTTGTGATATGCATGAGTAACATCATTTATGACGCATGAAAATATTGAGAACAACTCAATGTGTTTGAGCAAATGCTCATGTACACTTTTTTCTCAAGAATGATAGTTCTTACGAAATTTGACGACATATTCTAATAAAAATACTCCATGAGAGAATGGACTTTCAAAGAGTACACCTGGTAAGATTCTGAATCATAATACGTTGTTTTGGAAGGAAAATGAGTTGAGATATATATTGAGATTTAAATTAAGTATTTTCGTGAATTGGGACCTGGAGGTACTTGAACTCACAACCTATTGGTCGAGGGGAAGTCTAAAGCTAGACCCCTTTCGCCACTGTAAGCACGTCGAGTTTGGTCGAATACAGCCCGATTGGCATATACACACAAATCAAGATATTACGAGCTTTACTAAATGATATAATATGTTACCGTGATGCAATAAATACAGCTAATTCATGAGGCTGTTTTCATTCGTTGTAGCATCATTGTTATCTTCCTTTATATAAGAATAAGACTGTTAACATAGCCCATTTATCGGAACAGAATGACCGTAGGGGTATTCTTCTGTAGCCAACTTTTAACGTTATACTTGTAGATCCAACTAAGCAGTATTAGAGCATAGACATGCAATCAGTTATTTACGAATTGTTACATCTTGGAAATGAATGTTTTACAATGCTGTTCCAAATGAAAGCAGTAGTTATGGTTACGTGGACCAGCTTCATCATTAGGTCGCATTGACATTCATTCGGAACTCCTCGACCTCGGATGTATGCCGGTACATCAGTTGAAGTAGTTCGTAATTTTTTGAATTATATCATTTATGAAATGAAGTGTTTTAGAACTGTATTTATTGATCTAAGTTTAAATTGATTTTCAGTGAAGTATAGTATTGCAAACATAACTAAGATTTCCAAGAGTAAAGTCATAAAGTTTTACTGCTAAATAAAGTTAATACGCGATCTACTTAAACGTACCTCGTTTTGAGTATGTAAACCGTCCAAATACATCCGAGGTTGTTTTCGATAAAAATGGCCGAGGAGCTCCGAATTATTGACATTTTCCTGTTCGTCTTTCAGGGGAGCGAGCCACTGGTGCGGCGGGACCTGTCCGTGCTCGAAGTAAAAGAAAAAAGAAATGAGAAGCAAAACCATGTATATATGAGATCGTCCGACATGGGGAGACCACGCTACAGATATTCGTCTCACGTTCGGTTATCAGAACATTCGAACAGAAATGATTGTAGAAATGACTTCCCGATACCGACTGTAAAATGCTTTAAAGTAATAGCGTAATTTTGTTACTTTTTGGAAAAATAAATCATATAACAACACTTTATTTGTTGTTGTGTTTCCTCGTTTTGTATCATGTAAAATGTATTATATTAGAGAACATACACGGGCCACAATTCAAACGTCGTTAATAATAATAATAATAATAATAATAATAATAATAATAATAATAATAATAATAAAAGTAACTAGAGCTGTCACAGGAGTGACGAATACCCCCAAATGCCGCCTGGACACAGGAATGGCAAACCATTCCTTTGAAAAGAGGCCATAACTCCAAGGTTACTGCACACTGCATCTTCTTTTATCATGCATGTATTGTTTTATTTAAATCTGTTGAGTAATGTAGAAGTTACACTGCTGACAAAAAAACTAGCCTTTCATGAGTTATTGTCCGGAAACTGTTTTTCTATTTTTAGTAACAGTGACCTTGACTTTGGCCCCAGCAGCCCCAATATCGAACTTGACCTGTATCTTCTGATGTTACACCTGTGTACCAAAATTTGTTCAAATCTGTCTAGCCTTTCATGAGTTATCGTCCGGAAACCATTTTTCTATTTTTAGTAACAGTGACCTTGACCTTGGCCCCACCAGCCCCAATATCGAACTTGACCTGTATCTTCTGATGTTACACCTGTGTACCAAACTCTATCTTCTGATGTTACACCTGTGAACCAAAAATTGTTCAAATCTGTCTAGCCTTTCATGAGTTATCGTCCGGAAACCTTTTTTTCTATTTTTAGTAACAGTGACCTTGACCTTGGCCCCACCAGCCCCAATATCGAACTTGACCTGTATCTTCTGATGTTACACCTGTGTACCAAAAATTGTTCAAATCTGTCAATCCTTTCATGAGTTATCGTCCGGAAACCATGAAAACCGACAGACCGACCGACAGACAGACCGACCGACCGACCGACAAGCTCACTCCTATATACCCCCTCAAACTTCGTTTGTGGGGGTATTATAATAATACCATTTTTAATGAGCAGGGTATATACACATTATGACATAATTAGAGGTTCATCCATAACAAGACAGTCCGAAGGACGGCTTTACCCCCCGCCATTGTTTTTAAGTATAGTCTGTTTTTCTCGCAACCTGACTGGTACGTTGAATCTGACCAAAATTGAACACAACCACTGGTCAAGAATGGGAATATAGGAAATACAAGTTGTATGATCGGTAACCTAAATATTCTTGGATATTTGAACATATTATTAAAGGATATTTGTTAAAGTTATTCATATTGTGTGTAGTGTAGGTAAGATCAATGTCAAGGTCATTTTGGCTAGAAAAAAGGAAAATGAGTCATTGATTGATATCATTTATATCTTATCCTCTATTTAGCATTGTCATAATATGGACCCAAAACTTCATGATGGATTACTGGCACAAATTGCAATTGGTTCGAATTCTTGGATCAAATTCAGTTAGTGTTGCTTAAAGTACATGAAATGTATAAGGTCAATAAATCCAGTAAGAATTGGCATGTCTACACTGCTAAATGTAAAAAGCCTGGACACAAGCATGTGTACTATGACCTTTAAATGTCAGATGTGACCTTGACCTTTAAGGTATGGACCCGAGTCAAGGTCACTGCACATCTACTCAATAAGGACAACATTTGTACCAAGTAATATGGTAATCCATCAATGCAAAAGCAACTTATAGCGCGGACACGACCATGTGTACTCTGACCTTTAAATTTCTCGTGTGACCTTGACCTTTGAGGTATGTACCCGGGTCAAGTTAACTGCACATCGTCTTAATAAGGACAATCCATCAATGCATAAGTAAGTTATAGCGTATGTATGCTTAAATGTGTTAAACCTTTTCGAATTTCGTATTTCATCGGGAATAGTATCCCAAACCTTCTTGCTTGAATACGAAAAAGAATCCATGAAATAGTTAACGATGTTTTTATCAAAACTAGATCTTCCTTTGAAGTTTGAAGTTTGAAGTTGATCTTAGAAAAAAGTGTTGAATATTTGCAAACATTAGCAATTCAAACAAATACCTCGGGCCATTCCATTAAGAGTATTGTAGACAATGGTTGCACAATAATATTTGCAAGAATTACGGTTCTTGTGCACTGCACTTTCCCTCAATGAGATTTATCCTATTATGTTTCAGGTTGATAACTCTAATAGTTTATGATATATGCCCCTGACAAAATTTAAGCTTGAAAATTAACAAAGGGTTGTAATTCTAAACATATGGATGCATGAGTTACAGTTCTTGTGCACTGCACTTGCTCATTATGAAGTTTCAAGTTGATAACTCTTATATTCTACAAGATATGCCCCGGACAAAACTTTAAGCATGAAAATTTCTCTAAAACTAAATAAGCAAGAGTTACTGATACTGTGCAGTGCACTTGTCTTCCATGACATCTATCTACATATGAAGTTTCAAGTTGATAACTCTTGTATTCTACAAGATATGCCCCGGACAAAACTTTAAGTATGAAACAAAAATATGCAAGCAAGTGTAACAGATACCACTAAAAGTTTACAAGATATGCCCTGGACAAGTGAAAACAGGACGCGAACACCAACAAAGGGCAATTACTCTACAAATATGGATACAAGAGTTACAGTCTTTGTGCAATGCACTTGCTATGAAGTTTCAAGATGATACCTCTTATATTCTTTAAGATATGCCCCAGACAAAACTTTCAGCATGAAAATTAACAAAAGTTCTTATATTCTACAAGATATGCCCCGGACAAAACTTTTAGCATCAAAATTAAAAAAGGGAAATTACTCTAAAAAAATGTAAGCAGGAGTAACAATTCTTGTACTCTGCATTTGCCCAAAATGAGATCTATCTACCTATTCAGTTTCAGGTTAATACCTCTTATAGATTGTGATATATGCCCCTGACAAAATTTAAGTTTGAAAATTAACAAAGGGCAATAACACTAAACATATATATGCAAGAGATACGGTTCTTGTGCACTGCACTTGCCCTCAATTTGATCAATCTAGCTATGAAGTTTCAAGTTGATACCTCTTATATTCTTCAAGATATGGACCGGACAAATCTTTAAGCATGAACATTAACAAAGTGCAATTACTCTAAAAACTAAATAAGCAAGAGTTACTGTTATTGAGCACTGCACTTACCCTCCATGAGATCTAGTTTCAAGTTGATTACTCTTATATTCTACAATATATGCCCCGCACAAAACTTTAAGCATGAAAATTAACAAAGGGCAATAATATGGAAAGCAAGAGTAACAGTTCTTATGCTCTGCAATTGCCCTCAATGAGATCGTAGTTATAGTTTACGAGATCTATCCCGGACAAGTGAAAACGGGACGCGGGACGCGACCGCCGCCGCCGACAAAAGTAACCTCTATATGCCGCCTTTTTAGGCGACACAAAAAAGACAGCATTAAGTGTTGTAAACATGGGGGCGTGTGATTAACAAGAGGCCCAAAAGGGCCTATGCTCTACTGGCATGGCTCTTGTGATCATTTTTAATCCAGAGCATGTATGTATGGGTAAAAGGCAACAGACATATAGTTCACATTTTGTGTTTGGGTTACCTGAAAACGTTGCACGTTCAACATCTGAGCCCAGAAAGAATTGTAAGCAGATTAGTTGCATGAACTATTTTAATATGTGCCAAGTAAAAGTCATCTGAAAAAATATGCTTTCAAAACTGTACTCATGGTAAAAATTTCTGTAGTTTTAAAGATTTAAAACTAGAAATGTGTCCATAGGACACGGATGCCCCCACTTCGATTTTTTGTCACAGAAAATAAGCCATAATGATTATTCAGGATAATCTGAGGGCCCTAACTCCTATCGAACTTGATCAAGATATTATGGTCACAAACATGTGTTAAAAGTTTGGTGAGGATTGGACAAACAGTTTTCAAGAATTAGATCGGAAACAATCTTCGGGACGTATTTTTCAAGTCTTTTTTTGCAAATAAAGGGCCGTAACTCCTAAATGACGAAAGCGATTTCCATGGCTATCGAACTTGATCAAGATATTATGGTCACAATCATGTATGTAAAGTTTGGTGAGGATTGGACACATACTTTTCAAGAATTAGATTGGAAACATATATTTTTGAAGTATTTTTGGCAAAAAAGGGCCGTAACTCCTAAATGACTAAAGCGATTTCCATGACTATCGAACTTGATCAAGATATTATGGTCACAAACATGTGTTTAAAGTTTGGTGAGGATTGGACAAACGGTTTTCAAGAATTAGATCGGAAACAATCTTCGGGACGTACGTACAGACAGACAGACAGACAGACGTACGTACGGACAAGGGCAACCCTATATGCCGCCACTTTGTGGGGGCATAAAAAAGGTTCAAAGTCAAGGGCATCCGAGGACAACATTGATCAATTTGAACAAACATTCACAAGCAATTTTGTGCTGAGATGGATGCAAAAACACACAAAAAGATTTTCAAACCTTTCCCAATTTAAATTTACCAAACCTGTGAACCCTGGGCATGGCCAGTAATGACCCCAGGTGCATAACTTGAACAAACATTCACAACCAATTTTGTTAAGATGAATGTGCAAACTACAGACACTTAGTGCTAGAAAAATGGACTTTGGGCTTTCAACAAGAACAAGGCAGAGTATTTCACAAAATCGACTGTAGTACAAAAAGCAAGATCTTTAGTCCTAGACTTGAATTTACATGTACATGTAAACTTGGCTAAAAATAGAATTCGCTCATGCAGACCTGCATGGCTAAAAATAAGTTAAAAATAAGTTAACTTAAAATAGCATTTCTTTAATTTAAAACTTTCAAGGCCCATAATCTAAGCATGCATAGGCGGATATAACTGGTTTTCGAAAGGAACCACGCTCTAATTGATATCTAAATACTGTACGAGTTTCATCGAGATAAATCAAAACTGAAGACTGTTTCGCGTTAACAAGAAATTGTTTACAGATGCACGGACACACATACTACGTACACATTACCATCGCATAAGCTCTTCTGGCCTTTGGCCAGTAGAGCTAAAAATTATAAAAGGAACAACATTGGCTTTTTCGGTGGAGATTGATACCAGTGATTATATTTAAAAGGGTGGATTTACTTTGTTGATATATTTAAGAACTGTCAGCATGAGGCTTCTTTGTTTATATATTTAAAGACATATTTATGTGTTGTGGGGAAACATGATGGCATGTGAATACATATTGAACAACAGAGATATGCTTTGTTGTTGGACATTAGTGCCTGTGTTTATTAGTTAAAGGAAATATTTACTTTGTTTATATACTAAAGGACAGAGCTGCTGGCATGAGTGCCTTTGTTTATATATTACAGGAAAAAATGCATGTGACATTGGTAGACAAAGGGACATGTGTTGATATATTAAAGGAAATATTTACATTGTTTATATATTAAAGGACAGAGTTAGTGGCATAAAGAACTTAGTTTATATAAAAAGGACATGACATATATATATATATATATATATATATATATATATATATATATATATATATATATATGAATTGTTGGCAGACATAGGAGCATGTGATCATATAATAAAGGACAAAGTAATATGATGTTAGCTGATATTTGGGCCTTTTGGTATATTTAAAAAGGCAGGATGTTAGCTGATATTTGGGTCTTTTGGTATATTTAAAAAGGCAGGATGTTAGCTGATATTTGGGCCTTTTTGGTATATTTAAAAAGGCAGGATGTTAGCTGATATTTGGGTCTTTTGGTATATTTAAAAAGGCAGGATGTTAGCTGATATTTGGGTCTTTGTTTATATTTAAAGGACAGAGTAAGTGGCATGAGGGGCCTCTATTTAGATATACGGTAAAAGGAAAGCTTTATGTGTTGTTTACATGGGGGTATGTCTTTATACATTAAAGGACAGAATGAGTGGCATGAGGGCCTTTTTATATATTAAAGAACAGATTTGGGAGCATGAGAGGCCATTGTAATTACATTAACGGGAAACTGTATGTGTCATTGGTAGAAATGGGGATATGTTATAATATATATTTAAGGACATATTTTCTTTGTTTAAATATTATAAGACAGAGATGGTTGCATAAAAGCCTTTGTTTTTATTTCAAATGACAGAGCTGGAGGCATGAAGGCCTTTGATCATATGGTAAAGGATAGAGATGGTGACATAAAGGGACTTTGTATTTATATATTAAAGGACACATTTATTCCCTGTTAGTAGACATGGGGGCCTTTTTTAAAATATGTGTTATATTAAAGAATAGGGCATATATGATTTGTTGGTGTATATTGGTGCCTTTGTTTATATGTTAAAGGAAAGATTTACTTTGTTTATATGCTAAAACACAGAATTGGTGGCATAAGGGCTTTTGTATCTAATTAAAGGACACATTTAGATGGTGTTGGTAGACGTGGGTGCCTTAGTTTATATCTTGAATGACAGATTTTTGGAATTGTTGATTGACATGGGTACATGTTTTTATTTATCAAATGACATACTAACAAGAGCTGTCACAGTATGTGACGAATGCCCCTGAATGTGACATTGACCAATGAACAAGGTCAGTACATGAAAAGTTGATCTTGCCTTTACATGTCAAATACATATGGCAAGTTATTTTAAATTGCCTCTGAACACAAAAAAAATACCACTCACATTTGACAACCTACACTCTTATGACCTTATATTCAGCATTCCATTGTGAATAAACACTAAATGTATCTTTCATCTTAGAGGTAGGAACACGGGTCTTGCACCTGACACGTCGTCTAAGTATGTGGAACACATTTGGCAAGTTATTTTAAAATCTGTCCATACAAGGGAAAGTTACAGCCCAGACACGACAAACTATACTCTATGTCCTTATATGCAGCACTCAATTGTGAATAAACACTAAGTGTGAACTTGACCTTGTCTAGAGGTAGGAACACGGGTCTTGCACGCGACACATCCTCTTGGTAAGTGGAACACATGTGGGAACTTATTTTAAAATTTGTCCATACAAGGGAAAGTTACAGCCCCGACGCGACAACCTATACTCTATGTCCTTATATGCAGCACTCCATTGTGAATAAACACTAAGTGTGACCTTGACCTTAGAGGCAGGAACACGGGTCTTGCACGCGACACGTTGTCTTGGTATGTGGAACACATGAAGCAAGTTATTTTAAAATCTGTACATACAAGGGAAAGTTACAGACCGGACACGACAACCTATGCTCTATGTCCTTATATGCAGCACACCATTGTGAATAAACACTAAGTGTGACCTTGACCTAAGAGGTAGAAACACGGGTCTTGCAAGCGACACGTCGTCTTGGTATGTGGAACACATGTGGCAAGTTATTTTAAAATCTGTCCATACATGGGAAAGTTACAGCCCGGACACGACAACCTATACTCTATGTCCTTATATGCAGCACTCAATTGTGAATAAACACTTAATGTGAACTTGACCTTAGAGGTAGGGACACAGGTCTTGCACGCGACACGTCGTCTTGGTATGTGGAACACATGTGGCAAGTTATTTTAAAATCTGTCCATACAAGGGAAAGTTACAGCCCAGACACGACAACCTATACTCTATGTCCTTATATGCAGCACTCAATTGTGAATAAACACTAAGTGTGAACTTGACCTTAGAGGTAGGAACACGGGTCTTGCACGCGACACGTCCTCTTGGTAAGTGGAACACATGTGGGAACTTATTTTAAAATTTGTCCATACAAGGGAAAGTTACAGCCCCGACGCAACAACCTATACTCTATGTCCTTATATGCAGCACTCCATTGTGAATAAACACTAAGTGTGACCTTGACCTTAGAGGCAGGAACACGGGTCTTGCACACGACATGTCGTCTTGGTATGTGGAACACATGAAGCAAGTTATTTTAAAATCTGTCCATACAAGGGAAAGTTACAGCCCAGACACAACAACCTATACTCTATGTCCTTATATGCAGCACTCAATTGTGAATAAACACTAAGTGTGAACTTGACCTTAGAGGTAGGAACACGGGTCTTGCACGCGACATGTCCTCTTGGTAAGTGGAACACATGTGGGAACTTATTTTAAAATATGTCTATACAAGGGAAAGTTACAGCCCCGACGCGACAACCTATACTCTATGTCCTTATATGCAGCACTCCATTGTGAATAAACACTAAGTGTGACCTTGACCTTAGAGGCAGGAACACGGGTCTTGCACGCGACACGTTGTCTTGGTATGTGGAACACATGTGGCAAGTTATTTTAAAATCTGTCCATACAAGGGAAAGTTACAGCCCAGACACGACAACCTATACTCTATGTCCTTATATGCAGCACTCCATTGTGAATAAACACTAAGTGTGAACTTGACCTTAGAGGTAGGGACACGGGTCTTGCACGCGACACGTCGTCTTGGTATGTGGAACACATGTGGCAAGTTATTTTAAAATCTGTCCATACAAAAAGTTACAGCCGGGACATGAGTTTTTGAGCCGTGCACACGGACGGACGGACGAACGGACGGTGCGATTTTAATATGCCTACCTTCGGGGGCATAAAAAGTACTTACTTTATATATTAAAGGACAGAGTTAGTGTCATGAGGGCCTTTGTTTACAATTGAAGGACACAGGGGCCTGTGTTTACATATTACAGGACAGATTTGGGTTTTGTTGATTGACATGGGGACCTGTGTTTATATATTTACAGACATATTTACTTTGCTTACATACTTAAGGACAGATACAGTTAGTGGTATGAAGGCCTTTGTGTATATATAAAAGGACAAAATTATGTTGGTTGACATGGGGGCCTGAGTTCATACATTAAAAGACAGAGGTTTGTGGTGTTAATAGACATCGGGACCTGTGTTTATATATTTGAGAACAGAGATACAATTTGTCAATGGACATTAGTGCCTGTGTTAAATTATTAAAACAAGTTTACATTGTTTATATGTTAATGGACAGAAATATGTGTTGATGGTAGCAATTGGTCCTGTGTTTACATAATAAAGGACATGTTTATATGTTGTTGGTAGACATGGGAGCCTAAATTTACAAATTAAAGACCAGAGATAGGCTGTGGGTTGACATTGTTGCATGTGTTTTTATATCAAAGGAAATAACTATTTTGTTTGTACATTAGATGACAGAGTTGGTGGCATGAGGGGCCTTAATGTTTGTATTTTACAGGACAGATTTATGATTTGTTGGATGACTTGGGGGCCTGTGCTTATATATTAAAGGACAGAGTTAAATATTGTTGGCTGACATGGGACAATGGTTTTATATTTACTTTGTTTATATATTAAAGTATAGACTTGTTGGCACAAGGGCCTTTATTGATATATTTTATTAATACATGACAAATTTATTTCTTGTTATTATACATGGGGGCCTGTGTTTATACATTAAAGGATAGATTTATAAGTTGTTGGTAGACTTTGGGGCATGTGTTTATATATTAAAGGACATATTTACTTTGTTTATATATTAAAGGACTGATTAATGTGTTGTTGGTAGTCATAGGGGCCTATATTTATATATTTAAGGGTAGTGGTATGCTTTTTTAGTCAACATTGGTGCCTGTTTATATATATATTAGATCTACTTTGTTTCTATAAAAATGTACAGAGTTGGGGACATGAGGGGCTTTTTATATATTAAAGAACAGATTTTAATGCTCTGTTGGTAGAAATGGGGGCCTTTTTAAAATATTAAAGGACAGAGTTACATGATATTGGCTGCCATCGGAGTCTTATGTTTAAAGGACAGATTTGTTTTTTGTTTTTTTTTATAAAAGGGGTTCAATCAAAATGCATTACAAACTTGATAAACGCCATTAACAACCTAAGAAAACATGACATTGGTTAATTACTTACCAATTAGTCACTTATACTTAGTCTATGTCTTCTACAAAAAGAGCCAAATATAAACTTCGGTTACAACTCAGCTTACAAAATAGTGGTTAATTAAAAAACTAAATACATAAAACATGGCTGCCGCAAAAATAAACTAAGGAAACAAGACGCTAGTTAATTGTCACTAAATACTTAAATGTGAAAAACTACAGAAACAAGCTCAGTAGCCAAAAGATCACAAACAAGAAACATGGAACAACAGCATAAAACTCCACAAACAACACAGTGCATATATACTATATAACAAGAGGGCCATGATGGCCCTTAAACGCTCACCTAAGCAAAGGGCCCCAACTCTGTGAAAAAACATTAAACAAAAAATTGCAAATTAAACATATCTTTACTGATGATGATGTATTGTTTTAAATTTGTATAGGGTCATGCAATGAAGCTACCTATAAAGTTTCATTGATTTTGGCCTGGTAGTTTCAGAGGAGATGTATTTTTAAGCAAAACAGGAAGTCGGCCATTTTGTTGCTGTTGTTGTTGATCAATCGGGTCACCCAAGGAAACTTCTTGTAATAGTTTTAGAGAAGATGTTTTTTTTAAAGCAAAACAGGAAGCTGGCCATTTTGTTGATGATGTTGTTGTTGTTGATCAATCGTGACCCCTTGTTGTATTTTTGTAGAGGGTCACCCAAGGAAGCTTCTTGTAAAGTTCCATTGAATTTGGACTGGTAGTGTCAAAGGAGATGCTTTTTAAAGCAAAACAGGAAGATGGCCATTTTATTGTTGCTGTTGTTAATCAATCATGACCCTTTGTTGTATTTTTGTAGAGTGTCACCCAAGAAAGCTTCTTGTAAAGTTTCATTGAATTTGGACAAGTAGTTTCAGTGCAGATGCTTTTTAAAGCATAACAAGAAGTCGGCCATTTTATTGTTGTTGTTGTTAATCAATCATGACCTCTTGTTGTATTTTTGTACAGGGACATCCAAGGAAGCTTCCTGTAAAGTTTTATTGAATTTGGCCAGGTAGTTTCAGATGAGATGTTTTTCAAGCAATTGTTGACGGACTGATTGACTGACGGACTGACGACGAACAAAGACCGATCAAAATAGCTTACCTTGAGCACTTCTTGCTCTGGTGAGCTAAGAAACTAGATCATGGCTGTAGCAAAAAAAAAAAGCCGGTAACAAACTAAGGTAACAAAATAGTGTTTCAATAAAAATATAATACAAAGACCATGGCTATTTCAAAAACGTAAGAAACAAAACATTCACTAAAAACTTAATGTACAGATCATGGCTGCTGAAGAAAAGAGCAATTAACAAACTAAGCAAACAAAACACTGGTTAATTTTTGATAACTACATACATAATGGCTGCCACAAAAAGAGCCATTAATGAACTAAGGTAACAGGACACTGGTCAAGTGTCACTTTAAACATAAAAAAAATGTATCATGACTGAAGCTGCAAAAACAAACTAAAGAAACAAACATTTGTTAATTGTCACTTAATACATATATCATTGCTGCCTCTGCAAAAGAGCAAAATGCAAACTAAGGTAAGAAGACACTGGTCAATTGTCACTTAATACCATGATCACTTAAGATCATGGCTACCATTCCAAAAATAGCCAAATACAAACAAAAGTAAGAACAAAGTGGTTCAATCAAAATGTAATACATATATCTTTGCTGCCGCAAAGAGAGTCATTACAATTTAAGGGACAAGACACTGGTAAATTGACACTTAATACATAGATCATGGCTGCCACAAAAAGAGCCACATACAAACTTAGATAACAAAACACTAGTTAAGTGTCTCTTAATACATACATTATGGCTGTCGCAAAAAGGGCCATTTACAAACCAAGATAACAAGACACTAGTTACATGTCACTTAATACATAGATCATGGCTGCAGCTGCAAAAAGAGCCATTTACAAACTAAGATAACAAGACACTAGTTACATGTTAACAAATACATAGATCATGGCTGCAGCTGCAAAAAGAGCCGAATAAAAACTGAGATAACGAAACACTAGTTAAAAGTTACCTAATACATGAATCATGGCTGCAGCTGCAAAAAGAGCCATTAATAAACTAAGATAACAAGAAACTAGTCAAGAGTCACTTAATACATAGATCATGGCTGCAGCTGCGAAAAGAGCCATTAATAAACTAAGATAACAAGAAACTAGTTAAGTGTCACTTAATACAAAGATCATGGCTGCAGCTGCAAAAAGAACCATTAACAAACTAAGATAACAAGACACTAGTTACATGTCACTTAATACAAAGACCATGGCTGCAGCTGCAAAAAGAGCCATTAACAAACTAAGATAACAAGACACTAGTTAAGTTACACTTAATACATGGATCATGGCCGCAGCGCTGCAAAAAAAGCCAAATACAAACTAAGATAACAAGACACTTATTATGTGTCACTTAATACATAGATCAAGGCTGCAGCTGCAAAAAGAGCCATTAACAAACTAAGATAACAAGACACTAGTTAAGTGTCACTTAAAACATATGTTATGGCTGCAGGTGCAAAAAGAGCCATATACAAACAAAGATAACAAGACACTAGTTTAGGGCCACTTAATACATAGATCAAGGCTGCAGCTGCAAAAAGAGCCATTAACAAACTAAGATAACAAGACACTAGTTAAGTGTCACTTAATACATAGATCATGGCTGCAGCTGCAAAAAGAGCCATTAACAAACTAAGATAACAAGACACTAGTTAAGTGTCACTTTATACATACATCATGGCTGCAGCTGCAAAAAGAGCCATTAACAAACTAAGATAACAAGACACTAGTTAAGTGTCACTTAATACATACATCATGGCTGCAGGTGCAAAATGAGCCATTAACAAACTAAAATAACAAGACACTAGTTAAGTGTCACTTAATACACTTAATACATAGATCATAACTGCAGCTGCAAAAAGAGCTATTTTTAAACTAAGATAACAAGACACTAGTAAAGTTCTACTTAATACATAGATCATGGCTGCAGCTGCAAAAAGAGCCAAATACAAACTAAGATAACAAGACATTGGTTACATGTCACTTCATACATAGATCATGGCTGCAGCTGCAAAGAGAGCCAAATGCAAACTAAGATAACAAAACAATTGTTAAATGTCACTTAATACATAGATCATGGCTGCAGCAGCAAAAAGAGCTTAATACAAAGTAAGATAACAAGACACTAGTTAACTTTCACTAAATACATAGATTATGGCTGCAGCTGCACAAATAGCCAAATACAGACTAAGATAACAATACACTAGTTAATTAACTTAATACATAGATCATGGCTGCAGCTGCAAAAAGAGCCTAATTCTGACAAAGATAATAAGACACCACTTTATACATAGATCATGGCTGCAGCTGCATAAATATCAAAATACAAACTAAGACTTCAAGACACAAGTTAATTGTCGCTTTATACAAACATCATTGCTGCAGCTGCAAAAAGAGCCATAAACAAACTAAGATAACAAGACACTAGTTAATTGTCACTTAATACATAGATCATGGCTGCTGCAAAAAAAGAGCTAAAAATAAACATAGATAACAAGACACTAGTTATTTTCACTTAATACATACATCATGGCTGCAGCTGCAAAAAGAGCCATTAACAAACTAAGATAACAAGACGCTAGTTAATTGTCACTTAATACATAGATCATGGCTACAGCTCCAAAAAAGAGAGTTAAAACAAACTTAGATAACAAAGCACTAGTTATTTTCACTTTATACATACATCATGTCTGCAGCTGCAACGAGAGCCATTAATAAACTTAGACAAAAAGACACTAATAACGTGTCACTTAAAACATAGATCATGCTTGCACCTGCAAAGAGAGCCAAATACAAACTAAGATAACATAACACTTGTTAAGTATTACTTAAAAAATACATCATGCTGCAGCTGCAAAAAGAGCCAAATACAAACAAAGACTACAATACACTAGTAAAGTTTCATTTAATACATAGATCATGGCTACAGCTGCAAAGAGAGCCAAATTTGTACAAACTAAGATAAAAAAAGACTCTAGTTAATTGTCACTTAATACATAGATCATGGCTGCAGGTGCAAAAAGAGCCATTACCAAACTAAGATAACAAGACACTAGTTAATTGCCACTTAATACAAAGATCATGGCTGCAGCTGCAATAAGAGCCATTTAAAAACTAAGATAACAAGACACTAGTTAATTGCCACTTAATACATAGATCATGGCTGCAGGTGCAAAAAGAGCCATTAGCAAACTAAGATAACAAGGCACAAGTAAAGAGTCACTTAATACATATATCATGGCTACAGCTGCAAAAAGAGCCATTTACAAACTAAGATAACAAGACACTAGTAAAGAGTCACTTAATACATAGATCATGGCTGCAGCTGCAAAAGAGCCATTTACAAACTAAGATAACAAAACACATGTTAAGAGTCACTTAATACATAGATCATGGCTGCAGCTGCAAAAAGAGCCAAATACAAACTAAAATAACAGGACACTAGTTTAGTGTCACTTAATACATAGATCATGGCTGCAGCTGCAAAAAGAGCAATTTACAAACTAAGATAACAAGACACTAATTGCATGTAACTTAATACATAGATCATGGCTGCAGCTGCAAAAAGAGACATTAACAAACAAAGTTAACAAGAAACTAGTTAAGTGTCACTTTATACATGAATCATAGCTTCAGCTGCAATAGAAGCCACAAAACACTAGTTAATTGTCACTTAATACACAGATCATGGCTGCTTCTGCAAAAAGAGAAAAATACAAACTAAGATAACAAGACACTTGTAAAGAGTCACTTAATACATAGATCATGGCTGCAGCTGCAAAAAAGCCATTTACAAACTAAGATAACAAGACACTAGTTTAGTGTCACTTAATACATAGATCATGGCTGCAGCTGCAAAAGAGCCATTTACAAACTAAGATAACAAAACACATGTTAAGAGTCACTTAATACATAGATCATGGCTGCAGCTGCAAAAAGAGCCAAATACAAACTAAAATAACAAGACACTAGTTAAGTGTCACTTAATACATAGATCATGGCTGCAGCTGCAAAAAGAGCCATTTACAAACTAAGATAACAAGACACTAGTTACATGTAACTTAATACATAGATCATGGCTGCAGCTGCAAAAAGAGACATTAACAAACAAAGATAACAAGACACTAGTTAAGTGTCGTTTTATACATGAATCATAGCTGCAGCTGCAATAGAAGCCACAAAACACTAGTTTATTGTCATTTAATACACAGATCATGGCTGCTGCTGCAAAAAGAAAAAAATACAAACTAAGATAACAAGACACTTGTAAAGAGTCACTTAATACATAGATCATGGCTGCAGCTGCAAAAAAGCCATTTACAAACTAAGATAACAAGACACTAGTTTAGTGTCACTTAATACATAGATCATGGCTGCAGCTGAAAAAAGAGCCATTTACAAACTAAGATAACAAGACACTTGTTAAGTGTCACTTAATACATAGATCATGGCTGCAGCTGCAAAAAGAGCCATTTCAAAACTAAGATAACAAGACACTAGTTACATGTCACTTCATACATAGATCATGGCTGCAGCTGCAAAGAGAGCCAAATACAAACTAAGATAACAAAACAATTGTTAAGTGTCACTTAATACATAGATCATGGCTGCAGCTGCAAAAAGAGCCATTTCAAAACTAAGATAACAAGACACTAGTTACATGTCACTTCATACATAGATCATGGCTGCAGCTGCAAAGAGAGCCAAATACAAACTAAGAAAACAAAACAATTGTTAAGTGTCACTTAATACATAGATCATGGGTGCAGCTGCAAAAAGAGCCATTTAAAAGCTAAGATAACAAGACACTAGTTAACTTTCACTTAATACATAGATTATAGCTGCAGCTGCAAAAAGAGCCAAAAACAGACTAAGATAACAAGACACTAGTTAATTAACTTAATACATAGATCATGGCTGCAGCTGCAAAAAGAGCCAAATTCTGACAAAGATAATAAGAAACTACTTTAGACATAAATCATGGCTGCAGCTGCATAAATATCAAATGCAAACTAAGACTACAAGACACTAGTTAATTGTCACTTTATACAAACATCATTGCTGCAGCTGCAAAAAGAGCCAAATACAAACTAAGATAACAAAACCATTGTTAAGTGTCACTTAATACATAGATCATGGCTGCAGCTGCAAAAAAGCCATTTACAAACTAAGATAACAAGACACTAGTTTATTGTCACTTTATACAAACATCATTGCTGCAGCTGCAAAAAGAGCCAAATACAAACTAAGATAACAAAACAATTGTTAAGTGTCACTTAATACATAGATCATGGCTGCAGCTGCAAAAAAGCCATTTACAAACTAAGACTACAAGACACTAGTTAATTGTCACTTTATACAAACATCATTGCTGCAGCTGCAAAAAGAGCCAAATACAAACTAAGATAACAAAACAATTGTTAAGTGTCACTTAATACATAGATCATGGCTGCAGCTGCAAAAAGAGCCATTTAAAAGCTAAGATAACAAGACACTAGTTAACTTTCACTAAATACATAGATTATGGCTGCAGCTGCAAAAAGAGCCAAAAACAGACTAAGATAACAAGACACTAGTTAATTAACTTAATACATAGATCATGGCTGCAGCTGCAAAAAGAGCCAAATCCTGACAAAGATAATAAGAAACTACTTTATACATAAATCATAGCTGCAGCTGCATAAATATCAAATACAAACTAAGACTACAAGACACTAGTTAATTGTCACTTGATACAAACATCATTGCTGCAGCTGCAAAGAGAGCCAAATACAAACTAAGATAACAAAACCATTGTTAAGTGTCAGTTAATATATAGATCATGGCTGCAGCTGCAAAAAGAGCCAAATTCTGACAAAGATAATAAGAAACTACTTTATACATAAATCATAGCTGTAGCTGCATAAATATCAAATACAAACTAAGACTACAAGACACTAGTTAATTGTCACTTTATACAAACATCATTGCTGCAGCTGCAAAAAGAGCCATTAACAAACTAAGATAACAAGACACTAGTTAATTGTCACTTAATACATAGATCAAGGCTGCTGCAAAAAAGAACCAAAAAAAACCTTAGATAACAATACACTAATAAAGTGTCACTTAATACATACATCATGGCTGCAGCTGCAAAAAGAGCCATTAACAAACTAAGATAACAAGACACTAATTAATTGTCAATTAATACATAGATCATGGCTGCATCTGCAAAAAGAGCCAAATTCTGACAAAGATAATAAGACACTTCTTTATACATATATCATGGCTGCAGCTGCATAAATATCAAATACAAACTAAGACTACAAGACACTAGTCAATTGTCACTTTATAAAAACATCATTGCTGCAGCTGCAAAAAAAGCCATAAACAAACTAAGATAACAAGACACTAGTTAATTGTCACTAAATACATAGATCATGGCTGCAGCTGCAAAAAAGAGCCAAAAATAAACTTAGATAACAATACACTAGTTAAGTGTCACTTAATACATACATCATTGCTGCAGCTGCAAAAAGAGCCATTAACAAACTAAGATAACAAGACACTAGTCAATTGTCACTTAATACATAGATCATGGCTGCTGCAAAAAAGAGCCAAAAATAAACTTAGATAACAAGACACTAGTTAAGTGTCACTTAATACATACATCATGGCTGCAGCTGCAAAAAGAGCCATTAACAAACTAAGATAACAAGACACTAGTTAATTGTCACTTAATACATAGATCATGGCTGCTGCAAAAAAAGCGTAAAAACAAACTTAGATAACAAGACACTAGTTATTTTCACTGTATACATACATCATGTCTGCAGCTGCAACGAGAGCCATTAACAAACTTAAACAACAAGACACTAATAACATGTCACTTAATACATAGATCATGCTTGCACCTGCAAAGAGACCCAAATACAAACTAAGATAACATAACACTTGTTAAGTGTTACTTAAAACAAACATCATGCTGCAGCAGCAAAAAGAGCCAAATACAAACAAAGATTACAATACACTAGTTAAGTTTCATTTAATACATATATCATGGCTACAGCTGCAAAAAGAGCCATTTAAAAACTAAGACAACAAGACACTAGTTAAGTGTCACTTAATAAATAGATAATGGCTGCAGCTGCAAAAAAGCCATTTAAAAACTAAGATAACAAGACACTAGTTAAGTGTCACTTAATAAATAGATAATGGCTGCAGCTGAAAAAAGAGCCAAATACAAACTAAGATAACAAGACACTAGCTAAATGTCACTTAATACATAGATCATGGCTGCAGCTGCAAAAAGAGCCGGATACAAACTAAGATAACAAGACACTAGTTAAGTGTCACTTAATACATAGACCATGGCTGCTGCTGCAAAAAGAGCCATTTACAAACTAAGATAACAAGACACTAGTTAAGTGTCACTTCATACATACATCATGGCTACTGCTGCAAAAAGAGCCATTTACAAACTAAGATAACAAGACACTAAGTAAGTGTAAATTTATACATGGATCATGGCTGCATCTGCAAAAAGAGCCATTTTAAAACTAAGATAACAAGACACTAGTTAAGTGTCGTTTTATACATGGATCATGGCTGCATCTGCAAAAAGAGCCATTTACAAACTTAAGATAACAAGACACTAGTTAAGTGTCACTTAATACATACATAATGGCTGCAGCTGCAAAAAGAGCCAAATACAAACTAAGATAACAAGATAGTGCTTAATTAAATAAAAATTAATACACAGATCATGGCTGCCGCAAAAAGAGCCATTTACAAACTAAGGGGACAATAAAGCTTTTCAATAATAACATAATATATAGAGCATGGCTGCTGCAAAAAGAGCCATTAATGCAAACAAAGGTAACAATATTTCCTTTCAAATATTACAAAATATATACATCAAGGATACAGCAAAAAGAGCCAATAACATACTAAGGTAACAGTTTAACATTGGTTAATTTTCACTTATTATGTAAATTATGGCTGCCGCAAAAAGAGCCATCAACAAACTATAGTAACAGGAGACTGGTTAATTGTCACTTCATACATAGATCATTTAAAATTAATGTAACAGGACACTGGTTAATTGCACTAAATAAGCACATCATGGCTGCAACAAAAAGAGCAAAATTCAAACTAATGTAACAGCATAGATGTTCAATAATAACCCAAAGTTCATGGTTGCTGCAAAAAAAGTAAAATAAACAAGAGCTGTCACAGTATGTGACGAATGCCCCCGAATGTGACATTGACCTACGAACAAGGTCAGTACATGAAAAGTTGATCTTGCCTTTACGTGTCAAATACATATGGCAAGTTATTTTAAATTGCCTCTGAACATAAAAAAATACCACCCATACTTGACAACCTACACTGTTATGTCCTTATATTCAGAATTCCCTTGTGAATAAACACTTAGTGTATCTTTCACCTAAGAGGTAGGGACATGGGTCTTGCACACGACACGTTGTCTTCGTATGTGGAACACATGTAGCAAGTGATTTTAAAATCTGTCCATACAAGGGAAAGTAACAGCCCGGACACGACAACCTATACTCTATGTCCTTATATGCAGCACTCCATTGTGAATAAACACTAAGTGTGACCTTGACCTTTGAGGTAGGGACACGGGTCTTGCACGCGACACGTTGTCTTGGTATGTGGAACACATGTGTCAAGTTTTTTTTAAATCTGTCCATACAAGGGAAAGTTACAGCCCGGACACGACAACCTATACTCTATGTCCTTATATGCAGCACTCCATTGTGAATAAACACTATGTGTGACCTTGACCTTTGAGGCAGGGACACGGGTCTTGCACACGACACGTCGTCTTGGTATGTGGAACACATGTGGCAAGTTATTTTAAAATCTGTCCATACAAGAGAAAGTTACAGCCCGGACACGACAACCTATACTCTATGTCCTTATATGCAGCACTCCATTGTGTGAATAAACACTAAGTGTGACCTTGACCTTTGAGGTAGGGACACGGGTCTTGCAGGCGACACGTCGTCTTGGTATGTGGAACACATGTGGGAAGTTATTTTAAAATATGTCTATACAAGGGAAAGTTACAGCCCGGACACGACAACCTATACTCTATGTCGTTATATGCAGCACTCCATTGTGAATAAACTCTAAGTGTGACCTTGACCTTTGAGGTAGGGACACAAGTTTTGCACGCGACATGTCGTCTTGGTATGTGGAACACATTTGGCAAGTTATTTTAAAATCTGTCCATACAAGGGAAAGTTACAGCCCGGACATGACAACCTATACTCTATGTCCTTATATGCAGCACTCCATTGTAAATAAACACTTAGTGTGACCTTGACCTTTGAGGTAGGGACACAGGTCTTGCACGCGACACGTCGTCTTGGTATGTGGAACACATGTGGCAAGTTATTTTAAAATCTGTTCATACAAGAGAAAGTTACAGCCCGGACACGACAACCTATATTCTATGTCCTTATATGCAGCACTCCATTGTGAATAAACACTAAGTGTGACCTTGACCTTTGAGGTAGGGACACGGGTCTTGCACGCGACACGTCGTCTTGGTATGTGGAACACATGTGGCAAGTTATTTTAAAATCTGTCCATACAAGGGAAAGTTACAGCCCGGACACGGCAACCTGTACTCTATGTCCTTATATGCAGCACCCCATTGTGAATAAACACTAAGTGTGACCTTGACTTTTGAGGTAGGGACACGGGTCTTGCACGCGACACGTTGTCTTGGTATGTGGAACACATGTTGCAAGTTATTTTAAAATCTGTCCATACAAGAGAAAGTTACAGCCCGGACACAACAACCTATACTCTATGTCCTTATATGCAGCACTCCATTGTGAATAAACACTAAGTGTGACCTTGACCTTTGAGGTTGGGACACAAGTCTTGCACGCCACACGTCGTCTTGGTATGTGGAACACATGTGGCAAGTTATTTTAAAATCTGTCCATACAAGGGAAAGTTACAGAGCCGGACGGACGGACGGTGCGATTTTAATATGCCCACCTTCGGGGGCATAAAAATACATAGCTGTCCCAATAAACATTTAATACATCTGTCTATTGGCTGCTCCAAAAAGTACGAAATACAAACTAAGTTAACAACACAGACATTCAATAAACACTTACAACATAGATCATGGCTGCAGCAAAAACAGCCAAATATAAACTAAGGTAACAACATAACTGTTAAATAATAACTTAATTAATACAAAGATCTTTGCTGCCAAAAAGAGAGCCAAATACAAACTAAGGACTGTAAGGTAATATTACACTGGTTAATAATCACGTAATACATAGATCATGACTGCTGCAAAAAGATCCAATCAAAACTACCATAACAACATTGTGACTAATAGATCATTTTATACATAGATTATGGCTGCTGCAAACAGTGCCCATTACAAAGGTTACAAACAAAGGTTAAAGGCTTGCTGTTCAATATTAACATAATAAATAGATCATGGATACCGAAAAAGAACCAAATACAAACAAAGCTAACAATATAGCGTCTCAATAACAACTTAATAGTTTAACACATAAATTATGGCTGCAGCAAAAAGAGCAAAATACAAACAAAGGTAACATGACACTAGCTAAAAATAACTTGATATATAGGTCAAGGCTGCCACAAAAAGAGCTAAATACAAATTAAGGCAACATGACACTGTTTAAAAATAACTAAGTCTGATGTATGTACTTAGTTGCCACAAAAAGAGCCTAACAAGCTAAGGATAAATTACAATGGTTGAAGTTCACTTAATACAAAGCCCCATGGCTGCCAGCGAACAGCTTAAACAAACTTAGTTAACATAATATTTGTTTAGAGTCACTTAATACACAGCTCATGACTGCCATCAAGTATTTAAAAGCAAACTAAGTTAACATAATACTGTTTAAGTCATCTTAACAATAGCAAACACTTTCAATCAAACTAAGGTCACAGATGCATGTTTTAAAATAATTAAATAATATACAAGAGGTGATAAGGAAAATGCATGGAGTACAATTAATTCAGGTAAAGAATCAAACGAAAACAAAAATTGAGCCACTGTCATCCTGTAGCAGCTAGTGATGGGCCGATGATCGATTATAATCGAAAATTGATCGGAAAGCTTCAAAATCGGCGATAATCGATTGTAAATTATCATAATCGATTATCGCGGAACATCATACAAATTTATCAAGGGAGGCTACTCAGTATTCATTTACGATTTTTTTTTATCTTGCCGACATTTCCGCTCATTTTTCTTTGGGTACAATTCGTAAGAATGGCAGACGACAATGACGATATGCTGTACAATTATCCGGGTGGGAAAGCAAAATCTAAAGTCTGGCTCTTTTTTGCATTTAGAAAAATCAAACCAGGACCTCCAACCAAAGAAAACCTTGACATAAGCAAGGCGTATTGTTGCCTAAAAATGCAAAAAGGCTTACGCAAAATAGGTATACAGTAACTAGATCACAGGTGATGAGCAAGAAGAGATGTAGAATGAACCCATATCTCATTGACCAGACAATATTTCTAAACAAACATTTACTAGTAGATTCATACTGGTGACTTTGAAATTTCTGATGTATACATTTCAGTTTAATGTTTTTTTTCTTTTTAACTTAAAAATATATAAAAAAAAATGTTTTATGTTTGTTAGTTTCCTGAAAAATGAATATGTAAGTTCTATTGTTTGGTTTATATATTCAATTCAGCTTACATAGACGAAGTGATACCCATTACCTTCAAGTATATCACTAGCAACCACTGCTCTATAATATCCGATTATAGCCGATGTCTAATCGGTTGATGGTCTCCGATTGTAACCGATTATCGATGGTAAAATTCAACCGATTGCCCATCACTAGTAGCAGCACCTGCATACTCTTGAAGTGAACCCAGCTTCTTGTAACGCACATCCGGTGCCTTTTCATCCATTTCTGGTACATTTCTTTATATCTCACTTTTGACTTTTATAAAGTTGAGTGATCTTGTAGCTCTAATCCAAGCAGGTCTGTCTCCAGCTGGGTGGGACTTGCCTAGTGCACAGGCAAGTTGTCCTGAAGGTGTCCTAAAAATAACCCTGTCTATATCCATGTCTGACCTCTTCTTGCACCATGTCCAGTCCTATATAAAACATGCTAGCTAACATAACGCTGAGGGAAATTAATGATGTAATGACATTGAACTACAGTATTAAGTTGGAGCTGTTACCAACATAATAGAACAAAGGTAACAAGAACAAGAGCTGTCACAGAGACAGCGCGCTCGACTATTCCGCGGCTTTTCAGTGTAAGGATTGAAAAGTTTTGGCGAAACATGCATGGATCACTGTTAGATTAGATTTCAATGCAATACATGATGTGCTGAGATATTAACATAAATGTGGTTACATGGAAAATTTTAACCAGAATTTTTAAGTCTAATAATAAAGGGCCATTATTTGCAAAATACAGTTATCTAACTTGGTTATTCAATTACGTTGGGTGGTTGAATACCATTGTATAAAGTCTCAATGCAATATATCAAGTAGTTGCTGAGATATTATCCTATGTGTGCTAACATGCAAGACCTTAACCAGAATTTCTAAGTCTCATAATAAAGGGGCAAAAACTATATAATATGAAAGATAGAGTTATCTTACTTGATTAAAGAAGAAAGTTAAATGGTCGGGAGTCTGTGTGTAAAGTTTCAATGCCATACATGATGTATTCACTGAGGTATTGACTTAAAAGTGGTTACATGCAAAACCTTAACCAGAATTTTTATGTTGAATAAAAAAGGGCCATTATTTGAATTTAATGCAAACTAGAGTTATCTAACTTGGTACATTAAGTAGGTTGGATGGTTGAGTACCATTGTATTAGGTCTCAATGCAATACCTTAAGTAGCTGCTGAGATATTAACCTATGTGTGCTTGCATGCAAATCCTTAACCAGAATTTCTAAGTCGAATAATAAAGGCCTATTATTTGCATTAAATGCAACTAAGAGTTATCTAACTTTGTTAATTAAGTAGGTTGGATGGTTGAGTACCATTGTATAAAGTCTCAATGCAATACTTCAAGTAGTTGCTGAGATATTAACCTATGTGTGCTTGCATGCAAAACCTTAACCAAGGTGTGACGCCAACGCCGACGGCGATGCTTGAGGGAGTAGTATAGCTCTCCATATTCTTCAAATAGTTGAGCTAAAAATGGTTCAAAAACACTTAATACATATACAGATAATAAATTTTATCAAAATGAGCCAAAAAGAAACTACTTTATCTAAAAAGTAGTTAAAAGTATCGCCAGGCAAAGACCAAGGCTACCAAAAAAATTAGGAGCCAAAATCAAACGAAATGATTCTAAAATAACTGAAAACATTTAGACCAATATCACTAACATTTAGTCAGCAAACCAATATTTAAAACAATATTTTTTTATAGACAGTGGCTACCAGCAAAAACAATCAATACATAAATACAAATGGTTAAAAAACTTCATATTAAGACCATTGTTGCCAGCAAAAAGAGCTAACAAGAGCACTGCAGTGCAAACACCAACGCTTGTCTGTTCTTTTTAGTCAATAAGGGGCATAACTGGACAATTATTAAAGCAAGAGTAATTATGCCCTGCTACATGTGTGCACATTTTCACAGGTAATATGAAAACAAGGTTTTATGTTAATATCATAAATGGTTATAAATGGTTATTAAATTAGGGTATTTTAAGTATATTTTTGCATGATTTTTTCACACTATCAAGGGGAATAACTTGATAATCAATACAATTCAAGGTAGTGGCCTTTGCTACAAAAGTGCATTTTTTATGAAGTAACATGTGCACAAAGTTTCATGTTAATATATGATTGTTTATAAAGTTATGGCCAAGTTAAAGTTTGTGCACAAAATTACCTGAACTGTGACAAGAAAACATAGGTCCTACAGTTTGAGGTCATCAGGAAATATGAAGTCATCAGTTTCCTGTGACTAATTATACAATGTGACGCACATTGTGTGACATATCTATTAATGTAAATGGAACTTTAAAAGTTGTTTACGCTGCTTTTCATGAATTATAAAAGTTTTATTGACATGATTTTAACATTGACAATAGGACCCATTTCTATTTGATGTGGTTTACGTATACATTGAACAATTATTGAAGACAGTTCAGTTATAAACCAAATTGTTTTAACTTTAATGATTACATGTACATCAACAAATCCTGCTTAAACAGGGTTCGAATTTAGACTCGCATACTCGCAAAATGCGAGCGATATTTGGAAATTGCGAGTGACTTTTATTCAAGCTCGCAAAATTCTGCGAGTGGCTTTTTCTAGACCACAAAATGTTAAAAGGAAAGTAGAATAAACATGAACTTAATTCCGCTATGTAGTCGAGTGTGAACAGCCTATAAGTGGCATGTTTACACTACCGGTATAAAGAAGACAGTACGGAGTCACGCTCTAGTAGGTTTTCAAAAATAGAACAAATACGGAAAAGGCCGAGTTTTATCTCGAATCTTTCCGGGATGCTCCGAGGCGTGCATAATACAAAGTAAATACGAATGACGTAATCACCTAGCTCAATCATTGGCTAAATTTAGCGCTTTTGCGCACTATATGTAAACCCCATCATCCTTTGAATACATTTCCGCCCAACTGTCAAATTGAATAGACTTCGTTGATCGATATAGTTCATGGTCCAAAGTATCCACGCTACATTTACTGTTGCTTTTTTATTTTAAATATATTTTATTTTATTGTTTTTAATACTTACAAGCTTAATGAAATCTGTAGCGTGCTTGTCGAATGGGTATTAAATTACCCGATGGCGAGGGTAAATATACAAAGTGAACAATGTCAAATTATTGGACAGCTTTGTTATCAAAAAGCTGCCAGCATCAGACGAGTCTTTCCATACCCCCCAAATAGAATAAGCCATCAACAAGTTCTAGTAGTCGAGTCACTTTTAAATATTCATAATATGTCTTAGGTGTTAATTTCTACTTTAATTAGACAATATTATAAGGGAATAAAGCAAATAATAAAATTGCAAGTTGATTTGTCATTTTGCGAGTTGCCTCAAAATGCACTCGCAAAATTTTGCGAGTGTTCCTCAAAGTTAAATTCGAACCCTGTTAAATTCATAATGTTTCAAATTGCATGTGAACTATAATTATATATAAACTAATGACTAAATGACAAAAAGTTTTGTGGTAAAACCCGAAGAAAAATATTTGATATTGAATATGTCTCAAGATTAAAATGGAGGAAACAATTTAGATATTTGTTCAGAGCTGGCAAGAAACGGCATGTGACTATACTTTTCATGAATTCACCATTAAACAAGACCACATCAATTATTCAGCTGGGCAACCCAGACCGGTAACTCCAATTTGAAGTGAATTATATTAGTACAGCTAAAGCATCAGATCCCTGCTGTTATTTCTGTTAGGAGTTATTTTTGTTGGCAGTAATTGGTGCATGTTTTTATATCTTTGAGTCAGGGCAAATTGGTGTTGGCTGAAAAATGGTCTCTGTGTTTATATCCGGAAGGACAGAACCAAGTGTTGCTGTTGACAAACACCAGGTTCCTGTGGTCAATTCTTGAGAGACAAAAGTAAAGGTAGACATAGCAGCTGTGTCTATAGTTATATCTGGAAAACAGTAAATAATTCCTGGCTAACAAATGGTGTGTGTGGTTATACCAAAAAGGAAAATGGAACTTGCTGTTGGTGGCTTCAGGTGTCTTCAATGGCAGAGTAAATTGTTGTTGAAAGACAGGAGGGTTTTGGTTATATTTGAGACAAAAGACTTAACTGTCTTTGAGCAGGCATAAGGTGTGCTTTAATCTAGACAGATGAAGTAAACTGCTGTTGGCTGTCATCAGGTACCTAAATATATCTCAACGGACTGTCAGTTAATTGATAGTGACAGACTTCAAGTTCCTATGGTTTTTAAGATCTTGAAAGACTGAGTAAATAGTTTGCTGGCATCAGGTTCTTATGATTATATATTTAAGGTGGAAGGATTGAGTAAATTGTTGTATCTTTAAGGAGTGATTAAATTGTTGTTTTAAGGCTTCATGTTCCTATGGTTATTTATAATGCTCTTAAAGGACTGAGTAAATTGTTCGGGGGCATCAGGTTCTTATGATTATATATTTCACGTGGAAGGATTGAGTAAATTGTTGTTGGCAGGCAACAGGTACCTATGGTTATATATTGAAGGACTGAGTAAATTGTTCTTGGCAGGCAACAAGTTCCTATGGCTATATATTGAAGGACTGAGAAAATTGTTTAAGGTGGGCATCAGATTCCTATGGTTATTATGATCTTGACTTGAAGGACTGACGTAATTGTTGTTGGCAAGCATCAGGTTCTTATGGTTATATCTTGAAGGACTGACTGAATTGTTGGTGTGCATTAGGTTCCTATGGTTATCATAATTTTAAAAGGACTGAGTAAAGCTGTGTGCTGGCATAAGGTCCCTACGGTTATATCTTAAAAGACTGAGTAAATTGTTGTTGGCCAGCATCAGGTTCTTAAGATAATATCATGAAGGACTGAGTAAATTGTTGTTGGCCAGCATCAGGTTCTTAAGATAATATCATGAAGAACTGAGTAAATTGTTGTTGCCAGGAATCATGTTTCTATGGTAATTATGGTCTTGAAGGCCTGAGTAATGGTTGTTGCCAGGTACCCAATTTCTACCGTTATTATGGTCTTCAATGACTGAGTGAATTGTTGTTTAGGGCATCAGGTTCTTATGGTTATATATCAAAGGACTGAGTGAATTTGTGTTTAGGGCATCAGGTTTTTATGGTTATATATCAAAGGACTGAGTGAATTTGTGTTTAGGGCATCAGGTTTTTATGGTTATATAACAAAGGACTGAGTGAATTTGTGTTAAGGGCATCAGGTTTTTATGGTTATATAACAAAGGACTGAGTGAATTGTTGTTTAGGGCATCAGGTTCTTATAGTTATATATCAAAGGACTGAGTGAATTTGTGTTTAGGGCATCAGGTTTTTATGGTTATATATCAAAGGACTGAGTGAATTGGTGTTTTAAGGGAATCAGGTTTTTATGGTTATATATCAAAGGACTGAGTGAATTGGTGTTTAGGGCATCAGGTTTTTATGGTTATATATCAAAGGACTGAGTGAATTGGTGTTTTAAGGGAATCAGGTTTTTATGGTTATATATCAAAGGACTGAGTGAATTGTTGTTTAGGGCATCAGGTTTTTATGGTTATATAACAAAGGACTGAGTGAATTGGTGTTTTAAGGGAATCAGGTTTTTATGGTTATATATCAAAGGACTGAGTGAATTGGTGTTTAGGGCATCAGGTTTTTATGGTTATATAACAAAGGACTGAGTGAATTGGTGTTTAGGGCATCAGGTTTTTATGGTTATATATCAAAGGACTAAGTGAATTGGTGTTTTAAGGGAAACAGGTTTTTATGGTTATTTATCAAAGGACTCATTGAATTGGTGTTTTAAGGGAATCAGGTTTTTATGGTTATTTAACAAAGGACTGAGTAAATTGGTGTTTAGGGCATCAGGTTTTTATGGTTATATAACAAAGGACTGAGTGAATTTGTGTTTAGGGCATCAGGTTCTTATGGTTATATATCAAAGGACTGAGTGAATTGTTGTTTAGGGCATCAGGTTCTTATGGTTATGTATTATGGTTATGTAATAAAGGACTGAGTGATTTGTTCTTTAGGGCATAATGTTCTTATGGTTATATATTAAAGGCTTCAGTGAATTGTTGTTTAGGGCATCAGGTTCTTATGGTTATATATATTAAAGTTCTGAGTGAATTGTTGTTTGATGGCATCAGGTTCCGATATTGACATATTTATGTTAAAGAATAAGGTAATTATTTAATGGTGGCAGGCAACAGAGTTTCCTATGGTTACATCTTGATGGACAGAGTAAATTGCCATTGGGAGCATCAGGTTCATATGATGAAATCTTGAAGGACTGAGTAAATTGATGTTGGCAGACATATAGGTTTAGGTTTTATTAGAATAAGCAGAGTAAAGCGATACTGATAAGCATTTGGGAGGCCTGTGGTCATATCTCTTTTAACATGCATCATATTCCTGTGGTATCATGGGCATGGTCATAACTCAAATGACAGAAATGGTTGTTGGTGGACATAGTGTGTCTGTTATTACATATTGAAAGTCAGAGATAGTTTCTGTGAGACAAAGGCTGTCTGTGGTTATATCAGAGCTATTGGAGTAAATTGCAGAGGGCAAACATTGACTGCTTGAATTTAAATCTAAAAGGACAGAGTTTTAAATGACACTGGTGCCTGTGCTTTAAAGTGTTATAGGGAAATATGGGTGTCTGTGGTTATATTAAAAAAGCTAGTTTTCACTTTACTTGTAGACATACTTAATTTTCTGTGGTTATGTATGTAAGGACATTGAGTACTTGATGTAGTACCTTAAGGCTAGATAAAAGTGTTTGTGTGTGTTCATATGTGGTCATTAAATAAGTGTAATATTGGGAAGTTAAGGTTTTTGCATGACTTTTTCAACCTAGCATAGGGGCATAACTTGACAATTATAACAAGAGTGCAAACTGTCACATAATACGCACATCTTAATTTAAGGACATAGGTTGGTGATAAGAGGTTGAATGTTTAAGCAAACTTTAGACGAATGGACAATGAAAATACAGTTTTTTGGCAAATTCAAGGGTCAGAGATGTTATGCCAATACACATTCTGACCAAATATGGTGATGATTGGACAAAGGACTCTAAAATTATTGATCAAACAAGACTGATTTAAGGTAATTCAATAACACTCAAATGACTCGAGTAATGTTGCTGATTATCAAACTTGTCTGATATATTATGCCCATACACAAACCACTGACCCAACTTGATGATGATTGGACACAGGCTTCTACAGAGAGGGGGGGGGGGATAATATATAAATAATAAATAAGTTTAAACTAACTTACTTCTGTTTCATGAGTTAAGGCAAAACTTTATGTTAACCAGGGTTCTGTGCTCAGGGGTGGTTCATGTTGTTCTCGTGTTCATGTTGACCAAGGTTATGTGCTCAGGAGTGGTTCATGTTGTTCCCATGTTCATGTTTACCAAGGTTCTGTGCTCAGGGGTGGTTCATGTTGTTTCCGTGTTCATGTTGACCAAGGTTCTGTGCTTAGGCATGGTTCATGTTGTTCCCGTGTTCATGTTTACCAAGGTTCTGAGCTCAGGCGTGGTTCATGTTGTTCCCATGTTCACGTTGACCAGATCTCACTTAGGATTCATGCTGACCAGATCTTATTGGGGATTGTGTTGCCATGGCTCTATCAGTACTTCCAGAAGACTGCAATTTAATTTTAAATGGATAAACAAGATTCCTTATTTAGGTTTTCATGCAGAATAATTATATAGTGTTGCCATTTTTCAGACTTTCTTAACTTAAGGCCATATCATTTTTTAATTAAATGATTTTATGATTTCTGTGAAAATGAAATAAGAGTGGTCAAGAAATGTTTTATTTTTTATCAATCTGCTGCAGAGCTTGGAAATTTGGAGCAAAAGAAATAAACAAGAAACACCGTGATGCAACAAAACCAGGTTTTCAAAGATTGACGAAAAAACTTCAGGCTTTATTGTGAGATTCAGTTTCAATTTTTTTTCTATTTTTAGTAACAGTGCTCTGATAAGCTGTGAATGAGGTTTAACAAAACCAAGGCTGCATTTTATAGTGAATACATGACGATCATCTATGCTGCAAATTTGCCGTAAGTGACTCATTTTTTTTGTAAACTGTGACCTTGACCTTCAACAGATTGAAGCCCAAAAATATCCTGAGCAAGCTCACCACATGTCCTTAATATACACTGAGTTTTGTGTCCACATGATGAATAAAATTGTAGTTATTCACTGGAAACATAATTTCTATATTTGGATATGTTGACTGAAAGCAATCCCAAGCTAGATTTACACATGTTCTTAAAACACACAGAGTTTGGTGTCCATATGGTGAAAGAAATTGTAGTTATTCAATGGAATGGAAAAATTCTAGATTTAGTAACGGTGACCTTGACATTTGATGGAACAGACCAAAAAGCAATACCAAGGGAGCTCTCCACTTGTTCTTACAATAGTTCTGTGTCCATATAATGAAAGAAACAGTAGTTTTCACCGGAAACAAAAATTCTGTATTTATTAATGGTGATGGCTCCAAAAGCAATCCCAAGAAAACTCTACCCATGCATAAAATCCCCACCCCCCAAGTTCAAACTGCTGGTAAAATCCATGCCAAATGCCCCCACTACTGCAGGACATTCTAGGTTACTGGTAAGGCCCATTCCCCGGTATTTTTTACCCAAAACAAAACCACCACTCACTTGGAACTGCAGGTCACATGGAAGCCAAAAACATGGCCCATTTCCACCAGCTATTCCCAGTAAACCCCCGGACCTAGTGTGTGTGTGTGGGGGGGGGGGGGGGGGCGTGGTTACAATGAACTGGTGAATTACCAGAAAAACTTCAAAAATATCATTAAAAATAACACGAAAAGACCTACTTTTGTGTACCTATTTTCTTAGAATGCACGTGTATTTCGTTTGAACCTTAAAATCGGACGAAGGTAAATAAATATATGTACCTACATTGCAGCAATAAAACATAAAAGTCGTGTCCACAAAAATATTTAGCGTTTTAGCACATACTTCCTCCCTAACCCTTACTTTTAACTGTTGAATTAAAACTTTGTTTTGAATTTTCGACACCGGTTGTTGACAGGCGGCCTTCGCTCTGATTTTTAATTATCGAATTGACTTGTTCGTCTTGATCGTCTCATTCCGGTCGTCCTGATGCAATCCGGGATGGTCATGATATGGATCATCATCATCATCAGCAGCAGCAGCAGCAGCACCATAATCATCATCATCATCATCATCAACAACAAAAACATCATCCTCATCTGGGAGTAGCTAGGATGATATTGGTCCCAGTCATCTTCTACCAGATCAACAACTCCATACTACAACGTGTAGAAACCAACCCCTACCTCGGCATAACATTCTCCGAAGATATGAAGTGGAATAACCACATAACCAACATAGCAAAGAAGGCCAATTCAACCCTTGGATTTCTACGTCGCAACCTCCGGTACTGTCCAAAAGAATGCAGGAGGAACGCATACCTGGCTCTAGTTCGGTCCAAGCTCGAGTATGGCTGCGTCATTTGGGACCCCTACTCAACCAGTGACATCAACCGACTAGAGAAAATCCAGCGATCGGCAGCACGCTTCATCACTAGGGATTACCGCTCTCGACATGATGGTGCAGTCACAGAGATGCTGTCCCAACTAGACCTCCTCCCACTTCAAGAGAGACGTCGCCACCAGCGGTTGACCTTTCTGTACAAGATGGTGAAAGGGCACGTACCGGCCATCAATATTGAACACTATCTCACACCTTTGAGACCGAAACGAACAATTAGGGCTAAACGTTTTGAAAACTTTATCACCAAAAACATTGTGGAAAACTCAGTGAATAATAACAAACAGTGCTTTTCAAATATAGATAGTAGATCAGCCAATTTCAAGAACTCATTCTTCGTGAGAACTGTTCCAGAGTGGAATCAATTAAGTGACAGTGTGGTAGATTCATCAACCATAGATTGCTTCAAATCAGCTCTCTTACAGACAAATAAAAACTAATTTTATGCGCACACCCCCGTCAAGTGAAAGCCAGTATTGGTAGCGTTGACGTACCCATACAGATACAGACAGATACAGATATCATTAACCGATTATCTCCTTTAACAACTGTAAAATGGCCGTAAATTGGACAATTACACGCTCAATGTCTAGATTATAAGTCGGAGACCCAGCCGAGGCAAAAAAATAGTGATCCCGAATGGTCTGACGAACGGTTTTACACATTCAACATAACAAATCTGTTTTGAAAAAAAAATGAGAGGGGCATGCGTCGTGGGACCACTCCGATCCGGAGTCAGGTCATTTTGACCCAGTTTACAGTCTGGCCTGGTCCCTTACATTCCGCGTTGGTTTTTACACGCCTTGCATTTATATTATAATGTATGTAACAATAATCGACGCATCCATTTCCACCATGAGTTGTAGTGGTGGAAGTAACGTTGGTTTAGCGGTGGAATAACGCCGGTTTGTGGTGGTAATGTTAGTATACGTACAGTTAAGTATATGGCAAAAATATCTAGAACTGGCATGTAAATTACATGGAAACATTATAAACGTTTTCTCATACTCAGTATTTGTGTTTAATTATATGTTTAATTGATGATGCATGCATCGCAAGAACAAATACTCGACAGCAATTCCGGCGGAAGGATCGGATTCGCAAAGACGGAACTAGTGGTATTCTTTACAATATACCGGCACAAAACCATTGGATAACAATCAATTAAGAACAATTTCTAAAAAAAAACATAACACATAATTATATGGTATTGCACAGAAAAATTTCGAGAAAAATAAGTTTTCAGTAGAATGTTGAAATCTACGACCAGATTTAACATATTTTTCCCGACAATTATATGGTCTCGATTTGCCTTTGAATATCGTGATCGTTCTTGACGAATAAATTGACATGTTTTCCCCGGATGGTTGGGGAAATGGCGACAGTGTATAGTCATCAAAATATGTCTTTGGGATCAAGAATATATCCTATCCTTAAAAAAAATATTCTCGATTACATATATAAAGTTTCATACCTTCGGTCATGCCCCAATATTACAAAAATACTCAAGTCAAATCTCAACTCATTTTACCGCATAAAAGCGTAGTATGTTTTCAAAATCTTGCATGTTTTTATACTTCTTGAAAACAGACTTTTTTCTCTAAGAATGTGTTAAAAATATTGTCAAATTTTCGAAGAAAACTTATTCAAGAGCAAAAAAAAATAATTGCGTAAGGGCTAAAAAAACAAAGGAATTTAACTCAAATACATGTCTAGTTGTTGACAATGTTTCGCTTTAGAATCTTGACAAAAAGTTTTAATCAACATATTTTATGATAGAATGCATTTTTAATGGGTGTAAAACATATATCTTTATAATAACTTGATAAAATGAGTTTAGACTGTGATTGAGATTTGACTAAATGATTTTCGTGATATTGGGGCCAGCAGGTGTATTACACCACAAAACGGCGTTATTCCAGTCAGCGTCACTAACACCTTCTATTGTATCGATTGGAAACCTATAGATTTTGTTCCGTTCCGATATTTAGAAATTATATGTACAATAGGGAACAGGATTTAGTGCTCTACGTTACACGGAAGCTTGTGATAAACAACAGACTAAACAGAAGCGCGTACTTTTAAAATGATATGTTTTCCGGAAGGTTAAGAGCTTTTAGCCCTGTTCAATGATGCGTAAATGAGTCTAATTAAATTTTGCCATATCTGTCTTTTTTATCCAGTGAAAGATCATTATAGACAGACTATAAGTCACACTCAAGAGTCTTCAGTCACAATATTTTTAAGTACTGACTGACTAGTAACGGGGAAAAAATGTCCAAACATTAAAAAGAGTTTTACTGAATTACCGTTTTTGTTGCTAGATAACAGCTAACCGTTTGATCTTGTAAGGCTCCTTAAACTATTTAATTACAGTATATTTTCTATCTTCTGTGTTTATGACCTCTCTTTTATAATTTCAGGGAGCATATTATATCACTTTATCAGTAAAACTTTACCATATAATTTAAATCTATTTCAGTGCTTTTCAAAATTCAGAAGTAATTGCAGAAGGAAGTTGCTTTATGGACGCAGCTTTACCCGACCATGAGGCAACTACTACCCGAAACGTATCAAGGGTATTCAGATGATACCAAGAATGTATTGGGTTAAAATTTATAGAACAGTGATATTCTGTAAATTCATAGATCACCTTACAATTTAATAAACCAATAATACTTATATATGAAAACAATCAAAACTTACATGCACAATCGTAATTATATTTTAAGAACATACTTGAGCCTAAGACTAAAGTGTTCTTTTAACATTTTAGTTTATCAATCATTATAAATATTCAACAGCAGAAACGCCCAAAGCTGTCATCAGAGTGTAAGCAAAATCTAAGTCACAAGGACCTGTCTGTTGACGCATTTAACGCTTCCATGCATGCAAGTTCACAATCAGATCTGTCGCTGGACCAAGACTATGGTCACCACAGTGCGACAAGCAGCTGCCAGGCCTTCGAAGGCAGTGTAAGGTGCGCCAGTGTTGAGGAGTTGGCCATGGATCAAGGATCTCTTCTTGGAATGGGTTCTCAGGTGGACCAGGAGAGCACAGACAATGACAGTGGCTGTCTGCACGGGGAAAATGAGCTGGAAGACCTGCTGTATCACTTCAGTGAGTACATATGACTGGTGGACATCTTTTGTTCAGAGTAGTATTAGAAGCAGAAAAAATAAATTTGTTATACCTGTTATATCATTTCAAAGTAATTTGATATCATTTGATTGTGTCTAAACAGAGTTAGCTATTAACAGCTTATGTACTAAGTGTGTCATCCTTCATTGTTGTTCTATATGACAGGGCAGTTTTTTCGGCACCAGATTGATCAGGAGATGAGCATGATGCATGAGAGAATGTACATGATGCTTGAAAATCAACAGACACATGTGCGCCGCATTGTAAATACAGCCATCAGTGGTACATGGAACAACAGTCCACAGGTACATGTCTTGTATGCAGATCATTATCCATTACCAATGTCATCATACTTTGGTGGAAGCATTTGAACACTTGTTACAGGTATATAAACAAAAACCATAGCTCTTAACCAACATGAAAGCCTTTCCATATTTATGCCCCAACATAGAGTTGCTCTTGTCTGTCCGTCCATATGTACAGACATCCCAAAGCTTCAAAATTGTAAAGTTCATCTATATATGGAGAAAAGTGAATAAAAGCTTGCTCCTCTTACATTATTTTGTGGCTTTGCTTTTGTTATGTTACACTATTTTGTGACTTTGCTCTTTTCGCCTAACCTTTGAAATTGATTTTGATGGAAAATTATGGAAAATTACAGCCCTTTGATTAGGTATAGTTTTAAAAGTAATGTGTGTTGAGTACCTTTTAGAGGATTATTGGTACATGATATGCAAATAATAGTATAGGATTTTTTTTTATGCATACATTTTAACAAGAATCATGGCTGTTTTTTTTTCTCTATTAATAACATTGAGTGAGAAAATTGTGTGAATTGATTGCTTAGGTTAAATTTCATGGCACCGTGGGGGACAATTTTAGTTTTGCCTGTCTTGATTAGGCAAAAAGTGCAATACAGGGGTATTATTCAGTTCTAACTATAGCTCTAATTCGTTTGTATTGCCAACATAGCTTCCTGCCAGTGAGCCTGCAAACCAGAACTTTGCAGAGATATTTCAAGATGATGATCACAGTACAAAGGATGAGACAGACCAACAACAAAATTGTACGTACATCAAAATCATATAATTGATCTTCATATTTCTTTGTTCTCTTTCTGTAATAGAATTATAGCAGCATTCAAAGTGGACCCAAAACCAAGTGCACCCACTTTTTGTTTTCATTACCTCTCTTAGTCTAAATTCATCTATGTTATGTTTTCACATATTTCCTGACTTCAGTTTTATGCAGTTAAACAATCTACTGATAAATAGGATGTCCAAACCAGTTACCACATGCAATTTTGACCATTACCCTGGTACTTAAAAACTGTTCAAGTGTTAAGATATTCACATGAAACCTTGTAACTTTGTACACATTTTACCAGTGTTAATTCCCATAAAAATGTAATATGGCAATTGAATATGTCACCCTTGGAACTTTTGGAAAAAAATGCACAACATTATTTTAGTAGTCAGCTTCATGTTCTAGTCCTGTACAACCTTATTTGTTATTTGTGTAAATCGGCTTCATTTTCTAGATGTATACAACCTAATTTGTTACTTGTGTACATCAGCTTTTTGTTCTAGTTGTGTACAACCTCATTTCTTATTTGTGATTTGTGTACATCAGTTTCATTTCCTAGTCATGTACAAACTCATTTGTAATTTGTGTACATCAGCTTTTTGTTCTAGTCTTGTACAACCTTCTTTGTGATTTGTGTACATCAGCTTCATTTCCTAGTCATGTACAACCGTATTTCTTATCTATGTTACTATGTATATCAGCATCATGTTCGAGTCGTGTACAACTTTGTGTACATAAGTCATATTAAGCTTCATGTTCTGGTCATGTACAACCTAGTTTGTTATTTGTGTACATCAGCTTCATGTCCTTGTCGTGTACAACCTTATTTATTTGTGTACTTCAGCTAAATGTGCTTGTTGTTTACAACATCTTCATGTTTTCTTCTATATTTTATTAAGGTTTGACTGTTACCACAAGATACCCACAGATACCAGTAACCACCGCAAGCTGCACAAACCATGCACAGTAAGAGAATGCCTTCAGTACATTTCTTTCATTACAATTTTATATTATAATAACACTGCTTTTCAAGTGCTCTGAGCCAAGATACAAAGCCATTAAATTCACTAATGCTTCCATTGCATTCATTGAGTATTTGAACTCCAGAGGTTATCATCTGCGGTTATGAATACTTAAAATACAGTTTGTTCAATAAAACTTGACCTCCAGAAAGTTCATGGTATTAAGTATTGAAAAATTGAGAGCTTGCGTTTATACTTACCATACAATTACCAGTGTGTGTATAGTGTGCAGTCTTCACGGCTTACATATACCACCTTCAGTCTTTTACTAGAGTTTGATTGAGAGTTGAGTTTCATAAAACACTAAGAAAATCTTTTCACAAAACCGCTGCCTGTCGAGCACTGTCAAAACGTTAATTTGGAAACAGGTTTGTCAAAGTGTTTGAAGAAACTAATCAACTTATCAAACTCTGGTAATTAAACAAAGGCGGGGCTTTTTGAGCAGCATCTACTGCCCTTTGTTTCATTTAAAATGGTGAAGAAAAAGAAGTTATTTTAGTTTCAAATCATCATTTGAAGCAAAATGTTGCCTTCCAATGTAGCATCAATTTATGACGTAATTCATCACTCTGTATACACACACTGATTTCTAGAGCATGTTACCTTTCAGACCAAGTCAAGAGCAAGATCTTCTAGGACTGTTGTCTGCCTCCTGTTCAGTGAGCTCATTGCTGGCAAAGCCTCAGTTTCGGTCCTAGCCTAAAGCCAACCACAGTTCAATATGTTGTCTGAGCACACAGAAACATTTCCTGCAAATACTTGCTGCCCTTGCTTTGATGGCTTTTGAAGTTATGCACATGTTAATTTATTGATAGAAGATGAATATGACTGGTGTTGATATTCTTCCAACCATGAAGCAAAATATGTAGTTGTTTTAATGTCAACGAATGTATGCCCCCACAAGGGTTGCATATAGTCACAATGTCTGTTTGTCAAATCATGTCTCTCAGATATTACTTAATTAGCAATAAGATCTCAGACTTCACAAAATTGATGGGCCAACAAAGCTTACTTAACTTACTGATGTCATTAGATAATGCAACCACGTGCTATTATTTATTTACAAAATATAATCCCAGTATTTGTCAACTTATTATTCAAGTGACAACCGGTGACTGGTTTACTGTCAAGTATAATGGTAGGGTATGTTGTGACTTTTATTTGACAATTATTATGGAGATTTTTATCTCATTTATTAAAGATTAAATCCAAATGGCTAATCTATATAAAAGGCTTATCGACGCATTTGCTATGTTTCTGTGACAGCTCTTTATTTTGCCATTTTCCAGCTTTTCAGCTAACCACTTGGTCTTGTTTACTATATATCTATATAGTTTTACTTTAACTGATATTAGCCTATTTTAATGTATGTTTAGAAGAAATATTCTAAAAGAATAAAATAAATGACAATACAGACAATGTATTTCTTAAGTTTTATTCCACCAAAACCTCACATTGTGTCAACACTAGACAAACTGAAAGTATAATATATTTATAAATCAATAATTTATTTTATAAAGTTAAACAGTACATATTCATATTATTAGCTCATAAAACATCAACACCACAACTATTTTGACATCATATTATATGTTTAAAATGACTATTAAAGGAAAAAATGAGTGCATGGTATACTCGTTTCTTTTTTATTCCAAATGAATTATCTATCATCCTGACCCAAAGAATAACAAGAGATGTTAGTGAAACATTTATGCCCCCTTGGGAGCCAAATTGTTAGTAGGATTTGGACACTTAAATAAAATATGGACAATCAGAAAACCTTTTTTCAGCTAACAGTCACACTGACCTTGACCTTTGACCCACTGACCTCAAAATCAATAGGGTTCATCTGCTGGTCATGACCAATAAGCCTACCTAGTATGAGGTCCCTGGGTCAAAGCGTTCTCAAGTTATTGATCGGAAACCGTTTTTCATGTTAAGGTCACACTGACCTTGACCTTTGACCCACTGACCTCAAAATCAATAGGGTTCATCTGCTGGTCATGACCAATACACCTACCAAGTATGAGGTTCCTGGGTCAAAGCGTTCTCAAGTTATTGATCGGAAACCGTTTTTCATGTAAAGGTCACACTGACCTTGACCTTTGACCCACTGACCTCAATATCTATAGGGTTCATCTGCTGGTGATGACCAATACACATACCAAGTATGAGGTCCCTCGGTCAAAGCGTTCTCAAGTTATTGATCGGAAACCATTTGGTATTCCGACCGACCGACAGACAGACAGACCGACCGACCGACCGACCGACATGTGCAAAACAATATACCCCACTTTTTTCAAAAGGGGGCATAATAAATTGAACTTTAACGATGAAAAAACATTAAGAGTTCCAATGTACATAACAGAAAGTTTTTCAAACTGATGCATAATGTATCATTAAAGTTTTTACAATGATTTTTTTCAGAGATGCCCAAACCAATCAATTAACCACTTGTATACAATTGGCTGAAAAAGTAGAACCATACAGTTGAAATGTGATTGATGATTTATCCCCTCAGAGAGGTCACATACAAGTTTACAAGAGTGTGTGTGTACTCCTCCATATCTATCACTTAAAGAATTCTCACTGAAGTAAATAACTGTGTGCCCCTACTCCATGTTGACCACTTTGTTTGCCTTCTGGGACAGATTGATCTTGTCTCCCATACTTAACGCCATCCCCTGAAACAGACAGTATGGCTTAATAAACAGCTGTCCTCTAACGGTGATGTTCACTCTAGATTAGCTGAAATATCTCGAATTAATGTACAAGTATGATGCATCCCAATATGATCTTTTGATTTTTTACACATTGTGATAAAAATTAAGGCAAGCAAACAGATCCATTTATGGCAACACCAAAAGCAACAGTGCCACAGAGCTAACGCTCTTCTAGAGAGGCATAACTCAACATTCATTTAAGCCCTAGTTATGGGCCTTGCTGAACATGTGGGTAGATCCGTTGTCAAGCAGGGTACCAAGTCACATTCAAATGTTTTGGTTGCACACCAATGACCACGCCAACGACACCAAGGGTATGACAACATCTCAATCTTTTTCTTCAAAAACAAACAAGGTGATCACCACAAATTTAATTTTCATCACTATATGAATTTTATCACATACAACTAATAATATTACTATTTCAAGATATTTTACTACCACAGCTCAGCTAAATGAATCATGATATTTATATTTTGATCTTTAATGAACCATAACCAATATATAGAGGGGGTATACCTGGCTCTTGGCCCGAATGCGGATGTGTCCCTGTACCGGAGCTTCATTGGACAGATGTGCTGGCTTCTCAATGCTCAGATTGGCCAGAACATCCTCACCAAAGATGGACTTTGCATACAGGTTGGCTGCCATGAAGCCACAGTCGCCTTGTAGAGCCTGCATGGAAATCAGACATTGAAAATGTGACAAAAACAAATCATACAGCTATCTTCATATAAGCAACCCTGGATTGGGTTAATTTATTCTTCAAAAGCAAGCATTGTTAATTAAACTTGTTCTACCTTATCTGCAATATGCTGAAGGTTTGAAATAAAGTCTAATCTAAATCAATGAAGGTATGCTAAGTTGCTATTAAGGAGTTCAAGCATAGGAATCGAAAAACAGATAATGCAAAGAAGTAAAAGCCCACCTTCTCTGGAGTAAGGCATCTCATGTTGGTGCACTTGATGACGTGGGCAAGGAACTCCTTCAGGTCGTGAATGTTTGTGTTCACTGCCACCTTGTTCTCCCATTCAAACTCCGCCCACATCTGCCGGAACTCGGAGTCGTTGCAGGTTGCTGGCACGATGTAATCCATGATGTCGATATGGATGTCATTTAAGACGACTACATTCCTGTCACTAGCTGCACCAGTCACATCATACACTATGAAAGAACCAGTATATACAATGTACAACCAAATCATGTATAAGCAAGCGTAATTAAAATAATTAACAGTCTAAGTTTGAATGCATACATTATATACGGTATATTTATGTGCTACAATGATCAAGTTCACATTCTTTTTGAAATAAGAATACATCTTTAGAAATTGTTTTGTTACTTTATGATAACATCATCAAACATTACTACCAGAAAATAACACATCGGACCATTTAATATAAAACACTTGTTTACCAATATTTCCAAAGATAATTCCATTCTCGGTTGAGGCGACCTTGACATTGGCCTTGATGTTACAGAAGTCATGCGGGGCCATCGTCAGTGGCATAGGTTTCTCAACCAACTTTAGGTCACCTGCAAGAAAGCAGTTTTCCATGATAAGTATGTTCGCCAATCCATTACTGGCGAAAATAGTCAATAGTCACAAGTTTCAAAATAATTCCAAAAGAAGACTTATTTTCAGGTTTGCTCAAAAGAATATTTAAACATGACTTTTAAGTGATATACTTTATGATTTTTAGTTAAGATTTCGATAAAACTTAATAATTTGAAGTGCCTACCTAGAATATTTATAATAATAAGTTATTTTCCTTTTTTCTAGCCATATTGATAGTATACCTCAATTAATGCCAATTGATATGATAATTATGGTTGCCCAGTTAACATTGTCTTAGACAATAGTCATACATTTTTATAGAATTCTTAATGTAGAGTTTGATTCTATCGGAAAGAGATATCCATAAAGGATAATTTTCTTTTTATAAACATGAAGATTACCTAGGGTAGCCAGCTCAACAGTAAGGTTCTGCAGCGTGTCTGATGTCTGATTCACCACAAGCACATCAAGGACAATGTCAAACTGGTTCACGTTCACATACGCCTCTGCGTATACCGGGTCAGAGAAACCAGTCAGCTGGGTCACCTGTTGAAACACAGTATAGCTTAGTAAGAGACATCAGGGTGGGAATTTTAAATATGACCTATTACTTGACTTCATGCTAAGAAAGATATGACTTTTAAGCTAATAATGGTATATGTATACTACTACAAGTTTTGATTTTCATTCTAGGCACTTTCTCACATATGAAAAACTTTGTTAATCAAGACTGCATATACTATGGTCCACAGTGTTACGGTAAAATAGATTTAGTAAAATCCTTTAATGCTTTGAGATGAAGGCTAATAAATGAGTACAACTTTTAGTCAATACCTTGTTCAGTTTGGTTGAACCAAGAGGATCTTTCTCTTTCTTGTTCGTCATTCCAAGGGCCTGGGATAGAGTCAGCTCAAACATGTTCTGGAAGAAATTTCATGACAATTGACAGGCTGAAATGGTTGCGTAACAATACCAAAGTTTGGGATTAATCCAAACATACCATATTCATTTAGTTTGATGAAATGCATAGATGAATGTCCAATGTACAAAAATCACATCAGTTCCTTGTTTTAGTCTAATTAAATGATTATGTATTTCCTTGTTTTACACTAGTGTTATATAACTAGTTGCAATTTAATACCAAATTTTACAAAACTTGTTACAACACCATCCCCTTATGTCTGCCATGCATTGCAGGTAACAATAATATATTGGGTTGAGTTTGAACTGTACAACTGAATCTTACTTTTATAACTTTGATACAATTCCAGACAAACACGTGTCAATACTTCATTTTTTTAGATACTACACAACCAACATACCTCTGTGGCTCCCATCTCATTCTTGTTGATAAGCTGGGCAAAAGAAATAGGATCATCAGCCTGCACCTTCACCACAGTCTTCTCCATGGCCTGCAGGGTAGAAATACTCCATACATGTCATATCTACCATTACACAGGAACGTCAGGGCAAACCAAATCATCAGTAACAAGATGGGAATTACTATGAACTTCAGTGATTATTCTAAAGTAAAAGGTCAAGAACAGAAACAAAGAATAAATAATATTTACTTCTTTTCCAGTCTCCATTCTCCTACAAAGATTTTTGTTTAGACTGCAAAAATGACATGTAGCTGGCACAAAAATCTCTTATTAATAAAGACGAACAATGATTTTTTTCAATTTTTTTTTAAATTTTAATTCTTCTCTAAAATCAATTGCTACAGCACGCCTGCAACTGCTTCACATGCCAGTACCTGTTGCGCCTCCTTCTCCTCGGCCATCTTGGCAGCCAGCATGAGGGAGACAGAGTTACGTGATGCCGCATTGAAGATCTCCGTCATCAGTGGGCTCTGCTCGGACAACACACGCAGGCATGTCGCTATACGATCCACATCATCATCTGTGATTGGCTGAAATACACAGAGGCCAAGACTAAATGCTATGTAGTAATAGTACTATATTGCAGAAAAATATAACTAAATGCAGTGCTATCAGGGAGAACTGTAAATGAGTGTAGTCAGTGAAATTCAACTTTTCCTTAAAAATTCAATTATTGTCCTATACATGTTCTTCTATATTATTTCTGCTTTGAGGTAATATAAATAATACAACAGTATTTTCAAACAAGCTTTTCAATTTGCTATCAGCCATCTTATTTCATGTGCTTATTTGTCCTTCTGGTTTTAAATGGACAATTTTAACTAGGGGTATCAAAACACAGTATAGCCAACTTACCTTGGTTGGGATTCCAGATTTCCCCAAGTGCAGAACAGTGGCCATTATGAACATTGATTCAGCAAGGAAAGCCTGAAATCAAACACAAAAATAAAAAAAAACTCTGCAAAAAATAACTTATATTTACTGAACAAACCTTGTTTTTTTCTTCTTTTTTTGTTTGGGGGGGGGGGGGGGGCCTTTAATGCTAGAATAAATTTATATGATAAGCAATACATAGAGGATATTTATTGATTTCAGTGTATGTTCGTCTTTTATTTGAATGTAAAAAAAACAACATATTTTCACGAATGGAGAAGTGAAATAAAATACGATCTTACACTAAAATCAATGAACAAATTTTGTTTCTTTCATGCTTAGTTTTGGTGATATGAGTGATATCTTATTATGAATGAGGCCATATGTTGGCCCCATTTTAGAAAGTGAAAAGACACTGCCATACTGTTGTATGTTGTTACCTGACAAGGACAAGGCACACACACATTATCTTGTAGTTCATCAAAATCTTATTGAAATCTCCAGGATAATTACATTAGAAGTGACCATGTCTAACTTACATTTTGCTTCTTGACGTCATTTGTCAGGCGGACATATTTCAGAGCCAGCTTTGTAAGGGAGGTGGCAAGGGCCGCACCTACGAAGAAATCCCCATCCATCAGGTATTGTCGCAGTGGTGGACTGTAATGTTTCATAAACATCAGTGTCATTTCAACATATTTTCCTGTCTATTTTTCAAAAAATGATCTATAATTTAAAGGTTTTTTTCCGGAATTGTTATTAAAATATTTATCACTGTTTATAAAAGCTCCTATACAACATTGTGTGTTGTCCGATCTACTTTCTTCTGATCTACAGCTGGCAAACAATCATATCTGTTATTAAATCACCGGAAAAAAATAAAACATACTTTTCCTCCTTTTTTGTTGAAGACACAGTGCTGAACGCACTCTGAGTGGCGTATGTTCCATCTGCTGTAACCAGTCGCTGGATGTTGCCACCTGACATCATGTCTGAAACAGAGGCCATTATGGTATTAAACTGCTCTTGTATAAGAATATAGGGTTAAGGGTTGGGAATTTATGAAATCTGAAATCAGCAGATTAAGTCTCCTACCAGGTGCCACTAAACCGGGTTTATGTTTTAACTTTTTGCTACTGAGCTTGTTTCTGTAGCTTTTTGCATAAATATCTTATAAATTGTATGAAAAGTTTTTAATGAGAATATTGAGTGAGATTATCTACTGAAACTCATCAAGATCATGTTCCCCAAGTACACACAATTTAATGATCAGAATAGAATGTAACAACATGTATACATATGAACATCACCTACCATCCTCCTTGACATCTCCTGCAGCCTTCTTCAGCTCATCATCAACAATGGGGATCTGAAAACACAAACACATTGTCAACAAGTGAAACACAGTTAGGCAAAGATACCAAGAATAACTTACAATAATAATGAACATGGTAAAATTAAATTAATTATCATTTCGTCTACATCAATTTTCTTGCAATTTTTATCAAGGCTGTTGCACAAAAGCAATGACAAATCGCCAACAATGCCATACCGGTATATTCTTTGACAATACATCATTTATTTAAAAAAAAATATTACAAAAAATAAGTGTTGATGAAAGCACATTTATAATTTACAAAAATACTACACAAGTGTTAGAGATTTTAAAGAGAATACCAGCTTACCTCCCCCAGTGACTGCCGTACCAGGGTCATGACACTCTGAATGTCCTCTGACGTCACGCAGTACTCCCCTAGAATCCACAGGGCCGCTCGCTGTATCCTGCAAGAATAGAAGAGTACAATAGTGGCCAATGTCATGCAAGCAATTTAATTGGTCAACAATCATTATCAGATAAATATTGACCCATCAATAACCATAAGACCAACTTTAACCAACCAAAGAATTAACCAGTTTTATACGATTGGCTGCTGACGTAGAGTCAGGTTCACGAAGTGCTACATTTGTTACAAACTCATAACACTACAAGGTGACTGGGTGCACTTACTTCATGGCTTTAATGGTGGAAAAGACATCAAGGAGCCTGGCTGTAATGACGCCCCTCAGGGCCTCGAACCTGTGTATGGCCTCGCGTATAAATATGAGAACGTCCGCTGCTGCCGCCTCATTAGTGTCTCCCAGGAACTCGATCAGCTGGAAGACAATCCAAGCTTTATTCAGCATATAATGTAAACAGGGCTATGACTACCAACAAGAAGACAAACCATACAGACATACTAAAAAAGGTGTTACTTTTTAATATCACAACACTTTTTTTGAAAGTACCTCCTATTTTTTCTATATTCATAACGGAAATACTATGAAGTGTATTGTATTTACAAATTTTGAGAGTTTTTCTTCCAAAGCGAAATACCACAAGTGAGCAAGTATTCTATCCCGAACAGTGACTCACCACAGGTATGATGTTTGTTGCGATGTCGGGGAACTTAATGGAGAGTTGATGGAGCGTGCGCACAAGGAGCTGGCGGTACTTGCCCGTGTCCTCGTGCTCCACATTGTTCGTCTTCACCACCTCCTTCTTCAACACCAACACCATCTGAAATGAACAGATCAAAATGGTCAAGTTGTGGTGTACAATACAAATTCTAAGGGAAAATCATCAATTTAAATACATTTATCAAAGTCATGTAAGAATAGACTTCAATTTTATTAAAACATGTTCCAAATATATTAGGAATGCACAATTAACAATTTGGTCGACAGTTCAGCATCCAGGACCACTTTTTTTCATTTTGTTTCTATGACAACAAGTGTACGTACCTCCTCCACGGATCTTGAAGTGACAAGGTCAAGGGCCAGATTGAGGGTCTTCTTGCGCACCTCAAGGTCAGGGGCACTCAACACTCGCAGAATGTCCATCACCAGGTCCTGACAAAATACAACCATGCTTAAGAGAACGGCTTGTATCAAATAAGGCAGTGTGTGCACGATTTAATTTTCATTATAACATTTTATTTCAAAATTTGCTACTGTTAGAGTAAATAAGAACTATATTGTTTTTAGGGGATAGTGAATTTTATATTTTGTTTGCATGTCAAGTACCTGGAGGGTTTTCTCATGTGCCTGCACTTCTTTCAGTGCCACTAGTCGGTCAAGGACGATAAGTTTGACATTGTTGTCACTTTCCTTTACCACAAGCTCAATGTAGCAGCTCGCAGCAGCCTGAAATAGATGAAATAAATATAATGGAGGAACTTTGATATTTACTAAGTGTTAGCTATTATCAAATGTGCAATTGAATCAATAATTCAATGGTTTTATTTTTAACTTTTTGGCTAACATGGATCAAGCACTTCTATAAAGAATAGAATAAAAATGTAGATAAACTTAATGAAGAAGTCAAAAATATACATTAAAGCAAAGTAGTAAAAGCTACTTGTAATTTACCTTGATGGCGGTAGGTGCGCTGGAGAGGGTAACAAGGGTACCAGCTGCCTCATAGCGCACAGCTGGGCTGGAAGAGTTGAGGAGGTTGTAGATACAGCGGATAAACCTTGCACGCTCGGACGGATTGGCATGACACACCTGTAGGAGTAAATAAAAGAAACATGACTGAACTTCAGCAGGTGACAATGTGATGATTCATTAATGTTTTATCTGTGACTCTAATGACAGTAGGTTAAAGGTTACTTTCACTTTCCATATAGATCTACAAGAATACATCAAAAACCTGCAGTCAGGAAGTGATATTGATTTTCTTATTGAAAAAAAGAAGACTGAGTACTAACCTTGTAGATGAGTTCCACAATGACTAGTTGAAGGATGTCTCCAAATGAGGTCACCTGGTCAATACAGCTACTCAGGTAGTTCAGTGCTCGCTCCTGATGGGATATACATGTACAATTATATACATAAACAGAGCTCTAAACCATATTCTTTAAAACAAAACACATTTAATGGAAGGATAAAAAACTGACCTTTATTAACCTTCCGGTATAAAATGTTTGCCATATATATCTATTGCATTTAACATTGCCACATAACACACATCTTAAAAAACAAGAGTAACATATCATACATCTGATTATATGCTGTTTTTTACACCCTATACACACCTGGTCAGCGTGTATGAGCATCATGAAGGCATTCCTCTTACAAGACATATCCTGTTCACCCTCCAGGTACTCCGCTATCAGCTCAGGGGCATCCGAGATCAGGAAGTCAAAATTCCTGAAAAGGTGGGCAATGCACAATGAAGCAACTAACTTTGTTTATCTCAAGTATGAACATAATAACATATTCTTCAACTCACTTCAACCTTTTCTTAACAATTTCCTCTTTAACTTAAAGCCCATTTGTCTAAGCCCATTTGCCTAAAACGAACGTGTCAGAGGTTACCCAGTCCCCTACTTAATGATTCCTGAGCTGCTGTAATTACTCACCTGAAGATGGTATAGATGGCCAGGACTGCGTTACGGCGCACATATGAGTGCCGGTGTTTGAGGCACTGACGGATGGAGGGCATCAGAGGCTCCAACAATTCTGGCTCTTTCAGCTTACACAGGAAACGTAGAGTCGAGCCCTGGATGAACTCATTTGGGTGCTGAAGGTCCTATGGGTCAATTAAAACAACTGTTATTCTCTTTACCTAGCCAATAGACTAAATTGGACATACAGAGTGTCTTTACCCTATTTTACTTCTTTGACAAGATGTATTTTGTAATACCAATTGCACCATAGATAGTATATCCTTTATGTCTAAATTAGTGTATCTATTCAACTCCTCTCAGTAAATCTTGCCTTACCCTTCTGTATGCATCACAGACCAGGATCATCTCGTGCAACATCTTCCCATCGGGCGTGTACTTTGGCACTATCTCCCAGAAGATGAGCAGCAATTTCTTGATCATATGGTCTTGAGATGGCATTACAAACCGGATAATGGTCATGAGGAGAGAGGGCATCTTTTCACCATTCAATAGCAACTGAATGGTCTTCTTTAAAGCCTCAGTCTTAGCTTTAGTGTCTCCCTTTTCTGTAAAATACAATAAGAGTGGTTGTGCATAAACTTTACAATATGATTAAACATATTTAATTTTTGAAACTTCAAATTCAAGTGATTTAGTAAATATGGACCCAGAACTTACTGTAGCACATATACATATATATCTGTCTTACAAATCACAATGTTTTGTTAATCTTTATTTATTTTCTGTTCTACACAAAACATTCAACATTGAATAGATTTTGATAGGGGTTGAGGCATTTAATTTTCTTTTAAATTTTAAGACAGCTTTTGATCAGTTATCAAGTATAAATCATATCTTTAAAATGAGCTAATTAAAATAAAAAAAACTGGTACATGTAGTTGAAAATGGATTATTACAGATTCTCAGACATACCAAGGTCTGTACGCAGCTGTAACTCTGTTGGAGGTTCTGCATCTGAGGGGATGTTGATCAGTGTGTAGCATGCTTGCTCTGCTAAGGTCGTCATTTTCTCTGTAAAAATAAGATAACCTATTGCACTGCAGTTAGAGGAAAGGGGAAGAGGAAAAATATCAACTTCTGGAGAAAGCAAAATTGTTGTTAGTTATAATTAATTGTAATAATATCCAGTTATTTCTTATCCAGTGCAGGCTCAATCAACACATTATTATTCTTTCATCATCATCATGCGAAGTGAACCTGCATATGGTAACAGAGTATGATGTTTTATTATTGGTTCCAGGTAATAACTGTCTGAATAAAGTGACTGAAGGGTATAACAGTGAGTGACCAAACCAAAGGCTACAAAATGACCTCAAAGTAAGAGATATAAAAAGACAAGGTTGCAAAATGATTTCAACCCTTCTGCCAAGAACAAATATCGCAAAAAAGATTCCTGACATCTATTTTTATATATTTACACCTCAACTTCCATTCCTTAAATGAACTGCCTTTCGGCCATTGCGGTTATCATCCGATGAACGCAACATCCTCGGATATGTTCGGATTGCAATTCATTGCATAACAATATACATGAAAATTGTTCATCTTGTTATTGTTTGTATTGTCTCAGCAAGTCCCGTAAAATATAAATCAACATTTTAGAAAGTGTTAATTTATGAACATATGTTAAATGTATTGTTGTCATAAGTGTTTCAATTTTACGTTGATTTCACAGTGATTTCAAGTGGTATATCTGTTCCTGCGTTATTGTGACATCATTTGATAATGTTTCCGGTTAAATTGGGGTCAATCCATTTACAGAATGTGAAGGATTACCGAAAGGTTTCTTAAATGAAATTAAGTATTGTTTTAACAATTCTTGAATGAAATAATGTACTATTGGTGTAAATATATAATATTGCGTGTTTGATGTCATTATCAGGATATGAACACAATTGGGCTGGTCAAAGTACGCATTGATGCATGTGCACAGACAGAATGTAACCCTGGTTAGAGCTATCCAAGTGGACCAGTGTATCTTAATTGACAGTGTGTTACCACTAGACCACAACGCCACACAACCGACATCACATCAACTAACCAGCCTAGTGGTTAAAGCGTCTGCCTACAGAGGGGGAAGTCATGGGTTCTATCCCTGGTCGTGTAATACGGAAAGATGTTAAAAGTTGTACCCTGTGTATCGGTGCTTTACACCGTGCAGGTAAAACAACCAAGGGATCTCTTTCGAAAAAGAGCTAGGGTATCGCACCCAGACTTCCTTGTATCCAATCACTGTCTCTTCCGTGTGCTGTCCATTCAGCAAAAAAACAAAAAAAACCTTAAGAAACTTGCACTTTCACGGGTTATCATTGACCGCAAGGTCTAAAGAAACATACATACATAGCCCGTACCCCCTCCCCGCCCGTCCAAAATGGCCATTATCAAGCAACAAGGGGTGCAGATTTGCACTGAACTAACCAAATATATACAACATACAAAGTATTACAAAATAAACAGAAAAATGATAAGCAGAAAGTTAATTTAAATACCTAGCGAATATACGGATTATTAGATATTACCGACTGAAACTGACGTGTCGAAGTCTCGTAGAATCTCGTATCCGTAAAATTTGATTTAGTAAAAACGTCCAATATCTAATATGGTTATATATCTCGAACCGTCAATACTTGGAACCCGGATAATTCGGTATCCGGATATTTCGAAGACCTAGATGTTTGACCTTCGAGAACTTCATCATCATCATCATCATCATCATCGTATTCGTCGCTACCGTTGTCGTCGTCGACGTCGGCGTCATCGTCATTGGCATCGGCATCATCATTCTCATCATCATTCTCATCATCATCATCATCATCATCATCATCATCATCATCATCATCGTCGTCATCGTCATTATCATCATCCTCAGAAACTGAAGTTAAGTTTCAGAACAAATATACAGCAAAAAATGTGAATGAGTACAAACTCATTTACTCATTGTTTATTATCAATTGCTCAAGTACATTATTGCTCTAGAATAAATTAGGTGTTTCAAATATTGACAAACGTTTTTATGAACGCATTCTATGAGAAAATACATGTAAGTGTTTTAGCCGTACTTTGCTTTCTTTTGATAAAACGAGTTGAGATTAAGATTTGACTGTACACAGTATTTTTTTTGTGATAGTGGGACCAGCAGTGCGTTCAGTAAGGCGAGCGTTTACAAACACGCAAACGTTTTTGTATCTCTGTTGCAACGCAGCTCATACACGTTAAACGGCAAACCAAACAGCAAACGTTCGCCGCAAGCATCTTTACTGAACGCGTTGCATATAATCCTCTCTATTCTTCGAGGGAGATACATACGTAGGAGATTGAGTATTCACATGTTTAAACTTACTTTATAATTTGCAAATGCGCATTCAAAGCGGCGTTGTGATGTTTTGCATCGGACATTTTTAAACATTATTGTGGTGTGTGTAAAGAAAATCATGTGACTTGTGAGAGGGTAGGTTGTCATCAAAGGTTTGAATAAGTCGATACCAATAATTACTGTCCATGCCTATGTTTTAATATTGCAAAAAAATATTTAATGCAAGAGAAATGGAACGGGTTTCCATTACTGTGGCAGTAAACAAAAAGTTAACTAGTTTCAGTTCAAAACTTAAAGTGTATAAATCAATAACAGTTTTTTTTGAAGTTCATAGAAAATGAAAATTATAATCAAAATGACCATTACTGTAAACATCGTAGATTTTTGTAGGAAAAGTAACGTAGGGTAGCAGTCTAGCACCAAACGGCTCGATTGCCGCCTTCCACTAGTTTAATCACGGACCTATAAACCATAGGTCCGTGGTTTACCGAATTGATTTTTTTTTATTTAACTGACAAAACTAATAAAACTTAAACAAAAAATTGGGTATATTTGCACTTTTCGAAACCAAAAACAAGGGCGTTTTTCATAGCACGGGGATGTTTCTTTATAGGGACATTGAACAGCCCTTTAGGCCGTTTTCTAGACTGGTACCCTTATTCTCTTTTCTCCAAAATGTAACGTAGGGTACTAGTCTACCGATTTCATAACGCACTTTGCCGTTTTGAAATACAATTGTACACTCCGGTGTAGATTTTAAGAATTTGACAGCTAAGCGGTGCGCTTGAAAATAATAAAACATGGAAATATTTATACAATTATTTTTTGGCTTCTCAACTCCAACCATTGCTGATAAAGACAAAATTCTTATATCATGAACCTTCAGTCAACTCTCAAATATCTAATTTATTATCATCAAAGTTATTAAACCGTCGAATGCCTAACCAAATTTGACAACGCAAACAGTCAAAGTCAGAGAAAGTGTTTATTTGGCACTTTCCTGGACCTGTTAATTAAGTTATTATATCAACATAAATCCAGGTCTTTATCTTAAAGTTACGGCTTAAATATAAATACACAGCCATATGAAAAATAAGTGCCCTAATGATGTAGATTTGGAGTAAGATGAATGCATCTCGGAATGTCGGCAGAAAACGCCTTGGACGGTTGCCTATCCAGTGTTCAAAATTAAGTGAGACAATAAAGCCAATTGAGAAACAACCAGTCAAGCGATCTTGTCAGATTAATGCCAGGTATTTCAATGATTTAAGTGTTCTCAATTAAAAAAAGCTTTCCAGTATTCATATTCTGCAGAAAATGGCATAATTACAATGTTGATTTTTTTACTGATTGTTCCATTATGTATTTGAGCCGCGAAGCGCGATTTAGGGCATTCGGACATATTTTCACTATTACAATGTTTTAAGGTATTTGAATGGCATGATATTTCAGGAAGATCTTCTGAGAATTTCATGATGATATCACTTAAATTGCGTAAGTTACGTGTTTACAAGTGAGACCATGTATTGAACATTTTGAATGCTAAATTTGACGTCATTCAAATGACGTCGTAACGAAAGTGCATTATTCAAATTACGTACAAAATTATCGTATCAACATTAAAACTAGCTGATGATTTAAATTATTTTCTTATCACAGAATCTTTAAAGAACATAAATTACGATAAAAATAATGAATAATTTTTGTAGTTTTAATACATTTGGCCGTTTTAAACACAGACTATCAACCCAGTCAAAATATGTCGGGACAAAATCCATGGTTGCCATGGAAACATGAGTTAACCAATGGTCATAAATTGTCGAGAAAATGATGCACCAATGACAAACCTTAGAGAGAAAGAAGTCGGGAAGAAATTGATTTACATAGGAAAAATCATTATTTTTGGCATTTTTTTATCAATGATTATTTCATTTGTAATAATTATGTCCGAAGGCCCAAAATCGCGCGATGCGGCTCATTTTATTTATATAGGAGTTAATATGTTTGAGTTATTATAATGTCTGTAATTTGAATAAATCAAATTTGCAACTTTTCAACTGAAAAATAACAGAAGAGCATGGCACAGCTGTGGCCTCACGGTGCTTTAGTTGTTATATAAAGTGTTTGTATTAACAGTAAACTTTACGCTTTTTCAGTTCCCATCAAGGAGAAAACAGTATAGCTGTAAGTGCTCACATGACACAAAGCATTTTCGTAGCCTTGATGTACTGGTAGTTGTCATTATCATTTGTCAGCATGCAAAAACTTAAAACGTAAAACAACAATAAATGACACTTGGCACACATGTTGCCAGAGTCGATATACACATGTATAATGCAGCCTTAAATTCTGGCTTTGTTAATTGTAAAGTAACATGTTTGTGTCTTTTTTTAACTGAAAAACAAACAGATAAGAGTAAGTGTTTTCCGTGGCACTCAGAATCTTCTTGTCTCAAAGCTTATAACAACCAGGGTAGCCAAGCTGTTCCACTAAATTACTCACTATTGAACTTGACAAATTGAGAAAATTTGTTTTCTGCATATAATTTATGCTTTATTTTCTGTTAAAGAGAAACGTTGGTGGAAGTTCAAAGGTTGGATGTGATGTTGACTTGTCATTCAGCTCTTCATTTGTCAGTGACCTTGAAAATGACCCTGGTCTTGCTTCAGCTCTCGACAAACTAGAAAAGGCATACAGTACTTCTGATCAGTCCTCTGCAAGTAATAGTCATAAGCAATGTACTGAAAATAGTACAGCAAAGCTTGTTGAAAATGCAACAAAATATGCAACTAACAGCTGTAAACCTCAAAATGCTCATGGAAAAAGACCAGTTAGTAGTAAAAATTCATATTCCAGAGAAAGCCCAGGCACTAGTAGAAAAGAAATTATTTGTAATGTGAATGGTTCAATAAAACAAAATACAAATCTTTTAGAATCAGTAAAGACACCACTGCAAAACAAGGGCCAGAAGGATGCTTTGGATGATAAGAATTTTACCTCTTTTCATGATCTATCATTTGCAAGCCCAATTGACATTTCAACACCTCAGATATTTAAGATAAATAAGTCTCAAACTAGAAAGCGCAGACCCTCAAGCTCATCAAATGTGTCAACATCACACACTGGGTGTATAAAAACAAGAAATATTTCAAGCACTTCAACACCACTGTCAACTCCAAGAATAAGTAGACACAAAAATTCAGCTGGAAAGATTCGCAAGAAGCAAGTGTTAGCAGGACTAACCCCACCCACCTCTCTAACCGAGAGCAATGCAAGCCATCAGAATAAAAGTGACTTTTTTAAATCTCTGTGTGTTGATAATGACAGTGTTAATGAATCTGAGGTAGATTTAAAACTAAATTCAGGAGAGCCAAGCAATGGAAATGCAGGTAGAAAAGATATAACAGTTAAACCTGTATGTGCCAATATAGACACAAACTTACATGTTGACATAGAAGAAGATGGATCAAACCAAACAAAGGCTGATGGGAAAGAAAATCTCGACTCTGGAGCACCTGTTAAAATTCAACCAAGTAAGAATACACATGTCATCTTGCTGTTAAGGGTAGTCACTGTGACTAGTCTGTTTGTTGCCAACTTTGCAGAATGTTTTGATGGTACCAGAATAGATATGGACATACCTCATGCAAAATAGTACTTTCCTTCGTAATACTTATCCTTACACAATTAAAATCCATTTATGTTAATCTGATAGTTTCCTTAATGCTACCTACACTAAAGTTAATATGACATCGTGTCTGCAGCATGAGTTGAATGACTATTCATATCAATTAAACCAAATAAATATGTCAACAGCCTTGGACCGACCTGGACATACAAAATTATTGCATGTGAAATTGTATTAAAAAAATATTTTGTTTCCTGAACATGTCAATTGGTTGGGGATGACAATATGATTTTAGCAATTTTTTTTCAGTTTTGTCATGCTTAAAATTTAAAGTCATAGCTGTATTTACTCTGACAAGGTCTGGGATGTGACGAGCTCTCCCTCGGGTCGTGGGGTCTGCCAGCAGCTGTGGTGCAGCAGTATGAGGGGCGAGGAGTCTCCCACATGTTCCCCTGGCAAGCCGAGTGTCTCCTTACAGGCAATGTACTCAGTATGTACACCAGTACATAATAAAAGCATTTATCAAAAAAGTTTAATAGACATATTTAATGTTTTGACAATATATTTGTTTACACTGTTTCACTATCAGTTGATATACTAAATGAGAATTATGAATTTTATTTTATTTTTTAACTTAACCATTTATTTCATTTTAGGTAAACTTTAGTTTTGATTCTTTGCCAAGTTTTATTTTCTGCCTCTGAAATATTTCACAGTCATGTAAAAAGGAATAAGTATGAAAGAGAGAGGAGATTAAATTGTGCCTGGGCTTTACCTATCCTGCTAAAGCGAGTGTTGAATCTGTTTATGGTGTGTTACAGGTGGAGGTAACCTGGTATACTCGGCCCCGACCAGTGCCGGTAAAACCATGGTAGCCGAGCTGCTCATGCTCAAACGTGTGCTGGAAACACGCAAGAAGGCCATCTTCATTCTCCCATTTGTGTCGGTTACCAGGGAGAAAATGTTCTATTTACAGGTGTGGTGTGTATTTAACTATTCAATTGAATTGGTTCCTATCTTTCTTGTATTCATTTAGTGTGACTGTATAAGGTCATTTGTCTTTGACAGACTCTGGATTAAGCTCTGATAAGTTCTCCTTTCATATCATGAGATTTCCCTATAGATTTGCAAATATGCTTTTACCCAAATAAACATACCAATATTTAACAAATATTTATGTAAAGTTCTGCATTTGTCATTGGTGAACTATTTTAAACAACTGTGTCCTTTGTTTATAAATGACTGAAAATTTTGTATTCATTTAACCACTTCTGTTTCAGGAGTTGTACCAGGATGCAGGTATCCGGGTAGGTGGGTTTATGGGTCACCACTCCCCAGCTGGGGGCTTCAGCAATGTGGATGTCGCCGTCTGCACCATTGAAAAGGGGAACAGCCTGATAAACAGACTCCTGGAGGAAAACAAGCTCCATCAGCTTGGTAGGCCTCAACATGTCTTTCATATTCATATATTTTTCTTGGCTAAATAAGTCAAACATGTGCATTGTCATTAAATCAGGTACTTTGGCAGAATGTGTATTTTCCCAAGGGTCCGACAATTTTCCCAAGACACACGCGGTTAATGTTAATGAAATAACAGAATTACATCTATAATTTTAGCTATGGTCATTATGTTAATTTAAATCTGCAGATGTTAAATCAAGTTCATACTAGCTACTGAAGAAAGCAAAGGGATAACTGAAGCATGTCACAGGGGGATCCCCCAATCCCTGCTATCACAGTCATGTGAATGAAGAAATAATAGAGATTTTCACTGAGGTTTTGAAAGAACACTGCATGTAAATGTTATAACTGCTTCTTGCCGTTGTCAGGTATCCTGGTTGTTGATGAGTTGGATGTGATTGTTGATGCCCACTGGGGTGTAAATGTTATAACTACTTCTTGCCATTGTCAGGTATCCTGGTTGTTGATGAGTTGCATCTGATTGTTGACGCCCACTGGGGTGTTAATATTATAACTGCTTCTTGCCGTTGTCAGGTATCCTGGTTGTTGATGAGTTGCATGTGATTGTTGACGCCCACTGGGGTGTAAATGTTATAACTGCTTCTTAACATTGTCAGGTATCTTGGTTGTTGATGAGTTGCATCTGATTGTTGACGCCCACCGGGGTGTAAATGTTATATTTACTTCTTGCCATTGCCAGGTATCCTGGTTGTTGATGAGTTGCATGTGATTGGTGATGCCCACCGGGGTGTAAATGTTATAACTACTTCTTGCCGTTGTCAGGTATCCTGGTTGTTGATGAGTTGCATGTGATTGTTGACGCCCACTGGGGTGTAAATGTTATAACTGCTTCTTAACATTGTCAGGTATCTTGGTTGTTGATGAGTTGCATGTGATTGGTGACGCCCACCGGGGTGTAAATGTTATAACTACTTCTTGCCATTGTCAGGTATCCTGGTTGTTGATGAGTTGCATCTGATCGGTGATGCCCACCGTGGCTATCTGCTGGAGCTTCTCCTCACCAAGGTCACCTACATGTGCAGCAGAGCATCCAACACAGAACAGGGGTATGTAGTCCAGCTATGTTTTCCCTGGAAAGGCTTCAAACTCAGGGAAAGGTTGTTTAGAGGTATAGGTGTCTGCCTCTCAACCAAGAGAATTTGGGCATGGGTAGCTAAACTCTAATAAAGGACGCCAGTGCTCAGGAAACAGACTCATATCACCTTATAGCTGACACTAATCTTCAAGAGAAACAAAAAGCTGTAGGAAATGCATACAAAAAATCCAAATTATTCTGGTTTCAAATGTGATCATAATTTGTTACAAAATCAGGTCAGACATTGTATTCTTTGGTTGGCTGTATAATGTAAACATATACATGTTTATGCTTTTTTATTGGCAACTGTCATCAAAAGAAGATAACACTCTGTGTTATGTGTGCGCGTGCGTGCATGCGTGAGAGTAAAAATATTATTTGACTGTTAAGTATATAAAGCTTCAAGACAATTACAATTTTCATCTGTAGGGCTGAGGATCTCAATGTACAACTGGTGGGTATGAGTGCCACCCTGCCTAACTTGGACCTGCTCGCAGGGTGGCTCCGGGCTGACCTCTATCGTACTGATTTCCGGCCGGTACCCCTCACAGAGTGTGTGAAAATAGGAACCAACCTCTATGATTCCAGCATGAAACTGCTCAGGCAGGTCGATGTCAAATATGCTGTGAAGGTAACACTTATCTTTGTATTTTTATAAGCTGTTTTTCTAAGGTATCATTATTTGCCATTGAGCAAACTACAATGTTAGGCCTTTCCTCGAAAAAATAATACCTTCAGCAAATATTTACAGATGGAAATCTCTCTAGCAAGTCACATTACTTTGTCTGAAATATTTCTGTAGTAATACCCTTTAACCATGTGACGAGTTTTGGTGTCTGCTTGCAATACCCTTGTTTAAAATTAGTCTAATGTATTAATGTATTTTATTTACAGAACTGACAAAAAACATCTCTGTCATCAGACTTATTGTGTCCATATTTTTTTTCTGCAGGGAGACGATGATCATATAGTTCCCCTGTGTATTGAGACTGTGAGGGAGGGCCACTCTATCCTGATATTCTGCCCCACAAAGGTCTGGTGTGAGAAACTGGCCGAGACTGTTGCCAGGGAGATATACATGCTGCTCAGGGACCCAACTCGGGCAGTACATGAACGAGCCCGTAAGTAGCACCAGTTGACAACAAGTTTGACCAGATAAAAGAAGGAAGATGAAAGCAAACAATGTTGATGCGATATTGAGCAGATAGAAAGGAGCAGATAAAACAGTCTGCTTTCACCTCTTGAGGTTCTGTGTTTAGGACGTGTGCATTTTATGACAACTGTTTACAATATTTTTTGATAAATTTCACTATTTTCAAATTTAAGCCAATCCTCAGTTCTAAATCAAACAACAGCGAGCACAAGGCTGGGACACAATTTCAATGACATTATTTGCAAAATAAATTTATTTCAGCATACATTTTTGTATACTTTCCAAAAAATCTACAATGAACTATCATTTCATACCCTTTTTAATCATATATTAATAGGAAAGTTTGTTTATTTCAAAACAAACAATCATTCTTAATAATTATTTAAAACACACAACCAAAACAAACATGATACTGGTACAAGAATGTAGGGTAAAGTTTTGCAGAATTTTGACATTTATGTAAAAAGATCGAATTTAGTTGAAAATGTTTGAAATTGGTAAGATGAAGTTCAATGTAAACAACATGAATGATAGAAATATTATTTATTTTATCAAATGCTACATATCTAGATTTTTGGAATCTATGACAACACATATATCCATACTTGGGGCAGGTCAAAACTCCTAAATTATGTTTCTATAATTAAGTAGAAATCATATCTATTTTTGTACATGATGTGCTAATTTTGACCTGCTTCAAATACACATAGGTGTGTTCTCATGGATAACAAAAATCTACATATAGACTTTGAAAAAATACACCATATTTTCTACCATTAATAAAGATAGCATTAAACTTCATTTTCACTGGTCAATTTATAAACATTTTCAACAGAATTTCTGGTAAAATTCCATATAAACTGAAAACCCTCATGTACGGGAGATATTTTGCACTGTTCTCTATGTGTCCACTTTCCAGCTGGCCAGGAATCGGATGTTCTGGTGCTACCATTGAACCCACAGTCACTACGTGACACCCTTGAGCAGTTACGTCGTACCCCGGTTGGACTGGACCAGGTCCTTGGGAAATCTGTTCAGTATGGTGTCGCTTATCACCATGCAGGTCAGCAGTGTTATAATCAGGCAATCTTTTGTAAATGTTAAGTCATATTTTTACAAGTAATTTTGTTTTACTTTCCTGGCTTAAATGATATTATATCATTGATAACCGTAAGAGGTTTGTTTATTTTTCTCTTATTATGTATTTTGTTTGATGGATGATATCCTGTCATGATTCTAAATTATGTTTTAAAATACCACCTTTTGTGTGAAGAACGATGTGCATGCAATCTCTTGAATAACCAATAGATCTCATCTTACCCCAGGTCTGACATTTGATGAGCGGGACATTGTGGAGGGTGCTTTCCGGCAGGGGATCATCAAGGTGCTGGTTGCTACATCAACGTTGTCATCAGGGGTGAATCTGCCAGCACGGAGGGTCCTTGTTCGTACCCCTGTATTCCATGGGCACATCATAGACTTCCTCACATACAAGCAGATGATTGGCCGAGCAGGCCGAAAGGGAGTAGATACTGCTGGTATTTCATTTCTCTTCTTTATTGTTAAACAATCTCAAAACATCTCAATCTCAACCCAGTTTTACATGCTTTAACTGGTGGTGTTTTGGTGGTGATTTGGGTTATAGGTTTGATACCAATGGATGCAGATAGAATTTTGTATCTCAGTCTGCTTTGCTATATATACTTTCTACCTCTTCACATCATTTGAATACACCTATAACTTTTAAGACAACAACATTTTCTGGGTAAATCCAATAGTTTGCACCAAATTACTTACGTATGTGTGTCAGGTGAGAGTATTTTGCTGGTGAAGCCGAGTGAGAGATCTAAAGCTGAGCAGTTAGTTGGAGGAGCCCTGCCACCTGTCCACAGCACTCTAATCAGGGATAAAGGTGAATTGAACAATATTATATCACTTTTTAATATGAAATTTATACTGTAGTGTAGACTGTTTTAAACAGGGATGCCAATTTTCCTCTTTTCAGCCGATTTTCTCTTATTTGGCAACAACACTTAAAAATTAAAATTGTTGCCTTTATATGACTTATTCAAAAAATGATTTTAATTTTGGTTTATAGTGTGGGTGGGATAATCCTATTTCGTACTGGTTTCCTCTTTTTTTGCAAGTTCGCATTGGCATCCTCTTTTTTTACAAGTTTGCATTGGCATCCCTGTTTAAAAGAATGTTTCTTCTATCTTGAAGCCTTTTTTTTATAAAATTGTTTGTGGATATACATGAACCTATTGTGTTCTTTTAGGTTAAACATATTTTTTTTTTGCTTTAATTCTGGGGCTGTATTTTAGCAAAGTCTTAGATTGATAGTCTAAGTATTAAAATCTTTTGATCTCATTTTCATGGGCAATAAAACAAGTTGATCAATATACTGAATAGAACGCCTGAGGCCTGTGTAAGGATATAGATACATATTATATCCAATTCATGCTCAGAGTTTAAAATGTTTGCATATTATCAAACACTTTTTTGAGGATGTGTTATTCAGATAGCTAAAAAAAGAATGCAATATTGGTACATCTACATGTGTCTTGTTTAAATAAGCCATTATAAAGAAACAATTGAATAATGTTTTTCTGAAGGAGAGTCGTTGAGTTCGAGTCTTAAGCGTGCCATTCTGGAGGTGGTGGTGTCCGGTGTGGCGTCGTGCCCACGAGACGTGGAGGTGTATGCTTCATGCACACTCTTGGCTGCCTCCCTGCACGGGGAAACAGACCCTTGCAATGCCATACAGGAGTGTATAGACTTCCTTCTTCAGAATGAGTTTATCACTGTGCAGAATGTCACTGATATACATGGTATGTATTAAGAAAGAGATGAACTGGTAAGACCACATAACAGATATCAGATAGAACTAAATATAATATTAATAAAAAACATTTTAATGTAATTCTATACAAAGGTATGAAAAGGTCTAGGCATGCATTTTTATTGCTACTCTTTGTCTTTGATAGGCCGAAAAAATCTTCTACAGGCATTTTCCTGAGGTAGCTCCTTCTGCAACTGCCCTAGCAGGTAGGGCCTGCACATCTCATTGTGTCTAACTATCCCCTTGTCAACCATTTACCAAATCTTAGAAATCTACACCAGTTGGACTTTTGGATAAGCAAGTTTTATACTATTACTTGGCATCGAAATATTTCAACAAGCCCTGCTTTATAAAAAAGAGATAGCCTGAAAAGCATTTTACCAGTGCAGGTCTCCCAGACTTGAGCTAGTTTTGACCACTGGTGTTTGTGTCAGGTGTAAGTGGAGAGCGTTATGTGCCAACCCAGCTGGGAGCGGCCGTCCTCTCCTCCTCCATCTCCCCGGATGAAGGCCTCGCTGTCTTCTCCGAACTTCAAAAGGCCAGACAGTGCTTCGTTCTTGAGAATGAACTCCACATTATATACCAGGTTAAAGTCTTTATTACTACAAATTGTACTCATTTACATGTATGTTGTTTTTAAGATTGTGTTTTTGAATAATGAAATTTTATGTCTGTCTTTTATTAAAAAAAACAAGTCAAGATATTGTCATAGTCTGATGTCACTTCAGCATCGCTCTTCTAAATGTTTTGTTGATTTATGCCTCTTGCTCTGAAAAAACTGCGGAAAATGAACTTATGCTGACTTCAAGATGCGGGAGTTTTGTTTTTTGGCATGTGCAGTCTGCTTTCTTGACTATTCAGGTAACACCCATTTATGCCCAGATAGATGGAATAGATTGGCTGCAGTACTTCAGTATGTGGGAGGGGCTGAGCCCGGGCATGCGACGGGTGGCGGAGCTGGTTGGGGTTAAGGAATCATTTCTTGTTAAAGCTATCCGGGGCCGCATACCCACCAGCACCCCTGCACAGCTCCGGACCCTTGCTGTACACCGGCGCTTCTATACCTGCCTTGCTCTACATGATCTCGTACATGAAGTGCCCATCAATGATGTGTGCAAGAAATACAACTGTAACAAGGGACAGTTGCAGTCCCTACAACAGTCTGGTGCCACATTTGCGGGTAATACACACTTTTATGTATTGTATGTTAAAATTATACCAATTATTTTTATGCAAATATACAGGGTTTTAATACATTCCCTTATCTAATAGGGTTACTCAATATCTGTTGTACACCATGAGTATCCATAAGATTGTTTAAGCTACTCCTATTGTAGAATCTGTACCTATACAGATGTATATATTCTAGGCATGGTGACTGTGTTCTGTGCACGCCTGGGCTGGTCCAACCTGGAGCTGATCTTGTCCCAGTTCCAGAGTCGACTCACATTTGGGGTGCAGCGGGAACTTTGTGACCTTGTACGAATCTCCGCCCTCAATGGTCAGCGAGCCCGAGTACTCTATAACGGAGGCTTTCAGACAGTGGCAGCCCTGGCTGGGGCCTCTGCTCCCGATATTGAGGCCCTCCTGAAAAAAACTGCTCCCTTCCAAAGGTTAGAATCTTACTCCACAAGTTAAATATTGTAGGATGTAAGTGGTCTAGTGGTATTAATGTCTGTCTCATCCTTAAACGGTTGTGGGCATAAGCCATTTGGCTTTTCAAAATATAAACTTGCCCTTTTTTGCCAATGGAAAAGACCATGATCATGTCGTCTGTTTCCAAGAAGTAAAATTAGTATAAGCTAAACCTTGTGTTTAAATCAACATCCAATACTGATATACATATAAATCAATTAAAATAGTTTCTTTTATCGTTATAGTGATTGGGGGTCATCTCATCAATGCACTTATTGTGCAATCATTTTTAGCTGGACTTTTCGAAGAATAAGAAGAGCTATTCTAGTCACTCGAGCGTCGGCGTCGGCGTAACCACTTATGTTAAAGTTTTCGTAAGAGTTTTTGTACCACCTCAAATATTTTCAAAGTCCGTTGACATATGGCTTTGAAACTTTGCACACTTGTTCACCATCATGCCCCCAACCTGTACACAGGAGGAGGTAACTCTATCAAGCATTTTGACAAAATTATGCCCCTTTTTCTACTTAGAATTTACGTTAAAGTTTGCATACTACCTCAAATATTTTCAAAGTCCGTTGACATATGGCTTTGAAACTTTGCACACTTGTTCACCATCATGCCCCCAACCTGTACACAGGAGGAGGTAACTCTATCAAGCATTTTGACAAAATTATGCCCCTTTTTCTACTTAGAATTTACTTTAAAGTTTGCATACTACCTCAAATATTTTCAAAGTCCATTGACATATGGCTTTGAAACTTTGCACACTTGTTCACCATCATGCCTTCAACCTGTACACAGGAGGAGGTAACTCTATCAAGCATTTTGACAAAATAATGCCTCTTTATACGCCCGAAGGGTCGTATTATGTTATGGCCTCCATCGTCTGTCCGTCTGTCTGTCCGTCTGTCCGTCCATTAGCAATTCCGTGTCCGGGCCATAACTTGGTAACTAATAAAGCGATTTTCAAATAACTTTATACAAATCATCACTACATTAAAAGGATGTGTCGCGCGCAATTTCCAGGTCCATACCTCAAAGACTAGAATCACCATGGGGGTGCGTTAGCAATTCCGTGTCCGGGCCACAACTTTGTCACTAATAAAGTCATTTTCAAATAACTTTATACAAAGCATCATTACATTAAAAGGATGTGTCGCGCGCAATTTCCAGGTCCATACCTCAAAGACTAGAATCACCATGGGGGGGCGTTAGCAATTCTGTTTCCGGACCATAACTTGGTAACTAATAAAGCGATTTTCAAATAACTTTATACAAATCATCACTACATTAAAAGGATGTGTCGCGCACAATTTCCAGGTCCATACCTCAAAGACTAGAATCACCATGGGGGTGCGTTAGCAAATCCGTGTCCGGGCCACAACTTGGTCACTAATAAAGTCATTTTCAAATAACTTTATACAAAGCATCATTACATTAAAAGGATGTGTCGCGCGCAATTTCCAGGTCCATACCTCAAACACTAGAATCACCATGGGGGGGGGGGGGCGTTAGCAATTCTGTGTCCAGGCCACATCTTTGTTACTAATAAAGTGATTTTCAAATAACTTTATACAAATCATCACTACATTAAAAGGATGTGTCACATGGAATTTCCAGGTCCATACCTCAAAGTCTAGAATCACCATGGGGGGGGGGGGGACGTTAGCAATTCCATGTCCAGGCCATAACTCAAAGACTAGAATCACCAATGGGGGGCGTTAGCAATTCTGTGTCCGGGCCACATCTTTGTTACTCGTCTGTTAGCAATTCCGTGTCCGGGCCATAACTTGGTAAATAATAAAGCGATTTTCAAATAACTTTATACAAATCATCACTACATTAAAAGGATGTGTCGCGCGCAATTTCCAGGTCCATACCTCAAAGACTAGAATCACCATGGGGGTGCGTTAGCAATTCTGTTTCCGGGCTACATCTTTGTTACTCGTCCGTTAGCAATTCCGTGTCCGGGCCATAACTTGGTAACTAATAAAGCGATTTTCAAATAACTTTATACAAAGCATCACTACATTAAAAGGATGTGTTGCCCGCAATTTCCAGGTCCATACCTCAAAGACTAGAATCACCATGGGGGTGCGTTAGCAAATCCGTGTCCGGGCCACAACTTGGTCACTAATAAAGTCATTTTCAAATAACTTTAAACAAAGCATCATTACATTAAAAGGATGCGTCACGCGCAATTTCCAGGTCCATACCTCAAAGACTAGATTCACAATGGGGGGGCTTTAGCAATTCTGTTTCCGGGCCACATCTTTGTTACTAATAAAGTGATTTTCAAATAACTTTATACAAATTATCACTACATTAAAAGGATGTGTCACATGGAATTTCCAGGTCCATACCTCAAAGTCTAGAATCACCATGGGGGGGACATTAGCAATTCCATGTACAGGCCATAACTCAAAGACTAGAATCACCATGGGGGGGCGTTAGCAATTCTGTGTCCGGGCCACATCTTTGTAACTCGTCCGTTAGCAATTCCGTGTCCAGGCCATAACTTGGTAACTAATAAAGCGATTTTCAAATAACTTTATACAAATCATCACTACATTAAAAGGATGTGTCGCGCGCAATTTCCAGGTCCATACCTCAAAGACTAGAATCACCATAGGGGGCTTTAGCAATTCTGTGTCCGGGCCACATCTTTGTTACTCGTCCGTTAGCAATTCCGTGTCCAGGCCATAACTTGGTAACTAATAAAGCGATTTTCAAATAACTTTATACAAATCATCACTACATTAAAAGGACCTCAAGCCGAATCTTCTTCGGGCGTATAATGCTCCGTTTCGCGGTGCTCTTGTTCTACTTAGAATTTACGTTAAAGTTTGCGTACCACCTCAAATATTTTCAAAGTCCATTGACATATGGCTTTGAAACTTTGCACACTTGTTCACCATCATGCCCCCAACCCGTACACAGGAGGAGGTAACTCAAGCATTTTGACAAAATAATGCCCCTTTTTCGACTTTTAATTTACGTTAAAGTTTGCGTAGCACCTCAAATATTTTCAAATTCCATTGACATATGGCTTTGAAACTTTACCCGCTTGTTCACCATCATGCCCCCAACTTGTACACAGGAGGAGGTAACTCTATCAAGCAATTTGTTTGGCATCAATAAGTCTGAGTTAAAAAAAAAGTAAAAAAATCAGCAACACTTATTTTCTAAAATTGTTGATATTATGATATTATGTCATAAGCTTGTTGATAACATGGCCCCATTATCTTTCTGTCAACAGTTACAAAATACTTTACATTTCCCTGCAGTATGAAGAAACAGGAGAGTGAGACAGCCTGGGAGGCAGAGGAGAGGAGGAAGGCCCACTGCATCTTCCTCACGGGCCGCAGAGGGGTTACAGAGCTAGAAGCCGCCACCATCATCATCGATGAGGCCAAACAGATCATACAGGATGAGCTGGGCGGGGTTGGGGTGCAGTGGGGCCCCAAGGGAAAACCCCCCACCCCTAAAGTCAAAACTCCAGTACTTCTCAGTCCTCTCGCATGTAAGTACAAGGATTTTTGTGGTACACTGAACTACCATTTTAAGGATAATCAGGGTCAGGATTCATCGTAATATTTTCTCATCTCAATTTATTTCACCATAGAATATCAATACCATATTATCATATTCCATTAAAATGGAGATTAACCTTCATGTCCCTGATAAGTAGTGGTGTATTGTCAGTTAAACTTTAGTACAGAACCTTGGACAGTGTCTTGTTTATATTTAAGCTGGAAGTAAAAAGAGGCGATTTGGTCAACAAGGGAAGGCATTATATGAAAAAAAGCAAAGTCCAATTAATAGAGATACCAGCCTGGGTAAAGCAGACATATCTGTGTTGGCCCCACCTGTACTTCAGCTGGCATCAACTGCCAGGATAGGGACGACTGGTGGGGAGGGTAATGGAAACAAGCTTTCAGAGGAGCAACAGGGGGAAGCAGCTGCCAGGCCGGAGCGGGCTGGTGGGGAGGGTAGTGGAAACAAGATATCAGAGGAGCAACAGGGGGAAGCAGCGGCCAGGGTGGGGTGGGCTGGTAGGGAGGGTAGTGGAAGCAATATATCAGAGGAGCAACAGGGGGAAGCAGCTGCCAGGATGGGGCTGACTGGTGGGGAGGGTGGTGGAAACAAGATAATAGAGGAGCAACAGGGGGAAGCAGCTGATAGGCTGGTGCAGGTTGGTAGGGAGGGTGGTGGAAACAAAATATCAGAGGAGCAACAGGGGGAAGCAGCTGCCATGTTGGTGCGGGCTGGTGGGGGAATCAACATGACTGATCAGGGGTCTTGTACTAGTGAACAGGTGGGGCAACAGAGCATGCATAGCCGCGGAGACAGTGGATTGATGGGCAAAAATCATGCTAGTACTCTGATACCATATTTAGGAAAGGAAGTGTTAGGGAATAATCAACATATTAATAACAAAAGTGCTGAATGTGTCCCTGTTTGTGAGCACATTCAAAATAATGAAAAAAATCTTGTCAGTTGTAATAGCAGTCATAAGAATGGTTTAAATCCACATACTGTTGACAGATCTGTGATCACTACAAAAGCTGTGATAGAATTGGTGTCACATGACAAATCTGTTAAGGCAAAAAGTAACAATAATCCTGAATGTGATAAAATTCCTGTAGAACATTTAAAAGAAAAAGTCATTAAAAAGTTTAACAGCCTTAAAGATGTCATACAGGATTGTGTTGAAGATATTAGCTTCTCAACTGCTCTAGATGATTTAGAAAGCAACGACGAATTTTTCCAGAACATTGATATCAATGATAAGCTTCCTGTCAGCGAGAGGTCTTGTGATAAAATATCGTGCGGAAATTCCAGTTCACAGGAGATTCAGGAATTAGAGAAGGGTACTGTTGTGTCAAACCCATCTGGCTTGGAAAACAACAGAAATGATATTAACATGGATACTGAGTTTACTGAAAGCTTTGCTGTGGACACCCAGGTTATGGATGTTGTTAACAGAGTTGAAAATATCTGCAAAGCTGATAAACATGTTGTAGACAATGGTTGTAAACAGAAGACGGAGCGGCCTTATTCAGAGGCACTGTTTTCAGATTTGATGCCGGACGATAGTTTTGATATGATGGCTAATGAGCTAAGTCAAATGCCAGGAAAGGAAATTAACTCTGTGCCTGTGTCAAACAATGTACAGACCTCTGAAGGGTCAGAAAATAATTCCATTTTGTATAGTAGCAGTTCATTCAATAATGGGTTAGATATGAACATATCACATGGTTCTACTGAAGACATGTTCAACAACTCTGTCGGTCTGATTGCAGCCAGCAACTATGAAAGGGTGGCCCTTGCTGATGACTCAAGACTCAGCAGTGCTGCACTTAGCCGCTCGTTTGAGGATTTGCACATTCCTTACCAGAGTGGTCAAGAAAAGTGTTTTGAAGGTGGGGATAAGGGAAACATTGTTGTAAGAGCCAACATGTGTACGGAGCTAGGAAAGTCAAAAGGGGATATGATCAAAAAACCACCTGGTCAACATGGTGCTAATATTGAACAAAGAAATACTGGTAGTAATATGGGAATTCTTGGCCAATTTTCTAGCCAGAAAGATACTTCTATAAAGCACAGTTTAAGTAAAGAAAAAATACATGAGGACCTGGCTGTTGTCTTAGCGATGGGAGAATCATTCTCTTCTACTTTTAATATGACAGCTGCGAACCATAATAATGAACAGATAAATAATCAAGCCAATAGTGAGGATGTATTTGGTGATTCTATGACTGTTTCTATGATGGAAAGTGTTGGCTCAATCAGTGAGCAAAACATTCCTAAATCAACTGGTGTCATTTCCAATAATAAGCTACATTCTACTAAAGAAAATGAACAGAAAGAAATGAAGTTAAGTAAACTGGATACGAAAGATGGGAGTGAATTTGTTACACCAAGCAGGAGGCCAAGGAAGAGAGCAAGTCTTAGCTCCTGTAGTGGTAAGAAAAGTTCCAAGATTCAGAAAATGAAGGATGACAATTACACAACACCTGTAAAAGCCCCTTCCAATAATGAGTCAGAGAAAATAGTTTACAACAAAAGCATACAATCAAAAAGAAAGAAAAATGATTCTGAAGTCTCAAATAGTGAAACTGTATGTTCAGCTTCCAGTAGTAAAAGCCCTGGAGGGGATATGAACACAAGCACAGGGAGTGACTATGTGCCCCCAACTCCACCAGATGAGGCACCAACAGGTGTACCAGGTGTTGGGAGATCACCCGCAAACACACCCAGAAAACTGCAAGGGGCAACATTCAGCCCAAGGCTTAAACGAAGTCTTATTGCTACTACAAGCAAATTGTCAGGCACTACAATTGGTAATTTTAGCTTGAAGAAGAGAGAATTACTAAAAAATGTATCTCAAAGCAGATCTTCCAATAAAGGCTCTTCAAAGATTATGTCTGATCGTAATGGTAATAATAAGGTTGTAAGAAAATTAACAGAAACACAAACGAGAAATAAAAGGTCACAAAGTGAAGGCCTCAATAGAACAAATGATGCAAAGTTTATTTTTGGGCCTGGGAAAACACCTGTAACAGAGTTACAAACAGAAGGGGGAATCTACAATGATAAAGATGTAAACAATATAGAAGACGACCATATAGAGGTGTTAAATGAAGTTGATGAAAATGATGACAAGTTGTCTCCGTCGTTCATAGACCCAGATATGTCGGGTGTGCCTCTTACCCAGCAGTCATTCTCAATAATAGATGTGTGTGGGGATAAGAGACTGTTTAAGATGTTTATCATGGAGTGGAGAACCAAGTCAAGGTATGCTGTGTCCCTCGCCTGTGAGAAACTGCACACAGAAAATACAGGGACGGCCATAGGGGCAAACTTCAGGAAAGGTGAGACCGGTATACTAAATTATCAGTCTGTTTCTGTCGATCAAAATTAATCATTATTATCATATGCTTGCAGGTATTTTTGGTTGATATAAGAAAACAAAGTGATTATGATATATTTTTGACAAAGTCATGATAACATTTTCTTTCCAAAATCAATCAATGTCTGTAAGTTGTTACCCAGCATAGGAGATATATATTTACCGGTATAGACGATTTTGTAATGACACAGCTTAAGCCATTGCACTGCTTACTGTTCTTTTAAGGTGTTCTTATTCCTCATTTGTGTGCTACAGATGTAGGATCTACATACACGGACCAGGGTGGTATCCCACTAGAGCAGGAGGGGCTGTGTATAGTCGGCATTGCTGTTTCCTGGGATAACAGAGATGCTTACTATGTGTCCTTTACCCAACAACAACCTCAGGGTATTGCTTTGCTTTCTCCTTCATATTATCATGGTACAACTAATTTGTTGTTAACAAACTATTTGAAATCCTATTTGTCATTGTAATATTTAGTAACATCTGAAGCAATTATGATGTTAGTGCCATAACTTATGAAGATTATTTTTGTGTGTGGTCATCTTGATATGATTGTAATATATATTCTTGGAAAACAAAATGCATTATGTTTAACACCTTGCATGGTTCAAGACATTTCTTTGATTTGGATATTATAAACCCCTGCCTAAGGGGAACCAGATGACAGCTTAGCTCTGCCCCTGAGTGAGGAAGACATCAACATTGCCATTTTGGTGGATGCTGTCATGTCTGTTAGATATTTCTCTGATTAAAATGGTATATAATCATGCACCTAGGAGACCCAGATGACAGCCTGGCCCCGCCCCCGATTGACAAAGACATAAGTTTCGCTATCCGTGTGAAGGCCGTCAAATCTGTGCTGCAGCAGGCCACATGCCAGTCAGAGCCTGTCACTATTCTCATGTTTGATGTCAAAACTCAGTACAGGTATACATGTACTAGGCATGAGTCAGGTGGTGTCATTTCACTCAAAACCTTTTAGATTGGATTGATTTCTGTAAAAGATTGGATTGATTTCTGTGTTCTAAGTTTCAATGGTTTGCTTCCTTTGTCATTTTGACTCTGTACATGTTAGAGCAATGGGTAGATTTCAGTACCGTAGACAACATTTTGTTTTCGTTTTTGTCAGTCTAGTTCTTTATATGGAACATTTTGCGGTAATTTTTACACAAAGTCACAATCCTTTCAGGGCCCTTGTAGAAGGTTGTGGGTTTCATCCAAAGGGTAGGTTTGAGGATCCGAAGATTGCCTGCTGGATTTTAGACCCTGGAGCCAAGGAGAAAAACCTGCACAGAATGGTCACCAATTTCCTACCATCCGAGGTCCATATGATTCATGGTAAGCTGTTACATATAAACAAACTATGAACATCAAAAGTGTTCATATTAAATGTGCAAAATGTATTTTTGTAGGTATCTACTTGCAAATGGCATTCTTGTAAATTATGTTTAATCAAATTCATGATATAGTTGTGGAAACTTTAACAAGCAAATGCCAAATTTCCTTATCATACAGTCATGTGATATATCTTGCAAATGCCAATTGTTTAACTATATTTATATCATCTCCATCCTCATATACATTTTTTTTATATATATAAAGGATAAAAACTTTGTTGTGACTTAAAAAATGAATAGCATTTAAGTTGTTGGTGCTTTTTGGTGGCTATTTAAGTATTGATTGGTGTAAATAATCAAAATAAGGATTTATGATATTAATAGAATATCATACCTTTGATCATTCAATAAGAAATTTATTAAACTTGTTTTCTAAATTTGATAAAAATTCAACAAGGCTCATTTTTATTGATTTTAGACAACTCATTCTCTATATGCATACATTACATGTAAATCTTGTACACTGAATGATATCCATGGGCAGAGTAAAACCTCCATGCTGTGCTTACAGGTATAGGAGGGGGTATAGGTGTGGGTAGCCTGGGTATGAGCCCCGCCAATCCCGGGTCTGGTCGGTACCGGGCCACGACGGAGGCAGTCCTGGTGCGGCACCTGGCCATGTACTTCCAGGCCTGCCTTGAGAAGGAAGGGACACTGGACACATACACACAGGTAGAGATGTCTGCAGCTGTCACGCTTTGTAGGATGGAGCTAAATGGCTTTGGTAAGGCATAAAACGCTTTGTAAAATAATTGTTCATATAAGATTATGTAAGCATACAATGTATTAATTAACTCTTTTAGAGGAAGCAAAATGTTAGATCGAAAATGTTTTAATATTTGATTCAGGGAGGAATTTGAAAGTTTATAAGCATGGGCTCTTAATGGGTTTTTTTCTTTGTTCAAGATCACATTTTTATCGAAATTTAACAAATTGCTGGGATAAATTTCAAAAATGGCTTTATATGTGCAGGTTTCAGTCAGGAGGAGAGTGAGCGCCAGAAGAGCGTGATGTTGTCCAAGTTGTCTGCCCTTGAACAGCAGGTGTACCAAATGGCTGGCCATCCATTTTCCCTGTCGGCCACTGAGGATGTAGCTCAGGTAGGAGTCTTGTAAGTCAGTGAAAGCACTCAGGACAGTCACTGATATTGACCAACCATGAACAGCAAGTGTACCAAATTGCCGGCGTACCAAATGGCCGGCCATCCAATTTCCCTTTCGACCGCTGGTAGGAGCGTTGTTAGTCAGGGAAAGCATTTGGGACTATCTCTAATATTGTCCTGGAATAGAAGGCCTACCAGCTCCCTGGGTACCTGTTGCCCCTGTCGTCAGTAGGTGTATTGACATGAGTTGAGATCCACCTGTTAACAATGACAGCAGACATGTTTATGGATAGCTCTATAACTCTAATTGACATATTCTTGAGTAATACTCCTTGACCAACTGAGAAAAATGGAAGAGTATTGACATTGCTCTTGTTACAGTATTTGTGTAGCTTCCTTAGCATGGCAGACACAGTGATGACATTGTCACCACGGCAACATTAGTGTCACATTTTTGTTTCCTACCCATGACATTTGAATGACTTGTTTTTAGAGTCTTCAAACTATGTATGCATACTGGTTATGGTCAGTAGATGACCCTTTTTGATTTGGGGTCCCTAGGTCAAAGGTCAAAGTCATGGTCATGGTGACTTTCACTATATAAATGATAGGCGCTCTCGACAGGCGACACATCAGATTGCGAGATTCTAGTCTTTATTATGAGCAGGTATATTGCTTTGAATGTATGTTTGTTGGAATGTTAATCTCTTAGATCATTCAGTTCTGTAACAACTAGAATGAAGATGAATTTAAACTGAACACTTTATATGTATTGAAAATACCTCTGTTGAAAGACAAAGTAGACAGTTTTTTTGGAAAATCATGATTTCTTCAGTCTCGTTTTCAACCTTAAAGCATATGACTGGAAAAAGTCAAAGGAGTTGACCAGAAACTCCAACATTAAAATGTAAACAAACTTTTTAATCACAATTCAGTAAGTGAGTGTATCATTTACGAAGCATTAAAATGAAACCTGTGTGAAAGGACATAGAAACATTATTTTTTTATTCCTTTAACTTCATTTACAATGTGGGCTCAACCTGAATTCACACAAAAATGTAGCAAAATAATGAAACTATGGCACTAAAATAATTTCAGTTAAGGAATAAAGTAGACTCAGAGCATTGTTGAAACAGCCCCTGTACGTTTTTCAGGTTTTGTTCATTGAGCTTAAGCTACCTCCAAATGGTGATCCCAGTTCCATACAACGACCTCTGGGAGCCCATGGGCGGAGAGGTGGGCCCAGGGGTGGGACGGGAAGGCCCCAGTACAGCACCTCGAAGGACATACTGGAGAAGTTGAGAAAACTGCACCCCTTGCCGGGCCTCATTCTGGAGTGGAGGAGAATCACTAATGCCCTCACTAAGACTGTGTTCCCCCTTCAGAGGGAGAAGGTGACTGATGGGGAGGGGGATGGGTGATGAGGGGTAGGCACATCAATGCCTTCACCGAGAAGACTGTTCTCTCTGCAGAGGGAGGCTACTAATTGGGGAGTGGGGTAGGGGGAGGGGACACCACTGTCTGCCTTCCTGCGGTATAAGCTGCTGACAGCCTGGGAGGGAGTTGAGGGGGATCGGGGAAATAGTAGATCTTAAGTAAAGTGGGAATGGCTGGGTAGTTCGCAAATATGACTCTTGATAAAGTTTGATCATTGCTCAGAGATCCATTGATTAGATTAGATCTGACTTCATTAAAATAAAAAGTAAAATACCCATGTGTAGACAAATTAAATTCAGGATACTCATTTACAAGCATCATATTGTAACTTTCCGATGCCAGGTGCGCTGTGATTGGCTGGACATGGAGCGTATCTATGGTGACTGCCAGCTACACACGGCAACAGGCAGGGTGAGCATGACTGAACCAAACCTGCAGAATGTTCCTAAGGACTTTGACATCATGCTACCAGGTGAACTAGTGTCTTGTGCTGTAACTTTATTATGAATTTATCATTTATTTGGTATTTGACAGTTGTATATTTTTTTCTGCATGTTGGTGTTTTTTTTTCTGCATATTGGTGTAATCAACATTCTGTCTAATTATAAGCTAGGTATTAAACTTGAGTAAAAACTACATAGAGATTTATTTTTCAATTGCAGATATTATAGGAGAGAGTCCCCCACCCCACATGTCTGCCAGTGAGAGGCGAATGACTCGAGCGAGGAGAAGACAGGGCCAAGGTGAAGGTCAGGTCTCTGTGGTAACCGGTGACGGGGCAGGAGGAACGTTTTCTGTCAGCATGAGGCATGCTTTTGTGCCCTTCAAAGGTAAGTTGCCTACTTACTGTTGAAAGAATGCTCTTTGAATGTTTTGTAACATACTCATTACCCCAAAACAGTCTCATCTAGACAAATACCTCAGTAGGATGAACCTGTGTTTAATTATTATACCTCCAGTTACATACATTTGGGGATTATACAGGAGTTGCATCCTGTCACATAATCTTTTAATGTGTTTAGCTGCAAAACTTTTGCACCTACTCACAGGTAGGCATGGGATATTGTGCACCTGCAATTGCACCTTGACTTAAAAAAATGTTCTGAAAAATCTTGTGATGCATAAAGCTCCAAAAGTAACCTACATAGGAATGTTTGTCAGTACAGAAAATTGTGCACCTGCAAATTCTGTGACATTTCAATTGGTTTAACAAAAGTTCTGGCCCTTGATTGAGTAAAAAAATATAATGTCTCATGTAAGTCCAAAAGTATCGCACTTACACTCAAGAAACTTCATAGAAATGTTGGTCAGCATGGGAAATTGTGAAAAAAACTGGCATTTGTCTGGCATTTGACTCATGCTTACTAAAGTTATTGTTCTTTACTTGTAAACAAATGGTCTAACAAATCTTCAGGCTTACATGGCAGACTAATGGAGAGTTTTATAATGCACATGCTCATGTTGTTAATTAAAATCATGATATTTAATCATTCTTGTTTTCCAGGCAGTGTTTTGGGGGATTATGTAAATTTATTTTTTATAATTTCTGTAGTTATTCAGTACATACTTTAACACACATCTATTTAGAATAATTATGTAAGAATGTTTTCACTTTTCTGAATGCAAAACAGAGTTTTTGATATTTTAATTCAGACGGAATGTTGCTCGCAGCAGACTACTCACAGCTGGAGTTGCGGATGATTGCCCACCTGTCATGTGACCAGAAACTCATCCGAGTTCTCAATGAGGATGGAGATGTGTTCAAACTAATCACTGCACAGTGGAAAAACATATCCCCAGACGAGGTTACAGCAGACCAGAGGGCTCAGGCAAAACAGGTGAACTCGACTGAATTTTACTAAACGTGTATTATTAAGATTTAACAATTTAAGTTCAATATGATTGCTCTGATGTGATCTAGGCATGCAATGCCAGCTTGATGATGCACTTCATTTTAAAATTGCCAGAGGAGGTCAGATCTCACCAGCTGGCTCAGGCAATATTTATGAAATGCCTAAGTTTATGAAGCAATAGCAGTGGAAGCCTTTTGAGCATAAAGGTGTCTAAAGGCTTTGACTTTGTTGAGGCTTTAATTTATATAGCATTTATAAAGTTTTGTTTTTATCATGTCTGGATTTTCTTAAAAACAAACTTTGTACTGTTTTTATGGTTGCCTTGTTGTTGAAATTGGAAAACCTGTTCCATGTTATTTTTCCCATTTGTGTTATGGTATGATATACGATGTCAGAACAAAGGCTCTGGCAGTTGAAACTAAAACCATGGTCTGTTTGCCTCAGCTAGGGGTGCTATGGTATGATCTACGGTATCGTTGTGAAGGCTCTGGCAGTTGAAACTAAAACTGTGGTATGTTTGCCTCAACTAGGTGTGCTATGGTATGATCTACGGTATCGTTGTGAAGGCTCTGGCAGTTGAAACTAAAACCATGGTCTGTTTGCCTCAGCTAGGGGTGCTATGGTATGATCTACGGTATCGTTGTGAAGGCTCTGGCAGTTGAAACTAAAACTGTGGTATGTTTGCCTCAACTAGGGATGCTATGGTATGATCTACGGTATCGTTGTGAAGGCTCTGGCAGTTGAAACTAAAACTGTGGTATGTTTGCCTCAACTAGGTGTGCTATGGTATGATCTACGGTATCGTTGTGAAGGCTCTGGCAGTTGAAACTAAAACTGTGGTATGTTTGCCTCAACTAGGTGTGCTATGGTATGATCTATGGTATTGTGGTGAAGGCTCTGGCAGTTGAAACTAAAACTGTGGTATGTTTGCCTCAACTAGGGGTGCTATGGTATGATCTACGGTATTGTGGTGAAGGCTCTGGCAGTTGAAACTAAAACTGTGGTATGTTTGCCTCAACTAGGAGTGCTATGGTATGATCTACGGTATCGTTGTGAAGGCTCTGGCAGTTGAAACTAAAACTGTGGTATGTTTGCCTCAACTAGGTGTGCTATGGTATGATCTACGGTATCGTTGTGAAGGCTCTGGCAGTTGAAACTAAAACCATGGTCTGTTTGCCTCAGCTAGGGGTGCTATGGTATGATCTACGGTATCGTTGTGAAGGCTCTGGCAGTTGAAACTAAAACTGTGGTATGTTTGCCTCAACTAGGTGTGCTATGGTATGATCTACGGTATCGTTGTGAAGGCTCTGGCAGTTGAAACTAAAACTGTGGTATGTTTGCCTCAACTAGGGGTGCTATGGTATGATCTACGGTATCGTTGTGAAGGCTCTGGCAGTTGAAACTAAAACTGTGGTATGTTTGCCTCAACTAGGGGTGCTATGGTATGATCTACGGTATTGTGGTGAAGGCTCTGGCAGTTGAAACTAAAACTGTGGTATGTTTGCCTCAACTAGGTGTGCTATGGTATGATCTACGGTATCGTTGTGAAGGCTCTGGCAGTTGAAACTAAAACTGTGGTATGTTTGCCTCAACTAGGTGTGCTATGGTATGATCTACGGTATCGTTGTGAAGGCTCTGGCAGTTGAAACTAAAACTGTGGTATGTTTGCCTCAACTAGGTGTGCTATGGTATGATCTACGGTATCGTTGTGAAGGCTCTGGCAGTTGAAACTAAAACTGTGGTATGTTTGCCTCAACTAGGTGTGCTATGGTATGATCTATGGTATCGGAGCTAAGGCCTTGGGTGAACAGCTGGAGGTGGAAGAAAATGATGCTGCTGTCTTCATAGAGACGTTCAAGGCTAGATATCCAGGTACAGATATCCTCCTGCCTGCATATCAGTGTTCATTACATAATTTATAAAACAAAACATAAAACTATTTTCAGCATTTGCGTAAAAATGGCTTTTGATTAACATCAAAATGAATGAACTTTGGTAGGGTACACTTAGAAATACAAGAAACACCTTATTATTAAAAGGTTCGAAACAGCATTTAATGGCATGTGGTTTTTTGCACTGTTATGTAGCCTGTTTTGTTTATATCACAGTTATGAGGGCATACCTAAGGCAGACGGTGGACCAGTGTCGTATGGACGGATTTGTGAAGACAATTCTTGGTCGAAAGCGTTACTTGCCTGGCATTACCAGCACACAACCTCATGCCCGGGCACAGGCGGAAAGGCAGGCAGTTAACACAACTGTGCAGGGCTCTGCGGCCGACCTTGTAAAAACCGCCATGGTCAGGATAGATGACAGGCTGGCCAAGATGTTCCCCGCCACCCAGTACACACACAGACATAAACTACCAGGTAAGTTCTGTCTTAAAATGAATTTGTTTATTTGTTATTATGCCCCCCTTCGAAGAAGAGGGGTGTATTGCTTTGCACATGTCGGTCGGTCGGTCAGTCCGTTGGTAGACCAAAGCTTGTCCAAGTGTTAACTCAACAATTCCTTGACGTAAGGTCATCAAACTTGACATGAAGGTTGGGCCTGACCAGTAGATGACCCCTATTGATTTAAGGGCTCATCGTGTCAAAGGTCAAGGTCACAGTGACCTTTAATGGTAAAAGATTTTTAAAGCTTGTCCAAGTGATAACTCAACAATGCCTAGACCTATGGTCAACATACTTCACTTGGTCACAGTGACCTGGAATGGTAAAATGTTGTCCGAGTGATAACTCAATACTCTCTGCACCCATGGCCTTCATACTTCACTTGGAGGTTGGGCCTGACCAGAAGATGACCCCTATCGACTTAGGGGGTCATCGGGTCAAGGTCACAGTAACCTTTAACGCAAAAAAGTTAACAAATCTTCTCCCAGTGATATCTCAACAATGCCTGAACCTATGATCATTAAACTTGACATGGATGTTAAGCCTGACCAGTAGATCACCCTTATTGATTTTAGGATTCATAGGGCCAAAGGTCAAGGTCACAGTGACCTTGAATGATAAAAGGTTGTCCAAGTGATAACTCGACAATGCCTGCACCCATGGCCCTCAAACTTGGCTTGGAGTTGCATCTGACTTGTAGATGACCCCTTATGATTTAAGGGGTCATCGGGTCAAAGCTCAAGGTCACAGTGACCTTGAATGAAAAAAGCTTGTCTGTGTGATAACTTGACAATGCCTGCACCCATGGCATCCAATGTCAGTGACAAATCAGCTGTCATTTCGGTCCATGCTTATTTCATTCAATTGTCCATATAATCCTGACAATATGGCGCTCAGGGGGGGCATAATGTTTGACAAACATCTCTTGTTGGTTATTTGTTTTATCCATTTAATTTTAAATGAAGTCAACAAATATGGTTTGCATCTTTTTCCCTGATCACTAAGAAATTTACTATTTAATTACCTAGTTCATTTTTTTTTTCAGGGAAGCACCCATCCAGGCAGAAGTGCCCACCAGCGGGCGGGTACCTCGTACTGCAGCTTCATGATGAGCTCATTTACGAAGTTTCTTCCGAGCACATGGCCGACCTTGCACGCGTCGTCAAACAGTGCATGGAGAACACCATGGAATTGTCTGTCCGCATGCCGGTCAAGATCAAGGTCGGAGCCAGCTGGGGAAAACTCCAAGACTATACCGCATAGTGAACTTGTACTCATAACTGACCAAAGAACATGAGTGCACTCAAATTGATTAGAAAGTACATGGATGTTAAAGAAGGCACTGGCTTAGAAATAATGCAAGTGTAGAAGTTGAAAGTATTTGTTCTATCAATGTGTAAGGTTGATAAATTGTTCATAAACAACAGGGGGCTGCTTCAATATCAAAATATTTAGTCATAAATTGAAATTATCTTGAGTGCCATAGTTTCATTATTTTGCTACATATTTGTGTGAATTGAACTTGAACCAGCATTGAAAATGACCATGAAGTTGAGGCAATTGATATATTGCCATTCGTGATATTTATACAGATGTAAGAAATTGAAGAGTTAAGACTAAAATCCTTTTTTGAAGCTGCCTCCTGACTGGTATTGCTACCTACTTTACTGCCCTATTATTTACATATTTACAAATGTTCTGTGTTGTGCAATATATTTTTAAAATTGCTTAAATCAATGAAATTTATATACATGTTTGTTTATCTGATTGATTTCTTGTGCAAAGTGCAACATGTGACAAATGCCATAAGTCTTTCACTTATAAATTATTATTGTTTTTGAACTAGGGTATTCTGTTCATTCCTTCATGAAATTGTTTATACTTAAAACATCGATTCTATTTTGTTGATTTTTCATTATTTTTATGACTAGTTACATTTCATTTTATGATTGTTGAAATTAAAAACTTGTTTAATACCTGCAGAGCATAATAGACTGGAACAAAATAATTTAGTATTATTTCAGTGACCGGCAGCCAACGTATAAAGTAAAAGTTTGATAAGTTGTCCACAGGTTATCTATTGGCTAGTTGACTCATCAAAACAATTTGATTGGTTAGCAGTTAATATTAAATAAATATAGACCAATCAATAAACATTTTGGTTAACTTTGACCACACTAAAACTGGTTTAAATACAATGACCATTTAAATATTAAGATCTTGGACATAAATTGAAATCATCTTAGTTTCATATTTATTTAAGGAAGTGTAGCATAATGAATTTTAATTTGCTTTCTTTTATTTAAAGAGTATTAAAGCATATGTGATTGACTTCCAAATAAAATTCCAAAACATTTTCTTGTTCAAGTATTTTATATCTATATGTTGGAAAATTATTGTGGTACAAGATTGTTTTTGTTCGAAATAAAGGGCCATATCTGTTTACTTAAAATGAAAAATACCATGGCACACACCAATATACATAAACAGATTTAAAAATCAAGGTCAGATCAGCGTGGAGAAGTAAACAACTCTTCTTTTAGAAACTGACATACACGGCAGATGTCAGTATGTGAAGTCCTGTATTATAAGGGAGTTTGGAGAATTTTACTGTCTTAGTGAGAAAGAGCAACTGATTTCTTAAAGATGAAATGAAGACATGTCTGACAATTAATGTTTATTTTTTTATTACAAAGCATTTATCAAAACTTTTTCAAAACAAACATAACAACATAAAATGTTGTTTCTTTATTTTGGCAATAATACATACATAATACAACATAGCATCAAACATCTTTTATTGGATTTTAAACCTGAGATTATTAGAAACTACTATGATACGAATTCATGAAAAGCCATCATTGAAGTGAACTCAAAAAAGTTACCCGGTATGTAAATTATGTGAGTATTAAATTGAGAACAATACCAACATTGATAAACAATATATTCCATCAAACCAAGTAAAATTTGAAACTGTAAAATTAGAACAAACTTGAAAAAGAGAAAACCATTTATAGAGCCTAAGAAACCAAGTGTTTATGGAACAGCACTAATCCCATCTGCATCAACATCTTGTGAACCTGGGAGCATACTTGTACATTTGCTTGATTCTGGATTCATACTGAATTAAACTACTGCATAATTATTTCTTTTCAAGGACCCATTTCCGTCTTCTCAAGTAGGTCCACATGTGTTCTAAAAACTGATATATTTGAACAGTCCATATGCAATGAAAACCACAAATTTTTTAACAGTTAAAGAACATAATTAATACGAACGTAACACATTGTGTCTCCCACATGAGATCGTATTCATGTATCACTAACAGCATTGGCGAGCTGAACAATGTTTTTGGCTTGTAGAAGTAGTGGCATGTCGATCATGTGACCTCGAAATGTGAAGGCACCCTGAAACAGGCAGGACAGATACATGACTGTAATAGTTGATATTCCAAGCAATTGAAAAATAACATCATATTTGGACTGTATGTTATGCCTTAAAACATAGTTTGAAGCCTAAAATGTGTACCAATATTCTTCTTAATATGCTTAAAGCTACACTCTTGGCTTTGGTAAATATATTTGTTTATATTCAGAAATAAAGAAAGAAAAAACTTGATGTATAAAGCCTTTTGAATCAACTGTCACTGACAAAATCCATTACAAATATGAATTGTAATCACCATTCACAACTTATTAAGACCTCTGTGGCACAGCTATCTAGCAGGATGGTATAGGAATCTAATGCTCCTAGGATTAAATCCTACTGCTGGCCTCAACTTTCTTTCAATTTTTATAATTATATAATATTTATTATTTCTAACCTTCATACTCAAGTTATAAAAATGTTTATTAGTTGATTACTTCACTGTAGCTAATGGGCCTTTAATAGTTTCTATGAAAACAAATGATTACAAATACATTACATGTAATAAATCATGTGTAGAATCAAGATATTTATCACAACGCTACTGCCATTTGCGTTTTTAACGATATAGTGTACTCATAAATAAAAATTCTTGTGCATGCTTCATCTCCAAAACCCCTTGTTGTATCTTGATGAAAATTCACAGGTGTAATTGATAGTGGTGCATGTAGTCGGCAGAATTTGCTTGTAGTATTTTTCACAGAGCATTAGCTGTTTAATGTTTCCCTATGTAAATTTTTTAAGAAACACCACAAGAGTTATTTGTTCTGTGTGTTTGGGGTTTGCTCACCTTCATTGATAGTTCTATTGATGTGTTTTTTAATATATACCTGAATCAGTAAATATCCAGTATCAAGGCTGTGTTGGTCTTATCACTCCTGTGATAGCTCTTGTTATCATTGATCTTTGTTTTTAATTTTGCACCAAAAAAAGCAATATCAGAAAAAAGAAAAATTGGAATGAATGGTAAGCAAGTAGCTGGCAATTAGTGAAATAGAGGAATACATGATCAACAATACAAGTCAGTACCTGTCCTGATGCCTGGTGTTGCTGGAATGCCTCTATGAGGCTTGTGGCCCACTCCACCCTGTCAGGGCTCGGGGAGAAGGCCTCTTGCACAACAGGGATCTGGCCCGGGTGTATCACCTGCTTCCCTGTGAAACCCATGTCTGCTCCCCGCACAGACTGCTTCCCCAGGCCATCCAGGTCTGAAATGGAAAGGGAGATGTATTTTTTTTTTCATTCTATTATCATAAATGATAGGATCATGAAATTGTTTTATATAATCTTGACATAAATGCAGAATATAACAAATTAATATCACTTGATACCATTTTGCATTTACCACCAATAGAAAAATTCTCGAAATAGATAGTAACTTGAAGATTTGGTGTTGAAGCCCCACTAGGGTTAGGATATCTTGACCAGATTCTAGAATGATTCAAATCAGCTTTCAGCTTTGCTCATAATTAAGCTTAAATAAATTAGTATAAACTAAGAATGTTTTAGCATTATTTTTTTTTAATAAATTCTTATCAAAACATTATGCATGTGTAAGATGTTTTTTACTGGAGTGAACTTTGTGTTACCTTTGAATTTAACAAAACGTTATACATGTGCAAGATGTTTTTTACTGGAGTGAACTTTGTGTTACCTTTATAGTCAATATGCACCATGTCTATGGCCTGTAGTCGGAAGGCCTTTGCAGTAGTGACTAGTTTCTGTCTCGCATAAAGAAGTTCGGAACCATCCACAGACCTCTTAGCACCTGAGATAAATATAATCTAGCCTTGAGATTTGCTTTATGTTAAGAATAATAACATAAGCCTTGTCTCTTGTATAGAGAAATATTGATGTTCATATTGTATAAACCGCAAAGGGTTATCACTTCATTGTTTAAATCAAAATTGTGCTCTCACTGGATTAGAGTGACGTCACACTAGCACTTTTTGGGGAAAACGGCAATCATGCCTACCATAATTATCAATATGTATACATGTATGCACAACATATACCATGTGATGATATGGATATGATTACTGGTGGAAGAGATCAACAAACACATCAATGAAATGGTGTATATCAGTATCAAAATTAAATCACAGTAAAAGGAAAATATTGCAAAATTAAAAGATGTATTATCATTGAAACAATACTGAAATTAGGCAGACTTGTTCACATCTATGTGTATTTTAAATGAACTTCTTGACAGCTTTATAATATTTTCTAATTAGAAATTAATCACCACACCAATATCAGCACAATAGTCGTCTGACCCAAACACAAGGCCGTCAACATCAAAGATGGAGGATCGCAAGGAGAGCTCGGTGGCGCGTTGACACACCTCTCGCAAGTTGAGGAGACCAAGGGCACTCTCCACAAACAGCACCAGGGAAAGCTTGTGTGGTATGTCTCGGTCCTTCAACATCGTCTGTATTGTGTGCGTTACCTGAATAGAAATAACCACTTTGTGCGTTATATGATTATAAATATTAAACCGCTTTTTATGGATAAATAAACTAAGCAAAGAAAGTGTAATGCATTTAAGTTAATAAGATTTTATCAATTATAATGCTCCATTCCTGTACTTCATATTGCCAAGCTAGGTGATGTTAACATCAATATCAAAGACCACCATGCCTTAATTAGTGGCCAGTAGGAAATGAGCTGATTGATAAAATAACTCCTGGCAAAACCATTGAAAACACCACAAACTACATAATTGTTTTACACACACAGTGCAATATAGACTTACTGTGGCAAGCTCCTGGACGCTGTTCATCTTGGGCACCATGACGGTCTCGGGCAGGTTGGTGGCCTGAAACATGACACGCAGGTCCTCCTCCATCAGTCCACTGCTGACCGCATTCACCCGCACCACACACTCGGTACGACCAAACTTTAGCCTATCCAACATGCCAGCTATTGTCTCGCGAGCCTCAACCTGAAACATTGTGATTTTGTAATGCCAGAAAATATTCTTCAATGTTAATGATTTCTGACCTATTTTGTACACTTTACTTGAACTGGCACATATATCTATAGGTAAAATTTATTAAAACTGCAATGCAACTTGCACAACACATTTATTTTTCCTTAAACCCCATCATTTGCGCTTGTATTATAATAACGAAACTATGTAAGAAGAAAGCCTGCAATAACCACTTTGGCAAAATTCTTAATTTTACTTAATGTGTACCCAAAACAAAACTTTCATTTTGCTCACTTTATGGTTCCCAACCATTGATATTTATACTTGTTATCAAACCTTTCTGTTAGCAGCAACCCCGTCCTCACAGTCCAAGACGGCACAGTCTACGTCAAGGCCTGGTATCTTCTCAAGCTTCCTCTGGTCATTCCCCGGCACATACAGCACCGCCCGGCGTGGGGTGAACCTGCACATTTTTATATTTTAAAGACAGTTCGACACTGGGCATTACATAAACAACATTTATTATTGATTTCGAACATAAACAAGTCTTTTCTGATTTACTTGTACAGTTGACTGGTAAAAACACATTCTTTGAGGGTGAAAACATTTATATAGTTGCAATATTAACCATGATGTGTAAATGTTGCAACAACTACCTGAAATGTAAGTTTTTCATCACATATGTGTTTTTTGCTTAAAATTACAAAAGAAAACCTCTGACCACTTTCTACAAATCAAGGGTAATTCAGGAGTTTAAGGTAACAGACATACCGTACAAATGCATTATAATTTCATTGTGCCATATGGGATAATGTTAAATATTGATGCCTGGTGACCCCATATAACTTTGGTATCATTTTGAATTGCTTACTGATGTAAATAAATGCCCCTCAAAAAACTTGGTTGTCTATATTTTGTCCCTTATTTAAACTGAAATCAGATAAATAAATGGTCTAAAAGCGTAATTGTTTGTTTCAGTGTAAGTGCACATGAAACGTCATTTCGGAAATGACGTTGTTGAAATTAAGTCCAAGTCCTGTGCCCTCAGACGTTTGATTTGGGAACCAAGAGCGGACTAAAATTTTCAAGACTGTGAAAAATATCTTATTGATATTTTCACTGTTTGAAACAGTGAAATATCAATTTTATTTCACTTATAAATCCCTATTAACTACCCGAAAGCATATAATAAATGGCCTTTGTTGCAATCTTTCAAGGTAATAAAGCTTGTTTGTAATATTGTTTTCAAACGATATTAGTGCTGTCACAGAGACAATGCTCTTGACTATTCTGCCGCTTTTAAGATAAGAATTGCAAAGTTTCAGTGAAAGATGCATGGATCACTGTAAAATAAGATTAAATACAAAACCTTATCCAGAATTAAATACAAACCTTATCCAGAAGTAAAAATGCAATTCATGATGCATTTGCTGAGATAATGACCTAAAGGTGCTTATACATGCCAAGGTGTGACACCGACGCCGATGCTTGGGTGAGTAGTATAGCTCTCCTTATTCTTCGAATAGTGGAGCTAAAAACCTGTCAAATGATATCAACATATAAAGGCATCCCAAGTATTACATGTACATGAAATTAAACCCTCACTTATCAACGCTTACTCATAGAATAAAAACGATCATGAAATAAAAAGACCCTGTATGATCTTTTAACAAGAGATTTGTAAAATATCAAAGGGACAATGTATTGTATAAACCAACCTCTTTTTCTGTCCAGGTGTGGATGCTGCCTGTTGTCGACAGCCGGTTCCCATGGAGACAGCTCGGAGCTGCAGGCGGAGACAGGATAAACAGCTGGGAACTAACCCTTGTAATCTTCCCGTCAACATTCTGCGTCCTTATAGTGCTTCGTATAATAAAGTCAGGTTATGTCTGAAATTACAATATTTTACCTAGAAACTTGCATAATTATCTCAATGTTAGTACAGTATGAATAAAATGTATTCTAGCACATAACATTTAGTAGCTAGTTCAATCAGGTAACAATAATTATTAATAATTATTATTTACTATTTTAGATATTATAAAATAATACCAAGGTCTCATTAAAAACAAAGGTCTCATTAAATAAATTTATTGACATGGAGATAAAATTATTAGGAATTACTGGCATAGTCTGACAAAAAAAGTTTGTGAACCAATCATGGCAAATTGACCTGTTGAATATGCACCTGCAGTACTTTGATTTCTTTGTAAAATCAATAACTTTTGCATAAAAATCACATTGCTCATATCAGCTTACAGGAAGTGGACATAACCATTGAATGTTACCGTTCTGAGATCAGCAATTCACCTGTCAATGACTGTGCTTAATCACTTGACCTTATCAGAACTGCAAACTAGCTTGGTTTGTTGACAATCCATGTGTCCTTCACCTTTAGTTAGAATTATCTCCCTTGAAAATATCAGGGTTTGTGTCCAGTTATTTTTATTTCTCACATTAGCAGCATTTATTGTTTGCAGGCTAGTCATAAATGTATGGAGAGAAAGCCTACTGATTTCAAAACTTTAAATACAAATTTCATTAAAATGTTGGTTATAGAATTTATTACTAAAAAGCAAAATTTAAGACTTATTACTTTGAGATGAGCCCCATCAATGTTCTCTTCCGCGTTTGGTCACGTGATTTAGATTATTGACAGATTCTATGCTAATAGTTGAGGAGCCTGGTAGTGGATTTTCTTATGGCGAAACGTGACAGCTGTCGAGTTGTTCGCGATTTAATCGTGATTTGTAAGATGTATTAGAAACAGGAATTATTATTTTGCTTGCTAAAGAGGTACACTTTCTGTTTGCAAAATGAAAGTAGAAATCATTTGGCTGGTATGAGTCTGAGAACAGATAGTTTCTAATTACATTAGTTAGAAGGTTAATGCCAATAATACGAACTAGTATTTGAAGAAACACCACACTCTTGTTCCAGTGTTTTATTTTATACAAAGTCAAGTACTTTAAAGGTAGTAACATTATTAATAGTTTGATGTAAAACTTGATTGGCACCTGTTTTCAATTAATTCTCTATATTATTGATTCTTAAGTGCTTAATGTTACCTAATAGTATTACCAGGTACAGTTCAATGCATTTTCCTATTTTCTGAAATATTGAAACATGCGTAAAAAAGAACAGGCTTCAGTTTGATATATATATTTCATGTGTAACCAATATAGTGATTTAACTTATAAAATTTTATAATTATATTGTTATTGATTAAAATATAAATCGAGTTGCCTCCATATAATCACTCACTGGCTGGTTAATTATTATTCAACTTAGTCAGCACATTTGAACTCAGTACATGCACATGTTCATAACCAGTATAAAGTGTTATTTGTATCAAATTCAGTTGAAATTAATCTTAAGTAATTAAACTGGTATGCGCAAAAGTGAAATATCTTTTTTTATAATATACATATATATGTATAAAATATAAAAAGAAATTTTTTACATAAGCAGTAATTGTCCAATCTATCGATTAAAATCTATAACAGTTGAGGATCATAAGAAAAATAGCAATGATGATTTTTTTCCACTTAATCTGACTGTTTATGATTTTTGATAAAATTTTACGGAATAAATGAAAAATGCAGTAATTATTATGATAATTATCACTGAAATATGCATTGCATACAATGTAAGTGTATAGATGAAGACAGCGATAGGTATGAGGGCCATAACAAATATGAAGATCATTAAACATTTTACAGGGGTAATAATTAAATATTTGTTATATTCATATCACAGAAATTGTTGGAATCTTTTCTCTTAATTTAAATTTAGCTGCATTGGTTTCACTTGATGTTGTGATGCTGTAAAACTGGTGAGGTACCACAAGATTGCATGACCTAATAAAGTAAATTAGTAATGTTGTTTACATATGTTAAAAATACCAATATTCAGCTTTATGATTAACATAGTTATTTTCTTAGTTTTAATCAGATTTTGACTTAAGTGCCTAATACAAGGTGTGTCTGAAAGGTTTTGTGGACAATTGACATATATCAAATGTAACGTAATAATCAACAAAACTAAATCAGTTTCATTTAAAGGAGGTATAAGGAGGGTTTATGTTTCATATTGTTGAGTTTTGTTTTACAAACTGTAAGTAAAAATATGATGAAAAGTTCATATGAGTATACTTGCGATTTTATATTATATTATTACTGTAAATGGGGCAGGTCATATATTTCATATATCTAAAGAGGACATACATGCCATATTTTCTGGAGACCATTCAGGGGGATTTGTTCAGAAAGGCTGAAATTTAGGGGGATTTTGGTAGTATTCAGGGGATTTTTTTAGCAGGTTTAAGTCGGTGAAATTTCAAAGTATTTTTAAACGCAAGAACGAAAAAATGTATTCACATATATATTTTGCTATGAAAACCTCTAACTTTTTCATTATACAGAATTATTTTATGTCATGATTTATCATATTCTTATGATACATTGTTATGTCATACTGTAATACTGTAAATTAAATTTACCTTCCTCCAAAGTCTTTTAAAAAAACTCTGCTTTCAGCTATGATGACGTTCAGACACTAAGAGAATGGAATGAATATTATTAATTTCTTCCTTTTTCAAAATAGTAATATTTCTTTGCATTTGATCATTACTTCAAATTAATTGATCACTTGTTGTTAAGGTTTCCTTCAGTTTCACTCACATGCTGTGGTTTCACTTTGTCATTATTGCCTGATGTAAAATCTGTAAAAAAAAAAAAAAAAAAATTTTTTTTTTTAAATTCCGGGGGATTTTTACCGATGCCGGGAGACCGGGGGATGGATCGAAATTCCGGGAGATTTTTCCCCCCGCCGGGGGATATGGCATGTATGAGAGGACGTCCCTAATTATAGTGCAATTGTTAAATATATTATTTCAATGATCAGTGACAATTTCAGCATTGGAGTATTATTTTCCAAAAAACAGTTAAACTCAGAGCAAAGGCTTTTAAAAAACAAAGCTATAGTGATTTCTCAAATTGAATAACCCCATACAAGCGAAGAGCAAAATGGGGTTATGAAGGTTGATGTCACGGAACAACTGTTTAAGTATACTGTTATTTGTAAATGTCTTGGAAGCATTGTCATGTAATTTAAATTACCAGCATCTTAAATGCGCATATTATATCAGTCAGTACTGTCACTTGTGTATGAAAGCTAAAGAAAAAACCTTTAAGAGACTCTCAAATCAACAAGTCACCAATTCAGATAATCTGTTTATCACAGATGATCTCACAAATATAATGAATGAGCTAAACACTTAGATTGGGAAAACAGCTTTATTTCAAACTGTATTTTAATTTACTGTTCTTTTCATTTATTGGCTTTTTATCATTTTTATTATTACTATTTTGAAATAATTGCATATATATATGTTAGTGTCACATTTTTAGTTGATCACTTATTTACGTCACAACCTGCCATGAAAGGTTCAGGTAAGGGTGGTCTATGGACGGAATTTTTAAAGATTTTTACCCAAATTTTGAATTTTTGGCCATTTAATTAAATTCTAGAAACTGTTGATTTTACAGACTCTTAAAGTGAGAGTAATAATCAGTTCCGATATTCAAATTAGGTTCTAAACATGATCCAAGTAGTTATAAAGATGTTCAATAATCAATGTAATAAATGGGATATTCACTTAGACTTGTATAATATATGACCATTTACCATTTACCATTTATTCATGGGCGGAGGATCATAATATTATTGTGTCCCAAGCTCTATGATTTTCAGGTCATTCTGTAGTTGATAATTTTGCTTTCAAAGTGAAAATATAAGGTCAGAAATGAGTTCATAACATACAAGTTCAGAAAGCCTTTGATTCCCTAATTCCCACACTAAATTGGTTTCCAAAGTCTTACCGAAAAAGGTATGAATTGTCAAATATTAACTGTCCTAACATCAATGTACTATGAATTATGCACAAACGTGAACGTTGAAGGAAATACCATCACCCAACCATTTATTTGTACATAGACACCTGTGAGACAGGGGGATTTGAATTTGAATTTGATATTTTCTCTTTTATCGACTTAGTAGCATATATGTAAGAGACAACTGCAGAAATGAAATTTTCATAACTAAATTAACTTATAATGTCCCTGATATATTCTGTCTTATGTACACTGAACTGCCTAGAAGAGCAACTTCTCTCCAGTTACTACTTAATGCAATATTTAATATTGCATTAAGGAATGGCAGTTCATTATTATATACTCACTATGAGAAATGGATTCTAAATGGACAAAAAGTAAAAACGGTATCATTAAATAAATTTATGGGTTTTCTGTTAACCAATAAGCTATCTTGGATTGCTTCTAAAACTAAATTAGTGGCACTGGTATGCCAAGCGCCAAGCAACTTTCTCTATTATACAGTGTCAAAAGCCATTTGTGTTATTATATTATTCTAAATGAATACTGGTTAAATTAAGTCATTTATTTATTTTTCTCATTCGCCATACTCATTTGGGTCTGAAACAGTGACGGATCCAGGATTTTCTAAATGGGGGGCACAACTAATTATAAACATATCAAACTTTTTTTGAATGCATTATTTAAATCATAAAATGACATGGAATTAACATTTGTCTTTACTGTAAATGATGTTTGGCAGATCAATTGAATTAAAAAGATAGCATTTACTGATCTAAGATCAACCTTTCAAAAAACAACAAAGATACCTAGCTGGGTTGGGGAATCGAACAAGGGTCGACAGATTAACAGGCTAAGTCGTTAACCACTCGTCCACCTGAGACACACATATATATGCGGTAGAATAAATGCTATATAAACCTACAGTATATTGATTGCACCCAACGATACTGTAGGTACTTCAAATTTGATTGTTATTTAAGTTAACTGAAGTAAAAACAACCTGACAACAAATTCCAAAAAGGGTTTCAAATAAAATATTATTATATTATTTCGAGAACTAGACGATAATAAAGGCCAAAATGGAAAGTTTCAAGGCGGCAACGTTTTGAATTTAAACTTTTGTTAAATGTACATCATGCACACACATATCTTGTTGACACACAATGACATTATTAAAGGGGCTGTCTCACGTATGATAAAATAGCGAAAAAAAAAGAAAATTGGAGAAAACTGACATAAACTTGGCATCGATGTGTACAATGCATTGAAACTTACTAACTGAAGTACCACATAGTTTACAATTTAACAATTTATTTAAGTTTAGCAGTTATTTTGTATTTTTCCATTAAAAAAGATTACTGGGTATGTCTACCAGGTAAAATTCATTCCTTGTGTGTGATTGGCTAGTCGGTGTTATCATGTGATATTACCGAGGTAGGTGTATAGCTTAATTATGTCACCAGATAAGAATAAGCCTTGGTAGCTCAGTGAGTAAGACGCTGGACTTCAATTTTGGCAACACAGGCTCAGACCCGGTCTCCGACACAATTTATTTTTTACATTTTGGTACTGTTTTTACAATTATGATATCAAAGCGTAACACATTCTATTAGATAATTGTGCTGAGATTCGTTACAGAAAAAAACTTTTTTCGGTGCCAATCTGTGGTACAGTCCCTTTAAAAGCAATGATGAATATATAATGTGCACATGTTAACAGTTTAAAACAACTTAAATTTCTGGTATATGATATATTCTTAAAATAGTAAACTTATGCGTATAACTGCAGCCATATTTGTCTACTTTTGATCAGCTGTCTGTGTAAAATGTGGCGCTGATTTTTTTTATCGAATGTTCGGGGCCCGATGTCATTTGAAATCAAGAGACTTTTTCGTTTTGTTTACTTTATTATACTCGATAATCAGGCTCAATTGTTTATTTGCTCACATCCTTATATAAAAGATCTGCCACTGTGAAATATGGGGCCTTTGCCCACATTGTTGTCATTGAAAGGTAGCAGGTAGAATTTTATATACTTTTTGAGAGAATCCTACAGTAAATACAAACATGGTTCTTGGAGAATGCTACTCAGCAGACAGTTTTCCATTGCGCATTGTATGTTATTTAAAATGTATCAAATGCTGGTGTAACATATTGAAATGCCAAGTCATATATACCCAGTCAATTGCAATAATGGATGATGTAGGGAGTTGGACATGGGCTACTTTAACATTAGAGATTTACATTTAATGCTGGTCTTTAATTATGTGTCAGTCTCCCAGAATGTTGCAGATGTAAATAAAAAAAAATATTCAAACCACGAGTTACTGATTGCATGAGGCAAAATTGGCACTGTGGTACAGGTACATTCTCCGTTTGAGCCAGTTGTCATTGTTAACACTCAATTACCCTTTAAAATAACATGTGCAATAGTGTGTTTCAGATGTTCAAAACATAAAAAATATAGAGCTTGGTAGACATTATAATGTGCAGTGTGAAGACAGATTTGTTTACATTGTTTCAACCATTTTAATGGTTTTAGTTCTTTTCTTTTTGCTTAAATGGATGTTATTGGAAATAAGTTCCGTGCCTGTTTCGCTGAAATGGTTACATATTTTATGGCATAGAATTATGACTGCAGTTGAAAACAGATAAAATATAAAGCAGTAAAAAAATCAAGGTTGCGGTCTGATGCAGTTATTGTAAACTTTGTGTTCATGTTATATTCTGGGCTGGAGGTCTTTATTTGCAATAACTGAGTTGAGTTCAAACTTGTTGTTTAATATACATGATATATATATTGTTAATATGTAAGGGTCTGCTTGATTAATGCCAAATGGTCCCTTTAACGTTTATAAAGAGTATTGTATTTAAGTTTAGTTTTATATTGTTTCAGGATGTAAGCGTCATCAGGATACTCTCAGGTATTGGATTATAAGTGACAGTAAGTGAGAATGTTTGAGGGCGTTGTGTCGTACCTTCTCAACAAGGTTCTCGGGAAGTATGTACAGAACCTGGATGCGGCCAACCTCCGTGTCAGCATCTTCAGTGGTATGTTAGCTGAAGATTTCAGTGTTATATTATACATTCATAATAATTATTATAATCTTCCTCAAAGTTTTGCCCCACTTGGGTGTGTAGGGGGGTGGGGGGGCAAGAAAACACCCTTGGGATTTAAACAAACAGCAGATTTCTTTTGCTGAATCCCTCCACTGGAGCACTGGTTGGCAGTCTTACTGAGCCTGTTAATATACTGCCTGTCTGGAATCACCTACTGTTTGAAAGCTTCTCCATCCCTCCAGGGGGCAAAACAAGTTTTTTCACAACACTTCAATTTCATGTTTCTGTTGAAGAAAGAGACTGAAAGTAAAGCATTGGTATTAGTAAAGCATTGGTATTTCTAAGAATGAATATTTAAATTTAATGATTTCAAATTGGGCTTCATGTTGTGTTGTAAGTTCTGATATGTTTCGTCTTTAGAATGATGATTTATGTGGGAGAAAAATCTCTGATTTGAATTACTATTCATTGAAGAAATTCCAAGTTGTTATTTTTTATTTCTCACAGGAGATGTAGAATTGCGGGACCTGAAGCTGAAGACAGAGGCCTTGGTATGAAATGTCAAATATTGTCTTTAATATAATTCATATAATCATATTTGTTGTAATATATGAAGTTGTCCAGTGAACATACAGATTAATTATGTAGTTTAAAACTGACTAAATAATTGCTGTGGTAGAAACTGTGAGAACTTTCGCTTGTGCTAACTATCAAAGGTCAGTGATATAAGCTACGTCCACAGTTGCATAGTCTTACTCTGTGCTATGTCTACAATTGCCGCAATAAACAAGATAAATATGTCCTGATTACCCTTTACCTTCAAATGAAAGCAAGGCTTATTTACATTTTCATTTATTAGTTGACTGTAAAAATAAAGATCTGCATAACAGATGAGGACAGTTCAGAGGTCATGTTCTTATAAAAGGCGCATATTGATTGTCACCCTCTGACTGGTTCATATTCTTAAAACAATGACAATATGATGTATTTGGACTTGCTTACTTATTTTTTTCCTTAGCGTTTTAGATACAATAATCTGTTCATTTAGTTTGATTCTCTGATATCTACTATAATATATTTTATATTTGTAAACATTCGATATTACGAGGTGTAATAACCACATCAAATTTAACAACTTGTTTCAGAACAGGACAAGTTGGTAAATTGTTATTTATGTCATAAAATAAGTTATCAGCTTTTGTCTAAAGATATTCAGTGATATTTGTAACAGCTGTGCCTCTGTAGCCCTGGATGTGATTTATAGTAAGTTAATCGAAACAAATTGTGTGTTGCAAGAGTGTTGCAAATGTTAAGTTGAAGATGTATGTTAAATAATGATAACAAGTAATTGTCAGAATTGAAGTATTTATGGCTAATTGGTGTGACATAACAATAAACCTCATCATGGCCTTGTTTATCTTTGGTCAAAAGGATTGTTTTTAAACATCCTGTTTAAATTTAAGTGTTTTGAAGTTTATAGTCGATTGATTTGTATCACAACATACACATCCTATACTATTGTTAAGTTGTGAATGTTTTTGTTCACATTATTGTATGGACATAAGACATTTGAATCCGGCAGCTACCAGAGGGCATAGCTAGACCAAATTATATTTGAAGGCATCTCCTGCAAGGGTCCATGCAGGGGACATGCTTCACCTGTTTTTTTTATTACGGCATATCTTCTTCTTAAAAATCCTAATGCTGAATATCATGTGCATGCCAGGGCCTATATACTAGTGGCAACGTAGAACAACACTCAGTGGCTGTTTTTAATGTAAATTTTGTCAAATGGGAAATCTATGGCAGAGACCGGAAGGTTGGAAGAAAATGATAATAAAAGAGTCAACAGTCTGTGTTTGCCTTTCCATCATATTGTATAAATCCCACAGGGCGGTAAATTACATCTTGTCATCGCCTCCTCGTTATGATCCAATTATGGTGCTGTATGATGTTTCTTGCCAGACAGAATGCACACTTAGTGTTGACTGGCCCTGTGCAGCTGGGTAATCATTCACCTTGGTTACAGTGAACTGATGAGCAGTAGTGTTCATTCAAGCTCAAGTTTGTTGGAGTTATGTTGTATTTTTATTATATAGAAAAAAAAGAGTCTTTTATGCCCACTTTCGGTGATTTCTACATCGTTGTCACTATGGTCGATATCCTGGCTGTTTGCATGTGTCTTCCATTTTGACATTCTACTGTTTGCAAAAGTACTTAGCATTTTAAGGTTTTAAAGCATTGAACAATTGTAAATTTGCTCTGTCCAAAGCCAGCATGTGAATTTCAAATCAAATTCAACATCTATGGCCTGTCAATTCATTTCACACATCAAAGGAGAAATACCAAGTACTGCCTTTCTGTGTTTTGGCAAATTATTTTAGAAATATTGGGAAACTTACAACTGAAGAGGCACACTCATTTAACCCTACAGAACCTTCCATACATGTATAGTTTGCATTGGATTCAATTCTATTGTTCAATTAAATTGTAACTTTAAATTGTGCTCTCAGGAACTGGTGACAAACGAATCTCTTTGTAGAGTTGAAATTAATTGCTTGAAGCTGCTGTTGCTGTACAAATTTTCTGTCTCTTAGGCTCAAAATGGCATTGCTTAACTGATTGACGAGCACGTTCTGCTAAGCTATATTTGCAAACAATAGTACCGCATATACGCACATGTACATTCATATGTGTGTCTTCTAGTCTTCTCCTGAGATAGTCTTGTCTGGTCTGCAGCTTAAATGTGCCACATTGCAATTACCTGGTAATTTATACAGTGAAAGCCTTAATTATCAAATCTATTGCTCTGTAACACAATAGTCAAGGACACACAATGAGGTCTTTTTATATGAGGCTTAAATGTATGGTTTAAGAGTGACCGTGGGCAAAATTTGCTCCAGGGATGGTGCACACATTCATCCAACATGCATGTAGGGTTTGGTAACATTTAAGAATACATTGTACTATCAAAGATGTTTGAATGTCTTATACAAATGTTGGCCATTTGCATTAGTAACTGTGTTTTCATGTTTGTAAAACTGCTCTGTAACACTAAGAAGGTCAATCGCCAAATTAAGGCATATTGTGTAGACCGTAACTTTTGTCATGTCAACTTTGATATAACAGTTGAAATGATAAAAATATGGAACTTGCTATTTAAAGCATCCATAACTGTTAGATAAGAGGCTCTCATCTGTCCACTTGAACTAAATATGGTTAAAAACTTCCAGTCAGTAAACAACGTTGAGATTATGCAATGATTTCAATCATTCTGTGGAAAAGATATGGATTCAGTTTCTCAGTAAACGTCTCAGGGAAAATTTCTTGAATAATGAATGAGTGGCATTGTCCCGATAGGTGTCAACTGTAATCAACCTCTTTCAGAGTTACGGGAGTCAAGAATCATGGACTTTAAACAATCAGAGCAACTCACAGTTATACAGGGTGTGTGGGGTGGTTTTGGGGGAGGTGGGTTGCTGAGAGCAGGAAGCTTTGCTTTGGTCTGCTTCTATTGTCTTATATTTCATTAAAACGCTTTTTGCTTTCATTCAGAAATGTTGTTTTAATTTTCAGTTACTTTGTTTTTGCATATGCAAAATAGGGATTAATTAAAAATTTAAATGTTTTTGTTTTGTTTTTTTCAAAGAGAAAATTAAAGTTGATTCACTCACAATGTTAATCATTTTATGCCATTGCTGCATTTCTGTGTTACGTTGCCCTAGTAGTATTTGTTAGAGATCAATCTAATCTCTACTGTTGGCTTATTGCTTAACAGGGTTAAGCTATGCAGGCATGGTTCTAATAAACGGCTAAAATCTTATGATGAACATTTAGCTGATGATCAATGCAAGTCATGCTTTATTGTGGAGTACAATTGGCCAGTTAGCATTGGACAATCTTACAATCAATTGACCAAAATAGTTTGTACCAATTTATTCTAGCAGAAACATAAGTCATATAAGTGATGTTTGAGTCTGTTCCCTTAAATGACCAGTAATAGTGTTACTTATGAGAGGCCACTAACAGGTTTCAAACCAATTTTCTCAATAAGCATGAATGGATCCTCGCTCAGCCTGGTCAGTTGTCTAAGGTTATTTTTTAAAGGTGGCCTAAGTAATCCACTGGATAATACAACAATGGGCCGAATTTTCTGAGCTATGTTAAAATTAACAACGTCATTTAAGACATTGTTGTCAACTTTAAAATATGAAATATTTGATGATCTGCTCATCTATTTTAATAAAACAAGAACATCGAAACAGTTGTCTCAAATCTTGTTTGTCTCATATCTTGTTCAAATTCTCCAGATGACAAGTGTATCCATTATACTTCAAGATCAGTAATGATTTGAAAGTTAACAATTATGATGTTAAAGATGTTGTTTTTAACAAAGTTCTGAGCGATCCGCCCAATGTGCAATATTTTCTTTTTTCCGACAGCAAATTCTAGTAGTCCTTTTTTGGTCAATTGAATGGTTGAATAACAACCAGGGTTGTGTTGGTGAACACTTTTACCTCTAGACCACTCCTACTCACCAATGACAGAGTCATGTTTTGTCAGTAAGTTATAGCAATTGGTTACATAATCCAATTGATTTACTTAACAACTGTAGACAAATTGATAAGCAGAGTAATTCTTGTCTATACTTGGAAACTCAGGTTGATTAGAAAACAATTCAAGGCAATTTTGTATAAACTGATATGTCTGATTCGTATGAATATTTTCAGGCTGAGCTAAAACTTCCAATTGAAGTTAAGGCAGGATATATAGGTAAGACTAATCATGCCTTCAATCTGTAGTGGTGTAGACGGCTCTTTCTTGCTTATTTGGTTGTTTATGAATAATTATATTGGAAGTGAAAAATAGTGGCAGCAGTGAATGAATAATTATTCTTTTAAATGAAAGGTGTTGTAATAAATTATCATTTAAAAATTTACATCAGAAATATTCTATATTGTTGCATGTTTTCTAAGAATTGTTTATCTCCTGTTTCCTAGGTTACATCAAGGTTGACATACCATGGACAGGCCTGTTCTCATCGAGTGTCATTGTTAATGTTGAGGATGTATACTTGTTGGCTGGACCGATCAGCGACCGTGTGTACAACCCAGAACAGGAACGCGCCCTGCAGAATGCCATCAAGAGGGAGATACTGGACTCCCTGGAACTATCAAAACCTGCTGGTAAGTGGATTTGACACATAAAATATATGTAACTAAGAGATATTTGTGACATAAACACTTTCTATATTTTTGTTTCAATTGTTTTAATGATAGGTTTGGTTTTAATGGACTATAAATGTAATGTTATGTCTGAAGAAAAGGTTTTCATTGTTGCTTTGATTAGAGATTGCTTTGAAGTAAAATGCTATACATTTTTGTAAATTAGATGAAAAAGTACTTTTGAGATACAACATTTCAGGTCCCTCTATGAGTGAAGACCCTGGTTTCCTTGAGAAGATGTACACATATGCAATCAACAACATGCAAGTGTCTGTGGGGCGTGTCCACCTGCGCTACGAGGACACGATCACCAACCCTGACCACCCGTTTGCCTGCGGAGTCATGCTGAAACACATCTCTGCTTACACCACGGACTCCAAGTGGCTGCCAGCACAGATGGACAATGCTGCCACCATTATACACAAGGTTTGAAACAGCCTTTAACTTCCCACCTGTCCTCAGTTTCTTGAAAATCCTTCATGATTACTCAATAACTGACTCATTTCATTTTAGTAATTTACAGTTGAGCATGGTTGAGAATATTAAATGTTTTTACCCTGTTAAATTAATATTCTCTCAAATATAATATTAGTAATTCGGATAAATCTTTAAGCAATTTTCTGTTTTTGAAATGGGTCTGGCATGATGGTGAAAATCTGTCAAAACTGGCAAATTGTCGGATTATAGCAGCCCTGTATATAACCATATAGACTTTTTGTGAACATTTGGAACAAATGTTGTTTTAGAGCAAGGAATGTGCTAAAGTAGTTACTCAAGAATTTTTTAGCTGTTTTTTGCATACCTGTACTTCATGATGTTATGATGGATATTAACCTTAAACCATTCAGATAATAAAAATCGATTAAGATATGAAAGAACCAGAAATGAATTCCTTTTCATTTACAATATAAACAGGATTTGATAGTTAATTCACTTGAGTACAAATTTTTTTCTAAAAACTGCGGCCTGTTGATTCTGGGAAGATGTTATGTAATTGAGATACACAGTCATTATTAATTGTTACATTGTTACCACATTAATTAGGTGAAAAATGTGGCTTATTGGTACATTCAAGTCTCAATGGAACCTGTTTGAATAATGTTATTATACCCCCACAAGAAAAGTTTGTAGGGGTGTATAATGGAGTCACCATTCGGTCAGTTGGTCAGTAAATTGGTTAGTAAAGGTTTGTGAAGAAGACTACTCCCACCGAGTTAAAGATACTTGGTACACATTGATTCGTGACCAACAGCCGTTTCATATTAGGGTTATGTGCCATTGAAAATTATTTCTACTTTTTTTTTTACTTTATTGGAGTTTGTGGGGTGAACTGCTCCAACAGTTTAAGAGGCATCACTCTGGTATCACTCTGGTATTTGTTTCATGATCTACAGCCAATCCTCACTTCTTTTATAACTGTATTGTTGTTATTGTAGCTGTTGGAGATGCGTGAGTTGTCAGTGTACTGGAACCCCTACATCCCCGAGCAGCACCTTGTACGCACCCGAACAAACACTGATGGCTGGAGGGTCAGTAATCTCTTATATATTGTGAAGAGTTAAGCTAAATTCTAGGTGAACAAAGAGAAACATGTCATATTGAACTAATTGGCTTACCATTGTTAATAGTTATGCAGTTGCGATAGACCTGCTTTGAATTTCCTTGAACAGTTACATACAGCTAAAGAGATAAAAAAAAATTACTGTCTGTTTGAAATATTACAGAATATGTTGATGCAGGCCATTCTAAATCACAGAATTATGGAGGAGGACTTTGATTTCAGTAGGTGCTTTTTAATATTTATTTATTTATTATTTTTTTTTAATTATTATTTTTTTTATTATTATTATTATTATTATTATTATTATTATTATTGTTATTCTGGCCTTGTAATAGATCTTGATGTTCCAGTAAATGGGTTGCTAGAAACAGGCTGTATATGAGGGCTGTTCATGGACAGTTTGTGGACAGTAGTAAATATTGTGAAGAAGTATTGAACCTTTCATTTAAAACAACTGATTGGAAATCTTCCTATGTGCAATTTTTAACAACAACCCCTTTCTGCATGTAGCACTTTGACATGTCATTGCATCGGGAAGTAAAAAATGCAATTTTTTCCAAGACTATCATCTGCCCATATCTTTACTATGTTGTATTTAATTATGTGTTCTTGATCATTTTATATTTTGAAACTATAAAGATCTGTTAATTGTTATTTAGACCTTATGTTTGGATTTTTTTTCAACATGTCTTATTATGTTAGGTAAATTGTGGTAGAAATATTTTGTTTTAAGCCAGAATTGGATGAAAATTGTATCTAATTTGGAAAAAATATATGCTCTTTCTTATCAAATGTAAAAATGATCAGGTTTAAGGGAAAAATGTTGAGAATATACCACAAAATAATATGTCATGTCAATATTTTTTGCTAAAAATGTTCTTAACATAATTTCCCAGGTTTTCATTTTTTTTATTTTCGCCGATGAGATTCCCAATCCTATAAAGTTGTTATACCATTCATAATTGCTCTCAAATTTTGTACAATCTTTTAAGAGGTATTCCGGTAATTAGATATCAATTTCATGTTTTCATTATGCAAACTTTGATTGAAGTATTTAACAAGGTAAAACATTTTTAAAGTGCTCTGTGTTCCATACTTAGTTTCCTTAACTGAAATACTATATGGTCATATCTACATAATCTGTATCTAAAATGATCCAAAATAGGCAACTGTTCAACATCGCATAATTGTATAGATATTTTAACATGCAAGGCATGTCAACAAACTTTACGAAAAGCCCTCATACATTTGCAGTCATGTCTGTTCTAATATATTCTAGAAACCTGGTACACTTGTTGCCACAGATAATACGTACATGTTTAGACAGGCCCATATCTTCTGCTTTAATAATTGTTAAACAGAGTTATGCCCTGTTTATAGTGTGCTCTGTGGCACTGTATTACTCTACAACAAACCGCAATACTGTACCTGCATGATAAACATCAAAGATTATTTGAAAATACCTGTTTGCCATTGTTTTATCAGTTGTTGAGCCGGTGTCTGCAGAGGTTCGTCTTATCATCAGCCAGGACAACAACCTTGCCATCCCAAAACTCTTCACAGACGTCACCTTGGAGGACATTGAAATCTTGTTGTCCAGGCAACAGGTACTGATTTATTTTATGACAGCAAAATTAAAAATTGGTTCTTTCTTCAGTTTTGTAGCTTGATTATTTGAGGAACAAGGAAAGCTATTACACTCAACCTGGCATCAGTGTTGGATGAAGGCTCTACCTCTGTAACCACTTCATGTCTTGGGTTGATACTTCATATACAGCTTCCCAATCATCACAGCTACTTGTATTATCAACTAAGTTAACTCTAGGTTAAATAAGATGCAATTTTTTGCTCTTGTTTAACTTAGAAATTGTAGTTAAATTAAGCATGCATGTACCATTAATTCCATATCCCACCAACCACTCAATGTTTTTGATTGAAATTTTAAACAATGCTTTGGTCAACAGACCTACTAAATTGAGCAAGTTGGGTAACTCTAGAATGATTAATGCAAATAAGGCCCTTGTTCATAATTTTACTTGCATTTTCTGTCAAGTCTACATCTTCCTGTCATTTGAGTTAATGCCGTGATAACAAAACAGCTTCAGGCAAATTTGTATTATGCATGGTTATCATTTATATACCTCATAGACAAAGTGGCGTAATACCAGTAGTCAAACATGCTGTCTTACACACAGCTCTTGTTATTATAATATTGGTTTTAACTGAGGAAGGTAGACTATTCATTTGCTATGCTTACCCAGATTGAAAATACATGTACTGTACTGTATATATATCGAGAAACAATATTAAGAATGTTTTGTATTTCATTTTACTCATGTCATATTATCAGCTTATGCGTTCTGTTCCATATATAGATCTATATATGTGTGTTTGTAAAACAATTTTGATCTTGTCTCAGTTTCAGTTTTCACAACCTCAGTTCTTGTGGTGATTCCGTTTCAGTTCCTGAACATTCTGAGCCTGAAGGACTCGTTCCAGATGATGTCTGTGAACCAGAAGTATCGAAAGTACCACCCAAATGTGCCGCTCAAGATCAGCCCGCGCTCCTGGTGGGTGTATGCATACACAGCTGTTGTTGAGGAGAGGATCAGGCCGTACTCCTTTGAGAGGATCAAAGCCCACAGGTGCCTGATTTGCTCGATATTAGAAGTTGATTCATTGCAAAACAAATGTCCTATGTTCAATATTTTTTATGACCACTTATTTTGACTTGTAATTTTATTTTTCCTAAATATTTACTAGCATCCTTAATCGTGCAAATTTTAATTTTCTAAATATTTTATATATCATAAAATTCATTCGAAATTATTGCTGAAATAATCTTATGAACAGATAACTATTATTATGTTCAATTATTAAAGACCATCTTATCAACGATTACTTTTTTGAATTAATATGTAGTTATAATATCATATCCAAACATAAAGCTTTATAGGCCAGAGTAAGCAATGTTTGTTTTATTTTGCTAGTAAAACTTTCAATTAGGATTTGTGACACAAACTATTTAACTGTAATTCTTGATCTTCTGACATTTTGTCCAACGCACATTGATTAGTTTGTTCATTAATGTATAAATGAACAATTTATTTCTGTGATGAAAAAGATACATCTTTTCTCTAGTACTTCTTTTCTTGAGTATTTTTGCCATATTTATTCATATTCCACCTAAATTAATAGAGAGAAATACAGAGAGTACAAGAACCTGTACAGCAAGTATCTGAGTAACCGAGATGATAAAGACATCACTGAAAGGCTTGCAGAGCTAGAGGGAGGTCTGGATGTGGCCAACATTGTCATGGCCAGGGAACAAGCCAAGGAAGAGGTCATTCATTGTCTGACTTGTTTAACAGATACTGTTTCTGATTTTTTTTAACAACATTATAATATATTAATCACGATAATGACAATATTTAAGCTGGATGATAATATTACATTTGATCAACTTTTATGGTTTCTTACCAAATTAGGAGTCCAGGCAACTTAGAGGAACTAGTGCTTTAAGCATAGTGTACAATCATCATCATGTTGCTTCATTTATTTGCTTTAATGTTCTGATTGTTTATGGTGTTCTAAGTTTGCCCCAGAGAAGATAGTGAAGAAGAAGAAGCCAAGCGGCTGGTTTTCCTGGCTTAGCAAAGACGAGGAGGAGGAAGAGGTGGATATTGACCTTGAAACCACACCTACAAGTAGGTCATAGGTCATACAAGTAGGACAAGTGGATACAAATAGGTCATAGGTCATACAAGTAGGTCATTTGTCAAGGTGATACAAGTAGGTCAAGGTGATAAAAATTATTGTAGATCATATGATAAAGTAAATTTCTAACTTACCCAAAAGTTCAGTATACATTTTATCAGTTGTTACATGTATTTTCACAGGAAGGGAAACAAAATATGAATTTCAATTTTTAATATATTGAATATTTTATAATCATTTTTGTTTTTATAAATATTTCATGACTGCTTGTAAGTTTAAATTTTTTACTGAAATTCACGAAATAAAATTGTTTTGTAATTGTTTGTCTTTAAGTATTAAGTAAACATCTTAAGTATTTACAAATGAACAAGATTGTTACTATTTGGGTTCAGGTTGGATGTCCAAGCTGTCAGAGGAGGAGAAAGCAGAGCTTTACCGAGGTATCGGGTATGATGAAAATGCCAACATCAAGAAAGCACATCAGGTAATTTAGTTTCCATTAAAAAAATTCTGTGTTTTTTTTGTACATAATTATAAACACATGTAAAACCTTGAATGAATAATTTAGAACAATATACTGGTCATGATGGCACTGATTAAAAAATATCTAAGTTTTTATACGTCCCTTCAAAGAACGGGACGTACTATAGTTTTATCACTATAGTTTTGCTGAGTTAGAGTATAAGTAGACGGGCGAGCAATTATACAGGTGGCGTATGTTGTGTGCTCCATAACTTTTGATTTTGTCCAATCGTTACCAAATTTTGTTAAAAAGAAGCTATTTTGCTTTAGTTACTCGAGATTCATTGCCCTTTTATTATAGAAATAATTTAAAATCTTTAGAATCCTTTGTCCAATCATCACCAATTTTTTTTCTCAATTTGCATGGGAAAAATATATAGGACAAGTTTGTTACTCGGCCATATCGCTTGAGTCACTGAAGAGTAATTGCCCTTTAAGTATAGTTATTATATTATTATAAATCAGTCTTATCTGATCAATAACCTTCTTCTCTTGATCTTTATGAGCTCACTTGAGGCTCTGTGTGTTCTGATCTTTCATGAGAACACTGAAGGCTCTGTGTGTTCTGATCTCTCATGAATTCAGTGTGATCTTTCAGTAGCTAGATGGAGGCTCTGTGTGTTCTGACCTTTCTGGAGCTTTTATGAGTTCACTGGAGGATTTGTGTGTTCTGATCTTACATGAATTCACTGAAGGCTCTGTGTGTTCTGATCTTTCATGAATTCACTGGAGGCTTTTTGTGTTCTTATCTTTCATGAATTCACAGAAGGCTCTGTGTGATCTGATCTTTCATAAGTTCATTGAAAGCTCTTTGTGTTCTGGCCTTTCATGAATTCACTGAAGGCTCCCTGTGTGTTCTGATCTTTCATAAATTCACTGGAGGCTCTGTGTGTACTGATTTTTCAGGAGTTCAATGCAGGCTTTGTGTGTTCTGATCTTTCAGGGACTTTGATGTATGATCTGTGTGGTCTGATCTTTCAGTAGCTAGATGGAGGCTCTGTGTGTTCTGACCTTTCTGGAGCTCGATGGAGGCTCTGTGTGATCTGATAATTCATGAATTCACTGGAGGCTCTCTGTGTGTTCTGATCTTTCATGAATTCACTGGAGGCTCTGTGTGTACTGATCGTTCAGGAGTTCAATGCAGGCTTTGTGTGTTCTGATCTTTCAGGACCTTGATGGATGCTCTGTGTGGTCTGATCTTTCAGGAGCTCGATGGAGGTTCTGTGTGTTCTGACCTTTCAGGAGCTCGATGGAGGCTCTGTGTGTTCTGATCATTCAGGAGTTCACTGGATGCTCTGTGTGTTCAGAACTTTAAGGAGTTCACTGTAGGCTCCGTGTGTTCTGATCATTCAGGAGTTCACTGGAGGCTCTGTGTGTTCTGATCTTTCAGGAGTTCTCTGGAGGCTCTGTGTGTTCTGATCGTTCATGAGTTCACTGGAGGCTCTGTGTGTTCTGATCGTTCATGAGTTCACTGGAGGCTCTGTGTGTTCTGATATTTCAGAAGTTCACTGGAGGCTCCGTGTGTTCTGATCTTTCAGAAGTTCACTGGAGGCTCTGTGTGTTCTGATCGTTCATGAGTTCACTGGAGGCTCAGTGTGTTCTGACCTTTCAGGAGCTCGATGGAGGCTCTGTGTGTTCTGATAATTCAGGAGTTCACTGGAGGCTCTATGTGTTCTGATAATTCAGGCGTTCACTGGAGGCTCTGTGTATTCTGATCATTCAGGAGTTCACTGGAGGCTGTGTGTGTTCTGATCATTCATGAGTTCACTGGAGGCTGTGTGTGTTCTGATCGTTCATGAGTTCACTGGAGGCTCTGTGTGTTCTGATCTTTCAGAAGTTCACTGGAGGCTGTGTGTGTTCTGATCGTTCATGAGTTCACTGGAGGCTCCGTGTGTTCTGACCTTTCAGGAGCTCGATGGAGGCTCTGTGTGTTCTGATAATTCAGGAGTTCACTGGAGGCTCTATGTGTTCTGATCATTCAGGAGTTCACTGGAGGCTCTGTGTGTTCTGATCATTCAGGAGCTTGAAGGAGGCTGTGTGAGTTCTGACCTTTAGGAGTTCACTGGAGGCTCTGTGTGTTCATGTGTTCACTGGAGGCTCTTTGTGTTTGACTTGTTCTAATCTTTAATGGATTTCATGAATTCACTGGAGTTTCTTTGTATTTCAGTACAAGGTACAAGTGAACCTGAAGAGCTGCTGTCTGTCTCTCGTAAACTACAGCAAGAAGATCCTGCAGATGACTGTAACACAGATGCTCGCTTCATTGGAGACACGCCCTGGGAACAACGCTTACAGGTAATCAGCAAGAAACAACGCATAGATGGTAACATACCTAAGAAACAACACATACAGGTAACACCTGAAAAGCAATATCTACAAATAACACACCAAAGAAAGAAAACATACAGGCAACTTGCCCGGGAAATAATGAACATAGTTCAGCGAAGAGGCATGCTCTTAAACTAAAAGTGGTGTCTTATTTACCAAAAGTATCACTTCCTGTAAAACATACAGGTCAGCATGGGGTTAGAGGTTACTGAAAAAGCATGTGATTTGTTATATCACTAGAGTTAACATCATTTAGCAATGTATGAGATAATGTTGAGTTATATTCCAGATTGTCCTGTAACACAGAGAGTTTCACTGTTGAGGGTGCCTCCATTGAACATGAACTGATTCCAATCGTCACTTCAGATGTCAATGTCTATGGTATGTAAAATATAATCAGTAAGTCTCATCATCGTTAACTTTGTAAAATTATGCAATTTTTTATGCCCCCTTTTGAAAAAAGTGGGGTATATTGTTTTGCACATGTCGGTCGGTCGGTCGGTCGGTCTGTCTGTCTGTCGGTCGGTCGGTCGGTCGGAATACCAAATGGTTTCCGATCAATAACTTGAGAACGCTTTGACCGAGGGACCTCATACTTGGTATGTGTATTGGTCATCACCAGCAGATGAACCCTATTGATTTTGAGGTCAGTGGGTCAAAGGTCAAGGTCAGTGTGACCTTTACATGAAAAACGGTTTCCGATCAATAACTTGAGAACGCTTTGACCCAGGAACCTCATACTTGGTAGGTGTATTGGTCATGACCAGCAGATGAACCCTATTGATTTTGAGGTCAGTGGGTCAAAGGTCAAGGTCAGTGTGACCTTAACATGAAAAACGGTTTCCGATCAATAACTTGAGAACGCTTTGACCCAGGGACCTCATACTAGGTAGGCTTATTGGTCATGACCAGCAGATGAACCCTATTGATTTTGAGGTCAGTGGGTCAAAGGTCAAGGTCAGTGTGACCTTTACATGAAAAACGGTTTCCGATCAATAACTTGAGAACGCTTTGACCCAGGAACCTCATACTTGGTAGGTGTATTGGTCATGACCAGCAGATGAACCCTATTGATTTTGAGGTCAAAGGTCAAGGTCAGTGTGACCTTAACATGAAAAACGGTTTCCGATCAATAACTTGAGAACGCTTTGACCCAGGGACCTCATACTAGGTAGGCTTATTGGTCATGACCAGCAGATGAACCCTATTGATTTTGAGGTCAGTGGGTCAAAGGTCAAGGTCAGTGTGACTGTAAGCTGAAAAAAGGTTTTCTGATTGTCCATATTTTATTTTCTTATATAGTAGACAGTAGAAATTTATATGTCACTAAATGCATGAGTTGAAGTATCAGTTTTCAGTGAACATCTAGTTTAATTATGCCCCCCTTCGAAGCAGAGGGGTTATATAATTGCTTTGCACATGTCGGTCGGTCTGTTGGAAGACCAAAGCTTGTCCGAGTGATAACTCAACAATTCCCGGACCTATGGTCATCAAACTTGACATGAAGATTAGGTATGACCAGTAGATGACCTGCCTCATATGCATCCAATGACAAATCAGCTGTCATTTCAGTCCATGCATATTTCATTCAATTGTCCAAATATTTCTGGCAACTTGGCGCTCAGGGGGCATAATGTTTGACAAACATCTCTTGTTAAAACAAATTTGCTGTAAATAAAATTAATAATCAAAATGTACATATAAAGTGTTGTTATACACCTTTGTTTTAAAGTAAATGGGATTATGTCACATTTTATAAGCATCCTGGTGTTTTACATTCCATTCCAAGTAACATTGGTTATTCCCTTTACAATGATGGATGTTTTCGTTACAGCCCCGTCAGTGAACCAGGTGTTCACTCTAGACTTTGAGTCCCAGCCTCAGTATGTGGAGGCTGACTTCTCCCTCAAAATGAACGTACAGCCTGTAGAAGTGGTCTATGATGAGGTATGCAATTAACTATGCAATAACAAAGCATTTATTTTACCATGTGAAAATTAAAAATCTATATTTCGTTGTTGTTTACTTTCCAATTGGTTCATTTTTAGGTAGTCTATTTTTTTGAGAAAATAAATTATGTCTGGCTATTGTGATAGCCTTGAAGTCATTGTGCAAAATATTTTAATGATACTTGTTACACATACTGCCAGATGCAAAATGCACATGAATAGCAAGGTGCTTAACTCTGGCTTTAATGATTTTTGAGGCATACATACCCCTTGTTTATCTGACAAAATTAGATTAGGCCAGGGGTTGTGATTGCTCTAAACCGTTATTATGTCAGAATAAGTTGATTGACTATACATTAATATTGAAAGAATAAATTACCCTTTCACACATGAATTTGGCTTTTATAATTTGGCTTCTTTTGAAATCATTAATTTTCAGACTGCTCATGGTCAGGCTTTTAAAAAATGTTATTTTATAAATTCCATTCCCTGATGTATACATAATTTATATTTTAATGATACTACACAAATGTAGATCCTGGGTTGCTGGTAGATTAAATGTTTTAGCTTAAACTGTTTAACATTCCAGCACTCTGTGTGTGAGGTACGGGCATTCTTCCAGCTGCCGACACGGACCCTGGACATGCGGGCAGTTGCCATGGAAACAGTCCAGGGTGTGGCCAACATCAGTCAGGCGGGGCTTATCTATGCCATACAGAAACACAAGGTGACTTCCTAGTTTGTAAAGATATTCTGTATTTGAAGCAATATTTATTTTTATTATATACCTATCATAAATCCGCATGCAATACATATCGCAAAATACGGAAGTCCGTGTTCCACTCTAGTGCAATACAGCCGTATTCCACTCTTGTGACGTCACGTCATGACAAGTATCGTTGTGCGATGTTAAAATGACGTCGTAAAACAAAATAGTGCATCGTTAAATAACATTTATTATGAGAACATGTGGCTTTTAAGTGATCTAACCAGTAACGTATATAATAAAAGGGTTATTAGTACTGCATGCGAGTACTGTATTAGTACTCGTGGATTTTTGCAGATTTTGCAAAATTCCACTCAAGTCGAATACAACCTTCCAGATCAAAACGCGGTACTAATAACCCTATTGACTTTCTTTCCTGCTGTAAAACCCATATAATATATTGTGTGGATCAGTATTGTAGGGACATGTTATATAATCAAAGGCAATGACAATGCAGAAACAAAGTAATTTGTATGGTTAAGAAAATGGCATGTAACTCTCACATTGTTTTGAGCTTGTATCTTCTTTCAGACTGTGCATCTAGCAGTCCAGATGAAGTCACCATATGTAGTGATTCCTGAGTTTGGCACCCTACACAGGTGAATAAGGCATTAATTTTTAATGAACTATTGTAATGAGTGATTACATAATGATGAAACTGGAAGGGCTATGTGCTTTTGTTGGATGGACCTCATTGTCTTTATCCCACATGTGGACATGGTGTTGCTACAATAGAAATGTTACTAGGTAGACATCTGATATGTTTCCCAAAATAGTCTTATGATTACATACACTTAGGTTTTCCCTTTTCAGTTTTTAAACATTTGTTATGGGGAAAAAAGGTTTGCAAATTACATTTGATGAAATTACGATACAGATTATGATTGTATGCATTCTTATTTAACTTTACAAATTCTAAGGATATATTGATGATGATTTTACCACTCAGGTTCATGTTTAGGGGAGGGAATGTGCCGATAGCTTTACCACTCTGGTTCATGTTTAGGGGAGGGAATGTGCTGATAGCTTTACCACTCTAGTTCATGTTTAGGGGAGGGAATGTGCTGTTTTTACCACTCTGGTTCATGTTTAGGGGAGGGAATGTGCTGATAGCTTTACCACTCTGGTTCATGTTTAGGGGAGGTAATGTGCTGATAGCTTTACCACTCTGGTTCATGTTTAGGGGAGGGAATGTGCTGATAGCAGACCTGGGAATGCTACAGATAAAAAGTGAACTACAACCTAAAGATGCCGCCTTGGAGGTAAAACCGTTGTTTGTGAAACTATGAGAATTGACTTCTCAGAGAAAAAAGACCTTTTATTCATTGCATATGGCCTTGTAGCTGTGCCTAATTGAACTTGTGACAAATGTTTTATTCTCAAGAAAAGTAGAAATATGTGATAATAAGTAAGAGTTCAGTTTGGATAATAAAAACAGAGAATGGTAAAATGCATTATATATTATGGACTTAGACAAGGGCTGGTATGTTACAGTACGGTAACCTGTCAGAGTCAGAGATAGCGGCCCATCTGTATGACCAGTTCACAGTGAATATTACCAACGTCAAGGTTCTCCTCGCAGACTCTGGTAGGGCACTAGAATGTTGTGTTACTCAGAAAGACAAAATTTAATCCAACTCTAATAAAGTGCACATTTCTTTGTTAAACTTACTTCGACATTTTATCAGTGAAATTGGACATACTCCTGTGCATGTAAGAATAAAGTCATAAGAATTCAAAAATAATGCATAATTATAAAGTTTATCTGAAATACTAATGCTTCTTTTAGTAAGACCTTTACCAATAATACTGTTAACACTGCAAACCAAGGGAGGCAATGTCTCCACTATGAAAATTCTAGCAATGTTAACAATTTCCTCTTATACTCTCCCCAGGTGATGTCTGGCCCAAAGCCCAGATTCAGTCGACCACCCCATATCACAATGTTAACGCTTTCCTCTTATACTTTGTTCAGGTGATGACTGGCACACTGCCCAGATCCAGCCCACCTCCAAGTATCACATCCTGCCTAGCATGAAGCTCACTGTGGACTTTTACAACTCTGTCAAACCAAGCTACAAACAACTGCCACAGTATGATGCTAAATCATTGTGATACTTAAATGTATTCTCAGTATTAAACATTGTTTTAGTTTAAAGATTGCACTTGCAAACTGAGTTTTCTTATTAGATAATATATTAAAACGAAATCGAAATACATTCTATTCATGCTTGTCATACTCAAGCTTGTCATGTATAGTTCCCTGCATTGAATTATGGGCTTTAACATTGATTGAGATTATGGAGATTACTTCTAAATTTCCAGACAAAAGGTGATAACAACCTTGCCCACATTTGAGGTGAGCATCTCCGACCACAAGCTGCTGGTATTGTGGAAATTCTACAACAACTTCACAGTGACGTCCAGCGCCAGCATGCACCACCTTGGGGATGACATGGTGGACGGGGCACCTGCCACTGACCTCTACACACTGGTACGGCCATATGTAACATACAGTAGCAAGCCTGTTAGTCATGTACATGTAGTTGTTAGGGCATACCTAGTGATTCAGGCTGTGCACATGCATAACACCAGCTGAAAAAAGTTTTGTCAGAATGTCTCAAACTGGTAAAAACAAAGAAAGAAAGGGGACTTCATGGTGTGTTACATTAAAAAATGAGTTAGTTATGTCCCTTGGCCGGTATTTATTAAATATCTTAAGTCAATTCTTAACTTAAGTCCAATTCTTAAAATTTTCATACTCAAAATAAAAGAAAAGTATAAATGATTTTAGAGTAAAAGTATGTTTATTCAATAAGGTCAATACAAAAATAAAGCATTTCAGAGAGTATTTAGCTTTTATATCAAATGATCAATGAGATAATAACTTAGTAGTAGATAATAATAGTAACTTAGAAAAATGACTTAAGTTACGCTATGAGTTGAGATGTTTTATGAATACTGGCCCAGGTTGGCCCAGGTTTTTGTTTTTTCTTTGAGTGTACACATCAATAGCATGGACTGTTCTGTGGAAATGTTGATACATTGATAATAGAGTCTGACAAAATGCAGCATTTAAACATGACTTTTGTTGTGAACTGGATACAATCTCTTATTTGTTGTAAAACAAATTTTCCTAGTCCAAAGTCAATTTCTTAGCTGTAAAACAATACTATTAACCTGTCTACTTATATTTAAGTGCACTAAAACCACTATGGTATCCTCAAAGGAACGAAAAGTAAGGTATTTTAAAATCTGCTGTTTGATACAAGAATCTATGAATCCTTTTTGAATTGTTCAATCTTTCTCTTTTGGTATGTCCTTTTTCAGGAGGCATATAAGAAAACTGACATTGTAAGAATGCTTACTACCTTCAGCTTTTCCTAAAGCCCTGTTTGTTTTGGTTAACTTTGTTTTTGTTTTACAACTTTCGTGTTACAGTGCATTTAAGAGCAATTAAAGTGACACTCGTATTTAAAATCAATACATGCACATGTATAACATTTAACCTTTAACTTCTTACTTAATAATGCATTTATGAAAAATATTAATTACTGATAACAAGATTGTAACCCTGTTTTTAATAACTGAAAATGCTCAAATATTAAATGACTTGTGCCTAAAAGATTTACAGTGATCAACTATCATCTCATAAGGTAGAAATACCATGTTTTCTGCACCTATCTTTCCAATTAAACATGGTATCTTTCATAAGAACCATTGTTTTCAATATTTATTCATCCTTTTACATTAATTAAAACAATTGTATTAATTGTGGTACTGCGTATATGGGAGTAAGAGAGCATCTTCAAGTGAATTTTGGGTGCCATGTGACCCAATGTTATATCAGTATCATTTGGAAGGTTGTAATGTGTAGAGAAAGAATACACTAAATATAGTACACAAAAAGTGTTACAAGCAAGCTTTTACAACCTTTAAAGTTGCATGATAGGTCATTCCACATCTGATTGCAGATGAAATAAAGAACAAAATAGAAAAACGCAATAATTTTATCTATAATGTGTTGTAGTCTCTCTTTTATCTTGCATACTAGTAATCAACAAGCAATACTATTTGAGAAAATACCAAAATAATGTGGGGTCACCATGCTCCAACATTTAGCATTATTGCCGAGGCCTAAAAAAAACAAAAACATTTGGTTCGGGTTACCCGACCATACCTACAAAATAGGTGCCGACCTTACAGTTTTTATAGTCAGTTGGTAATTTTTTTTTAAAAAGCCTACCTACCCTACCTGTTTTGGAAAGTATGTAACCCTAACCAAATTATTTCATTTTCTTTTTGGCCTAATGGCTTATGAAATACAGGATTATTTGTTCATCAGATATGTACCTTAACATCATGCCAACCGCCATGATTTCACAGATAGTGTTTCTAAATTATTTAAAGTTTACACAAGCATAGTTGTATACTTTTCCCTCCTTGCATTCAACCTATCACCGGCATTCCCTGCCTTGCTTTCAGAATGGCATTAGATTGCTTTTAAAGCATTTTACCTTTCAACAAGCATTGAGAGTTGGAAGAAAGACTCACACTTTGGACTTGTCTTTAAACAAATTTTTTTATTATTTTTATTATAAAACATCTTCTGGATTATTTGTTGATTATAATTTATCATTGAATTAATATTGTTTAATAAGGTATGATAACAAAACCATGTTTTATTTGGAAATGTTAAGCATAATGAAAAACAGCTGTAGTTGATAATAACAGTTAAGAATGTCAAATTGTGTTTCTCAAGATTTCCTTTGATATTGACAATTAATAAAAAACAACCTAAGATATAAATAATAAGGTCTTGTATGTTTTTCTTGCCAGGACCCCAATGAGCTCCAGCTGGATCCAAACATGGCCACACTGAGGTCCATGAAGCAGAGCATTCTGGGACGCAGGGTAGTTGACAAGTCAAAACGCAAGCCCAAATTACCTAGATTAGGTAATTTATTGCTGTATAATAATGCAGATCTTCTAAATTGTTGAAGGTCTTCATTGGGTAATTTGATAAAAGGTTTTCTGTGTAAATTTATACATGGTATTTCTGGGGTCGTATTAAATATAGTTCTTAAAAATTAATATCCTTTTCCTAAGACATGCCTCAGTGATTTCATTCAGGCGATTGGCCAATTGATTTCACAGTCCAATCAAAACACTCAGTTTCTACTCTTAAAATTAAGTTAAATCTAAGGTGGTAATTGAATATGGCTGCTGGTTTTCAGTCAATTGCTTAAAAGTGAAAAATTAGATCTATGCATGCTTGATTTTAAAGTAACAGACTGTTCTAGTTGCAGTACATGTGAATTCACTGTGGACCAACGCTGAACAGGAAGATTGATCTCTTTCCTGTCTTCAGTCTCATGTTTATCAGAATTTCTAAACTTGAAATATCTTTTTTCATTTACAGTCTCTGATGAGGTAGACATTCCATATGATGATGAACAAGAGGAAACAAAGACCTTGCTGCAAAAGTAAGAAACAAGCAAAACTTGACGCATGATAGACACTGTTTTGAGTAACTAGCTCAGAACAAACTTCAGTATGATTTTATAAGCTATCGTGTGATTCTATAAGCTATCGTGTGATTCTATAAGCTATCGTGTGATTCTATAAGCTATCGTGTGATTCTATAAGCTACCGTCTTTTGTTACAATTGAGTTATAAGTATAAACAAAAAATAAAATTATAGTTATGTTTATAAAAATTATAGTTATGTTTATATTAAAAAGGTGCTTGAAAAGGAAATTGAATGTATAAGTCCTTACCGTGTTATACAGATATGAGGAAGTGAAACCAGTAGACGACATATCATCACACCACAACACAGCAAACATTGTGGTGCGCGTAATTGTTCGCGAGGTGGTTATTCACTTGTCCAAGGTCCTGGATGGAGAGGAGAATCCTTACCTCATGTTCCGGGCTGACCGACTCCGCCTGGACGCTGCGATGACAGAGTATGGGCTGTGTGGGCATGCCAGTCTTGGGGCTATTCAACTGGTTGACAAGATCCATGTTGGAACATCTGGGGCATATATGGAACTTATGAGTACCAAACCTGGCACAGACCTTGTCTCTATTCTCTATAGACAGGTGGGGGAAATGCTTTGGCTTGTCTTGCTTCATAGATTTACTTTCGATGTATTTTACCTCTAGAATTAAAACATATATTCAGGAACAAAAAAAAGGGATATGTGTTATATGCATTATTTTTCTCACATACATATACTTAGATAAGATATGATTCATTGTCTTTCATTGTTATATGAAAGGTGCTATTAAAATAGCAAATGTTCAAAAGGTATTAAATAATCTGGGTGTTACAGGTGTCTCCAGACTGCCCAGATTTCTCCAGCACATACAGCAGTGTAAGGCAGGCTGTGAGGTTGCAGTTTGAGACACTCAATGTGCTGGTGGACCAGGGGGCCTTCATGCACCTCCGCACCTACCTCGAGGGCATCACATCCAGGTCAGACTCTCAGTGATAGCAGGGAGAAGAATTATTGTAGAATATAATGCTTTCCTTAAACCAAAGAGTTGACCTGCTTGTAGATTTGTAGAACAAGGATGTGTTTACAAGCCAAAATACTTCATGTAATATCATTCATTCAGTTTGCTGATTTCCAAGCTTCGCAATCTTATTTCAATAGTTTATCAATGACAGAAACCACTTTATACCGAAGATCAACAATAATAATATCTCTCTGTCCTGCCAGTATGCAGACTGCAGACATGATGCGCAGTAGCAGCACAGCAGCCTCCTCAAGCATTACCACGGCAACAGATGCCCCTGGGAAAAACAACAAACAGGCAGACAGTCCAGTTGATGGTACGATGGAACTTTTATAACTATGTTAAATTGGAAAACGATATGTAGAAATGTGTAAAAATGATTAAATAAAATATATTTATTCTATTGTTACAATGTAATGTTTCTACACTTTCAGAAACTGTAGATGAAAGGGGGACTGTACAGTGGAATATTCTGTTTGACCTTCATGATGTGTGTGTGACCTTGGCTGACAACAACAGCAAGATTGCAGAAATACATATCAAAGGTGGGCTTATGTTACCATAACCTTTCTTATATATTTCTTATTCAAAGAATACAGAAACCTATGTAGCCCTTCATTAATTCTCCATTATCTAATAATATTTCATCAAAATGAATTTCCACTATTTTTACAAGCATTGTCATATAATCAAATCAGAATTCAACATTTCTGTACCTTCCAAGAATAAAACGCTTAGACATGTTACAGATCTGCGAGGTCACGGGCTCCAGCGTAGAGAGAAGCTTGTATTACTGGGCAGCCTCAAGGACATTGATGTGAAGGACTGCTCACATGGTGCTCTGTATCGTGATGTAAGTAGAATTGCTCAGTAGTTGATATACCTCTAGGTCCATGTAAGTGAGGCTGCTCACATAGGGCACAGCCCAACTTAATGTGCCCTTTTCACCCTTAACACCCTGTCCATTTTCTTCCATCAACTTGCATTTTTTAAAACCAGGCTAACACATTATGTTATATTTGTTACAGATATTGATGTTGGAGGACAGAGATGGACACCTTTGTGAATTCTCAGTAAGTAGCAGTAGCCTATTTAAGAAGAAAAAATGCCACAATTTTTTGGTATAAGTTTTATACTGAAGAGGTATTCTTAAGAGCTCATATGTTTTGTGTAAAGTGCATGTTATTATTGGAATATGATTAGATATACCTGTTTAAAACCAGCTGTAATTTTGAAGAAACTGATATTCTAAAGATAATATCGTACATGTAACATACATGATGTTTGTATTTTGCTAGTTCGTACAGTACAGTCACACAGACAGCCTGCCAAGTGACAACAGGCGGAGTCCCCAGCCCCACAACTACACCCTTACCCTACGTGTCGGACATGTGCAGTTGGTCGCCCTTGGAAAGTTTTACTGGGAAATCATGGTGTGTGCACAGTATATTAGAGTCAATATATGGTGGGTTGGTTAGTCGGTCACCATTAAATATTTACACCTCAACTTCCATTCCTTAAATGAACTGCCTTTCGGCAATTGCGTTCATCAATCGATGAACGCAACATCTTCGGATAGGTTCGGATAGTAATTCATTGCATAACAATATACATGAAAGCTATTGATCTTGTTATTGGTTGTATTGTGTTTGAGGTCCCGTAAAATATAGAGCAACATTTTTAAAAGTGTTTGTTTATTATATTTTAAATGTATTGGTACCAGAAGTGTTTCAATTTTACGTTTTAAAGTGATTTCAAGTAGTTGATCTTTTCCCGCGTTATTGTGACGTCATTTGAACAAAATGTTTCCGGTTATAGTCGGGTCGTTCTATTTACAGAATGGGTAAGAACAGATTACTGAAAGGTTTTCTTAAATGAAATGAAGTATTTTTTTAACAATTCTTGAATGAAATAATGAACTATTGGTGTAAATATAAGGAATGAATTGCGGGGTTGATGTCATTATCAGGGATAAGAACGCAATTGGGTTGGTCAAAGTACGCTTGGAGTCCGTTGGACTCCACACACATTGACCAACCCAATTGCGTTCATACCCCGATAATGACATCAACCCCGCAATTCATTCCTTAAGTATACACAAGTGCCTAACATGCTTTTTTCAGTTGCAGCAAAGCAGTTAAAGAGCTACGTGCCCTTGAAGTTTACAAATTATCACCATCAAGTGTATTAGTGCCTTGCATATTTTTGACAGTTGCGGCAAAGTCTTTCAAGAGTTATGTGCTCTTGAACTTAAATTCTACACTTAAGGCTATAGGGGATTCTTTCTAGGAAACTTCTTACACAGTTTGAGAGGGAGTGTTCTGAAATTTGAAGTGAATTTTGGCTAAACAGTTGGTTGCTGGTGAACTTTGACACATTTATCTCTGCCTTAATACAATGTTTGGATTAAATAGAGATGATCTATTCTTTTAGGGAAATTTTTAAATGATTTGAATGCAGTATTGTTGTTGTTTTCAGAGGTTTACAGAGCCTCTAGTGAGCCCAGAGGTGAAGGACACAGCAGCAGTTGCCCTCATGTCTGTCTCCAAACAGGTGACCTTGACCTTAGAAATTTCAAACTACACCAACCTTGACCCACACAGTGGCTATTATCTTAAGTTTTTTATGCTGGTCAAGTATTAGTTTTTATTTCTGAAAACTGCAAACACACACATTATGTTTGTTGTGATTTTAATATTATAAAGATAATCAAATGATTTAAGTGACTGTTAATCTGCAACCTTTTGAAACATTTTTATTTTACTTCCTGTGTATGTTGATTTCAGGTTGGAACTTTCCACGAAGAGAACAGAAGATTTGGTTTAAATGTTACCATGGTGACCCCTACAATTCTGATCCCCATAAAGTCAGACTCCCCAGACTTGTTGATCCTGAAGTCAGGTGACCTGCATGTACAGAATGAGTTTGACTTCACTGATGTAGGGCAGGGGCTGAAACAGGAGTGGAACCATGTCTATGTCTCCCTCTCTCGTGTGCAGCTCAGCAGGTCTGTTGTCTCATTAAAAATATGTAAGGTAAATGAGCAAAAGAAATAACATGTGCCAGCTGGCTTTCTGCTTTACCATCTCATCTTTCAATTGTGTGTATCTTTCCAGCCCAAAATTTCTTATTATATTTTCAGCTTATTTTTTAGTTGTCTGCAGTAAAGGAATTTCTCTTTCAACTTATGTTAAATAATTTTAAAGAAAATATGATGATCATAGAAGAAGACATTTGACATTTTGTTGTAATTGCAGTTATCAAGAATGGTAGATTTGAAAGTAACTGTACTTTTCAGGGCGGAACTTTCCCGCGCAGATGAAACATTTAACATTGTGAGCCACATTCTGGAGCCGATGACTTTCCAGACAGATGTACGCATTGCTCTTGAGCCAGAGATGGCGGATGTACAGACAGACATGACTTGTAGCCTGGGGAAGGTGCGCTGCTCCATGACATGTAGAGACTTACAGGTCATCATGGCAACATTGCAGGTCAACTGGGCTGAGGGGGCAATGGCAATTGACCCAGGTAACCATGGTTGTAATCATCAACATGTATTTTCAGTGAACTATATATATATATCACATGTTATCTGTTTAAACCCATAATTTGAAAGTTTAATTACTATACTGTATAACTATGATAATATCAATTTCTATTGTCAGCAGCTCAGATCTTTTAGTTTATATCAATATTAGCTCAATTGTGAAGACAGCTGTAACCTGATATAATGAATCACTCTCGAGTCTGTTTTCTTGGTAGAAACAAGTACTGGTGTCCATTTGAAGAAGCTAAGAGAACATTCCCCTGGTGATCACCTATAACACTATCATCTCTAACCTTTCAATGTTTTGGATTTTCAGAGCCCACCAGAAGAATGCCCCTTGTAAGCCAGTCCAGTCTGGAGTCGGGCACTGTTGTCATGGCTTCATCAACAACAAACAAGAAGACGGCCACCTCTGTGCTGTTCACTCTGGAGGGAATGGAGCTTTGTTTGACACAAGACACAAAGGTCAGCAACCATTGTTAAACATGATTATATATATTACCTTATTTTTCTAAATGCTAAAACCATTGTGGGCTTGTTTATAATTAGAGCATCTTTATTTATAAACTTGCTGTGTAATTTTTTTTTCAACAAAATCAAAATGCACCATTGATTGACCCATGGCATGTGCTTTATGATCGACATGATCATCTATGTGTAGGATGATGATTGTTAACTACTTGTATAATAATAATATTGGTGTTTAGGAGGGTGAGAATGCAGACCTGTCTCGGTTGTTAATGGGAAAGATCAGCGGTACAGCCAGTCTCCATGGTGATGGGGAAACCAAGGTCACGGTTGCCCTGGAAACACTCGCAGTCATCAACACAAAACCTAACACAACGCTGGTCGAGAAAAGGTGTCTTAAAATGTGTTATTCATATGCTTTCATATTTGAACCAATTGAAGTACATGAACTTACAAATAAAAAATTTGATATTCTGTTTGTGTTTTTTATGATGTTCTATTAACTCTCTTAGGCAGGATCAGTTTACATGTTCATTATAATTACTATAAATCTGCTTTGCCAATGTACTTAAGTTCGTAGCTTTACTTTATTACAAAATGTACTTGGCAGAGTGCTGTACTATAACAAGTCTCGGGTGGACATTGACGGTGACCTTGACCGACCCCTGGTGTCCATCATATACAAGGTTAGCGGGGATGGTAACCAGAAAGGTAATTAAAACACAAGTTGTTCTTTATTAGTTGTATTAACAGTATTAAAAATACACTGGGACTAATATGATATATTATTTTTGTCTTTCTCATTTCTGTGTTTATTAGTCATAATTTTGAACATTAAAAATGGATTCTTGAAGTTTTGGTGTATATTTTTATAATGAAAGAGCTATCAAGATCGACAGCAACTTTCAAATAGCAAATTAATGGTCATGTAACTTTTTTTGCTTTAAAATTCAGCTGACATAATGATGGAGAAGGTGACCATCAACATTCAGATCCCATATATCCTGGAGTTGTCTGACTTTTTCACCTGTGCACTTACCTCCCCTGTCAGCCCAGCCCCACCGCAGGACAGCCTCATCCCAGGTCCCCTCCCTGCACTTGTGGTGGATGGGGGCCCGGTTATGACAGTGTATTGCTCCGTGAAGCAGCCTGAGTTGGTCATCCTGGCAGATCCAGGCAGCAACAGCAGCAGGATCATCGTCATAAATGTGAGGTTCTAAATTTCCATTTATGATCATTATGTAATGATTCTTAAGTAACAAGCATGACTGTACATGAAAATCATTGACTATTAAATGTAAATTTCAGGCAGATATTACGTTTGACTTCACGTCGAGTGCAGTAGAGCAGAGGCTTTCTTCCAAAGTGAGCATGCTACAGATGTTCTCCAGTATCTATGGAAAAGCAAGTGAACACAAGTCTAAGGTATGCTTACGTTACAGGCAATCATTTTCGGTATATAAGAAAGGTATAGTCAACTAGTACATGTAGGTTCAGGTACTTATAGATGACAAGATAGCTATGATCTTCACTTTCGTCATATTTATTCTATAACAACACAGTTCAAGGATAACAAATCTGACAACAAGTCAACATAAGGTGTGTGGAACCATATTTCGTAAATATGTATTTGCCTTCTACAGTCTCACCCAAATAACCATGGTGTCCATGTAATAATGCTCAGAATCCTAACTTAACATGAAAATACAAGATGTCTGCCAACAGTAGTGTTTGAACTGAGAAAATCTCACAAAAATATGCAGGCATGTGTGCTAAAACTACATACATGAGCTCACATTATTGTGCTCGTTAAACTTATTACAAAAAATATAAAGAGGTTGGGATGTTTATACTTATGTGAAATGTAGATGCACTTGTAGGTTTGTTTTGGTGAAAATGTGATAAGGTTTAGCACTGAATCACATATTCTTGCCTTCTCTGTGTACAAATTGTGCATTAGTTGCCTTCTCTGTGTACAAATTGTGCATTATTTGCCTTCTCTGTGTACAAATTGTGCATTTGTTGCCTTCTCTGTGTACAAATTGTGCATTTGTCACGTCAGATGTTGTCTCCGTGTGAGATGGAGTTTTCCCGAGAATACAATGTGACCAACAACAAGCTGGATATGGCAGTCAAGATGAAGAAAATCTATGTGCACTTTACCCCACCCAACATCCGACTGCTGCGTGATGTAATAGAGATTCTACAACAGTCCTTTGCTCAGGTATTAATATATTGACACCATTTATTTTTGTAAACATTGAGATTTCTTTCTTCTTCAAACCAAACTGCTGTATGATGTAATAGAGATTCTACAACAGTCCTAGGCTCAGGTATTAATAGATTGACACCATTTATTTTTGTAAACATTGAGATTTCTTTCTTCTTCAAACCAAATATTTTGATATAATCAGAAAACAGTATATTCATACATGCTTTTGTATATATGGTTTGTTTTTCAGTCATCTGAGTCTTTGTCTGAAGACACAACAGTGCCGGAAGTGAAAGACATGTGGAAGATTAAGCCCATCACACCCGAAAAGTGGATTGAGAAATGTAGGCGTCCAGTATTTTGTATATAGTTTTTAAGGAACAGGCTTTGGCAATAGTCTCTTTAGCCGTATTGACCAAAGGCGCTGTGTCCGCCCTCCATGCATCCTTAAACAACTGCTTGTGAATGCGATAAAGTCTTCTCATATTTGATTGTATCTTAATCAAACTTATACAGTAGTTAGATATCCATAAGAGCTTGATTCCTTTTTTAAACCAGTTTTTTAAGCGCATTGGAAAGGCTGCCGTCCATGCATCCTTAAACATCTGCTTGTGAATGTGATAAAGTTTTCTTATTTTTTATTTTATCTTAATAAAACTTATACAGTAGTTAGATATCCATGAAAGCTCGATTCCTTTTTTTATACCAGCCAGATCCACCTGGATTGACTGGATTATGGCCCTTGAAAATTTTATAATTGCTGTTGTTGCCAAGTGAAGTTACAGTCTAAGAGAGGAAACCTGTACTCAGAGAGTGCAGTTGTTTTTTTGCTATACACTCCCTTGCTTTTGTTAAAGAGGTGAACATTACAGTCTAAGAGAGACAACCTGTACTCAGAGAGAGAGTGCAGTTGGTTTTCTCCCCTGGCTTTGTGAACTATCAGTGTGTTGCCTTTTCACCCAAACGTTCCTGCTCTGGATGGGAAATGACCAAAAAAGCCATGCCAGAAGAGCATGGTCCTCTTGTTGTTTTTTTTCAATAATTTAGTTTAAATGGCTTACACTTTGAAAAGTTGATAAAGACTTTTTTAATCAGAAGCCTGAAGTTAATTGTGTTATTGCATAATATTGAAGACTTAACTTGCAAAATGTACTTGAAATATCATTTCCAAGTCTATTTTTCAGAATAAATTTCAAAAATCGGTTAAATTTAGGCTGTCTTGCAAGTTGAGAGCAAAAAGTGTCGTATTGACTATTGACGCTTGTTACACCAACTCACCCTGCAATCAATGATAGTGACAGCATGGCCCCTGTGTTTGGCCCAGGAGAAGCTCCAACAGAGACTTTGACACTATATCAAATATAACAAACATGCATGTCCCCTCTCGCCTTGCAGACAATGATAGTGACAGCATGACCACAGTGTTTGGCCCTGCTGGAGCCGTGATAGAACCATTACACTTTATATCACATATAACATACATGCATGTCCCCTCTCGCCTTGCAGACAATGATAGTGACAGCATGACCCCAGTGTTTGGCCCTGCTGGAGCCGTGATAGAACCATTACACTTTATATCACATATAACATACATGTATGCCTCTCCTTCCCTTGCAGACAATGATGGTGAGAGTGTGGCCCCGATGTTTGGCCCTGCAGAGGCCCCAATAGAGACTATGACTGTTGATGTAGAGGAAGTGTGTGCCTTCTTCGAGGTGGAGAATCTTGACCAGACTGCACCCCTTCTCTGCGTACGAACCTCCATTGACATGAAGCTCACAAACTGGACAAAACAGGTTAAACCACTTTAAAACATCTACAAACTAATATTTATAAAAAATAAGCCAGTATGCAGTTGATGGGAGGCAGAGAAAATCATTAAATCAATTATTAAATTTTGTTATGTTTCTATTCTAAGATAGTTTAAAAACATGGGGATGGATTTTTGGTCCATCTTTTCAGAAGAAATGGAAAGGGAGAATTTTGATCGGTGTCATTTACTTGGGGGGAGGGGGGATTTTTTCATACTCTTGCAGTTTGCACCGATTATGATTATTAATGTTATAAATAGGTTACATTCATTATGAATTAAAACTGGTTGCAGTATCTGCTTTGCAGAAACACTCTGTCATATGTGTTAGCTGTTAGGTATGTTTAAAGACCTAGATCGGTTGTCCTGGAGAACTGGTCTGTGATTGACAGGGGGAATTAACTCAAGCTGGGTAATGGGTCATTGAAAAGCAGTTTGCTGGTCATAATCATTATTACAAGCACGGTCAGTCTGGAATTTTTGTGCTTGGGTAAAGAGAAATATATGAACACAAATAGTTTAGAGTATGTTTATAGCTTTTTATATTATAATGCAAAGCTATGTAGATTAAGTTAAAAAAAAATCAATTCAATGCATTATTACCATCAATAGTGAGTATATGTAATAGGATAATGACGTAAAACATAATAAAAAAACATACATAATTTCATATATGAAGTTTTGTACAAATAATTGTTACATGATAAATGTGAAAGGATGCATACCAATAATACAAAATGAATTTGATACAGTTATACAATGTGTAAAAAATCTAGTTAATACCTTTTCAAAATGAAAAAGAAGATATTTTAATTCTACATATTGTATTTGGTGTAAAAAGCCTAGAAGTTATGATCAAGTAAATATATTCAAGTTGTAGTTGATAACTAGCTGCTGTATAAATCTTAGTAAAATCAGGAATTTTCACTTTTGCTTGAAATCTGTGGAAAACCTGTGAAAACAGTCTGACCATACTGATGTTATAACTTGCCCTCAGTTGCCCTGGTCAGCGTAATTTTATAGCTTTAGACTCCCGCTATCCTAATGTCCTGTCAATCACAGACCAGTAGTCCCGGGCTACCCATCTAGGCCTATAAGAGCTATCTAGAGGTTAAGGTGATATAATTGTCATAGGATTCCTTTCTCTCCCATTGAGTCGAAAGCTTGAGCCCAAGAAAATTTTTTATCTTGGCCTCTGACAATGGACATTTATACCTTACATAATTTTGTCCGTGCTCTACCTATATAATTGTCAGCAGGCCTTACAAACAGTATATATTTTTTACATTCAGTTAAGTGGGCCTTATCAAAAAAGTCATTCACTATAAGGCTCACTAAAGACTTAAGACTGTCTGCAACCTTTGAGTAGGTTTTGCAATACAGATATTTAACGTATGATACCCGTTGAAGCAAAACTGTTGTCTAAAATAGAATTTGTGATTTTAACAAAATATTTTTTTAAATCTTGACTAGTTGTCACATTTCAATGAATGTATTGGTTAATAGTAATTATTAGACCAACCAATAAACATTTTGGCTAACCAGACCAAACAATTAACCAGTTTTATACAATTAGCTGCTGTACTATTTCTTAATTAGTATTAAGTTATTAACTAGGTATGTTTTCAGTGATAGCTGTATGTTGAAGTTAAGTAATGTTTGCGTATGTAGATGAGGATGCTGACAGACCTGGAGCTGGATGTGTGCTACTATAACGAGAGGCTGAGTGTGTGGGAGCCCCTTATAGAGCCCAACATGGTCCAGGAGGGTAATTACGAGCCCTGGGCGCTCAAAATACAGGTCAGCAATCATCCCTTATGATACACTTTTAGAACAATATGTATCTCTCTAAGTTATATTTGATAACCTTATTTATAAAATAACAATAACTTGAAACAATTTCAAAACTGTTAAATTTTTATGGGCTCAGATGTTGAACGTGCTACGTTTTCAGGTAACCCAAACACAAAACATAAACTATATGTCTGTTGCCTTTTACCCATACATACATGCTCTGGATTGATATGACCACAAAAGCCATGCCAGTAGAGCATAGGCCCTTTTGGGCCTCTTGTTTTTCATGTTATTTCCTAAAAAAATGATGGTGTACAGTCAAACCCAGTTGGCTCAAATTTCCCAAGGCTTGGGGTATTTTCGCTGGTCCCTGGGAGTTTGATCCATTGGGGGGTTTGACTGTATTGTCATAGACTTGGGGTCGTTGTCAACACTGGTAATGTCAGGCTAAAACTTTGAACCATGACCATAACTAAAAATGATGTTCAAAAGATTTATATGAAACTGCGTGAATATGATACAGGAGACAATGTGCACATTTGTAACAAAGCCACAAAAATTGTTGAGTTATGCCGATTGTTTGCTTAAATAATAAAAACAGATGAGTTTTACGTTAACTGCGTGATGTTCTTGTTTTCAGTTAATTTAAGCTTTTAGCAATTTGATATATATCCACAGATGTTCCAAGCCCAGAGTTTCCCGATTGTGTGTAGCTATGACGATGACGGATTGGACATGCCAGACGGAATCCAGGCGGATGTACAGAACCTGATCAGCAGGAGTCAGTTCCGCTCCAGCAGCAGCGACAATGATGCAGACGAAGAACTTGACTCGCCCAATGAAATGACAATCCTGAGACCTAAAATTACCCGCAGGAAAATGAGGATTGCCAGTGATAAGAGCTATGGTAAGGTTCAAAGGCGGAGAACAATAGAGGTAATATACAGGGGAGAGTTGCATAAGCTGTTTTCTATTGAGCGCTATCTACCAACTCCTATGCAACGAAGTGAAGGAGGGAGTGCTTCCTTGATTAATCTATTTATTTTGATTCAGGTCGTGGCTTTGGAAAGGAGCTTTCTCACATAGCACTATCTGGTACTATGTGGTACTCTTTACCAACCCAACTCACCCAGGGTGTTATTACCATCTTTCTTATGATAATCATACTGTACCTCACCATGATCTTAACAAAAATGTTTTTGTTTTGTGATCTGTTTGTAGCAGAAGGGATAAGGGGAATCACAGTGGCAGCATCTCCATCCTTCTGATTTCCATACCACCTGCTTTCAGAATCGCTTAGCCGCCATAGTAGTGTACAAGGTGAATCTGACTCAGAAAACGAGAGCCTTATTCACACAATCACTAGCAAACTGGGTAGCATTTTCAACACTGACAGCAGTGAGGATGCTGATGTTAGCGAGACCGATGATAATGATGACTCCGTAGACTGGACACTTGATAAACCCATCTTTCTAACGCCACAGGGACCAGTCAAGTTTCGGACTGGTTTGTCCATTGATGAGTTTCTCAATGTTGTTTTTATAGTTGTATTTGAGCACTTGCTATTTGCTTGACTAGAGGCATTAGTCTTTGTTTTTTGTGTCACCTTTGGAGCATTGCAGACACAAGGGAATTACTTTGTTAGGCGTCATCGTCGTCAGTGTAACAAGTCCATCTGGTGTTCTAAACATTATCTTGACACAGTTAACAGCAACAAGATTTGCCCCTCCTTTTTCATTCCCATCCCTGCCTTAACTCCCAAACAGAAGTGTTACAGGACCTTCTTCTGGTCTAAACATCATTTTGACTCGGTTAACAGCACCAAGGGAGGTACCCCTTTCTCTTCCCATCCCTGCCCTTACCTCCCAAAGAGAAGTGTTACAGCTCATTCTGCTGTTCAACTTAAGAAAAAGACATTGTAGTGTATTCTAATTTTGTGTGCACAGTGATTATGGTCAGTAGATGATCCCTGTTGATTGTTCAGGTCAGAAGTTAAAGTCAAGCTCATGGTAGCCTTTATTTGAAAAAGACTCTGAATCAATAATCAGTGTATGCCTTGTTACACTCATTTCCGATCAATAACTTTTTAAAAAGATATTGTAGTGTCTTCTTATTTTGTGTGTACTGGTTATGGTCAGTCAATGATGCCTGTTTGGCTCAGAAGGTGAAAGTCAAGTACGGTAACCTTTATCTGCTTCAATAATCAGTGAATGTGTTGTTAATGACAAGTGGTAAAATCCTCAAACTTGTTTTCTCATTTGTCATGGTCAGTAGATGACTCCTATTGAATATGAATGGTCAGTAGGTCAAAGGTCAAGAGTGGTGACCTTTTCTAGAAAAGCTGTTTTCGCTTTTTATATATCCATTAGACTTGATCCTTAGGTCTTCAAATCTTAATACAGAAAGTATTAATCAAGATCATAAGATCACACCTCTTTTGAGGTCAAAGGTAAAGGTCAAGGTATATAAATTGGGCTCTACTCACAGGCAACACATCTATTTCATGGAAGTCTAGTTCTTCAATGATGTTGAGTTTGTGGTTATTAGTGTTTTTGATTCAATTGTTTAAGCAAATATGTTTCTTTTGAACTGATGTTGTTTTGTTCTCCTAGGTTGGTTCAGTTTTGCTTTGACATCTTACACAGAAATTGACCCCTGAGTCCATGTTCACGATCAGTCCAGACTCTGACTCAGAAATTTTATTTTTTTTAAATATCAAATAGTCGGTCATATTATGTTTTTTTACATAATCAGTGAAAATGATAGTGTATCTTTCAAGTGGTAATAAATTTAGCAGTTTTCACCATGAATTTATGTTTGAAAAATAACGACAAAGTTGTAGTTTTGAGCCTTGAGTCTCAAATCAAGTCTTGACTGTTTGTTTACATCGCCCCTCTTCTGTTTTTTGTTTTATAGCTTACCATTTCATTATGATTTTGAGACATTTAACCACTAATTGTCTCTTAGCAATTAGTTGGATTGTTGTTGATTTTTCCATTGAACTAGATTTTGTGATCCGCATGTTTTGTGTTTATTTGCTATTTTGGGCTGCCAGGCCATTGCTATTATATGTGTTTGAGTTTTCATCCAAAAGTTAATCCTCATTACAAAATATATATATATGCATGCATGCATTCCCAATGTAATTTGTTGTTATAAAAATCAGACTTTTACAGATTAAAGCAAGCTAATTAAGTAAGCTTATTTAGTTGTTTAATGTGTTGTCTGCAAAGCATGGCACACACATTACTCGATTACTTTTGTCAGGCAGCGTCGCTATCAAACTTTTGTTTGCGATCAAAAACTTTTGAATGACTTGGTCTTCAAACTATATATGCACATTGGTCATAATCAGTTGAATACCCCTATTCATTTTGGGGTTAGTTGGTCCAAGGTCAAGGTCATGGTGACTTTAATAGAAAATTGATAAGCGCTCCTGATAGGTGACTCATCTGATTTGCAGAATTATTGTCTTATATATGTAGAAAAATGAATATCAGACTTTTGACAATTATATACAGAAAATATTTAATTCTGATGGCCGTCATGTCAATGACATAATTAAAAAAGTCTTTACAGTGTTTAAGCAAGTTTAACAACAAAACTTAAGGTGATACTTATTACTATACTTAAGTGTTGTTTGTAGGCCCGGAGCACTATGACGATGTGGATGGAGGGTTGGTTACCATGGAGACAGAGGGTGAGGAGGTGTCTCCCGGCAGCATGTGCACTTACATGGTCCTATCGTCCCCAGACAAACTTCTACTCAATGTTACACCACCTGCCATCAATGTAATACATGACGTTATGCAGGTACACCAGCTCTACCAACTTTTAGTGACTCAGCTATATACATCACTGTTTTGCATTCTACTAGTTGTTCGCTTATTCTATTGAGTTTGTTATCTCAAACCATTATAATTTATTAAGGTTTTATTTAGAAGTATGTGGCTAAGTATAAAATACGCTGGTAGAATTTACATGACATTATTTCATTTTTTAGACTATGCTTGTGTTTTCAGGCCCTTGACAAGACCCAACCAGAGGGTCTGATGGATATCAGAAAACTTCCAGCCTTTGAAATGTTTAACAAGGTACAATTACACACACAGCAGTTAATGTATTATCTTTGGAAATAACAACATTTAATCATAAAAGATGCATCTTTTCTAAGGTTTCAGTTCTTTCTTGATGGCTGTTTTATCAATAACATTTTCTTCAAAAGTTATAAGAAGATGTTTGTTAAAGATCTCTATGTGATTGTGTGAAAACTTATATTTCAGACTGGACTGGATGCTGATATTGTTGTCCATAAAAGTGTCAAGGTCAGTTTCGTGGAAATATTTTTGCAATGTAAAAAATGTAATTTGCTTTATTTCTTAGCCAGGGTAAGACTATTTAAGGATTGTTTCCTGCTTTTATTTTTGGCATAGTGATGCTGCGTATGTATAATAACTCATGTATTTCTTTTGGATATTTACAGGTGCACAGTGACTATGTACACATGTGTCAAGTGTGTCACCCTGGCGATATGAGATTGTCGGCCCCACCAACTGATGACATCATCACTGAGGAGCCAGAGGAGGAAGAGGAAGATGATGTTGATGGAGCCTCACTCAGGTAAAAAAGCCATGGAAACTGATATGCTAGTCAAAGACTTATAAATTATAAAGATAAAAAATAAACATGATTCTGTTTTAAAGATATTACCAGCCATCAAAATGCATTGAATCCTGTTTTGTACAAAATTGAGCTGATTAAATTTACATGATTTTTACATGATTAAATTTTATATTATTAACCTTAAGTTGTATATATGATTTATGAAAACTCTTACTCTAGAACACAATCATATCGTAGATCATTTCATAACACTTACAGCAGTCAGAAGCGCCCCCTTACATTTGTGACGCAGACTTTGGCTGATGCCGGGCACACATTGGTCAGTGCGGGGGCATTCGTGTTTGATGATGATGTCTTGTTTGGCACCCAGATAGACAAGGATAGCATTCAGATTCAGGTATGTTTGGCACCCAGATAGACAAGGACAGCATTCAGATCCAGGTATATTTGGTACCCAGATAGACAAGGACAGCATTCAGATCCAGGTATGCTTGTCACCCAGATAGACAATGATAGCATACAGATCCAGGTATGTTTGGCACCCAGATAGACAAGGACAGCATTCAGATCCAGGTATGTTTGGCACCCAGATAGACAATTGCAGCACTCAGATCCAGGTATGTTTGGCACCCAGATAGACAAGGACAGCATTCAGATCGGGGTATGTTTGGCACCAAGATAGACAAGGACAGCATTCAGATCTAGGTATCTTTGGCCCCACAATATTGCGAACAGAAATGTTGTATATATATATAAATACCACACAATATGAGGGAACAGAAAGGTTTTATTGTAGTTTCGTATTTTCAAGTACAGTCGAACCCCATTGGCTGGAACGCACTTGGCTCGAATTCCTCGTTGGCTCAAACTGGATGTAAAGAACCGATTTCTATATACTGAAGGTAAACATTCCCGCTTGGCTCAAAATTTCCAGGCTCGAGGTTATTTTGCTGGTCCTTAGGACTTCGAGCCAATGGGGTTCGACTGTATTTTCAAGTGTATAAGCCATAGGAAGTATAAGTAATAAATAACATTTGGAGGTATTTCCCATTCTACATTCCTTAGACAGATTGTGTGTTTTTAACCAATGATTGAGGTTTTATACTTGACTGTAGGTCAGTGGGTTTGAACCGACATCCAGTCTGTTGATGAACCGTGCCTGCAGACGACTGGTCAGCCTCAACCCAAAGCAGGTGCGAAACTAAAACACTACTGGTGTATAGTAATCAGAGCTCTGAAGTAATTATGCTCATACACATATTAAATGTGTTTTTAACTTTCTTTACTATGTAGGCAAAGATTAGATTTTTTAGAGATTATAATACACTGTATATTTTAATGTCGAGATACAAATGGCATACATATTGATGGGAATAATAATAATTTCATGTAACAAGACTGGCTTCCAGTGTTTATACAATCTTTGAGGTGGCATTTCAATTTCTAGGACAGTTGTTATGCTCTTCTTTCCTTTCTTGTGGCAATTTATGATGAAGAACAATTTGATTATCATGGTATTATTTTAATTTTGTATACTGTGAAATCATTAATGTTCGTGGGGCATTAATGTTCGTGGTTTTCGTGGGTTGGGTGATCCACGAATTCAAGATCCCACGAAATATAAACACTTTATTCACTTTTTCAATTGCCTTGTTACGTACATACTCTAGTATATTATTTACAGAGGTCGCAGTATACAGTGTTAAAACCTGTCTCACTTTATAACTTACGATCGTTATTCTGTTAATATATTATAACTGCCTTTAACAAATAATGAACCAAATCAATTAAATGTGTTTTATGCAGCAAATGACAGTTATAAGCACGTGTTTAAACGTGTGCTGTTAATGAAAATCTCCAAGTTTACAAGATGTGCGTGATGAGTGTCCATACTCGATTTTTTTATTTAATGAAATAATTAATTGATTACTAGTACATTGAAGGTTACTAAGCGCCGAACGTGACAATATACGCACCTTTTCGGTGTTTTCACAGTTTGCAAAATTCTTAATTGGCATTCAATGGCTTCCCCTATCTGTATTTATGATCAGGGTACATCTTCTTTTATTACCTTTATTCCCAATTAAATCGATAAGTGACATGGGTATATGCACTAATTGTCATGTCGTACCACATAAGCGAGTGTCATAAACCGAGTGACGTAGAAGACGGAAATCACGGGCCAGCGCGTGGATATTAGGCAGACGATCTAGGACGATCGCATCCTCGATTTTTTTTTTTTCAAAATGAAAATCCACGAATTCAAGTACCCACGAAATTGTTTTTTTTCGGCAAACCACGAAATTTCATGCCCACGAACATTAATGATTTCACAGTATACAATGTACCACAGATTGTATAGTATATAAAGTTTTGATAGTGTCCAATGTAATTGACTGGATGAATTCTGTGTTATTGACTGGAATTGTTCTGTGTTATTGATTGGAGGTTTATATTTATCACTGCCAGGAGGAACTAGATGTAAGTGTCTATGTGATCCTTGCTTGTTGTGGAATGTTATTGTTTGTACAATGAACTCACATTGAAACAATATTGACATATATAGTGTTAGTACATTATTTGTGGTAAACTTTATTTATTATCTCCTTTGGAACCAAAGGTTTCGGGGGAGGGATTTTTTGGCGTTGTCCGCTATTCAGTATGTCCATCGGTCTGTGCGTCTTACTTTTTTCCGGAACCATATTTTGTAGGGATTGGTCAGATGATGTTCAAACTTGATGAAATCTCACCGCATTTTAAAATTGGGTCACATGGAGTCAAAATCTAGGCCACTAGGTCAATTTTTTTAAAAATCATGTCTGGAACCAAAGTATTGAATGGTCAGACTTTGTTCAAAATGTCAGAATGTTCCCGTTGATGAAATATTGGTAGAATTTAAAAGTAGGTCACATGGGGTCAAAACTGCAGTAGGTTTTAAGGTCAAATCTTAGAGAAATCTTGGAAACAAACAGAGGCTATATATCCTCTCCAATCTTTATGAAACTTAATCGAAATATTTTCCTCAATGATATCTTGGATTAGTTTATAACTATGTCTTATAGGGTCAAAAACTAGGTAATTAGGTCAAATCTTAGAAAAACCTTGAAAACACTCAAGAGGCTATATTTTTGCATAAGTTCTGGTCCAATCTTCATGAAACTTAATCAGAATGTTTGCCTCGATGAAATATTTTGAAACTGGGTAACGTGGGATCAAAAACTTAAATGCTACACTATAAACAAATTCTTTTATTTCAAACAATTGCAAACAAACATATATTTCATATGCAACGTTCATAAGAGTTCATCACTCTGCAGCATTATTGCATGTTACAGTTTAAATATTTCACCAACACTTGATTCCCATTCCATCTACTTTACCTTAACAGGCGGGGGATATAAATTTAACAAATTTGCTTGTTTAATGCAGTTCTATCACATGACTTACCTTGTTTTGAGTGTAAAACAACCGTAACATATTTTCTTGTATATTACTGGTGTTATAAAAATTGGTGTCATTGCACCTTACTTATGTATAATTAACCATTGTTACTTGTATGTATAAATTTAAAGAAACACAATTCTGATGATATACTGGAATGGCGAATATAAAATTTCATAGTCAGATTACATACAAATTTATCTTAATGACTATAGATTCTAGGAATTCAGACAGTAATTTCAACACTTCACACGAGATCCTGTATGCTTTTCAATGAATGTTCATGTGTAGTGTATATGTTTGCAGAATGGTTGTCGCTACTGGGTGGTGTTTGATGTTGACTGTCTCCATAGTCACCGCACCGTAACCTTCCAGTCTCCACTCCAGGTAACAATGCTCATCTTCCGGGTAGTTTATGCTCAATCATAGTGGTCTGGGATATCCATTAGGTGCCCTGTACCCTTATTTATAGCACAGCTTGGTAATTTAGATTCTTTTGTCCATTGTGAATGGCCATGGCTCGGCACCTTTAAAAGGAATTAAAACCTTGTCTGCATTGACTTGTGGATGAAATCACTTCCTTTTGCCTATATCTCTGTTGGGTTGAAATCATATTTCCTTGTCTTTATGATGACATTTTTCCCATCCCTATACCCAGGTGTGGAACAGCCTAACGACAGCGGTGGATGTGCTGGTTCGTGTTGCTGACCTCTCCAGATTCCCAGTGTCCAACCTCCGCCCTATCCCTGGGGACGAGTTTGTCAAACTGGGGACTGTTGCTCCCGACGATGTCTTCCCTGTCCCTCTCTTCCCAGCATTCCATTGTGCGCTATTTATAGCACCTTCTGAACTCTCGTAAGTTAACAAGAATGTAGTTATTGTCTAGGAAATATAACAGAGATTTAACATCCAAGTTATTAAAAGATTCATTATTATATTGTGAGGAATTAAATATGAAAATTACAATTATTAATGTCCTTACAGTGTCATGTTGCTGGATAGTCATGCGCTTCTTAATTGATAGTTAATTGATGTATACTTTCAGATATGAGAACACGAGCTCTATTTGGTGGCAAGACTTGGTTCATACCAAAGACAGACAGACGTACCTGTCCTGTCAGTCAACTACAGGCGATAAACCGTTCAACATCAGGGTAAATGTGGAAACTCATTACTAATAATTACCCATGGGTGTGAATTAAAACAACTTCAATGTGAGAATTAAATTTGTGTTTAAAAAACGGACTCCAATTGCTATTGATAATCAAATCGAATCGTACGAAGCATTTCGATTTACTATCGGGCCATAATCGAAAGTTCATAATATAATTTGGGAATACATTCATATACATAGTATTATCATGGTCATTTAAATGGTTTAACCTGGAGTCAGTAAGTGATATACTATAGTCATGCTTATTGGAGCAGTTAATAAATGTACATCTATCTATCTATCTTCTTTATTTCCTCCATTACTGAAGATATACAAGTTATGTACAAATTATTACAATAAACATATTATGAATGGAAGGGTTACATAATATTTAAATAAAACAACATGGTGATGCACAATGTGACATACATGTAGTTAACACAATATGTGTACAGATTTTGCGTGTCGGTCAGGTTTATGCATTTATATATGTTTATAATTATTATTTCTATAAACGTCAGCAACATGTCCTGCGTGCCCTACGCATTACCTTCCCTAAAGTGGAACATGTGAGCTACAGCATTACAAAAAGATATTTAAATAGTGGTAGTAACATTAGCGACATTGATTTTGGACAACCACTATCGATTGTCGCCGACATTACATTGTCAGCGATGATTTATTGATTGTACTCAATAATCGTTTCATCACTAAATTAAATGATACAAAATAACATTTACCTTTCCTTTTCATTGCTACCTTTTGACAAAAAATGAACAACATTTATATTGTAAATTTGATAAAAAATGTATGTACCAAAAGTTTTCTTTCATAATTATGTTGTGTGTAAAAGTTTGTAATCGGCCATTTCTTATCTTTGAGAAATCTTTGTAAATGTTACCTCTATGGTTTTTAAGGTTTGTCTGGAGGAAGGTGAACCCCTGAGGCCGCCCCAGATGTTGACCCGGACAGTGCCCTACTATACCCTCAGTCTTCTGCCCCCTGTAGTGCTTCACAACCATCTACCATATGACCTGCAGTTTTCACTCGAGGTAGGAATGTGGCTGGTGTGATTCTATTATACTGAATAATTTTGCGATAGATGTCTTGCTGAGTGATAATGTAGGCTTTGACGCCTTTGTGGTATGGGTCCAAGACAATGGGTATTAAAATAATGCCTGGAAAATTATTACGGTACTAAAGGTCATTTCACAAAAGCGTTTCAACTAACTATTAAAAAAATACTTTTATAATGAATTTATAATGTAGCCAAAACTTCAGGTTTTTTTAAATACATTAGCTTGCATTCTATTGTTTGTTTTATTTATGCACTGCATGTATTTCAGAGTAGTGAGAACTCGATCAGTCTCACACACGGAGAAAACACCCCACTGTACAATGTCAACATGAACCAGACGTACAAGCTCAACCTCTTTGTAAGCAGACATCTTTTTCAGATATTTTCATATATTTTCATGTATCTAGAAAATGAATCCAATTATGCATTCTGCAATATTTATATATACCATGGTCAAATATTTCCTTCAGTGCTCCATTGCTTTCCTTTATTGTAATTACCATGGCTACTTTTAAAAGTTTGCCATCAAAAACTACTTTAGTGTTTCAATCTGATGAGTGATGTATGTGTTATATATGAACTGAAAATCTGCAGGTGTCTGACTACATGACATGTGACTGGCGGGGTACACTGGACATCACCCGGGAGATGGAAGAGTTCAAGGCCGTCTCCATGGATACCGACCTTGACCCTGACAACAACAACAAGCACCTGTCACTGGGTATCCACTGTGCAGTGAACAAGACCTGGAACCTCTACATATACTCACCGTACTGGATTGTCAACAAGACAGACCTGTCATTCCAAATAAGGGTAAGCAGTTTTGTTTGCTAGATCTATTAAATTACATAGGATACTGTTAAAAATATCAGCTAACATATGTATTTATGTATTGAAATTTAATTTCCTGAAGTTGAAAATGTATCAGATATGGTTTGCAGTTTTTTAACTATATTACAGGCCTTTTGGCTTTAAAAAAGTTGATGTCTTAAAAACGTACATGTTTTCAGGGTTCAATGTCAGATGTTGCCTTGGAGTGTCAGCCATCTGGCTATCCACAACTATTTAGATACAAGAAAAATAAGCGGAAAAAGGTAGATACACTCCAATTTTATTTTTTTTCTGAAACAGTCTATGTTTTAAAAATATTTTTGATTTAACTGGAGGATATACATGAGTTCCAATTATTACGGAATTTATTAAGGGAGTTTTTATAAATTTGAATGCAATAACTACAAGTGTGATTATCTTTTTAAATCATAAAGGCTTATTTGATGATTTAGAGGGCGAAATACAGATATAGATATAAAGTAAGCATATTTTAAACGCTATTCAGTTATGTCATCATTTCAAAAGTTATTACACTTGTTACGGTACATGACTGTCCAAAATACATAATGATGTTATTTCATATTTGAGAAATATAATTATAAATGTCTTTATTCTACCAGTAGAGTTTTCCAACACTTACTGTATTATGTATGACTGCTAGTTGTACAAATTGTAAACATGGGTGAATTTCCATATCTGATTGACTTAAAAAGTTGTATGTTAGTACCACACTGGTTGTAACTTGATGTTGTTGCAGGCAAAACTCCGTGTTTACGAGTCAAACTGGTCTCACGCATTTTCCCTAGACACTGTCGGCAACTCTGGGGTCGTTGAGTGTCTTGTTGCCCAGAGACACAGAAAATACACGGTAACCAGTATATACATGTCCTTATACATCATGATTAAGCTTATTTGTTGTTAAATGGATTATTGCTGTAGAAATCCCTGTAGAGATCTACGTCATAGGTATTAGAGTTAAGAGTTTAAACTTCAAACCATATTTCAATGGTCGACTAAGCTTCATGATTACTTTCTTATTTGATGTTCAGAATGGACTATATACATTCTTAATCCTGTATCTGTTATGCCAATGTTATTATTCTTTCCAGTTCATGGTGCAGTGTCAGTTGTCAAAGTTAAAGCTGACAAAGATAATCACGGTGCTTCCGTTCTTCCTGGTCGTAAACACTATCCCAAAGCCTCTCCGCTACATGGAAGAAAACAAGAACACCGACCTCTGGTTTGACCTCGCCCCCAAACAGGTTTGTTAGACTAGTAGGAAAAAATTGTTTTCTAGAAGTATAATCTTTTCATTAGATTAAACTGTTCAAGAACTAGCCACAAAGACCTTGGTGCATGATGTTTGTGTCACAGGTACAGCAAGGTGAGTATTCAGTGTGTACATTGAACTGGGGACCCCTTGCTTGCAATTAGTTTCAAATTATATATTTAACAATGCTTATGAAAAAAAGTTATTACATTATTTTAATCACTCTCGTTCACATTATGTCAAGCAAGAGTGTGGTCTTGTGTTGCGGGGGAAACCAAAGTACCCGGAGGAAACCCACTTAACCGGTTTAGTGACCACAAACTCAAACTCACATGCACCCAGACTGGGAATCAAACCCTTGTGGCCTAGGTGAGATGCGAGTGTGCTAACCAGGACCCCTTGCTTGCAATTCAGATGCTCTAACATGAGATGATTTAAAAACAAACCTGTGAGATCAATATAAAAAGCTTTGATGCACTTGCACGTATATGTATGTAGCTCTAAGATTAAAGAACTGGGCAGTGAGTTTCTGTCAATCCTCTATTTACAGTGTTCCCCATTCTGGCCAGTGACTGAATGTTTCAACATGTATGTGAAGTATGAGCGCAGTAATGTGGTATCTCAGCATTTCCCATTTCGGACCTCACATAACACAGTTCTCAGAATGGAGAATGGGGTAAGGTGTATATAAATAAAACTTGTATTATATATGTATACTATGATTTTTGCTATCCTGTTTCAAATAAATTAAGAACGAAAATGTCAATATTTCATTTGATTGCAATTTACCTTACAGCATTTTTTTCAGTGTGATGATAAATGTTTATTTGGATTAACTTTTTTCAAGACGGCAGTGTGTGTGAATGTGTCAGGTGGCACCCAGAGCCCTATAACCATACAGTTCAGCTCGTACGATGTCGGTGACGCACCAGTTCGTGTAGAGAACCTTTGTGAGGACGTCTTCATCAAGGTCCACCAGAAGTATGACAAGCTTCTCTAGTTAAATGACAGATGGAACAAACAAACTGTACAAATATTTATTGTCATCAGAGAGCTTTGAATATATATGAGTAAAACAGAATTGAACTATTTGTTCAACTACAACTTGAATGAAGAGTTAAAAAAGAGATTCTACTTTTTATATCACTTAAAATCGTTTAGCTTTTACTCCCTGAAGTACCAGTAGTCATATATTAACATTCGTGACTTAGGATGTGAAAGAATTATTTAAATTATACTATAATTTTTGCCTGTATTCAGGAACCAAAGCCAGACGACAGTGTTGTCTTCTAACCAGTGTATCCTTTATACCTGGGACGACCCCACGTCTGAGCGTACTCTCATGTGGAACGTGTACGGTCGCAGTAAACTAGACTACCCTGCCGCCATCATGAAGGTTTGAGGTTACATATGATCTTATTTTGTTTTTTGGTCACCATAACATCTTAGCTGATTTTGCATTGTTTTGTTTAGCTCATTGATTTGGCCCAAAATTTCTTAGGTTTAAATAAACAATAAATGGTTGTGTTCCTAAAGCATCTTAGCTTAATTTTTCAAATAAGTGGAAAATTTGCCATTTTTAAGATAAATTTGAATTTTTTTTACAATGTTTGTAAGACTGAAAATATGAAAATGAGCCAGAGAATGGTCTAAAACATAAACACATTACTAAATTTGATAAGAAATAAGGGGATAAAAAAATCTTTCACTACTATGTTTTATGAATACAGCCCCAGAACTTTCCATGTGATGAATGTTAAAATTAAACCAGTGAAATACCTTTGACCTTATGAATCATAAATGTGAATAGATAAACTGAGATTTCAATTTTGATAAGAAGCTGTTTGCACACACCATTCATACGATGTGAATTACGTCCCTTTGAAATTAAACAGTAAAAGTCTTTTTTACCATTTATTTCTCTGAAAAGCCAAATTCGGCCTAGAAGGGACTTCGAAAAAAATTGTCAACAGCCTAATAAATACTATAGATTAGAAGCAGGCATTTTTTATGGGAATTCTGGGGGAAAAGTGTGTCCTTTAAACAGTGATTTATGGTAAATTCATTGCTTTAACATTTTAGGATGGGTACGGTAATGTGAACCTGAAGTTGAAGTCTCTAAAGGCCACAGGGACATTTGACTATGTAGATGCTCCCGACGCCAACACTGACAGTAGTCCAGAAGGTAAGTACAGGTTACTGACCCCAGGCTTATAAGTGCTTTTACTTTTAAGGCTGTTTATTCTTTATTAAAAACTATACGGATGCTCCTGATGATCACCATGACAGCAGCCTAGACATAGGTACAGATGACTGACACCCTAGGTTTGTCTGAGCATGGAGATATCAGCCATTGATTTTAAAAAAGTTCAATAAGCGTACAAAATTAGATACTGATAGAAATGTTTGCATTTTTATAACAAATATGTTTGCTTTTAGTGGATTGGCATGTACATCTATATGGTGAAATTTTACTTAAGCAGAGATGTTGGAAAGTGCTACAAAGCAATAGTGCTAAGATTAAAGGCATTAAACCTTTTCAAAGTATAAAAATTATACATTTTAATATGTAGATGAGTCAGATGAGACAGACGGGCTGGTGGGTAGCCTCGATACCTCGCTGATCGGGAAAACTCGGAGCGACAAACTCGTTATATACTGGGTATCATACCTGGACAACAAGCAGAGAGTGCTTCTCTTTACTCAGGATGAAAGGGTCGCTAAAGGGGCCAGACAGGTGCGTGGGATTTGGTTGACTAATCTGTCTGCTTTTGAGTTCAATATTTGTTAATTTCAGTATGTAAAAGCTTATTTGTTTCATTCTCTGTTCTAGGTTGTTATAAACCTTATATTACACATTTCTTTTGTACAGTAACAACTTCAAATTGTTAAACAATGTTGATCTTATGCATGCATGCCAAGTTGCTGTCAATATTATTGCTTTGACACTTGCTTTCTTGTTTAATTGGGTACATAAAGCACCCATTAAAGATGAATGTAGATTACTGTTACCAAACTTCACAAACATTTACCTTTTATGTGTTATGTCAATATCACAACTTAAAGAGTGTGTTGATCAACATGCATGTTAATATATAATTTATTTTAAAGATGTTGAAACTTAAGCAAGGTAAAAGTGTGAAATAGTGCTTTTCTGCATTTCTAGGAATAATTTTGAAATAAGTTCTAATACATACAAAGACACAGTTATTAAACTTTTTAGTGTTCACTATAATTTATGTGTTGATAGAATCGGTTGTGGTAATTAATACACCGGTAGTTTTTAAGTTTGATTTAGTTATTGCTGTTTTATTTTGTGCTGCGCGGTTTCTGTAGGCCCACGTACAGGGGATTGATATTCCACATGAGCGCGGGGTGTCCCAGGTAACAGTGTAACCATCCAGGCAGTCAATCATGCTACACAATCGTCATGGAAATGGTCCCTTTTGAGTCAAATTTCTGTTTAGTAATTTGACATTTGCTGGCCCTTTTTTACCAATGCATGTGAAGTTTGGATTTTCTTATTTGCATGGGCTGGTATTCATAAAACATCTTAAGTCGTTTCATAACTTATGTCGAATTCTTAAAATTTTCATAGTCAAATGAAAAGGAAAATATAATATTTTTTTTTAATTAAAATTATGTATATTCTTTAATATCAATGAAATTATTGTATTTTAGTATTATGAAGAAATTTTATCAAATAAGTAGCAAAATACTTAAGTTAGGAAAATGACTTAAGATGTTTTATGAATACCATATTAAGAATGCTATTCTTGACAATACTATGGATATGAAAACACACATTAAATTTGATTTTCTAGATTTCCTTGGTTTATATTCAAATAATTTAAAACAAGGAATCATTTTGTTAAAAGTTTTGTAAAATACTTATTGTTTCTTAATATGGATGTATATGTATGTGTAAGTGTTGTGTATGACTCAATTAAGAAGGGACCATTTCAGAGTTTACCACAATCATCAGTATCATGAGATCATTGTCCATGGAGCACTCCCTGTCACATGCGCAGCATAAATCACCACCCTCTGTTAGTGTGTAGGACCCTCTATGTATGATTATGGTAGCAAGGTTCCTGGCTGGTTGCCCTCAGATTAAAGATTTTCAGATCACCATTTTAGATTTTATATCTATTAAATATTCGACTTATGTAGTGGACTATTGTAGTAATTAAAACATATTTAGCTTGTCTGATTGGGGATTGTTTTTTTTGTCTTCTTTAAAAGTTCAGGAATAATCAGGCAGCCCCGGTATTGTTGGAAACTTAAATTTAATCATAAATTAATATTCTTTTAAGGACATAGATATGAAACTAAATTCACATGTTAGAAAAGAAATTCTTGCATACCGGATGTGTAAATAATCATAAAAGCGCGACTTTTAAAGGAACTATTTGACGTTGATAGCGATTTAAAATTACTGCGTTTTATGACGTCAGTACACAACATCGCACACGCTTTTTGGTGAAATGTACAAAAGTAAGTTTTCTACGTCAATTTTTCCACAAATTCATAATTTTAGGTATGCAAGAAAAAATATCAATCATGTTTTTCCTGTCCGGATCGAAAAAACCGACCCGAGGGCACGCAACGTGCTCGAGGGTCGGATTGTTCTATCCGTACCCGAAACACATGATGGATACTTATAATAGACTCCTGTATAGCAAGGGCCATAACTCTACTTAAATCATTGTTGAGTTAGGCCCCTTGGCCAACCAAGATACGTTGACATCCTCTCTTGGTCTTATATTTCATCATTTACTTTTTATGTAATGACTTGTTAATTCTATGTTTTATTGAGATTTTCGGTTTCTAAGGGTTTCTTGATTTTTATATATCCTGGTAAAAAGTGGTAACTAATGATTTATTTCTGAAATAACATTCATTCAATCATGGTCACTTCTCTTTTTCGTTTTTTTCCATGTATGTATATATATATATTGTAGCATTTAAATGAAGAAACATCAACTTAATTTATGCGTGTAGCGAATGTCTGTATAGCAGTTAACAGCGATTATCATTATTATACATATACAATAGTTTAATACTAGTATAAGAAAAGTGTCTTGTGCTTTATAACAGACAAGCTATGAAAAAGTAAACTTGCACATTTTCTACATTTGTTGGTGTTCTTAGAGCCAGCTATTTCAATTTTTATTTTTGAGCAGCTACTAGAGGCTGAATTTGATCCATATATATGTATTGTAGTTTTCGCACCTTATTTTGAAAATTCTTTTTACATATATTATTGTTTATATATTTTAACATACGTGTAGATCATAAACAGACTTTGTGTTAATATCTAAGTCCTGTTACCGAGGCTTGGCTGAGGGTGTTTGTATATTTGTCTGAGATGGCTAACATTTATAAGCTCCTAAAATGCTAGAAAAATACAAGGTGATGGAACACATGATAGCATTTTAACAGAACTTTCTTCTTTTTTCAAATGAATTTCATTGATCTGGGGCCAGATTTTGGCATGTTTTTGTCTTCATTTTGGGTAGCAGAGAAAAATCTTTTATGATAACATTTGTCTTCAATTTAATCTGTTATCATCTTTTGTTCTGGAATGATTTGACTTTGCAAAAGAAAACATCTATAGAATTAATTATAGACAGCGTAGTAAAACTGTAATATTTTTCATAGTTAATATGTACGAGAGTGCAGATATGCCTTTCTTAGCAATACGCAACTTAAGTTATTTGAATAAAAAATGAGAAAAAGACAGTTCATCTTTGTGCTAACCCTATACTTTTAGTTGTCTTAGTTATTCCACTGGTGTGATTGTAAACTCTTTCAGATGAACGAGGCAGAGCAGGCAAACCTGGTAGTATTTATCTCCCTTGATGGGGTGTGTGTGTCAGTCATCAACAAGGCATACGAGGAGGTTGCACTGTTGAGTATTTCATCACCCCCGGCGACCTGGGAGGTGGAAGTGAACAGATGGAAAATGTTGAACGTGGAGCTTCAGACTTGGCTGGAGGACCAGTGGAGGAACCAGCAGCAACATGCCAGCCTACAGGAACAGTTTGAGGTAACAAAGCATGTATATTGGTGTGAGGGACTCACCATCAACATCCGAGATTGACTGTCACCAAGGAATTTTTTGAGTGTTTTTATTTAACTAAGGTTCCTGAGATAAATACAGTTTCATACATTAATATATCATCATATTCAATAGTTCACCTCAAATCCTTTGTCTGGCTCTTGAAACAAAATGTGAACAATCTTGTATAGTTTTTGTCCTACACATATATCATTCATGTTTATGTGTTGTGAAGGCTGACCTTGTCAAGATGCAGATGTTGAAGCCATACATGGGGGCTCTGAGGCGGAGCTACAGCCCAGGCCTGTGGTTTAACTTCCGCCGGTCCCAGCACCATGTCTCCCTCCATGCCCGTGTTCAGAGGATCCAGGTACATGCAGACAGCTTGGTGTACTTTTAAAGCAAGCTATATTGTGTTGACAGCTATAATCTGATCAGACTTTATGTGCTGAAGTCAGTTTCATGAGTAATATTCAATACTTGCATCCATAATGGCTGACCAGGAGATGATTGCAAAGTGGGATCCTTGGCCACCACTACACTGTAACAGTTGCATTATGCAAACAATGCACTTTTTGATGAAAAGGCTTAATAATGACACTTCTAACACATACTGTACACTTGTGATCAGTTCTCTATTATTGTTGGTATCATAAAAACAAATACTTTTTTTAATAGGAGATCTGCAGTTCATCGTAAATTAAAATTTAAACCATCATTGTATTATCTACTTATCCAATTCAGTTGGACAACCAGTTACCTGATGCGTACTTCCCCACGGTTCTCCACCCATGCCCCATCCCCGTGTATGTGCTGAAGAAAAAGGGACAGAAACCCTTTATAGAGTTTGGGATGATGAGACGCACCGTGCCAGAAAACAATGTGGACACATTCAGGTACTGTTTGCTAGAAGCTATACAGGTGTTTTATAGTTTGATACAATCAAGTACATTTCCATTTCAATTTGCTTCTGTAGGGGGAAGGTCTAGTTCAAAAGTGCCTTCCCCCGCGTGGAGTATATGTTTAAATGGAATAGCCCTCAGCAATAAGCTTGCTATTAAGGTTAGGTTTGAATCTATGGTTGCTGTTGATTTTGCAACATGCCCTTTTGTCTAGTGGTACACAGCAGCTCAAAGTGTTTTCAAAGCAATATTCATTACAAGGCAATGCCATTATTCATCACCTTTCTTTAAAATATGATAATATTTCAATCTAGAATTAAAAAGCTGTGAAAAAAATGAACTATATTGTTTTAAAATGCATGCTTTGTTCCAAGGTCCTTATTGTAACATTGTGACTTGATCTTGTTTCCTTACTGCATGTAGGTATGTGAAGTGTTTGGTCCAGGAGTTCAACTTCAAGGTCGACAAGGGATTCATCCTCTCTCTGTACGACGTATTTGCTCTCATGGTCGCTGACTACACATCAGAGGTGAGCTGCCAACACTGTGGTGTACTGTTACAGTAGAGGAATTCTTTGATATGTATAAAATCAAGAATTTTGAAACATACATGTACATGTTAAAGTAAAAAGTACTGGTTTCCCAGTTGCTGCTGAAGGGAGAATGCACACCTTTGAATAATATGATGGGAACTTGTGGATATAGCTTATAACCAATTGTTAAATAGGCGGGTACATTCAATTTTAAAACCTCTACTATAATACATGTATTTAGATACACATGTATTTATCATAACTTCCAATCTGTTTTGTGTAGAGTGTCCAGCTGCAGTCTGACCTGATGTTTACCCAGAAGTCTCTACAGGAAGTTGCTGCTGTCATGATCCATAGCAACCAGGACAAGATGTTCTTTGAATACCTCAGACTCTCTCCAATGAAGGTAAATGTAAACTCTTACTGTTGGTATCAAGTACTTTGAATAATAAGAAAAAAGACCATTTACTGAAAAGGTGAAAACTATAGTTTTCTTATAACTTGAGTAATTGGAATTGACAACAGTTTGTGGTTTTGGTGAGATTTGTACCTATGACGAAACTATCCTTAAGCCCCACTGTCATACAAGAGAGAACAATTCTATTGTACAATGGTACTGAGTGTCATTAAGTAAAAGGGTTAATTAATGTTACTCTTGCTAAACTCATATTGCAGTATCCATATGTTAAGAATTATAGATTTTGATGAATAGATATTGCGTACCGGTACATTTAATTCTGCTGTTAAGAAAGTGCTGTCTATATATATATATACCGTGACTATATTGTGATAATCTTGTTTTAGATGCACATCAGTTTTTCCCTGAACGGCACACCCCACATGTCCCAGGAGAATCAGCCCACAATCGTCTCCGATATTATTGATTTTCTGCTTGGTTCTGTCGGGGCAACCTTCACAGAGATGAAGGACGTTGAACTCAAGTAGGCACAGACACTCCTGGAAATTAACTATATATACCAGTGCAATATTTGCATCATTAGCTTTGTCAGTTTTTCTGAAAGAAAAAATATGAAGTTTTTGTCATCTTGCATTTAGCGGTGTCAAAGATTTAGCCTTTGGCCCAAACTTTAAAACTTTTCGCGGTAATCCCATATACAGTGAAACTGCGTTCCCTCAAACAAGCGTTGGTTCGAGAACCGGCGTTCGCTCGAGGTCGGAGCTTGGTCCCGAACTTTTTTCCTTCTATTTTCATATAAAATATACCCACGCTGCATCGAAACCTAATTATGTATCTCAGAACTCTTGTAGGCAATGCAGGTATGCATTGGTGTACAAAGATGCATGACTCTGTCCTAAATAATTGTTGAGTTTTGCCACTTCACCAGCTGCAAAAACTGATGAGTATTTGCCTTCACATATTTTTGTTTCAGTTGTTGAAGTTATAAATGTTTTTCTTCTCTGTCACTTTCCTACATCATAGTTATACCTGAGTGTTATAATAATGAATCATAAAGTTTTGGATGTAACCATAGTGAATTGCATTCCAGGATGGCGTTTTTCGAGGTAAAGGGTCAGTCTCTGTCGTCGGGCCAGCTGATGACCCAGGTGAAGTCCCACTACACCCATCAGTTCATACAACAGGCTTATGTGCTCATACTGGGGCTTGACGTCCTAGGGAACCCATATGGTCTCATCAAGGACTTCACCCAGGGATTTGGGGACCTCTTCTACGAACCATTCCTGGTATATGTCTTGACTGTGGATATTTTCTGTTATTACTGATAGATTTCCTTATGTCCTCCTGTACATTCTTGTTTGGTTTATCTCATTAAACCAATTGTGCGTAAGCATATTTTTCACACAATAAAGTAGTGCACAAGGGTGCTTGTTTGTAACTTCTGTGCAAGTTGTTACATAATTGTTCCACAAGATGTCAATACATTGGAAATAGGAGCATCTGTATAGTAATTGCACAGCTCTAGTTTTGGCAATGCAATCTTGTTTACAATAGACTTAATAATTTGCTTTTTTAGAGGAAATTTATTTTGACTCAAGCTTGCTAAGTAATCTTGTGTGTTTTTGCAGGACTCTGTGCAGGGTTCCGATGAGCTGTCAGAGAGCCTGGTGCGCGGTGTACACAGTATGCTTGGAAACACTGTCGGTACGTCACTTAAAATATCTTTCCAACAGTTTATTGCTACATAACATCAGTAGAAGCTATTATGTTAAGTATATTATAAAGAATTTATAATGTTGTTGTTTTTATGTCCCCTAAGGTGGGCATATTAAAATCGCACCGTCTGTCCGTCCGTCTGTCCGACCGGCTCGGTAACTTTCCCTTGTATGGACAGATTTTAAAATAACTTGCCACATGTATTCCACATACCAAGACGACGTGTGGCGTGCAAGACTCGTGTCCCTACCTCAAAGGTCAAGGTCACACTTAGTGTTTATTCACAATGGAGTGCTGCATAGGTTGTCGTGTCCGGGCTGTAACTTTCTCATGTATGGACAGATTTTAAAATAACTTGCCACATGTGTACCACATACCAAGACGACGTGTCGCGTGCAAGACCCGTGTCCCTACCTCAAAGGTCAAGGTCACACTTAGTGTTTATTCACAATGGAGTGCTGCATATAAGGACATAGTGTATAGGTTGTCGTGTCTGGGCTGTAACTTTCCCTTGTATGGACAGATTTTAAAATAACTTGCCAAATATGTTCCACATACCAAGACGACGTGTCGCGTGCAAGACCCGTGTCCCTACCTCAAAGGTCAAGGTCACACTTAGTGTTTATTCACAATGGAGTGCTGCATATAAGGACATAGTGTATAGGTTGTCATGTCCTGACTGTAACTTTCTCTTGTTTGGACAGATTTTAAAATAACTTGCCAAATATGTTCCACATACCAAGACGACGTGTCGCGTGCAAGACCCATGTCCCTACCTCAAAGGTCAAGGTCACACTTAGTGTTTATTCACAATGGAGTGCTGCATATAAGGAAATAGTGTATAGGTTGTCGTGTCCTGACTGTAACTTTTTCTTGTATGGACAGATTTTAAAATAACTTGCCACATGTGTTCCACATACTAAGACGACGTGTCGCGTGCAAAACCCGTGTCCCTGCCTCAAAGGTCAAGGTCACACATAGTGTTTATTCACATTGGAGTGCTGGATAGAAGGACATAAGAGTATAGGTTGTCGTGTCAGGGCTGTTACTTTCCCTTGTATGGACAGATTTTAAAATCACTTGCTGCATGTGTTCCACATACGAAGATGACGTGTCGTGTGCAAGACCCATGTCCCTACCTCTAAGGTGAAAGATACACTAAGTGTTTATTCACAAGGGAATTCTGAATATAAGGACATAACAATGTAGGTTGTCAAGTATGGGTGGTATTTTTTTATGTTCAGAGGCAATTTAAAATAAATTGCCATATATATTTGACACGTAAAGGCAAGATCAACTTTTCATGTACTGACCTTGTTCGTAGGTCAATGTCACATTCGGGGGCATTCGTCACATACTGTGACAGCTCTTGTTTTGATATGTAACTTCTAAAAAGAGATATAGAGGATAATTGTTTGTTTCAGTGAAAGATCCTAATATATTTCACAAAGTGAGCACCAAAATTTATATTTCACGAGTGTAACCACGAGTGAAATATTCACTTTTTGAGTTCATGAGGTGAAATATATCACTATCTCACACTGAAACAAACAGTTTTCCTGTTTATTTATATCTAAAACTGGAATTTAAAGTCATTTAATAAAACTCTTTTAGACAAAGGCCCCAATTTACATGAGGTGAAATATATCACTATCTCACACTGAAACAAACAGTTTTCCTGTTTATTTATATCTAAAACTGGAATTTAAAGTCATTTAATAAAACTCTTTTAGACAAAGGCCCCAATTTATATGCGCATGTTGTGTCCCAGCCCTGTGCCCACTGACATTTGATTCGGAACCTTGAGCAGGCTTTAATTTTAAAACAGTGAAAAATATCAAATTGATATTTTCTATTAAACTTAAATATGGTGCACAATAAACAAAATGTTTTATGCATCTTCAGGCGGGGCTGCTGGATCAGTAGCCCGTATAACAGGGTCAGTGGGTAGTGCCTTGGCAGCTCTCTCCCTCGACAAGAACTACAAAATGGTATGTAGTCTCAACCCAGTGATATGATCACTTGATACGCCTATATGTTTTTGTATTACTATATACTATAAGTATTAGTCAAATTTTGTTGAAATCATTTTGCTCTTTGTTGCTGTCAACCACGATGTGTCAAAGTTTTTATTATAACTTTCCAAGAAGGAGAACCTATCCACTTACAAGATGCATAAGAATATACATTATTGTAAGTACTTTTTACCCCATACACTTTGCTTGTAGAAGCGGCGTGCTGTAATGCAGCAGAGGCCGTCCAACCTGCCCCTGAGTCTAGCCCTTGCAGGGCGAGGCTTTGTCATGGGGGTGTGTCTGGGACTGTCAGGGGTCATCCTTGACCCAATACGAGGTAACTGGTCGTACTTTGTTCATTCCATTTCTTTCATTCATTACCTGGCATGCATGTATTAAACAGAGGTGACTGAAATCACTTTAGTATTCACCATGTTAATTGTAAGTTCTAGACTGATCTTTGTGAGGAGAATAATCTAAGAGGTTTCATTGGACTTGTTATTTGACCAATACTTTAAATACAATCACTGATTAAAACACTGACGTCTGTCTAAACTTAAGGATTACCGGTTGATTTTTTTAAATATGACTCATCATTTTCTCTGACATAAATATACTTGTGTATGTTTACTTATAAATAATTATGGATTATATCATTTTGTATACATTTTGTATCTGTTTGTTTCCCTAGGAGCCCAGGAGGAAGGTGTTGAGGGTTTTTTCAAGGGTATAGGCAAAGGGATTATGGGGCTGCTGACCAAGCCCACTGGCGGGGTGTTTGATATGGTCAGCATGGCCTTCGATGGCATGCAGAGGTATGTCACCAGTTACAACAGAGATTGTGCAAAGGGGTGGAAGGACCGTTATCTGATGAAGTTTACACATTGCTGTTTTTCTTTTGTGCTTTTTTTTATCTTGTCGGCTAGAAACTGAGGTACTGCCATATTCTTGGTTTCTTCATCATTAATGGCATTTTAATTTCATAAATTCTGATACACATGTTTGGCTAAAATCATAAAGCTTTGCCCTTGATTGACAGAGAAAAAATAAGAAAATTGCTTCCTAACATAACTACCCCTTATTACTTTTATAAATTGTGTATGTTTCATAAATAAATATATAAACAAAAGAAATTAATAAATTATCGTTATATTTTGCAGAGCTGCGGAATTGGAAGGAGCTGTCGTCCACCGGATGAGAAAGCCAAGATTCATCAACATGTACCTGGTAAGCACAAAAAACACTCACTTGTATAAGCATGGTGGCTTGCAATTGTCTTTGAATAAACACACAGTTGCAAAGGTTACAAAGAGCAAGTGTTCGTAACATATTTTATCACATGACACTGTCCCCTGCCAATTATTACTTTATTGTTGTTAGCTACTTTTAGTTCTGGTTTTATTTTATGAAATTAAAATGCTAGTATGGAACCCCACAAACTAGCAAGACTCAATTTCCATTTGTTGAAAAGCTAAATGCCGCTATATTTGGGAAAACACGGTAACATTGCGGTAGATTGCATTGCACATTTAACAAAACAAAACAATCGTTGAGAAATACTACATTACCAAAATGCATAAAAGGTGACATGCATTTATAGATCTGTTCTTAATTATGATTCTTGGTGAACACTCAGCTAACTCTCAGTGTTATGATGTGATTTCAGGGTCTGCGGCCATACTCTGGTCACCAGGCAGTAGGGGCCAACCTGCTGTTGACAGTGAATAAGGGTCAGTTTGCCAAAACTGACACATACTGGGCCCACGCCCAGCTCAGCCCTGGGGATAGGGCAGACGTCCTCCTTATCACAACCAGGTATAATTATCTTCATCCTTCGAGGTCATGAAGTAAGAATTTATTTCAAGGATTTAACTACATGTCATCACATGCATTAAAAAGTAAATAAATAATGAGAGGGATTTAAATCGGCCAAGTTAAGACTTAAAACAATATGAACAGTATATGTTTCAATAGTAAAAAATATATGCTTGAACAGACATGTAAATACTTTTTTTTCAAAGAAATTGTTTCCCGTTGAAATAATTTCACTTCATACAATGTAAATTGACTTGAATGTTCATAATGTAACTTTGTGTTAACCTTCTAATGTTTTCATGGTTACAGGCACATTGTGTTGCTAGGGAAGCACCGTTGCTGGGGCGGCTGGGATGTTGAGTGGGAAGTGAAACTGGAGAGTATCCTTGGTGTTCCCGCGGTAACCAGCAACAAACTTATATTCAAAGTCAAACAGGTCAGTTTTGTGGATGTATTTCAGTATTTATTGTAGCTTCATATATAATGCAATTGTTTAACTTTTACTAGGACAATATTTTTATACTAAAGATTATGTTATTGAGTTGAAAATATGATCAATGATGGTAACATTGGTTTGACCATAATTATGATTGATAGAGTTTACTTCGTGAGCAGTAGTGATGGACAGTTAGTATTATGATTGATTATACATTCAGGATGAGAACAGCATGAACGTGTTTGCGGGTGGGGAGCAAGAAATCTCATGTGATGATCCAGATCTGTTGCTATGGTTACAACATAGAATAGAGAATCTTATCAAATACAGACAGAGGTGAAAAAGACAGCTTTTAATCAGTATAAAAGAATGACATTTCCAGTTAATTCTGAGCCAGTATGTTTACTTTTATATATAGTAGAAATGACACAACACTCCAGTCATGTGATATGTTTACAAGTGGGACCAGATATACATATGTTCATGTAAAATGGTATTTATATAATAGCATTATTCTTTATCTACATGTTTTTAAATAAAATCCATAATGCCATATCATGCTTACAGTATGTAAAGTTGTAATTGGAGTTATTGTTATTGTGATTTACAATGTAAATGTCTATGTATCGTTCTTTCTTAAATGTTATATCATGTTACTGTGCAATATGAAATATGTCAGTGTAATATCTATAGCATTGTTTCACTGTAGTGAAACTCGATATCTATGCTAAGAAAAATGCAAGACTGTCGGTCTCTGTTGTAGACTTAGGGTACAAATGATATTAATATGCCAAACCAACATGATATAAATATTCTTAAATGTTAAACCAGTGGAGTGATGGACTAGTCATATGAAAACACTGGACATACACATGCACATGGACTTGAATTCAATATATTCTTTTGTAAACACAGTAGATAAGTAGGTGTTTATCAAGGGGGTCGTAATCCGATTTATCATCAGGTCAATTGACCTTAGGAGCTTGTACTTTATTATGTTGTTGTTTTTTTATTTTTCTACAAGTTCATTACATAACATCCTTTCTAAGCACAATTGCAGAAAAATATAAAGATTTTCCAATTGGTCCAATTTTATTTCACATTTTTGTCCTTCATGAAACAATCTGTCAGGGTGATGTTTTTTATAACAATCTTGTGAAACAGAAATTATAGAATATTCCTGTTTTCCAGGGTAAACATTTATTAGAATTCTACTTAAAATATCATCAGTCACAAGGTTCATGACTGCATGGTATGATACGAATTATCTGAACATGTTAATACTTAATGTTGTGCAAGGATCGTTTTGATTGCACTTAAAGAGTTTTGAGGAATGGCTGTACACTGAATTTGTAACTTAAAGTTAAGTTTATCGATTGTAATAAATTTTGTCACAAGGTATGCTAAATAAATGTTGCACCTAAATAAGGCTTATTACGGTTTGACAACCCTGATAAATATAAATATGATTGGCTCATACCTTGGCTGACATTATCTTTTATGCTAATGCAGGCAATAAGCTGCAATATTTATACAATAAATGTGAAAGAAAAATGGTATTTAGAGTGAATTGACGGCTTTGAAAATTCATCATTAAACTGAAATGATGTGTCTGTCTGTAAGTTGTCTTGTAAGTTCTTGTGGAGTTACTTTTCAAATTTACATAATTCTGTTACTAGTATATAAATGAATTGTACATTACTGTTAATATTTGTTGAATTATAATGTAATTATGTTGTCCATTACATATTTTTCAAATAATTAAATATGCTTTCTTGTTCATTGTTTGATTAAATTTGCTTTGTATTCCACTGTATATAATGTGCTTTGATAAAACTAGCACATGATATGTTGATAAAAAGAGTGGTTTATTTTCGTTTTGCCCGTTATCAACAACTAATAAACATGCCATTACTGGAAATAGTGGCCACAAATATAAGTATAAACACTAAGTCATGTTAACAGTCAGGCCTTTCAGTGGCAGTTTCGTTATTATTTTTCAAAGAGTGCTCGCTTACCGTTTGTTTAACATTTGAATCAGTCTGTGTAATTTTATGTTACTTCCAGTACTTTTTTCCATTTTACTGTGATATAATACTGCATTATGTTTTTCCTAAACATTTCTTATACATTTCATTTGTTTAGTTATACGCTACGTTTTGTCTTCTTTTTGTATTTGTTAATTATTGTCATATTTAAATGAATATTAAATAAAGCTAAGCTGTAAGCGTTCCTATGTATTTGTACTCCACTGAGTGTTGCAAGTTACACAAATGGAAACCCACAGGTGCACTATTTGGGAGGCCAAACAAGCACACATCGTCTTTAGGAGTTAGAGAGGGATTGCATTTCGTATGTGTATTTTTGGAGCTATTTTACTCACAGGCTGTCAGCATTTTGCTTGTTAACTTTCGAGCAAATGTATTGTTTAACCACTCTTCATGAAACTTGATCAGATTATGTCCGATGGTGAGAAATAATTAAAGTTGGATTATGGGTCATGCTGGTCAATATTTCCATAATGTAAAGCACATGAATATTAGATAAATCTTATTCTCCAAGGCCTTCTTGGTTGTTGATCTATTTCAAACATGGACCACAAAGAAGAAGAGATCAAGTGGATGACAATGCTTGTTGTTTTGCCAATCAAGGGACACAACTTGACAATTTGCCTTGCAGCCCATGCCTATTGGCAAAAGTTAAATGTGTTCAATGTTTTATGTTAATATCTTATCACCATGGCTGAAGGTTTTGAAAGACTTGTCCATTCAATGAACAGATATCGACAATTATTAAATTAATAAAATTACTAAAAGCTGCATTATGAACCTGTTAAACATGTGCTTATTGTCACAAGTAACATTTATGCACCAAATTTTATGCGAATATCTTGAACCATTAAGATCATCAAATGGCGTAAGTAAATAACTTAACAATTATTAAATCCATAGTTCATACCGTCCATTGCCACTTGTAACAGGTACACCAAAGTTTATGTGACTATCTATGAGACTTTATTACTAAAATTAATAATGTCCAAAGTTTATATGACTATCTATGACACTTTATTACTACTATTAGTAATGTCCAAAGTTCATGTGAATATCTATGACACTTTATTACTACTATTAGTAATGTCCAAAGTTCATGTGAATATCTATGACACTTTATTACTACTATTAGTAATGTCCAAAGTTCATGTGAATATCTTGACCACTTTATTACTACTATTAGTAATGTCCAAAGTTTATGTGAATATCTTGACCACTTTATTACTACTATTAGTAATGTCCAAAGTTTATGTGAATATCTTGACCACTTTATTACTACTATTAGTAATGTCCAAAGTTTATGTGAATATCTTGACCACTTTATTACTACTATTAGTAATGTCCAAAGTTTATGTGAATATCTTGACCACTTTATTACTACTATTAGTAATGTCCAAAGTTTATGTGAATATCTTGACCACTTTATTACTACTATTAGTAATGTCCAAAGTTATATCTATAGCACACTGAAGCTGTCAACAAACATGAATGCACTAAGACACTACCTCAACTCTTCTTCTAAAAACAGGTCTTCGAAAAATGGAGATCACAGATCAGTTTAAAATGATACAGGTACTATCTTTATTTTTTTAAGCCAATGGTATGCTTCCCGACAAAACCTTTGATAAGATCTATATTTACAACATGAAGGATCGTCTGTAGCTATTGACATTGCTATGAATACATACAATTCGGACATTGACACTTCAGACTACACAACACCCAACTTGATGGGGATAAAAGTAGAGTTAACACAGAATCTGCTCTCGTATTGTATTTTTTCAATTTCAATAAGAAAACAAAAATATAAGCATATAATGCAGAATGATACTTCAATAATTTGGGTTCATGCAATTTGAAGAATTGTAAGGTGAACATGTACATGTGTAACTTTGTAATGCAGATATCGATACAGAAATTGATTCTGTTTGTCTAACAATACAACACAATCATATTTAATGCAAAGTTTATCAAACTCTGAAATTGCATAAACATGCAGCCTTCACGATTTTGTTCATCAATATTAAACCTTGAAAATTCACAATTTTTATCATACAGTTTACCATTACCAAAAATAAACAGCATAACACATTGCTTCGTCACTATAATTTCTGTTTAAACATCTGTCCAAGCCTAGAAAAGTATGGTAAAGAAAAACCTTACGAAAGCAGTGTAATACTGTTTCATGATAATTTTGTTTGCAATTTTACTGCAAACATGATTTAAAATGTTAAATAACAATTCATTGCATTTAAATATAGAGATTTACAAAGATAATAATCTTTTATACATGCATCAGTCTGTGAGCATAAGGCCATACCAAAAGGATTCTATGACCAACTGTTTTGGAAGGGGTTTTTTACCAGCTGTGTAGGGGCACAGTTTTCACAGCTGGTTTGGGACAGGAGCTTTTATCAGCTTTTTTAACAATGGGGTTTACCAGCTGTTTTGGGACTAGGTTTTACCAGTTGTTTTGGGACAATGGGTTTAACTAGCTGTTTTGGGAAGGGGTTTTACCAGCTGTTTTCGACACGTTTTTTTTATAAGCTGTTTTGGGAAAAGGACCCTCTGCAAAATTAGGAAATATTGAGGTTTTTTAACAATTCTCATATTTGTTATTTTCATATAAAATCTCTTCAATTTGGTGAAATTTAGTAAATAACAATTGAGATTGTGTAGGTATTGCTAAAATAACACTCAACATGTACGTTCCACCTGTTCAAGATGGAAAAACAAAGAAAAATATCAGATTTTCTTTTGAAAATGGGGAAAAAATAAAGAGTTTGTTTTGGCAATGGGCCCTTTTAAAGAGCTGAAAAAACCTATTCTAAGTGAAGCGTCGAGTTCCAGTTTAAAAACCTTCTCTCCCAGCAGGAAAAAACAAGGTGCCTTGGAAAACCTGATCATCTTTTTTTTTAAGTTTCTTAGACAACAAACACTAAGCGGATTTTACTATTTAAAATTAAATATAAGGCCAGTGACATTTGTGGTCTTTATCTGATCAGGAATTTAATTTTCTCCATGATGATGTTAATCATAATCAGCTTCTAAATCAGATTTTTTGCGCAATTTTGTGTTTTGTTATTGTTGACATAGAATCAGTTGGTATGGCCTGAGCCCTAACCTCATTTACCAAATGAATTCAAGGAAAGCAACAGATTTGCATCATGGCTGATGTTATACTAGCCGAAAAATAACTGATTGTCTGAAATAACATCAAAGATACAAAGAGGTACTTCCTCAAAGCTTGACACAATTCTCAGTATTAAATCATCTTGAGTAATTGCTATTTTGAGGTTATTTAGGAACTGGTGGATTTCAGCATTCACAGTTTCTTTATTCTACTAGAATATAATACAACTTGAAATCAGTAATGTTAGTATTCTTTAATAATAATGTTCATTATGTTATAATGTACAAGAGAACAATTATATTCTGTCCCATTTTTCACTTCTACACGTATCGTTGTATCTTTGTGTGCGTAATGGCGAAAAAGTGTATAATTCTTAAACATGTACATGTGTGGAGTAATTGTTTTAAACATTGCCAAATGTCTATATCTAGCACAGTCTAATCAAGAGCCAGTAAAAAGCACCATTTATACAGCAACTACAATTTTAACCACATCATTTGAACTTTGCCAAGCAGAAAAGGTCTTCTAGTGAATATGACTTCAGCAGAAACTATTACAATTCCTTGGATTGGATGTGTTCACTGTCCGGAGAGCCAATCATAGTCAAACCAATTGTTAATATAAAATAAGCGAAACTTTGTAGTAAAAGAACTGTGACTGATTATCATGAGGCTTTAACAATAATTAACCAGCTATGTTCATAACTCAGTAGTTATGGAGTTGATTAACACAAAAACCAAACTTGACCAAGTCATTATGCCCACAAAAACTTTCACCAAGTTTCAACCTGATTGGATAACAATTTTTGTTTGCACAGAGACATACTTTGAAAAATCTATTTTTTTTAATGTAAAAGGGACATAACTCCAGAGTAACTGAGGAGATTAACCCCACAATGGAACTTGAAGTAAACATTATGGCAATAAACACTGGCAGCTAGTTTCATCATGATTTAATAATAAGGTTGTCAGGGGTTATCTGCACAAGACATAACCTATTTTTAAATAGGGTCATAACTCTGAGTTACCTAGGTGGTTTATCCCATGATCAAGCTTGACCCAAGACATTATAGCTACTATCACTGTCATCAAGTTACATTTCTGTATACTGTAAGTCATAGATCAGTGACATCATTGAAATTTGTGCAGTTGTTGGCAGTTGCTGGTCTAAAATTCCTCCTGCATCCCTCGATTTTCAGTGATGTAACTGTCAATGAAGCAGACGATGTAAAAATGTGCTATCATTTGCATAAAATAGGACAAAAAATAGATTGCCCCCATGGCATAACAATGGCGTGCCACCATGGCATAACAATGGCGTGCCCCCATGGCATAACAATGGCGTGCCACCATGGCATAACAATGGCGTCCACCATGGCATAACAATGGCGTGCCCCATGGCATAACAATGGCGTGCCACCATGGCATAACAATGGCGTGCCACCATGGCATAACAATGGCGTGCCACCATGGCATAACAATGGCGTGCCACCATGGCATAACAATGGCGTGCCACCATGGCATAACAATGGCGTGCCACCATGGCATAACAATGGCGTGCCACCATGGCATAACAATGGCGTGCCACCATAGCATAACAATGGTGATAAGTAAGTTTTATTCCAGTATTTTAAAGAATGCATACAAAGCCTGCTTGAATCACAGTTTCTGACTTTTACAGCTTGGCAAAGATGAGTAACTTCAGCAGTAAAGTATGATGTAACTTGAAGCCTCATTTTGAATTTCATGGATGGCTGGACTAAAAACAAAATAGCAACAATCTGAAGTTCGTTGCAACAATAGGTCCGACTATAAATACAACAAATCCTTATACAATTATATTCAGCCATTTAGATTTCCGCATCTATTTTTAATACCACTAAACAATCCCTACACAACCAGATAACAATATGGCTACTATTGAGTAGACAACATTTACAGTACATATAATTATTACATAACATTTTGAAAATACTACTCATCAATATAAAAGCAAAATATTTTCCATTAAACATATTCACATACAAGTCACAACAATTTCGCAGAAATAACAACACTTACATTATGTCAGCAGCTAGACAACCAGTTTAAAATATTAATAAATAACAGAATTTAATAACAAAATATTTTGAATATTCTATCTTATCTAATGTCTTCTAGACTAAATCAGTAACAAGTAGTTTATAAAAGGTACACATGAACATTGCAAGTAACAATTTAACAATGTTGCACTGACTGATAAAAACACAGTCATGCCCTTGTCCGACACATGAAAATGTTTTGACCTGTCACACTTACAGCATCAACATTCTAAAGGTAATACAAAAGATGTTCACATAAAAGGTGTGAGTGATGATTCCTTGTCCCTGACACCACACTAGGCCCAGCAATTAATGTTATATACAAATACAACACTGATTAGTAGATACGTTTGTAGACCATCAGGTACACCTGAGCATGCATGTTTACCAGTTACCAGTAGATATGCATAAAACTTTCCAACCAGTTGTCAGAATATACGTTCATAAAACAACAGGTACAACTTAGCAGGCATTTTCACCAGTAGATATGCATAAAACTTGCCCACCAGTCATCAATATATACGTTCGTAGAAAAGCAGGTACGCCTGAGCACGCTCAACGCTCGCCTCAGTGACCTCATTCACGCGCTGGTCGCTGATATGGAACCAACGGCCAGGGGGAACCAGCGCCTCCTCATTGGCTCCAGCCCCTGTGTCCACTTCCTGTCTGTCCCCTCGCATCACAAGCTCTGCATACCTGTTGAGGTACTCATTCACAGAGACGTTGTGCTTGTTGAGGAAGTTGTGCAGGGAGCCGATGTTTGCGCGCACTTTAACGTATGCTGTATAGTGGCCCATGTTAAGTCTCCCACTATGCTCCACCACGCCATACAGCGAGTATAGGATCTTTTTCTGGCCTGATTTGATACCCTGTAATGTCAAAACATTTTAATTTGCTTTTACACAGTCATACTTAATTTGCAATTTACTCTTCATCACATAAAGCCTTAAATTTACATACTTTTCCATTATGTAAAACATCATAGTATCATGTTTATGCATTTAGAAGTTTTGCCTGAATATCAATTTTGAGAATAATGATCAGCATCAAAACACCTGTATTAGAACATCTTTTACAAAATAGAATGATGATGTTCATGAAAATTGTAAGAAAGGCAAAACAGACAAACCTGAGTCAAGTTACTACAGTAGGGTGCAATATCCAGTACAAATGGGAAGTCTACATGTCTGTTCACCTTCCGTGAACTGAAGCCGATCTGTAACAGACATATGCATGTACATAATTGTTTTTATATGCATCAACATATTATATCCTGCCCCCAACATGAATGACATAACGCCATTGGTCAAGGACTTGTCACACAGTGACCCCACATTTTTCTATATTGGGTGACTATTGTATATTTTATCGTGCCAAAATGGCATCCATTTTCGGATTCCAAATAATAAGTGAAACCTTTCAGTTTCTCATTAATTGGGCAATGTAAACAAGTTGTCAACATGATATATAAGTTCTGGGTCCAGTTGGTGACACTATTGGATATGAGGGTGTATTTAACTATATTACAGTGTGAAGCATGAAAAACAAAGTTATTTGTTATATTAGATCAAAAATAATACTTTCCTTAGTTATATATGGTTTAAGCTTATACAGAGCCGACAGTGTCAGTTATTCATAGCTATTGATATTGCTTCTGAAAACAAATTTTAATTTATTCAGTTTCAAAAATATACTTAAATTCCACTATTCAAATGCATCGTTGTCGGAAGTGCCTTAAATAGCTTCTAACAACATACTAGAACTCCATTTTTTGAAATGCGTCGTGTTGGAAGTGCCTGAAGTTTTTCTAATAAAGGCCACCACAGCCATAATCATTTAACCTATTGGCCTAAATCAATAGGTGTCATCTACTGACCATGACCTATGTGCACACCAGGTTTGAAGACTAGACAAGAAATTGATCAAACATAACTGATCAGAATCGAAAATGTCTCCAAATGTTCAAGTTAAGTTCACCATGACCTTTGACCCAAAAATCAATAGGACGTGACCAATGATATACCCTATGCTTAAAAAGATGATCACAAAATATTGGGCAGAGGTCTAGTTCTTGGGGATGGACAGTCAGTCAAATTTGTTTTACCTGCAAGTAATGTTATTACCTGTGAGTTATGAATGTTTTTACCTGTTCAAAACGTTTGAGGTGCAGTGTGAGGACGGCGGGGGTCTGGAAGATGAGGTACTGCTTGTTGGCGTTGGAGTAAACAGTCTCCTTCTTCTCTGGAAACATGGGTAATATGACAGGTAAACAAACATGTATTATACAGCAGGAAAATAAACATTAACTGGTATCTTGAGTTGCATTTTAAATTGATTTAAAAAGCAAGATGGACCTGGAACCATTTAAACCAGTCAAGAACATGAATTACAATCATTATCTGCTGAATTTAGCTGTAAACATACCATGCTGTGTAAATAAAAAAAAATTGTCTTCTGAATACATGGCTTTTGGCAATTTTATTGGGTGTGAAATAGGGTATGGTTTTTCCATATATGCATGAAGTCAGCAGGTGCCCTTAAATGGTGAACGTAGGCATGCTTTATATCAGAATTTTTTCATATTTTTTGGAATTTAAGCTATAGGTATTCAGTGTTCATGTCACAGAAATAAAACCACAAAAAGACCCCCGGCGCATCTATTAGAGCATGTGTGTTCAAAAGGAAATTCATGATATTGCTTTCAAGAAGAAACTTCTTAGCAGATTATTTGAATCCTAAATTTATAGCTTAAATGAATTCAAGAAATGTACAGTGCTTGTTTTGCACAACATATTGACTAACCTTTGTTAGGGTTGTTCTTGAACTTTATCTTTGTGCAGTTTTTGCAGCCAAACTTGTTATGGCCGGTAAGAAGTTCTGCTGCTGTAAACTGATTGAGACACGACTGGATGGAACATTCCCCGGACGAAGGCTGGTACCTAAAACAAGAGCAGTTGCTGAAATGGACTAGTTTATATCTGGTGAAGAATGAAGAGTATTGGATACTATGACTGGTTTACATGTGGTGAATGAGGGGAGTATTGGATACACTGACTGGTTTATGAGAAGAGTATTGGATACACTGACTGGTTTATATGTGGTGAATAAGGGAAGTATTGGCTACACTGACTGGTTTGCATGTGGTGAAAAAGGAGAGTATTCATAATTGGATACACTGACTGGTTTACATGTGGTAAATAAGGGGATTATTGGATACACTGACTGGTTTACCTGTGGTGGAACAAGGGGATAATTGGATACACTGACTGGTTTACCTGTGGTGGAATAAGGGAATTATTGGAAAGACTGACTGGTTTACATGTGGTAAATAAGGGGATTGTTGGATACACTGACTTGTTTACATATAGTAAATAAGAGGAGTAAAGGATACACTGACTGGTTTACATGTGGGAGTATTGGATACTGTGACTGGTTTATACATGGTGAAGGATGCTGAGTATTGGATACAATGAATGGTTTATGTGTGGTGATGGACACAGAGTATTTAATACTCTGCATGGTTTATTTAATTATGTTGCATATACTCATAGTTTGAAATTAAATTGTAGACACATTTTAAATGCAAAGTAATTAAACATGTACCTGTCAGCGAGTGTATTAACTGATTTCTTCTTGCCCTCTTGGAACAGTTGCTTTAAATCAAACTGCTTGTTTACATTGGGTTTTGATTGCATATTGCAAGAGTCCATCTTGTCTTTGGAATGAGCATGTTGACTGGTACCATTTATGGTTTTTGAGCCTGAGTTTTCTTCCTTTGAGTCAAAGACTTCTATACTTGGTTTCTTTGCATCTGTATCATTTTTGTTTGCCTTTTCAGTTGCAATGCTAAGTTTATTAAATTCATTTGCTATAGTATCATTTCTATCTACAGTTTTACTCCCTTCGCTTGCTAAAGCATCAGATCCATCTGCTAAACTAAGAGCACTAATATCAGAAGTCAAAGTGCTAAGATCTGACATGGCACTTGTCTCTGTTTGGCATTCTAGCGTGCTGCTTTCGTTTAATCCACTATCAACACTGGTTCCTACAGATGTTTCAACACTGTCATTTTGAAGATTCAAGTCTTTGGATGTTTCGTTTTCATTGTCGGAAAGCTGAATTCCGTTCTGCACAGTGCCATTGACATAAGGTGACGAGCCATCCTGGAGTGACTCAACCTCTGCCTTCACAGCAGCATCGGAGCTGACTAGACCATTGCATATTTCGGTGTTACATATTTCGGTAGGCTTCACATCTGGCCTGCAGAGTGACTCACTGTTGTGGACACAGGAATTGCAGTTAAACGTATAACTAGTATCCATTGTCTCTTTCTTACCATTCAAATGGCTTTGTGATTCCGACAAATGTCCATTAACCAAAGAATAATTGACAATTATATCTGCAGAACTAGTATCACAGTTGGAACTCTCACTTTCCATATAGCCATTTGTCTCTGTATTTATATTGTTTACTTCTGTTTTAACAGCAAACAATTGAGAATTACCTACACTGCCATGTGCAACACCATTTTGCATACTATTTTGAACTGTAGAATTAGTGCATAGAGAGGCCTGTTCATTCTGATTGCCTAGTGAACTAGTACTGTCAGTGATTTGAGATTTGTTAGTCTCGGGTAAGCCATTACATGCACTGTCAGTTAAATGGAGGTCCCCATCATTCTGTGTATCCTGCTGTTGGGCACAACTGCTGGTTGCCTCTGTGCTGGGCGCCTGGAAACTGTCACTGGACTGGGGACTTGGGTGTTTGCTGCCAGGCTGGCTGGGAGGTGGGGCGTCTGAAGATGTTACAGACTCACTCAGGCTCTGGTTCATGTAGCACTTTGATGTGTCACTTTCCAGATTGTCCTCCACATCAGCATCTGGACAGGGAGACAGCATCCATTATCATTTTTTTATCTTTTGAATTCACTCAACTATTGCAAACAAATCCAGAATGTAAATGTGGATCATAACAGTAACATAAACATAAATAATATCCATTCCCTTGTTTTCTAGTAAAAAAATAAATAACTTGAATAGGGTTTTAAAGACTAAAGTATTGTGTCTTCACTGTAATATATAAAGTAATGATAACCAGTCAACTGTTTAACTGTTTTCACTAGATCCTTAGAAGAGACACCTGAACCAGTCCAGACATACCTGAGTCATCATCAGCATGATTGTCCCCCTTGTCCTGCTCTCCGTCCTGCCCAGCCTCCTCTCCTTCCTCCTCCTTCTGTTCATCAACTGACTCTTGGCCAGCCACCCCCTTACCCTTGCCCTGACGCTGGAAACAACACACATACATTTACATGTAATGAAAAGACATCCTATAACCTGGCGCTGGACAACATGTCAATAAAGAAAAGTGGTCAACTAATAACTGTCAAGTACTATTTAAAACATTTTGTTTAAGAAGTAATACATAAGAGATAGATCACTGAGCCCATCCCCCACATATTTCACTTACGTTAAAAACTTTTCAGGTAAACTCTGATCACTACCCTGCAGTCTAGTTAAAGATAAAGTTGAAGGAAATTGAAGTTAATTTAAGCGCCATATAGACTGACCCTGGATTCCCTCTTCTGTTTCTTCTTCTGTTTCTTGTTCATATGTTTGGAGGGTTCATCCTTACTGGCTGGGGCTTTCTCCAGGGACTGGCCACCTTGCTCTTCCTTCTCTGATTCCCGCCTTACACGCCCATGAACCTGGTTTGGGCGCTGGGGCTGGAATAAGCATATAAGCATTATACAAGGGTCTTACTTTCAAAGTATTGTTAACACTTGGTTTTCTACTCAAATTTCCTCGTTGTTTAAAAAATGTGACAATTTGAGATTTCCAAAATACTTCATGCTGTTTAGTGCATGACCAACAAATATGTTTTATTGTTGACAAAAGTAATGTCAAGGTAGTCATATTTAAAATGAAGCAGATACTGGAGTCAACATGTGTTTTCCATTGAGCTTATATGCAGTTATTTACTTTTTTAGAGCAGAATTTCTAATGAGCCAATCTTGTATTTACTCAAAATTTCATTACAAACCTTTTCTTCTGTGACTGGCAAAGATAGATCTAGGAATGGCTCAAGGATCTGTGATATCTGAAAACAATAACAACAAACAAGTCAAAATGTAAAATATCAAACTGCCTAATATATACATATGCCTATAAAAAACAAGGGGCCCAAAAGGGCCTATGCTCTACTGGCATGGCTCTTGTGGTCATTTTTAATCCAGAGCATGTATGTATGGGTAAAAGGCAACAGACATAAAGTTCACATTTTGTGTTTGGGTTACCTGAAAACGTTGCACGTTCAACATCTGAGCCAAGAAAGTATTGTAATCAGATTAGTTGCATGAACTATTTTAATATGTGCCAAGTAAAAGTCATCTGACAAAAAAAAATGCTTTCAAAACTGTACTCATGGTAAAAATTTCTGTAGTTTTAAAAATTAAAAAAAAGTTGGTAAAAAAGGTCAAAGTCAAGGGCAACCGAGGACAACATTGATCAATTTGAACAAATATTCACAGCAATTGTGCTGAGATGGATGCAAAAACACACAAAAAGATTTTCAAACCTATCCCAATTTAATTTTACAAAACCTGTGAACCCTGGGTGCGGCCAGTAATGACCCCAGGTGCATAACTTGAACAAACATTCACAACCAATTTTGTTAAGATGAATGTGCAAACTACAGACACTTAGAGCTAAGAAAAATCGGGCTTTTAACAAGAACAGGGCAGAGTAATTCGCAAAATCAGCTGCAGTACAAAAAGCAAATTCTCTCCCTTAGTCCTAGACTTGAATTTACATGTACATGTTAACTTGGCTAAAAATAGAATTCGCTCATGCAGACCTGAATGGCTAAAAATAAGTTAACTAAAAATAGCATTTCTTTAATTCAAAACTTTCAAGGCCCATAATCTAGGCATGCATAGGCAGATATGGCTGGTTCTAATTGATATCTAAATACTGTACAAGTTTCATCGAGATACAATCAAAACTGAAGACTGTATCGCGTTTACAAGAAATTGTTTACAGACGCACGGACGCACATACTACATACACATTACCATCGCATAAGCTCTTCTGGCCTTCTCACACATGTGTAGACTTGGACATAGACACTCTTCACAGACTGACTCCTGTAGACTTACACATAGGCTCTTCATAGATTCACACTTCTGTAGACTACTTACACATAGGCTCTTCACAGATTCACACTCCTGTAGACTTACACATAGGCTCTTCACAGATTCACACTCCTGTAGACTTACACATAGGCTCTTCACAGATTCACACTCCTGTAGACTTACACATAGGCTCTTCACAGATTCACACTCCTGTAGACTTACACATAGGCTCTTCACAGATTCACACTCCTGTAGACTTACACATAAACACTCTTCACAGATTCACACTCCTGTAGACTTACACATAAACACTCTTCACAGACTCACACTCCTATAGACTTGGACATAGACACTCTTCACAGACTCACACTCCTTGTAGACTTACACATTAACATTCTTACAGATTCACACTCCTGTAGACTTGGACATAGACACTCTTCACAGACTCACACTCCTTTAGACTTGGACTTAGACACTCTTCACAGACTCACACTCCTGTAGACTTGGACATAGACACTCTTCACAGACTCACACTCCTGTAGACTTGGACATAGACACTCTTCACAGACTCACACTCCTGTAGACTTGGACATAAACACTCTTCACAGACTCACACTCCTGTAGACTTACACATTAACATTCTTACAGATTCACACTCCTGTAGACTTTGACGTTAACACACTTCACAGACTCACACTCCTGTAGACTTTGACGTTAACACACTTCACAGACTCACACTCCTGTAGACTTGGACATAGACACTCTTCACAGACTCACACTCCTTGTAGACTTGGACATAGACACTCTTCACAGACTCACACTCCTTGTAGACTTACACATAAACACTGTCCACAGACTCACACTCCTTGTAGACTTGGACATAGACACTCTTCACAGACTCACACTCCTGTAGACTTACACATTAACATTCTTACAGATTCACACTCCTTGTAGACTTACACATTAACATTCTTCACAGACTCACACTCCTGTAGACTTGGACATAGACACTCTTCACAGACTCACACTCCTTGTAGACTTGGACATAGACACTCTTCACAGACTCACACTCCTGTAGACTTTGACGTTAACACACTTCACAGACTCACACTCCTGTAGACTTTGACGTTAACACACTTCACAGACTCACACTCCTGTAGACTTGGACATAGACACTCTTCACAGACTCACACTCCTGTAGACTTTGACGTTAACACACTTCACAGACTCACACTCCTGTAGACTTGGACATAGACACTCTTCACAGACTCACACTCCTTGTAGACTTGGACATAGACACTCTTCACAGACTCACACTCCTTGTAGACTTACACATAAACACTGTCCACAGACTCACACTCCTTGTAGACTTGGACATAGACACTCTTCACAGACTCACACTCCTGTAGACTTACACATTAACATTCTTACAGATTCACACTCCTTGTAGACTTACACATTAACATTCTTCACAGACTCACACTCCTGTAGACTTGGACATAGACACTCTTCACAGACTCACACTCCTTGTAGACTTGGACTTAGACACTCTTCACAGACTTACGTATTTACACTCCTCACAGACGACTGTGCTGATCAGCTGTCCTCCAAACAAACACTCCACAAACGTGTGCTTGATGTCATGACCATACACTGAAACAACAAAACATACCACCGTAATCACACTGATAAACATTCCATTTACTTGTGTTGGTTATTTCTGTAACACACCAACTAGCACTTAATGTGTGGGTTTGTATTCACAAACTAACTTACAATTATTTAGCTAAAGAAATATTTTATTTCAATTTGATTCCTCCTCTGTTAAACAATTCATTTCATAAAATGAGTAACAGAAGAAGACAAAAATGGAGCAAAACAAGAGTGCCGTGGTTCCAATGCTTGTTTGTTCTTGCTGTTGTTTTTCCAGTCAAACAAGGGGCTTAACTCAATAATGGTTAAAGCCAGGACTATGTACTTTACTATACATGTGTGTAGTCTCTGTGGCAATATGTGTAATAAGTTTGTCTTGCATACAATTTTTGAGTAAAATAAATAAAGACACAACAAAAAGGTACAGTATAACTTTCTTCATCAAGTGGTTTGTTTGATAAATTTAATTTCTTATGTACTGATAACGTACCTTTAATTTTAAACTTTGTTTCCTCGTCCACTTTTTTGGGGTTGGTGTTTTCTGACAGCTTGTAGTGCTTCAGTATTCCACTCTGGCCTCTCTGTAAAATATGATCTCTCGTCAATGCCAGTATTCTTTCCATTATAATGCAAAAATCATTTTTAACAGTTAGGTTTCTTTAAACAGACCAAGACATTAAAACCCTAGGGCCTAATTTCAATAAGATATCTTAGTAGTAAACCTTACACTGCTTAAGTGTGCTCAACCGTACAGTTAGTAGCAGAATCTAAGCAATAAATTATATTTATATTGAAATGCAGTTTACAGCAAAAAAAAATTTTTTTATGATATTCACAATTAACTATTTTTCATTTCGTAAAATCAAGTTTAAACAATTCATTTGGCAAAATATGAAATAAGAAACATCAGCTTGTCGCGCTTATAATGTTACAAGATTTTGGGGCCTGTCCTGGAAAACGCCTCGAGTTGTCATACCTAATCTTACACTTAAATCTTTTCTTAAAGTATATGAGGTACATGCTAAGCACATGGCTAATATGAACTCCGCAAAAGTTTGATTTGTTAATCAATCAATATGTACTATGAAGACATTTATGTTTGTCGGTCAGGTAGATAACATATACACATTCTATCCAGAGATCACTCAACTTATGTAAACACTACCGTACCTTGATCTCCTCAGTACGCATGTTGTCCAGCAGATATCTCAACAACTCATGGCTGTCCTGCTGCTGCATACCCTTAAACCGCGGAGCTCTGGAATAACAAGCAAGGCCAAACCATTAGTTAATTTTATACAACTTTATTTCAAATATAAAGTAAAAAGCATTTTATTCATCAAAAACATTAATAAAGGAATGTTGAAATAGACCGAAGCTGTCATTCTTAGTAAATACTAATGTTTTGGTACATGTAGCCATTCATTATAATCTTTGGCAATGTGTAATTCAAGCAATTAGTCACAGGTTGGCAGTTACCATAATATATGCTACGCCATTCATCTACCTGCCTATACAAGACTTCATGAAACTGATTTGCTCAACAAGCAATTCAGATTGTAAGAGATTAAACTGAGTTAAAGGCTAATTTGGTAACTCAATACTAAGCTACTTCTCAGAGATTTTCAAATATACAGAAGCTACTGTCATCCTTCAGAATATTCATTACTAGACTCTGGCCCATGTTCCAATAAAGATAGTGAATTTCTAGACGTTAACCGGTTTTGGGCCTACACTGCATTTAAATAAAAACATTGAAAGGTCATTTATCGCATGGATTTATTATGCCCGTAATGTTATGAGTGTCACCGAGCACTCTTAACCAGCGTAACGTTTAAACTAAGATACCTTATTGAAATGGAGCCCAGATAAACAAGCTAAGTCCTAGATAAACAAGCTTAGTCTTCTTTTGAGGTGACTTACTTCTTGCAGACCTGTCCAAAGAGGGCGCTGGGATTGATACATCCAGACTTGGTGGTGGAGTTGACATCATGGAAGAACATCACAAGGGAGTGGGTCAGCGGACCTGGCTCTACCAGGGTGATCTCAATAGAACCCTGGATAACAATTTATCATCAGATATTAGTATTTAAATGTAAAACTTATTTCTCTATGAATCCCTGATTGACAGTGGACCACAGTGAAAGTATCATCTTTGAAAACATGTATATGTACATAAATGATAAAATATATTGAAATAACAATAGCACAAGTGGTGTAATGCATTTAATTAGTTAATTGCAATACATAATCACTGTTATCGCAAGGTTGGGCTGTAAGGCAGAGATTTTTTCACACCTTCACACATCGACAGTGCACAATGATGCCACCTTACAGTACGCATGTCTATTTTTTTACTACAGAATCATATGACGTAAAATCTACCGTACACTTAAAATATTTAACTACCATAACTGTACATGATTTTCCACTGCCGATATAACTAAATTCATCAATCGATGTGAGTAACATCCCTTCGAAGTGAAATGTAAACATACACTTTTTCTTCCATTTATTACTCTATATTAAAGCAATTTCGGCCAGAAATGTACTTGGAAACAAAATGTGTCAAAAGCCTTATACTATATAGAAGACGCAGGTTTTTTCAGGGGTGGGTGGGGGATGGAGGGTGGGGAATTCTGGAGGGAAAAAAGGGTGTCCTATTCAGTGATTTACAAACCTTAATTTGGTCATAGTATCACAGGACTTTACATTAAATAAGACCTTAGAGATAAGTCGCTTAATTCCACGCATACCTTTAAAGAAGGTGTACGCACCAGCTCTTTAAGCTGTTTACTGGGTTTATCGTTGTCGCTGTCATCATCGCCGGAGCTGGCAGAGTCCTGGAGGCTGTCCCCATGGTTCAGCAGCTTGAGAGCCTGCCCCTTTCTGCGATCCTGCAGCAGACCTTCCAGAGCATGTGTCTGTACAAGATTCTGGGGAAGAAAAAGGAAAAGCTCAAGGTACATACATGTATTTATGCTATACCATGTTTAAATGTTTTGCCTTAAAGGATATAATTACTTTGAGTGATTTCCCAGGTATCTTTACTATCTATACACTTCAAAACTTCATTTACAATTGGTAACATATACACCAGATTATGGAGGCAAAACAGTCCAGGTCAAATGGTGTAATGCTACAATTATTGTGTTAACTAAAGAGCACTATTTTAACAGCATTGCACAATTCTAAAATAACATCAGCAAATCTTAATTATAAATTTAAGCAGGGAGAAGAAACTAACAACTTACTGCCAGTGTACTTTAGCCATAATAAAACCCACAAACCTGCATGACAGCATTGAAAAAGCAGGTGTTTCCTAAATTGCTCAGACCCTGAAAACAATCATAACAGAATGCATCATGGTACCTTGTTTAAATTTAAGATTACTTTCTGACTAATTGCTATCAATTTAATGGATTTCATTTTTATACTTAACTCTAATGAATAAGTTGCATTAAAATTGAAATATTTGAAGAAAAAAATAATTTAAAAATGCTTAGGGTCAGGGGCCACCAGGTAGCTGAGGGTCCAGGGGGACCAAGCTCCTGAGATTTAATTAGATTCATCAAACAATAAGCACCACAGTGTACATGTGCAGTTTTACCTTGACCTTGGTGCAACCTCCTGAAGCCCTGCCGGCCGTTACCCGTGACTTGTTCCCGTCTGCATTCACTCCGCTCGTCCCCGCCACCAAACTGTTCTTACCTGTACCCGAACAAACCAGGTTTAATTCTAATTACACAAGCACAGCATTAAGTTTTGCATTCTCTAATTGGAAAAAAGCTTTTGATAAGCTTCAATCACTCAGGTTAATTTTAAACTTTTTGTCAAAACCCTAGTAGTCTAATCAATGCAATAAACAGACTTCATTTTTTTTATGAAAGTTAACCCAAGTCAACTCTGGGAGCCTATGAGCCAATACAGGTATGAAATGATGATGTGAGGGCTGTTGAGCCTGTACCTGATGCCTGTGTTCCATCAGTGAGAAGCGTTCCCGCCTGTTTCCTGAGGTAATCCAAACACTCCTGAACCTTCTTACTTTTTCCCACCGATACCTCCCCATCACAGTCATAGCACCTGCACGAAAAACAAACACATAGTTCTAGCTTTGGAGGATAAAGGCCAATTCTGCTACAAATGGGTATCTAAGTCCTGTAAAAATAGGCTTCTATACAATAACAAAGTGCCTTTACAGTGTACAAATAAATAAATTGTGGGTGAGCATGGCGCAAAATGGTGCGATTTCTCATCTGTTTTTCTTAGTTAAAAACAGGGTAAACATGTAAGTGAACAAACATTTAATCCATTGTGACTTGATTTGCTTCACTGTTTGCTTTAATATTGTCATTAACAACATATGAAACTTAATCTCAGAATCTTTAACATTACTAAGAAATGGCAAAGTTGTGCTGTTAAAAATTATAACAACACCAAGGCTAAGGAAATTCCTCGATTTTTTTCTTAGAGAAAAATGACATGCTAAATGTAATAGCTGTTTACCAGACAAGCCAGTTGGTGGTGTTGATGACAATGTTATGCTGGGAGGATCGTGGTGTCTCGTAGTGCTTCAGTGCATGCTTCTCTACGCTCATCCTGCCACAACCCTACAACACACAGGAGTGCACATCATCACTCACTAAAATGAACGATATTGTACAAGTACTGTACAGGCCACCTAGCAGGCTGTGATATATTCAATAAAATGTTCCTAACAATATAAAGACTTGTTTGGAATATTACTTATAAAATTGTGCACATAATCGCTCACTTATAGAACATATATTGAACAAGTTCAGGCCACCTAGTAGGCTGAGATATATTCAATTAAATGTTTCTAACAGTATAAAGAATTGTTTGGAATATAACTCATAAAATGATTCAGTTGTTTAAGGTTTATCTTCCAACCATGTAAAATTTTCCCAGAGTTTGGAAAATATATAACACGAGGTTGCCATTTTTAAATACCATTTCTCTCATAAGATCAACAAAAAAATACAAATACATGTTGGTAAAAAAAGGTTTTTACCTGGTGTCCACACTGGAGGCAGACCCATAGACTGGGGTCAAGAGATTCCACAGGGTCCACACCCACACCACCCTCCGCCCCCTCTGTTCCAACACGGCTCTCAACCTTTTTTGTCACATCCTTCAAACAACTCTGGCAGAACAAAAACAATGATTATATGTTAAACAATGATTATACTTGGTAGATGTAATGTCTTAATTTGATGTAACCTCATTTAATTATTGAATCATAAGCATTCAAAACGAGCAAATAATCAGTTAAATAACATTTATTCATTGAATAACATTTAATAATTACACTAAATATATTTAATAAATAACAAGCTTTTTGTACTAACTTGACATTCTCCAAATGTCTGTTTTGCTAAACATTTTTTCATTGCACTGAAATTCACAGCCTTGTTCACATGAGCACATCCTTTTCCTGTAAATACGAAACATGCCAAATTTTATAAATGTTCTGTTCTGTCCATTTTAGTACTAAAACTTCTTCAAAGTAACGCCAGAGAAAGACTTCCTGCTGGTAACAGGGTAGTTTGCATTTTACTTCATAACTGTTTTGTAGGTCAGTGTTCACTGGCGTCAAACTGCTTAAGCATATTAACAGTTAATTCCATGATGCACATTGTAGCATGCGTGCAAGAACTTATAGGACATGTTCACCATACCTGTGATATCTTCCGAGGAGTCTGACACCTCGTTCTCTTTATGCTTGTGCAATTTGTGCTTGTTTTTCTTTCCCATACTGTATGATACTGTAACTTTGGCTTCAAGAACTCTCATTGAGAAAGACGTCACACTTTGGGACAGCTAATTTCTGCAAATCAGAAGAATTGAGCATGAAAATAAAGTAGACAAGTGCAATAATGTCTATTAATGAAAACATGTTTCCAGCTAAAGTCCTCGGTTTTCAAATGATCTGTCTCGAAAGGGGATTTAAATTAAAAGTGGTGAGAAAGAGTGGTTGCAATGGCTCTGTGAGTCCTTAAATGAGGAATGCCTGGATCAGCATTTAAATGGTCATTTTGAGAAGTTACTACTTAACAGGGGTTTTCTTAAGCAGACGGACAGAGACGAACAGGCTGAAACTGAACAACTTTTCTCAATTTTCTCTAAAAGTAAACCAAAACCTAAACCAACAAGAGCCGTCGTAAGACAGCGTGCTCAACTACACGGCTTTGACTTAGAATACAATAATGATGTAATAATACCAAGTTTGGTCTCTTTATGTCAAACCTAACTAAAATTATTCGATACATAATGTGACTTGATGCTGCACTCCCACCAGCCCGCCCAAACAATGACTCAAGTCATTCAAATAACTTGATTTCCCATTACCAAAATGTGGTTAAGAATATACAAATATGCCTTTCAAAGGAAATAAAAAAATCAAAAAAAAATCAAAAAAAAATCAAGGGCCATAATCTGTATTTAGGCTTAAAACGGAGTTATGTTTCTTGTTGTAAGATGGTCATATAGAATTTTATTAAGTGCATTTAATGAACGGTATAGAAGTTTTTTTATTAAAATCCCAACTTGCCCTTAACTTTTACTTGCCTAAAACTTTAACCAAAGTCAATCAGGGGCCATAACTTGTATTAAGGATATGGAGTTATGTAACCTCATTGGGTGATGGTCCTGAACAATTGTGTGAAGTATTAAGTCAATTGAATGAAGGGTATAGAAGTTATTAAACAATAACCCAACCTGCCCTAAAACTTTCACCTAAGTTCCATAGTCAATCAGGGGCCATATTTTGTATAAAAGATAATATGGAGTTATCTAACCTCATTATGTGATGGCTCTGAACATCTGTGTGAAGTATTAGGTCAATTGAATGAGTGGTATTGGAGTTTCAAGTGAAAATCCCAACTTGCCCCAAAACTTCAACCTGCCCTAAAACTTTAACCTAAGTCAATTAGGGGCCATAACTTATATTTAGGATAATATGGAGTTATGTAACCTCATTGTGTGATGGTCCTGAACAACTGTGTGAAGTATTAAGTCATTTGAACAAAGGATAAAGAAGTTATTAACAAGAGATGTTTGTCAAACATTCCCCCCTGAGCGCCATGTTGTAAGGATTATATGGACAATTGAATAAAATATGCATGGAATGAAATGACAGCTGATTTGTCGCTGACATTGGATGCCGTTGAGGCAGTTTTAAGATTATGACCATTCAAAGTTTGAGGATAGAGTGTGTTATGACCATGACCTTTGACTCTATGACCTCAAAATCCATAGGAGTCATCAGCTGGTCACCAAAAATCTAAATGTTAAGTGCCATGGGTGCAAGCATTGACAAGTTATCACAAAGACAAGCTTTTTTCCTTCAAGGTCACTGTAACCTTGACCTTTGACCCAATGACCCCTAAAATCATAAGGGGTCATCTACAGGTCAGACACAACTCCAAGTTGAGGGCCATGGGTGCAGGCATTGTCCAATTATCAATGAAACATTTTCGCATTCAAGATCACTGTGAACCTGACCTTTGACCCAATGACTCCTAAAATCAATAAGGGTCATCTCCTGGTCAGGTCCAACTTACATGTCAAGTTTGATGATAATAGATTCAGGCATTGTTGAGATATCACTAGGAGAAGATTTGTTAACTTTTTTGCATTAAAGGTCACTGTGACCTTGACCTTTGACCCCTTAAATCAATAGGGGTCATCTACTGGTCAGGCCCAACCTCCAAGTCAAGTTTGAGGGCCATGGGCGCAGGCATTGTTGAGTTATCACTCGGGCAACCTTTTATCGTTCAAAGTCACTGTTATCGTGACCTTTGGCCCAATGACCCCTAAAATCAATAGGGTCCATCTACTGGTCAGCCCCAACATCCAAGTCAAGTTTGATGGCCATGGGTCTAGGCATTGTTGGGTTATCACTCAGACAACCTTTTACCATTCAAGGTCACTTGACCTTGACCTTTGACCCGATGACCCCCAAAAACAATAGGGGTCATCTACTGGTCAGGCCCAACCTGAAAGTCAAGTTTGAGGGCCATAGGTGCAGGCATTGTCATAGGTGCAGGCATTGTCGAGTAATCCCACTGAGAACCTTTTACCATTCAAGGTCACTGTGACCTTGACCTTTGGCCCAATTACCCCTAAAATCAATAGGGGTCATCTACTGGTCAGACCCAACCTCCAAGTCAAGTTTGAGGGCCATGGGTGCAGGCATTGTCGAGTTATCACTCGGAGAACCTTTTACCATTCAAGGTCACTGTGACCTTGACCTTTGGCCCAACGACCCCCCAAAAAATAGGGGTCATCTACTGGTCAGGCCCAACCTGAAAGTCAAGTTTGAGGGCCATGGGTGCAGGCATCGTCGAGTTATCACATGGACAACCTTTTACCATTCAAGGTCACTGTGACCTTGACCTTTGACCCGATAAGCCCTAAAAACAATAGGAGTCAGCTACTGGTCAGGCCCACCCTCCAAGTCAAGAATGAGGGCCATGGGTGCCGGCATTGTTGAGTTATCACTCAGACAACCTTTTACCATTCAAGGTCACTGTGACCTTGACCTTTGGCCCGATGACCCCCCAAAACAATAGGGGTCATCTACTGGTCAGGTCCAACTTCCATATCAAGTTTGATGACCATAGGTCTAGGCATTGTTGAGTTATCACTCGCACAAGCTTTAAAATTATTTTACCATTAAAGGTCACTGTGACCGTCACCTTTGACCCGATAAGCCCTAAAATCAATAGGGGTCATCTACTGGTCAGGCAAACCTTCATGTCAAGTTTGATGACCATACGTCCAGGAATTGTTGAGTTATCAGTCGGACAAGCTTTGGTCTACCAACGGACCGACCGACCGACCAACATACCGACATGCCTGTGCAAAGCAATATACCCCTCTTCTTCGAAGGGGGGCATAATAAATATTCCAACTTGCCCTAAAACTTTAACCTAAGTTCCATAGTCAATCAGGGGCCATAATTTGTATAAAAGATAATATGGAGTTATCTAACTTCAAGTTCATAATGTGATGGCTCTGAACATCTGTGTGAAGTATTAGGTCAATTGAATGAATGGTATTGGACTTATAAGTGAAAATCCCAACTTGCCCTAAAACTTTAACCGGACGCCGACACTGGGGCGAGCAGTATAGCCCACCTATTCTTAGAAAAGTCGAGCTAAAAACTACTGATAATAAAAGAAAAAGCAAATACGAAAAAGATAGTAGAAAGAGAATCTTCCAATCTTCCTGGTTAAACATATTTAAATGGTTAGAATACGAAAATCATCCCATGAAATGTAAAGTTTGTACGAAATATGATGATGTTGGTTCTTTTGTTACGGGTTCAAACTTCTTTCCAAAAGACTCTTTAAAGGCTCATGAACAATCGCAAGGTGATTGTAAAAATGAAAAGATAGAAAATGAAAAAAATCAACCAGAAAATTCCGAAGCATTGAAGGTTTTAACAAAGCTTGATGAGAAGACAATTAATCAATTGAAATTCAAGTTCAGAAATGTTCACTTTCTGTCAAAAAAATGCAGACCATTTACTGACTATGTTGATCTTTGTAATCTCAATAAGGCACAGGGTCTCGACATTGGATCAACATATTTATCAAACAAGGCTGCACATGAATTCATGCAATTTGTTGCCAAAGCAGCCAGAAATAAGATTAGACAAAGCCTTCAGAAGAGTAAATTTTTAGCAGTTATTTCCGATGGATCAACTGACGCCTCATATCAAGAGGCTGAGATTGTGTATGTTCGTACCTGTCCAAAAGGAAAGATTAAGGTTAACTTTTCACTTGTGAAAAATGTCCCAAGGGGCAATGCAAAGACAGTTTGTAGTGTCATGCAAGATGGGTTAAAAAACTAATGATGATAGTGCTGAAGAAATAGTGATGGATGATGATGTATACAGCAGTGACTGTGACTTTTATGAAGAAGAATCAACAAAGTGTGAAGAAAATCTATTTGAAAAAAGAATTCAGTATGAAGATAATGAATTCCTCATGGTTTTAAACAGTGAGGCTATGGTGTAACTGTTGTTGGATGATGCTCGTTTGAAAATAAAATGTAGCAGTTAAGATCTTAAATTATTTTTTGTGTTCATAAATAAATATCGTTGCCTTTAATACAGATTGACTAAAATGGTATACATATAAACATTATCAAAGATCAGGCAACCCAATTTCCTAGGGGGCAAGTAGATGTTCAAATTGGCTTGCCCCCGGTGCAAGTGAAAGTCAAATCGTTAGGAAAAACCCTGCTTAAGTCTGCGTGAGGTAATATCAAGCTGCTTAGTCAGTAGAGCACTTTACCTTCTAGAAGTATGTTTGCAAAGGTTACATTTATACCTTTATTGTTACTCCTAATATAATAAGACTTGTTGGGGGCAGGGCTTTCAGCAGGGTCTGAAACCCAAGAGTCAATGACTCTTGAGGTCTGATTTTCAAGAGTAAAAATAAGTTTTTCAAGAGTCATTGTCCGTTTTTTTGTTAAATTGTTTGTTTTTTTAAATTTTGTCTTTGTAAATAATAGGTCTCATCTGTCATAAGATGGCATTGCAAGGTACAAAATAATCTATACTCCATTAAAAAGTTTCAAAAACTTAAAAAAATAACAACAATTTCCAGTGTTTTATAAAGACCTGCTGTATTATTCTGTAAAAAATTCTCAAGCACCACAAAAAATAATCAATATAATTTTTAAGTTTAATAGAATACCTTGTCTAATTTCATTTTCTTAGGTGGTTAAAAAATTCAAGAGTCAAAACTTGGAAAATTGTATATGTTTAATGCATGTTTGTTCTGTAACCCAATGCATTCTTGTCAAATTCCAATGTGCACCAGTGATTGTTATGTTGCAATACACCATACATGTGAACTCTGCCGGCGGTAGGTAAAATATACCGCTTTTGAGGCCCTTCTAACACCATACCGCTTTGCTGTCGAAATCTACCGATATTTAAAGCTCTTTTAAAAAACCTCAAAATTATATCAAATTGGCCTTAAACTTTCTTTTAAAAACCTCAAAATTCTATCAACCATGCTAAAATACCATATTAATCAGTCACTTTAAAGAACATGGTGCAATAAACCACTTGTCAATTAACTTCACACTTCGGCTGAGATCGTTGCTTAGTTACCAGTACGGTACAAAAGACCACTAATCAGCATAACTTTGTTCATTGGTATCCTACTAATCAGCATATTTACTACTAATCAGCATTTTTTAAATATCAAAGACATTAAATAACTGTCAAAACATCAAAGAAAACAACATTTCAAAGGTGTTATTAATTATCTACAGTGTATATAGAATTTTAGGACATTTTGGCGGGAAAATTGATATACACAATTCTGCAGTCGTCTGCACTTACATTCCGACCTGTTTTGGCAGTCAGATTTGATTTTTAGCAGCTCTTTTGAATATAAACTTGTTTTTACAAGTCAGAGTTTATATTACTTCTGTTTCTTAGCAAAAACACTGACATTTGACAAGTCTCTTAACCATGACGTATTTAATATGTATTTTCCGAAAATCTATAAATATTAACAAATATCAAGTTTTTGTTTACATTGTATCCATCATTGTTTTTGACTGAAAAATAAAGAAATTATAAATTCTACTGCTTTTGAACCCAAACTACCGCTTTTGAGACCAAATCTACCTCTCTCTCATTGCAAAAGGTTCACATGTATGTTTTCAAGTTTTTCTTTCTTTCCGGAAGTAAACAAAACCATTCAACATTCCTTTTGCCAATATTGCAACATTGTATTTTTCATAAATGGCATAACCATAACTGTTATACAATACTGTTTCGTTATAGAACTTAAATATCATTGACAATGAGAACGCAACCGATCAGATTCCAGATCGATAATCACTTGTCACTTTGGTTGTTAATTGCTCTTGCAGATTAAACAAACATTCAGATCATGCATTGAGGCTCCTTTCAGATAATACCAACTCTCACACTAAAAATTCTCCCATTTCAAAACTGACGCAGAGTACAAAATTATGAGGTGTCAATTTCGGGTCATTTACGATATCTGTGTGTCAAAACCCAGTAGCTTGAGTCAATTGAAAGCCCTGGTTGGAGGCGTGGTCGTGCGAATTGAGGATAACCATGCACCCAACAGCAGTTGAACAGATGGGTGGCAAAAGGTTACAAAGTACATACATCAGGCACTGGCAATGACAGCTGGACAGTGTTAACATTTTATATCTACTGGATCAAACAATATTGTCAGAAAGTCATATTCCAAAGGTGTAATCGAAAATAAATGTGTTTGTTTTTACTGAAAGATGGACTTGAACACAAGATAAAAAATGCCGTTTCAATTCTCTCAGTAACATGGTCATCAATGAAGTCATGTGTTAGCGAAACCTACATTGCTCTAAAGGCACTCTGCGGCTGTCATTCCTTAAAAATGTTGTTTAATTTAGATTTAAAGAGACAATCTATTTTCTATTTTTACCAACATGGTAAATGTCATATCCGGGCTCTTATCTTACCCCAAAGAAAAGACGAACGAAAGAAAATGATAAAAGCATACACCGAATTATTTAACGAAAAGTAAAATCATTATGTAAAAGTACAAGTATATTTTTATTGCAATTGTTTTTACTATTATTATTATTATTATTATTATTATTATTATTATTATTATTATTATTATTATTATTATCATAATGTTTCAGTAGATTTTACTTATGTTTCATTTGCTTTGCCAATGTCAAGTCGTTCACATAACAAGGGCCAAAAACTCAATTCCAACTCAGTACACTCTTCACCATTGCTTACTAGAATCGGTATCCTCAGCATCTTGACACACACATAAATCGCATCTCTAAGAAGGCAAACAGCACATTGGGCTTCACGAGGAGAAACATTACGTTTCACTCTGAACCACTGTAATATTCTGCCTACAAAGTTCTTGCCCGCCCCCAGCTTGAATATTGCTCAACACCATGGTTTCTTTTCACGGGTACCCATATATGCCAACTTGACGTAGGGCTGCCAGATGGGCCAAATTTGACTATGGACAAACATCAAGTGCCACGGACATGATGCAGTCTCTACAGTGGCGTAGGCTTGTTTTTAGAATGTAGATAACAGGCTTTCTAATATGTACAAAATAACACATAAACTAATAGCCATCCCTATCTCTGGCTACCTTATCCTACTGACATTATCACAGCTCCTCTTACAGATAATTATCTGCCATCACCGACTACTACAAATCCTCTTTCTTCCCAAAAGCTGTTTTCCATTCGAACAACCTAGCTCCCACTCAACGTACATGTAGTGGCCTGCCCTACCTTGGAGCAGTTCAATCAGGCTGTCTGTCAGATTGAACACGTCTCGACATAGGAAACTATCAAAACTATCAAAACTACTTTTTTTTTTCTTTTTAACCTACAATGTAATCTGTACCTCATTGTTTTGACTTTATTTTTATTCTTCTTTCACAACCTTTACTAACATTCTTGCGGCTTGAAGCGCTAATGTCTAGATCCCCAGTAGCGGTTTGACATTAACGGAAGATTATGTTCCCATCATTTATCGGTAAATCTATTTTGATGAGTGTGTGGGATGTTTGTGGTGTTTGTATTTGGGTTTGTTATGTTCTCTAGTTCATTAATATTGTCGTTTGGGTCACTGCCTTTTGCATCTAAACAGGGTTGGTGTTTTTATTAAATTTCAATCAATAATTTGGACCTCCAAAATACAAATTGTTAAATTAATTGATATGGAGTTTGAATCGGGTCAATGTCCGTTTATAATCGGAAGTCACATGAACAGATTTTGAACGCCCTAAATTATGTATTTCCAAACCATATATTTCATTGTAAGACATTAACAATGCAGTACGTGTTTTATTATGGAAACTTTAAATTTGCACAATTCTATTTTATGGAGAACCTGTTAATTTCTGACTTTGAGCAGCTGAATAAATGTGCACATACTTGGCCAATTTATTATTACAAGACACCATCTACATCACAAACAAGCAAGCTACCCTGTTTTTTGTGCAACCATGTGTAGCACTTACACACAGGACCCCACCCTCCTGGAATACGGTTAGTATTTTAGTGGTGAGGTCGGGATCGAGGTTAACAGACACGTGTCTTGTCATTAGACCATGACATACTTTTTTGTGTTGACATTAAAATTATTTAATAAAACATGAGTTATTATTTTTGGGTGAGCGTTTTATCACCCATTTCTTCAACGTTTGTGCTTTTATTATTTATTGAATCTGGCAGAAATTGAAAATCACGCCAATATTATATTTCATTATTGGCATTTTGTAATCTTTTTGCGAATTTAGAGGCGGGAGTCGGAATTACTTTTTTCCAAATCAATATTGTTGTGGTTATTTTGCCCTCACCTCATACAACTTATTATGTGTTCGTGGAAGTCCTAAAAATGTTCGTTTTGACGGCGTTTATGCAACTAGCGTGTGGCTGAAGAAATGTATTTACACGTTTCCTTTGAAAATATAATTTCAGTATTCTTTCTTCTGTCACACGTTCATCTGTGTTTTTTTCAGTTGTTCAAGGATTGCCCGCGCCAATTGACCTCAGTAGACTCGTGTTCCACTCTTGTATCACTGACCGTTCCAAGGCGGTAAACCCATCATATTTACCAGTAAATCTATGTTGATGAGTGCGAGGGCTGATCGTGGTGTTTGTATATGAAATTTGTGTCTCTAGTTCATTGTCGTTTGGGACCTTGCCTTGTACCTTTAAACAGGGTATATTTTCTATTGTTTGACTACTTGTCCATGCAGTTTGCATTGCATTATTGGCCCCGCTGTTACGCCATCACGTTAATACCATAGGTGACCTAAGATAAAAGTAACTGCAATTCCCAGTCAAATCAAGAAAGTAGAGGACTAGAAGGAACAGAGTAAGATACAAGCGCGATACGGTGCGCTACCCTAGTTCTTTGCGGAGAGACCTCTTGGTTCTTCAACATGCTTGGTGTACATTAAATACAGAAACACGGAATACATTTGTCCTGTGTTAAACCAGTACTGGGTACATCATTTTCCCAGTATAACCCTTTAATGCCGAGCGCTACGCAAGGAAGCTACTATAGTATCATATGTTAACGTCTTTCAGCTTGACATGGCCGGGGTTTTGACCTGCGACCTTCTGTATCCGAAGTGAAAGTTCTTTCACTGAGCAATCTTGGCGGTATTGTCAAACATCCCTTGGGCCATACACGAGGTCACACCAGGCACCAACCTTACTCAATGGGCCATATGTAGTTGCAAAATTTCATCGGCCGTATGTGCATGTCAGTATCTGCATTATTCTATATGTAGGTCGTAAGCAGTTTTCAGTGTATTTCCCTACACATGTGTACTTTTATTGTGACCTCCTTTTACCTTTATTTCTATAGTGTACATACAAATTTCTGTACGATAAATAACCTTTCCAATTGTTGTTTTAATGTATATTCATTTATTTTTTTAAATTAGAGAACACGGAATCCCAGATGAAATATATATAAATATATATATATATATATATATATATATATATATATATATATATATATATATATATATATATATATATATATATATATATACACTCGGAAGAGGAGTTGACATTAAACAGAGATAGATGTGTGTGTATATGTGGAACACCGATTTCAAATGCACAGTGATACCGGATATCGGGTTCTAGCATCACAAATGCGGTGTTAATTTTATTCGCGAAATAATGGACACTTGGATATGGAAGGGAAAATGTACAACCTGTTTTATGGTAATTAATTTCAAATTGCATTGTCATTTTAAAAAGAAACAGTCTGCAATCACAAAATTTAGAGAGGAATTGAGTGAGCCCATAATTTTAGGAAGGATACTCTAATATTTAAGCAATTGAGAACATATATTCAGAAAACACTGAAACTCAGTCTCTCAGATCATCATCAACAAAAAAGATGTATGTTTATAAGCATATAATGTACACACGCCAGATCAATCCAACAAGTGTCAATTGAGCTATCCCAAATGAGCATTCTGGTTTTGGTCACAGAAAATGAATCTGTCATTCTAGTATACTATTACAGGCATCAAAACCATGGTTTATATGACACTGTTATGCATAAAATTGACAACAGACATGAATTTCTGTCAATGTCAAAGAGGAAGATTTGGTCTCCATTCCAGTAGATTGGGTTCAAAAGCTGTAGAATTTCTAAATCCTTCAATTTTCAGTCAAAAACAATGAAGGAAATGATATTAATAAAAAATGATAGTTGTTAAGTACTATTTTTAGATTTTTGGAAAATACACCTACATGTACATTGTAAAATAGGTCATGGTTCAGGGTCTTGTCAAATGTCAGCATTTTTGAGTAAAATAGGAGGAATATTACATCTGGCATGTGAAAACTAGATCTTGTTTTTTTAAATTTAGTAGAGTAGCTGATAGATCAAATCAAACTGCCCAAATAGGTCCAGAACAGAATTGTGTATGTTAATTTTTGCGCCAAAGTGTTGTAAAATTTTATACAATGCAGATAATTAATAACACATTGGGAATGTTATTTTTTATAATGATTTGACAGTATTATGAAATGTTCTTAAATAAACAAAGAATGCTGATTAGTATGATGTCAATTAACAAAGAATGCTGGCTTTTTCACGGTTACTTACATGTAGCAACGATCTCGGCCGAGGTATTAGGTGGTCTGACAGGATTTTACTGCACCATTTTCTTAACCGATTATTTGGGTATTTTATCATGGTTTATTTTGAGGGTTAAAAAATGAAATTTTTGGGCCAAACTATTCTTTCAAGAGTGGTAGATTTCATCGGGTAAGCGGTATGGCGTTTGAGGGCATCAAAAGCATTAAATTTTACCTACCGCCGGTGGAGTTCACATGTCTGCAACAAATGACAAAACGTTCTTCTTCTTTGTGACATAACAATGTTTAAAGTATTTGCTACATTCCATAACATAATACATGCTATATTTGTGGGGATCATTCTAGGGGATTTTGACATTTTTGTTCAGAATTCCAGAATTCATTATTGCAGAAAAAATACTATTACAGTATAAAGAAAATAATCTTGTTTTAGTGGGAAGCGAACCTTGGCACAAACAGTCAAGAAAAAATAATAGCTTATCCACTTTTCCTTAGAGACTGACTAATTTGATGGAAGTTTAAACCTTTATTAAAAACATTGGTAGCATCACTACTGTGTGGGAACAAACACTGGATATAGCTAAAAAAGTGATAAGTAAACAGACAATTATACAGTTGTTTTTCTTTACCAGGGGTAAGATCTTGCTGTGTTAACGCTTATCTACCGTATCCACAAATGAAACAAGTGTTTGAACTAATAGCTGAATGCTAAATTTGGACTATGGTGTACCTTATACTGCTTATGATTTAGCAGACCTCGGAAAACGTTTCTTCAAATCTGAGATGGTCATCTCGAAACGTACTACATAAATGAACATTTATGAGCGATCATGCAACTTTCGGCAAGAATTGGGCTATTATACAAAAGAGGAGAAACATTTCCATCGTAGTCGTATATTGCACAGGATCAAGTTATTCGAAACTCTTCGATTTTGATAAATATATAACCATAAAATACAAAAAATGATAGAAAACTTTCCATGTGTCAAAATCAAACGCTTATCGATTTATCACTTTTTGAGCTATATCCGGTGTCCATTCCTCTACAGTGATCACCCGATAATGTCAACCAATCAAATTAAACAATCATATTTTAACATATACCGTAGCAACATTTGATCCAGCCATCAGTATCTTAGTTGGAACTCTCCAAATGATTTGCCACACTTTATTTCGTAATAAAAAAATATCCGTATAAATAAACATTTAACAAACCATGCTCCTTTGGTTAAAAATTGTTAGTATGAATGCTGGGAAATCACATTCCTGTGAAAGAAAGTCTATGAAATAAACAATATAAGATCCATTCTTGTTTTACATACATTGTATCATGTCTATGTTACCAAAAGCATATATTTTATGTACAATTGCATGCACAACATACATGTTTGCATATGTTATAGCGACCAAGTGTAATACCGTAATTCACCTAAGAGTTCGGACACTCTAAATATTCGGACACCCATAATTATTTTCCAAAATAATTTATTTTGCGTACCTAATTTTCGGACACCCAAAGGACATCAATCATAACTTTTACAGTTACCAAGTTTCACAGACGAAGATTATTGATTTTTATCTTTACAATGCCTGGCTAGATTACCTAACCGTATACACCACTGTGACAAGTTAAGGAAGTGTGATATATTTATTGGAGGATTAAAGAAACAACAAGGGCAATCAATGGATTAAGAAAACATAGACATGACATGTTTGTAAAACGATCTGCCAATAAACTTTCAAACTAGTACCACACTTAAAGACTGTATGAAGCAATAATTGTACATGCAGTTAAACATTTATCCTGCATAGCAATGTCCATGCTCTCCACGAGATCCTCGTGGGTATACTATAGCTGTAAGTTGTGTGACTCTTTGATCTGAAGCCGATAAAATGTGTTTATTCAGTTCTTGTATAAAATGGTGTTTTAATTAACTTGATGAAGGATTTACACTTATAGGCGTAATAAATAAGTTTATGATCATTGATTATTACGGATAAATTAATAAGTGGTAAAATGCAAACATGAAGAAAAAAGGCAGGTTAAACAAACATGTGAATAAAATGTAAAGATGGTAATTTTCTATGTATTCGGACAGCGAAAAAAATTATTAATTTAAGGTGTCCGAACTCTTAGGTGAATTACGGTAAGCCATTCGGTTTATTTTGGGACTCTAAATTGTATAAGCAACAACTGTATATTGTATTTAAATGTTCACAACACTAAGTATTTCAAACATGTGGTATAATGGGAGGAACAACACCGTCATACTATTGGTATAGTAAGGCACTATGCATGTCTATTTGTTTTTAATACAGAATCATACTATGTAAAAATTATCGTACACTTTCGAAACTTTAAAATGATTCACTACTTTATTAAAAAAATTGTTGTATGCTGATGCTTACTGCACCGTTTAAATCAAGTTTGCAAATTATGCTTAGACAAAAGCTCAGATTGCAACATAATTTTAGAAACAACTACAACCTAACTAGCCTCTAGATGCAGAATTAAGTTACGTCCAAGTTGCAAAAGTTCTGCAAGCAAGAACTAGTTGTATTTCTGCTCTCAAAAACCCTTATCTAATACTGCCGTAATGGAATCTAACATTTGAAATTGACAAATGTTCACAAGATTTGCAATGACTATCAACCAACTCCTTTGTCGGTATATTACATAATTAGCACCTATGTCTATCTTTCTATTTTCCATTCAAGTGGTTGCTTAAGTAAGGAGACCTCTCAACTAGCACTATGTGGTACTATGTAGTACTCTTTGCTCTTCAATTTTAAAAGTTAGACATTGTCACATGATTTTATCTGCTGTTGTTTTTAGCTCACCAGAGCACGAAGTGCTCAAGGTGAGCTATTGTGATCGGTCTCTGTCCGTCGTCCGTAAAAAAAATCTCCTCTGAAACGACCAGGCAAAATTCAATAAAACTTCACAGGAAGCTTCCTTGGGTGTCCCTCTACAAGAATACAACAAGGGGTCACGATTGATTAACAACAACAACAAGAACTAAATGGCCGACTTCCTGTTTTGCTTTAAAAAAACATCTCCTCTGAAACTAACACTCCAAATTCAATGAAACTTTACAGGTAGCTTCCTTGGGGGACCCTCTACAAAAATACAACAAGGGGTTACGATTGATCAACAACAGCAACAATAAAATGGCTGACTTCATGTTTTGCTTTAAAAAACATTTTCTCTGAAACTACCACTCCAAATTCAATGAAACTTTACAGAGAGCTTCCTTGGATGACCCTCTACAAAAAACAACAAGGGGTCACAATTAATCAAAACCAACAACAACAACAAAATGGCTGACTTCCTGTTTTGCTTTAAAAAACCCATCTCCTCTAAAACTACTAGTCCAAATTTAATGAAACTTTACAGGAAGCTTCCTTCGGGGACCCTCTACAAAAATACAACAAGGGGCCATGATTGATAAATAACAACAAAATGGCTGACTTCATGTTTTGCTTTAAAAAACATTTTCTCTGAAACTACCACTCCACATTCAATGAAACTTTACAGAGAGCTTCCTTGGATGACCCTCTACAAAAACAACAAGGGGTCACAATTGATCAACACCAACAACAACACAACAACAACAAAATGCAACATTTTATTAATGCTTTATCATTGAGAGTGTGGCCCTCTTGTTTAATTTTCTCAATGATTTAAATTACATTATTATTGCTTAATTTCTTCACTGTGAGCTATTTTGTGCATTATCACCTGTGTAGGAAAAGGATCTACCATTTTTTTATTCTTTGCAGATGCGACCATGTAGATAATATCTATGGACAGATACAGACCCAACCCTCGAGGTGGACGCAGGAGGCCGACCTCCCAACCAGCCAGGAGAGAGAGGTCACGCCCGGTGTATTCTGCTGAGGATGAACCATACAGACACAAAACAGAACACAGCAGATACGGAGAGCAGAGGTCTTACCAATATGACAACAAAAATGTAAACCAAAGACGTTCTTCTCAGCCTGTTGGAAGTCAGCCTGCCAAGCGGAAAACATATTCACAGCCAGCATACAATTCTACAGCAGTGCCTGTGCAACCAAAAAATGTTGACTTGAATAAAGCTTCTTACTGTAGGGGCAAGCCTCTGTTGCCAACACCACCTGAGGTGAAAAGACATGAAACACTTGTGAATAAAGGACAGTTTAGTGGACATGAAACGCTTGTGAAAAAAGGACAGTTTGGTGGACATGAAACCCTTGTGAAAAAAGGACAGTTTAGTGGACACGAAACTCTTGTGAAAAAAGGACACTTTAGTGGACATGAAACACTTGTGAAAAAAGGACACTTTAGTGGACATGAAACACTTGTGAATAAAGGACAGTTTAGAGGCTCCTTATATCCACAAGATGGTACAGATTACACAGATTACCATGACAAGGGAGATTATTCAGAAACTACATCATGGGCAGGCACAAGTCAGCAGTTTGCCAATTATGGTAAATCACAATTCTATTCTGAAAAGAGAAGCTACTAATATAAACCCAAAGCTTTTATTTATAAAATAATACACTTCTTATAATAGCCATGTATTAGAATATTGATTTTCCAAAATATAAACTCCTAGCTTTGGTGTCCACAGATTCTTGCCAAAGAAACACACACAAAAACAACTGCTTAAAGCATTGAAGATATTAATATGAAACTTGAAAAAAATAAATAATACAAACGTGAAACTTTATAAACATGCAACTAAGAGGTCTAAAAATAACACTTCTGGTTCAGGTGACTTTACCTTAATAGGCCGGACCCAACTATTTTAATAGTCCTTTTGGTTAAAAAACAAATAAAAAATTAAAGTATTTTTTTAAATGTACAGTCGAAACTCGTTATGTCGAGTTTGTCGGGACCTTGGGGGAAAAAGTTGAGATAACAAACATTTGACTCATGAATCCGAATTACACAAAAGTATCACCAATACCAACGTATGAGTTTGATATATGTCCGACATCCGACTTCTTCAATTGAATGCTCTTGTTATGGTCGTGGAAACAGCAAAGGTATTATTTAAAAATGAGTTGATTAAAGAAATTGAATAATTTGTGCCAAATTAATTTACTTCACGTTTACACAAATCAGATATAAAACCAGAATAACATACACCTGTACATTGTAAGAAAATGGTAAAGCACTTATGACAACAACCCAAAATAGCATGTTTGTTATGCCCGTTGGTTTTCTACTTGCAGTATAGAGAAATTACTTGGTCACGTAACTTTCAATGTTGTCTAATTTTCCGATGATGTCATCATTGACCTTAATTGTGCGTTTCAATGTATAGCTTGATCAACAAAAGACTCTTTAATCAAAAACGTAAACAAAAAACTTTAATTATTCACACTTGCCAATTATGACAGTTTGTTATTTTGACACGCATGGTAATTTAGCGACATGCCGCAAACTTTTATAACAATTTTCTCACCTACAACTCGATCTACAGTTCGACATAAGGGACAAGGAAAATGTTTGATATTCGACCACTGGGACTGAAATAGGAGGTCGACATAGCGAAAAAATTGAGATAGAAAAATTGACACAAGCAGATTTATTATGCCCCCCTTCGAAGAAGAGGGGTATATTGCTTTGCACAGGCATGTCGGTCGGTCAGTCAGTCCGTCGGTAGACCAAAGCTTGTCCGAGTGATAACTCAACAATTCCTGGACATATGGTCATCAAACTTGACATGAAGGGTGGGCCTGACCAGTAGATGACCCCTATTGATTTTAGGGCTCATCGGGTCAAAGGTCAAGGTCACAGTGACCTTTAATGGTAAAGTAATTTTAAAGCTTGTCCGAGTGATAACTCAACAATGCCTAGACCTATGTCATCAAACTTGATATGGAAGTTGGGCCTGACCAGTAGATGACCCCTATTGTTTTTGGGGGTCATCGGGCCAAAGGTCAAGGTCACAGTGACCTTGAATGGTAAAAGGTTTTCCATGTGATAACTCGACAATGCCCACACCCATGGCCCTCAAACTTGACTTTCAAGTTGGGCCTGACCAGTAGATGACCCCTATTGTTTTGGGGGTCATTGGGCCAAAGGTCAAGGTCACAGTGACCTTGATGTGTAAAAGTTGTCCGAGTGATAACTCGACAATGCCTGCACCCATGGCCCTCAAACTTGACTTGGAGGTTGGGCCTGACCAGTAGATGACCCATATTGATTTTAGGGGTCATTGGGCCAAAGGTTAAGGTCACAGTGACCTTTAATGGTAAAAGGTTGTCCGTGTGATTACCCGACAATGCCTGCACCTATGGCCCTCAAACTTGACTTGGAGGTTGGGCCTGACCAGTAGATGACCCCTATTATTTTTGGGGGTCATCGGGCCAATGGTCAAGGTCACAGTGACCGTGAATGGTAAAAGGTTGTCCGAGTGATAACTCGACAATGCCTGCACCCATGGCCATCAAACTTGATTTGGAGGTTGGGCCTGACCAGTAGATGGCCCCTATTGATTTTAGGGGTCATTGGGCCAAAGGTCAAGGTTACAGTGACCTTGAATGAAAAAAGCTTGTCTGTGTGATAACTTGTCAATGCCTGCGCCCATGGATCTCAAACTTAACATTTAGATTTTTGGTGACCAGCTGCTGACTCCTATGTATTTTGAGGTCATAGAGTTAAAAGCCATGGTCATAACACACTCTATCCTCAAACTTTGAATGGTCATAATCTTAAAACTGCCTCAACGGCATCCAATGTCAGCGACAAATCAGCTGTCATTTTGGTCCATGCATACAATGTATTTCATTCAATTGTCCATATAATCCTGACAACATGGTGCTCAGGAGGGGCATAATGTTTGACAAACATCTCTTGTTTTATATAGACTAAGAAAGAATAAATTCGGGACCAGAGAAAAAAGTCGACATAACCGGAAAGTTGAGATATCCGACGTTGACATAGAGAGTTTGGACTGTAGTTTAAAAACCTTTAAAGCTGATACTGAAGATTACTCTTATGCCATTCCTATGATCAGTGACAATCAAGTACTTACATAGAGCCATATAATTAAAAAGAGCCTACGGCTACCTACTCTACCTGTTCTTGGACAAGATATAACCCTAACCCTTGGCCTGGCACTGGATAAAACAAGATGTGCAAGTGTACCTAGAAGTCCCATTAGTCTAGTCAAATACTTGATTTGTCATGTACCTTGAAAAAGTGACAAACATTTGCATCTGCTTGCTTAAATCGCTGGTATACCCAGTCTTATCATTTGATTTAGAATAAGATAATGAGATAGAGATGTAGAACAGAAGCTTCATTTCTAATTTCGTTAAATCCATGTTATTTTAAATTATTTCTTCTTGCAGATGGTTACAATGAACAGGCTGATGAACAGACCTGGTATCCTGAAGCAGACAACACAGATGTGTATGTGAGTGAGCAGCAGGAGGTCCAAGAACCTATGTATCCAGATGTGATTGATGAAGGTACTTACCCTGATGAGGGTGTGGAGTATGATCAAATTGCTGATGATATGGACGTTGACAATGCTGAGGAGGAGGATCAGAACATTATACAATATGAAGACTATTCAAGTGCAGGCTATGGTGATGTTGCATCAGACAATAATTATGTAGGGTATGGAGATGACTATGGTTATCCTGATGAAGAAAATGACAATTATATAGTTGGTTATGGTGTGGATCAAGGCAAATACATAAAAGACACAAGTGGATATGGTGATAAGGACTACACAGAATATGATCCAGCTGCTACATCAATATCCTCTAAACATGTAGGAAAGCATTTTCAAGGAAAAAGAAATAATGAACGAGAAAGTATTGGTAACAAAAGTGAACAGCTTAGATCACAAAAACCAGGTACTCGACACACAAATCACACTCCTTCTCACTATGATAGACTTGCACAGCAAACAGAAAGTCTGAAAGAAAGTCATTTACAAACTAGTCAAAGTAAAACTCCACAGAGTTACCTTCCTGCCTGTTCTTCTACCTCTGCGAAAGCTCCTGCTCATCTGTCGCGCAATAGAAATGTCTCCGGTCATTCTCAAAATGCACATTTGCCAATTTTAACCCCAAAAGGTAGAAAAATGCCACTCTTGCCAAATCCCGTGGAGAAAATGCATGTACTATCTGACCAGAGTCCTGATTCTTATGATCTTTCAATTCCTGAACAACATACTGAAAGACAGCCATCCAGGAAGAAGCATCCATTACTTCCAACCCCAGAAGAAACTCTGTCACATTGTCAGAGCTCAAACAGCATGTCAAATGATGAGGAGCCTCCTTTTGACAATGTTAGTGTGATATACTCCCATTCTACACCGGGCAGTGATGTAGTCAGTGGCAGACATGTAGCAAGTGATTGTATTGAATATCCACCAGTACAGAGAAGTGCATCTTTCAACAGGACACCAACGGAAGGTCTCGAAGTTCCATACACTTCAACCGTAGAAGGAAAATATGCACACAAATCACAGCCAAAAAAACACTATAATGATCTGTTAGATACAGGACATGGATTTAGTGATAGACAGCCTTATGTACGTGAAACAGATCGTGTCAAATCTGTAAAGGGTAATAAAAGTAACACAAAATTATATCAAGCTAAAAGGATTAAGAATGAAATATTTGATTATTCTCATGAACATAAGCCTGACTTTCTAGAAAGAAGACCATCAAAAGTTACCTACCACTCTGAAAAAAGTACTGCCTTTGAACCTAACATAGTTCAGGGAGAACCCAGACATAGAACTGGCTCTCTCGAATGCCCAGTTATGACGCAGGCATTAGTGCCAGAAACATTTGAGTATGATCATTCTCCCCAGAAAAGTTCACGCTATATAGATGCAGAAGCCATATATAAAAAAAAGGATGAGAAATCCTCCAGTGTTCAAAATGCGCGAGATTCTGCAGTTGAAAGGGAACAAAAGCAAACAAGAAACAGACATGAGACTGGGCCGAACTTAAGGAATTCTGATGATTTAGTTCAAAAGTCCAGAAATGTTGATAAGAACACAATGAAAGCTAACATAGAGCTCACTGCTACTCTTCTAGAAATGCAGAAAACTTTGTCAAAAATAGGGGAAGTTATTCAAAAAACCAAAACAGTTTCTAAATTACAGCAGAAACAAAATACTGCTACCACCAGCTCCATCACAAAACCATCTGAAACAAGTTCAGTTGCCAACACCAGTCCAGTAGAATCAACAGAAGTAACAGGAACTGGTACGCCAGTAACTTCTAAGACTGGGGTCATTGATTTGACTGAAGCTGTTGTCAATATAACTAAAGCAGAAATAGAGAGAATAAAGACAATGAACTTAAGTGCAGAAGCTGCCAAAAATGATGCAAGTGAAATGGATATTGATGATGAAGATGATGATATGGATGTTCAAATTGGGAGTGTAGAATTACTGAAAGAAGAAGATAACGAAACAGTAGATAATGAAATTGTGGACGATGGGGATACTGAAACCATTCAGAAATCACCTCTGTCTGAATCTATGAGCAAACCTAGTCCTAATGAAAATGTTCAAAAAGGAAAAGAGACCAGCAAAAACAAAGATTGTGAAGATGAAAAAGAAAAGGAGCAAAAAGATGTATCCGAATCTGAAGAACCGGAGAAAAAGAAGGAATCTTGGAAAAGAAAAACTGAATACAAAACATACAGGGAGTGGAGACAAGCAAAACTGGCCATGGAAGAAGCTTCTGCAGAGGTTGCAGCAATATCAGGTACTGGCAAAGATCAAAAGAAGGTTACCGGTAACGGCAACAGCTTTAAACAACAGAATGAAAATAATAGACAAAAGTATGAAAACAGAGGCAGAACGCTGGGAGATAGAGGTCCAAGGGATTACAGAGGGAGTGACAGAAGGGATGACAAAAGAAATGATAGGAGAAGCTGCACTGATATGGGAGAGCGAGGCAGACAAGATGACAGACGCAGACAAGATGACAGACATCATAGGAATGAGAGAGATTCGTATATGGGAAATTGGGATAGGTGTGACAGAAGAGATAAATTTGATGACCATAGAAGGACTGACTTCAGAAGAGATGATAGAAAAGTAATTGATGGAAAATCTCCTAGAGAGGACAGCTTGTCTAACAGAGAAGAAGCTAAGGATGGAAGCAAATATACTGTGTCAAAACGTTTAATAAAACCCAAACCTATAAACCCTGAAAGACATTTTAGCAATTTTATGAATCTCTGGGATACAAATGGAAAACCAGCAACAGATAAACAAAGTTGGTCAGAAGATCAATCTAAAAGAGCATCAGGCTCAAAATTAATCATTAAACAAGAAGTCCCAAGATCTAGTGCTTCAATCATTGGTGAGCAGTTTGTGAAGTCTCTAAAAGTAAAGACAAATATGAAGAAAAAAGCAGAGATTGAAAAGGGAGACGAACGGTTACCATCACATCAATGCGAAGACAAGAAAGAAGACCAGTATGGAAAGCATATGTCTACATCTGAAATGAAAACTGTTCACACTGAACATACCAGTGAAGTAAGATCAGACGATGGTTTCTCAGATGCTGATGTTGATCATGACTCGTTATCACATTCAGATTTATTAGAAGAAATGCCTCACATGGAAAATTCAGCAACCATTGCCAACATTTCAGGGGAAGATGATTGTAATTCAGACAGTAGGGACAACTTGCTGCATTCAGTTCATGAGACAAGACCAAAAGATGACGAAGAAAAGAAGGATGGATTATTAAAACCATCTATTGTTCAAGACATAGCAAAAAACCTTGTTGTTAAGCTAGTTGATATAAAAAGAAGTCAAGAGTTTAAGGACAGATTTTGTAAGGCTGATGCCACTGTTGGGAAAGAAAATCCACATTCTTTCAAAACTGTTGACAAGACAATCGACGCAAAGATATCAAATGAAGGATTTTCAAAAGAAAAATCATGTGATGAGAAAAAGAAACATAGTTCACAATGTCAAGACAAGAAAGATTATTATGCTGAAAACAGTGATAGTAGCAAGAAAGTAAGTCATACTGAAACAACTGATAAAATCAATAAAGTAAGTCTTACTGAAGACATTCATAAAAACTTAATTGAAAATTACCACTCGAAAGAAAGAATTAAACATGAACAATCTATGGATGAAAAACGATCTTGTGAAAAGAATAAAATGAAAAGCAAAGAAAGGTCTGTTAGCCAGGGATCTACTTCAAATGGAAATAAAAGTGATAAACCAAGATTGAAAGTGCATGAGAAAAAGGAGACAGGTGAAGATAAATACCACTATCCCTCAAAAGTATCATCTTCATCAGAGAAAAGTAAAAAACCGGAAGAAAAAATGTTTTCTTCTGATTCAGACGAATCTCAGGAAGATATATTTGGAAAGATTGAGGAGTTACTGAAACGGGATAGGAATAAGTCATTGTTAAAATTGCCGAAAAATAATGCCCTTAAGAATACAAAAGAACTTACAGGTATGTCAAGTGACTTGGAGGAAGGGTTTTATAAACGGGTGCATAAGACAGAGAAGGACTTTGTGGACAAGAAACAGACACCGGTAAAGATGGATGACATACTGTCCTTAAATGACCACGTGCTGGAGTCAAGTTCAGTTACTCAGTCATCTGACACTGATAATGATCAAGTTGAAAAAACTAAGCAAGTCTTCAAACGAATAAAAAATTGTGTAAAAGGTTTAAGAAAAGATAAAGATACAACATTTTGGAAAAGTTTTGAATTGAAATTTCCATTGATAACACTTGAAAAGCTGTCTAAGAGAAATATAGTGTATCTTCAACAGAAACTTCAATCAGAATTAAAAAAAACAGATGATAAGAAAAAAACATTATCCCTTCACACTAATTTGAGCTCATCCTCGTTATTCAGTAGTTCTGAGGAAGTAAAAACTGATAGTGAAAAATCTGTAAAAGATGCAGTCAGGATAAGTAAACAAAAAGAACTAAGGGTGTCCTCAGAAAGGAATTTGTTTGACAAACTTAGTCTTCAAGGCTTACCAGAAACTGATATAACAGTTGCCATAGCTTCTCGAACAGGAAGAAAGTTGACAGTGCAAAAGGATTCTGGAGATGCTACTGAAAATACTTCTACAACCTCGGCAAATGATGATGCCAATACCGAAAAGGAGAAAACTGTCATGGTTATTTCTGAAAGTGAATCTGAATCACATGAATGGGAAAGTCTCAAAGCTAAAACAAAACAGACTGTTCAAACACAATCAAAAGTTGAAGAAAGTAGTAATAACTCCAGTGGGGATAGTTGTGCTTCAGAGAATAATGAAACTTCAGTGCCGGATAAAGACACTGAAAATGTCTTAGACTTCGAAGAAAGCACATGCTCTGAACCCTCCCAAATTTCAGTTAGTTCATCAGAAGTTTTAAAAAACAACATTAATATTAAAATGGCTCAATTTAAAAGAGTTGACTCAAATGCTACAACAAGGTCAGAGACAAGTGTGTCAACTGTTGATGAGGCTGGTTATTCAGAAATAGATGCTTTTCTTGAAAGTGAAGCAGAACCTGCTCCAAATGAATCCAATGCTGTAAATGTTTCTGAGCCTGGTGAAGATGACGAGGCTGAGAACATTCAAATGGATCTTGAAAGTGCACTATTTGAGCATTTTGAAGAGGGCTCGGAAGACAGCATGGAAGACATTGACGAGTCCAATATGTTGGATGAACAACATCATTTAAATCAAAGTTTGAAGAAAAGAAAAAACAAAAGCGAAACAAGTGATACCAGTGAAGATGACGAAGGAATTGCAAATGCAGAACGAGATAAAAGAAAGAACAAATATGAAAAAACTATTGGGAGTGCAAAAACTGAAGAAAAGAATGATGGTGACAAAGTACACAGCTCTAGTCAAGAAAGAGGGAAGCAGAGCAGGAGAAGACCTGCTTCCTCAAAGGCAAAGAAAAGTAAAAGTTTAAGGACTAATTCTATTTTTGCTATAGACTTAGTGGAATCTGGAGGAGAGGGGGATGTGGAGGATAACATTTCAGTATTTAACCTTGATCCTCCATCTGAGGATGAAGAATTGAGTCCATCACAGGACCTCTTTGCTGATTTAATTCATGGGAAACACAGGGATTGCCAGCAAGTCCCTAATATATCTCATCCTGTGAGAGAGGAAAATGATGAAAAAAATCAAAACGACCTTGACTTACAAGGAAAAAGTCTGTGTACATTGTTTAATAATGAAACACAGGGATATATTTCACCCTCAGGTGGAGTCGATGAATGTGTAGAAAACAGAAATGCTGAAACCAGCAATCCTGAACAGGAACAGGAAAAGGTTAAGTGTAAAACTGGTGAGGATAAAGAAGAAGCAGAAGTCAAAGATGAACCAGTATGGCTTAAATTTGGATATACGCAAGAACCAGATACCATTTTCCTCAGCGATGGAGATGATGATATTATTATGTCATTTTCACAACCAATCATTGATCTTGTATCTAGTGATGAAGAAAATGTGCAGTCAAACCCTGAAGATTCCTCCAAGTTTGGGGAAACTCAGGCCTTTGAGGTCAGGGTAAAGGCAGAAGATGATGACAAAGATTACCCGGAACCTTCTCAGATATGCCATGATGACAATGACCTTCTGGACATGGAATACTTTGATGATGATTGGTCGGACAAGGGTAGTGACTTTGACCCGAATGATATATTTGACACAAGTAGAAATGTCACAAGATCACTTGGTATGGATGGGAATGATTTATATATATCATCTGATGAAGATATTTTTCAATCACAGTCTAATTCTGATGGCATTGATGTGAAAACAGAGCTGCAGATGGCTGAGAGTGAGACGAGAAAAGGGATTAGTGATGACATTACCAATGAAATGCCTTTAACAGAAACAGATAAAAAACAAGGAGAACCTGAAAGTGATGAAACAAATGATTTTGCTTCAGGAGATGATGAGTTTCTAGGTATTACAATGCAAGAGTTTGATGAACAGCAACAAGATGGTACTAAGGACAAATATAGTGTCCAAACACAACCAAAATACTCTACAACTGAACATACTGGTACTAGAGGGAAGAGTGGACAGCTGGTAGATAATATTAGTAAAAAGACAGATGATAGCACTTCAAAAATGAACACTAACAAAGAATCACCTTCTGTTTATGATGCAGAGACTCAGCTACATCAAGATTTGTATGAGCCAAGTATAAATGATTTACCTGCATTTGATCTTCAGTTTGAACCTATTTCTGATGATGAATGTAAAGATCATGAAGGTAACAAAAATGAGCATACTTCAAAAGATAGTGATATGAAAGTTGCTCTTGATAAAGTAAATGACCAGAAAACTAATGAACATTACATAAGATTACGTCTCAAGCAAGGCGCTCAAAAATTGAAGTCATTAGCTAAAGCTCTTAGAAAAGAGCAAACACCTCCTAAGGAAGAAGACAAGATAAATTATATTGGTAATGAAACCAAGTCTCAGGAAATAAGTACAAACCAAGATTATGAAGTACCAACGCAAGTAATTGATGACTTTGAACTTTCTGATATGGAATATTCAGAAAGTGATGTTCATGACCCTCAACTTGAAGCATATATGCAACCAACTCAGAAATCTCAGGATCACAAACAAAGATTATTTTCTCGAGAACTTGGTATAAATGTTTCAAGCTTTGAAGAAGAAGAAAAAAGTGACAGGTCAATCAGTTTGTATGATGCTAACACACAAATAAGCTCATTTCCTTCAGGGTCAACTCAGAAACCAGGTTCTTCTCATGATGTTTTTGACCACATGACTCAAGTTGACATTGATCGAAGACGGCCAGAAAAATCAAGTTCCATAGTTAGACAGGTAAAGGTTCAGGATTCTTCAAACTATGATGCCTTAACACAAAAACAATCATTAAGTACAGAGTTTGATGTTTTGACTCAGAGAGATCCATTAAAAAAGACTAATGACATCTTTGTGGCTTCAACACAAGCCAGTCCTACAAACAATGTCAAAATGTCAAAGAAGAATGTATATCATACTCCAACACTCATGGACGATTTAGTTATCAACCTTGATGAAGATAGTCAAGAGAGTACGCAGTCAGAGCAATCCAACCATCAAGACATTCGAGATTACTATCAAATTGCTACTCAAGCACATGAGGGAAAAATTACTGACCGCCACACGGCAGATGTACCTGGGAACAACCCTTCAAGGGTGACCTTTCATAACAATGATGATCTGACACTAATTGATGAGGGAGATAGTGATGAAGCTAGTGTTGATGATGTATACTTAATGGAAACTCAGGTTTTGGATAATAGAACTGCTGAAGACAAAAATGAAACTGATAAGTACATTGTAGCTACTCAAATAGATACAAACAGCAGGGAAAGCACTGATAGTGAAAAAAGTATAAAAAACAAAGATCAGTATGAAGTAGATACACAGCTGGATGATGACTTTGAGTTGGATGATCTTCCAGATCTGGTAGACAGTGACCCTTACATGGTGGCTACTCAAATAGATCGGATAGATGATGAGGATGGGTCCCTAAGTGTGGATTCTACTGGTCAAGGAACAAAGAATCGGCCATCATCGGCTCTGAAACGTCCAAGAAGTGACAGCATAGGAAATGATAAAGATCAAAGTGCTCCCAAATCTGGCGACTCAGTCCTTCCATTCAAGAAACCCAAACTTGCATTGTCTGTAAAGAAGCCGGTAGTAATTGAACCACAAAAATTGAAATCAGTAGCGGAGAAACGTGCATCAGGAGTTGTAACAAAGACTCCAAGTGTTGATCATAAGACAAGCACGCCCAGTACGTCATCTAACAAACATGACAACATAATGATGATTGATGCAAACCATGGGGACATGTGGTTGTCAAAGAAAATCCACACATCAAGAACTGATGGCAAGTCTAGTAAACCAGTGAAAAGAAAAAGGCATGAAAGTGCTGAGGACATTCTTAAGTCAAAGGTTGCTGCGGCTAAAAGTAGACAGAAGGAAAGGATGATGCAGACTATCATAAATCCAGCAACCATAGCTGACAAAGTCAGACAAAAACCAGTCACATCAGGTATGTTGGTGCTTTTAATATTTCCATTGAAATAAAAAAAATAACATGTATTAAACCTTCTAGTTTCATGACTTAATCTTATGCTAATATATTTTCTTATGTTAGTATGATGTTAAATGAGATGTGTGTGACATTCCAGTGCCAGAATTTGTTGATGATGTTGAATTGCCCACCAACAGTCAGATAGTCAACCAGGGCCTGCCCCTCCTCAACCCCATGGGAATACTACCAAAAAAGACCCCACATGCTTACTCAGGTAAAGAACACAAAAGAAAAACACATCATTACAATAGAAACAGTTGAAAAATACAAAAAATATCATCTCATTTGTTCAAGTCAAATTGCTATTTTTTCAAGTCAAATTGCTAGATGTTTATTGATTTTAACTTTAAACAACTGCTTGTTTAAGTGCTTCTAAGGAAAGCCTTGCATTTGATACTTGTAGGACCATCCCATCGAGGGAAGACCTCCTCTGCTTCTGTAACTACAACAACAGTTTCCATAGCAACAGGGTCTACATCCACCAGTTCAAGGCCACAACCCACAACTGTGACAGCCACAACATCATCAACTGTGTCCATTTCTGCAGCTAGTAGTTTAAAGATGTCTGAGACTGGCAAGGCAATGGATAAACATGTTTTAAAAAAAGACCAGCATCAAAAAAGAAAGCATGAAGATGATAATTCCAAAGATGAAAAAAGGCATGGAAAAGATAAACATAGAGGGAAATCAGAAGAAAAAGGCAGTTATAAACAGGCTGATATTACTAAAAAGATAGCTCAGCGTACAGATAGATCACAGAGCAAAGATAATACACAAGAGAAAGGTAATAAACAAGACAAAAGCAAGTCATATAAAGGAAATGATGACCATAAAGGTAGACACAGACATGAATCTGGAAAAGAGGATCATCATGAGAAAGATAAAAACAGGCGTAAAAGTGGCTCACAGTCGAAGGAGAATGCCGAAAGGCGAGAAAACAAGACCAAAGGTGGAATTAACAGGGAAAAGGTTGCTAGCACCTCAGGTGGTGCTTCTACTGTAACTAACAAGGTTCCTTCTGGCTCACAGTCAGAGGACAATGCCAAAAGGCGAAAAAACAAGACCAGAGGTGGAATTAGCAGGGAAAATGTTGCTAGCAACTCAGGTGGTGCTTCTACTGTAACTAACAAGGTTCCTTCTGGCTCACAGTCGAAGGAGAATGCTGAAAGGCGAGAAAACATGACCAAAGGTGGAATTAGCAGGGAAAATGTTGCTAGCTCCTCAGGTGGTGCTTCTTTTGTAACTAACAAGGTTCCTTCTGGCTCACAGTCGAAGGAAAATGCTGAAAGGCGAGAAAACAAGACCAATGATGGCATAAGCAGGGAAATTGTTTCTAGCACTTCAGGTGGTGCTTCTTCTGTAACTAAGGTTCAATCTGTGACTAGCCATATAATTACTTCAACAACCTCTGTTACTAGACCAACAGCTCATGTATCCTCAGCCATTCTTCTGCAGGTATGCAAAATCTTATTTTATATAGAAAGAAATTACTTAAGTAAGTAGTCAAAACATAAGACAAAGCCTATTTTACCAGTGTAGATAGCGCTGTTTTAGTAAGTATTGAAACAAACAAGTTTGAGCTACATTTTAGCTTGTGTTTTTTATCACATATTGCCATAAACCTTGTTGTTATTGGTGTTGGCATTCATGAAAGTAAAATGAATTTTTGTTTACATGTTCATGATGACAGTATACAATGTGTACACTCCCATCTCATGGCAAAACTAAGTGTTGAGGGGAACTGACAGGCGGGTAAATGTCTGTGATGCTCTTGTTTATTTTCAGTTTTCTCTATTCTCATTGCAGAAAAAGCCATCAGGCAGCCAGCACCCTTCAAATATTCCAGCAAGAACAGGACCCATGACCTCTGTTTACAGGCAACAGAGCAACACTGCCGGTCAACAGACGAGGACACCTTTTAGCCTAAACCAGGGTAACACACCTGGAAAAGTTGTCCATGGCAACAAGGAAAACATGCCCCCGAACATGGTGGATAAGAATGCACTGTTGCTCTGGAATGACTTCCTAAAGGTGATTTTGAAATGGACCCCCGACTGGTTTGAAGAGAAAGGTAATTCAAACTGTTGTTCCATTGTCTTTCTTTCATATGTCTATTAAAGATTAATGTTTAGTGATCATATCAGACAATCGCTTTTAGTGACTTAAGTAAACAATAGCAAAGAAAATACAATGCTTTTAGCTCATTGATTAATATCAACTCATTGTGTTTGCAACAGACAAGATGGAGAAGTCTGGTCAGAAGAAGATCCCTCCCCCACCGGTGACAAATGACCTACGGGGCCACAATGAGCACCAATTGTTTGCTCTGATTGACCGCTACCTGTCATACAGTGATTACAGCGACAGATTCATGCTTCCACTCCTGCTACATGAGACGTGGGAAAGTGTATGTCATTCACTACCATCAGATTGTGTATAAAAAACATCACATGATACTTTCCTGCTGCAGCGATTTTTTTCAACATAAATTTTCTGATATTTCTGATATGTAATTCATAGACTCAAAGTCAATTGTATTAAAGTGGATAACTTATCAGCAAGTTATCTTTTGGTTGGTTTGCACATGCATGCAATTTAATTGGTCAACAGTCATCATTGGATAAATATTAACCAATCAATAAACATTACAAATAACTTTAAGCAAACCAAAGAAATTACCGGTTTTAGACAATTGGCTGCTGAGAGCTAAAAGCTGTTGTCAACTTAATATCATAAGGTTTTAGGTTTGCTTAAATTAGAAGAATTGTCAAATTGAAACAAATTAAAAAGCATGATGTATTGTCAACTCCTATACTCATTGGTGCTTCATTGTTTGTGTCATTGTTAAAAAACATTAATTTTGGCCATAACTTGAATACTGTTAACAATGTTAATTAAAATGAAACTTTGTTAACAATAACAATAGTAATATATTTCTATAGTTATGCAAATTGATTAACTCCTGTTTAAATATTTTGTTAGCTTTAAGAAGGTTGGCTAACAGCATGTATACATGTGTATATTGTATGTTGCTATGTGTATGCTATATGTTGCTATGTGTATGCTATACATTGCTATGTGTTGCAGTGTTACAATGAGTGGCGGGAGGGCAAGTCCAAGAGCCGGTGTGCCCCCCATAATATGATGCTCAGCAATATGGAGGCAACCAAGAACAAGTCCATGGCTATCTATGTATTACACGGTACACAGGATTTTATTTTGATTTTTATCCTTTTAATAAGTATGGCTTTATTAAAGATTCACCAAATTGCCAACAAACATCATTTAATGCTGTATATTCAGAATTTTATTTTGAAAGAAAATTTATTTTGGGGGGGGGGGAATATAAGTTGCATGCTGTGACTTTCGGTGTAGTGAAGAAATGTAAACATTTTGACATTTATTCTGTACATAAAATGAAAGAAGTTTTTTTATGAACCATTAGGTATTTAAACGGAAAAAAAGTAAGATTGTTCTGGTTATTTAATAATTCCATGATGTGTCCAAGAAAACAATTAAAACCAATTTTTGTGTAACACTCATTCTCAAGCACTTTATGTTTGCAAATTCTATTTCAATATAGCAAAATCAAACATTTTGGTGTATTACAAAAATGCAGTGGCAAACAGTCATTCTATACATCCCATAAACTCCGTATCTGCAGGTCTTGTAGATGAGCGTGACCGTAGCCGTGGTAACTATAGTAGCGAGGGTGACCTGGTGAAGCTAGTTGTACAGGGTCAGATGAAGGTCGCAGGCATGAAACCAATGGAGTACAAGATGACTGGCTACATAGAAAAAGTCACATTCAGCGAGTTCTCTGTAGAAAAGCTCTGCTCTCACAACCAACAGATTGGTGAGTACATTAGGTAATCAAGTGAAAAACGTTTACGGTACTATATTTTTTATGTCATTTAGATCCTTTTTGCTCTGATCTGGCGAATGTTATTCAAAATTCAATATTTTATTATGCCCCCTTTTGAAAAAAGTGGGGTATATTGTTTTGCACATGTCGGTCGGTCGGTCGGTCTGTCTGTCTGTCGGTCGGTCGGTCGGTAGGAATACCAAATGGTTTCCGATCAATAACTTGAGAACGCTTTGACCGAGGGACCTCATACTTGGTATGTGTATTGGTCATCACCAGCAGATGAACCCTATTGATTTTGAGGTCAGTGGGTCAAAGGTCAAGGTCAGTGTGACCTTTACATGAAAAACGGTTTCCGATCAATAACTTGAGAACGCTTTGACCCAGGAACCTCATACTTGGTAGGTGTATTGGTCATGACCAGCAGATGAACCCTATTGATTTTGAGGTCAGTGGGTCAAAGGTCAAGGTCAGTGTGACCTTAACATGAAAAACGGTTTCCGATCAATAACTTGAGAACGCTTTGACCCAGGGACCTCATACTAGGTAGGCTTATTGGTCATGACCAGCAGATGAACCCTATTGATTTTGAGGTCAGTGGGTCAAAGGTCAAGGTCAGTGTGACCTTTACATGAAAAACGGTTTCCGATCAATAACTTGAGAACGCTTTGACCCAGGAACCTCATACTTGGTAGGTGTATTGGTCATGACCAGCAGATGAACCCTATTGATTTTGAGGTCAAAGGTCAAGGTCAGTGTGACCTTAACATGAAAAACGGTTTCCGATCAATAACTTGAGAACGCTTTGACCCAGGGACCTCATACTAGGTAGGCTTATTGGTCATGACCAGCAGATGAACCCTATTGATTTTGAGGTCAGTGGGTCAAAGGTCAAGGTCAGTGTGACCTTTACATGAAAAACGGTTTCCGATCAATAACTTGAGAACGCTTTGACCCAGGGACCTCATACTTGGTAGGTGTATTGGTCATGACCAGCAGATGAACCCTATTGATTTTGAGGTCAGTGGGTCAAAGGTCAAGGTCAGTGTGACCTTTACATGAAAAACGGTTTCCGATCAATAACTTGTTTTCTTATATAGTAGACAGTAGAAATTTATATGTCACTAAATGCATGAGTTGAAGTATCAGTTTTCAGTGAACATCTAGTTTAATTATGCCCCCCTTCGAAGCAGAGGGGTTATATAATTGCTTTGCACATGTCGGTCGGTCTGTTGGAAGACCAAAGCTTGTCCGAGTGATAACTCAACAATTCCCGGACCTATGGTCATCAAACTTGACATGAAGATTAGGTATGACCAGTAGATGACCTGCCTCATATGCATCCAATGACAAATCAGCTGTCATTTCAGTCCATGCATATTTCATTCAATTGTCCAAATATTTCTGGCAACTTGGCGCTCAGGGGGCATAATGTTTGACAAACATCTCTTGTTTATTTATAGTCGGTAAATATGAACAACAGTTAACATAAGCTATAAATAGCTTTTTACCCACATGACTAAATGAAGTTTCACTGTTACGCATGATTAATGGTGTGTCATGACGATCTTGCTTTCTGCAATTACAACATATACAAACTGTTATGAACAAGTATTAAATAGTCCAACAAATATGTTCATTTAATATTGTACATTTTTATCAGGGTGTCTTTCAATATCATGATAGTCCAGCTTCCATATATATGTACATACAGCTCATTGTTACATGCTTCCCTTCCAGGGAAGTCTCGGCCAAGACATGCCATCTCAATGACTATGAGAATCCTCATCAGGAGTCGGCCATTCATGCCTGACACAAACTGCCTTGTCAGTGTGGAGGTAAGGCTACACTTGATATGCCTAACAGAAACTGCATTGTCAGTGTGGAGGTAAGGCTACACTAAACATGCCTGACACAAACTGTCTTGTCACTGTGGAGGTAAGGCTATACTAAATATGCCTGGCACAAACTGTCTTGTCACTGTGGAGGTAAGGCCACACTAAATATGCCTGACACAAACTGCCCTGTCAGTGTGGAGGTAAGGCTACACTAAATATGCCCAACACAAACTACCTTGTCAGTGTTGAGGTAGGGCTACACTAAATATGCCTGACACAAACTGCCTTGTCAGTGTGGAGGTAAGGCTACACTCAATACGCCTGACACAATCTGCCTTGTCAGTGTTGAGATAAGGCTACACTTATTATGCCTGACACAAACTGCATTGTCAGTGTGGAGGTAAGGCTACACTTATTATGCCTGACACAAACTGCCTTGTCAGTGTGGAGGTAAGGCTACACTAAATATGCCCAACACAAACTGCATTGTCAGTGTGGAGGTAAGGCTACACTTATTATGCCTGACACAAACTGCCTTGTCAGTGTGGAGGTAAGGCTACACTTATTATGCCTGACACAAACTGCATTGTCAGTGTGGAGGTAAGGCTACACTTATTATGCCTGACACAAACTGCATTGTCAGTGTGGAGGTAAGGCTACACTTATTATGCCTGACACAAACTGCCCTGTCAGTGTGGAGGTAAGGCTACACTAAATATGCCCAACACAAACTACCTTGTCAGTGTTGAGGTAGGGCTACACTAAATATGCCTGACACAAACTGCCTTGTCAGTGTGGAGGTAAGGCTACACTCAATACGCCTGACACAATCTGCCTTGTCAGTGTTGAGATAAGGCCACACTTATTATGCCTGACACAAACTGCATTGTCAGTGTGGAGGTAAGGCTACACTAAATATGCCTGACACAAACTGCCTTGTCAGTGTTGAGGTAAGGCTACACTAAATATGCCTGACACAAACTGCCTTGTAAGTGTTGAGGTAAGGCTACACTAAATATGCCTGACACAATCTGCCTTGTCAGTGTGGAGATAAGGCTACACTTATTATGCCTGACACAAACTGCCTTGTCAGTGTTGAGGTAAAGCTACATTTAATATGCCTACACAAACTGCCTTGTCACTGTGGAGGTAAGGCTACACTAAATATCCCTGACACAATCTGCCTTGTAAGTGTTGAGGTAAGGCTACACTATATATGCCTGACACAATCTGCCATGTCAGTGTTGAGATAAGGCTACACTTATTATGCCTGACACAAACTGCCTTGTCAGTGTGGAGGTAAGGCTACACTAAATATGCCTGACACAAACTGCCTTGTCACTGTGGAGGTAAGGCTACACTAAATATCCCTGACACAATCTGCCATGTCAGTGTTGAGATAAGGCTACACTAATTATGCCTGACACAAACTGCCTTGTCAGTGTTGAGGTGAGGCTGCACTTAATATGCCTGACATAATCTGCCTTGTCAGTGTTGAGGTGAGGCTGCACTAAATAAGCCTGACACAAACTGCCTTGTAAGTGTTGAGGTAAGGCTACACTAAATATGCCTGACACAAACTGCCTTGTCAGTGTTCAGGTAAGGCTACACTTAAAATACCTGACACAATCTGCCATGTAAGTGTTGAGGTAAGGCTACACTCAAAATGCCTGACACAAACTGTCCTGTCAGTGTTGATGTAAGGCTGCACTAAACATGCCTGACACAATCTGCCTTGTCAGTGTTAAGGTAAGGTTGCACTAAATATGCCTGACACAATCTGCGTTGTCAGTGATAAGGTAATTCTGCACTAAATATGCCTGAAGCAAACTGCGTCAGTGTTGAGGTAAGGCCACAAACTGTCTTGTCAGTGTGTAGGTAAGGCCACAAACTGTCTTGTCAGTGTGGATGTAAGGCCACAAACTGTCTTGTCAGTGTGGAGGTAAGGACTCATTCAGTTTCAGGAGTACCATGTTGAAGGGTCACTCTCTCAATATGGTGACAGATGATTATGGTATACTTCTTCACTTTTAAAAAAGAATGACAATTATTTGTATTTGCATGTGCGCCAGTTCATATATCCAAATGCTTTTTATACTGTAAATTAAACTATTCCAGGAACTTTTGCCAGACTTTAATGTTGAAATGACATTCTAAGGCTAGGTTATTGCTAAAATATCAAAATAAATATCTATCACTTAAAACGTAAACTATTAATAAGATGTTATGGTTTGTGAATTACATGAAACCATTTACTAAATGCATCAATTCTCAATATTTGTTTCACTGTTAACAAGATTGCCCTCCTCATTGCAGACTGAAAGTGCCATAGTGAACACGCGTCGTCAGTTCAATGCCCTGGCACACCTGGCTACGAACCCCCTGTGCCCCCACCTCCTTTTCCCCACCCACAACCCCACATACACCGACACTGCACCAGCCAGCATCGGCCTCAAGGTGCGTTGTCATGAAGTGTCATTGTACTGATATGTGATTTGCTATTTGAATAAACATGTTAATTTGTTAACATTTATACATTTTACTTTTCATTAATAAAAAGACTTACAAAAACTGATTTGAAATAATAACAGCATCTTCCTTTAGATGTGTGCATTAAGTATTACTCTATCAAAAGCTGTATTCATTGTAATAATTGTTATTACTGGTGATAATGCTCAATTATGCTCAAGTTGCGCTTCCAACTTCAATTAATATATCTTGTTTACAATGTTTAAATATTAAACAAACTGTTTTTTACATTTTTAGCTTATCTGCTCTTTGCGTAAAAAGTGAAGTTATTTTTCAAAGCCTTGGTGACTTTGCTAGCATTGTCATTGTGCAAAACCTCTTACCTTGGCCATAACTCAATACTTGGTACATGTGTTGCTTCAGACAATATGCACATGTAAAGCAAGGTGCATAACCATGGTTTTAATAATTATTTAGTTATGCCCTTTGTTTTGAAGAAAGAAACAAAAACGTGTTTGTGCTCGCGTTTGTGCTCGCTTGGCGATGCTCTTTTTATTTACAATAACAGGTCTGAGATTTTACCACCATTATCCTCTATTTTGTTTACAGGAGAAGTACAACGAGAGCCAGTCTCGTGCCATTAACTCCGCGGTCAAGATTTCGCTGTTACCAGACAATCTGCCGCGCATCATCCTGCTCCAGGGTCCCCCAGGCACGGGGAAGTCTCATACCATCATTGGCATCATTAAGAAAATTGTCCAAGTATGCAGGCTCTTGTACACAGTGTTTCCATATTGGATATTTTGGAATATTATCTTAATATAATGTTAAATGAACAATTAAGTGATTTATTGAAACAGGGATGATAAAATTCCGGATTAATCCGGAATTCCGGATTTAAGGCCTCACGGATCGATTTTGAGATTAATGTAAATCCGTTGAGTTTTTTCTAGGGGTGAGGGGTACAGGGAGCGATTCGAGCTCAGTTCGAACAATATGGGTACGAAAGGTGAGTTTCCCGGAAGTGTAAAGCCGGAAATTAACGAACCTAATTACGTCTTGGCAATCGAGGAAATTACCGATGGGACTAGAAGACAGTATCCGGATGGTCGTATCCGGATATGACAGACGACGAAGACGAATAAACGGGTATTGGAAAATTGAAAAAAAAACGACCACCACCAACTTCTAAAAACATCGATTCGTCGATTTTAAGGGTATATTTGCCATTTATTTTTAAGAAAAATTCCCGAAACGTTTCTTTTTGAGTTAATAGAAATTGATCAAACTGAGAATGAATTTTGCGCATGTAGCATTATTTCGGACATCTCGATTCGGATTGTGTCATAATAATCGATTTTTATTTTACAAATTTTATTTAGCCGATTGAAGTTTACGCTGTAAACCGTTTTTTTTATTATTCTCATAATGTTTGAAGCATTGTTAACAGTAATGGGAGGTTCAAATGAAAATTGGTTTGGTTCAAATTTAAAAAAAAAATGAAATATTTTGTAGTAGTAATATATATTACGTAGAGGCAGTCATTTTAATATCTATTTGAGACAGTCCAACAAAACTTCTTGAGGACCCAGTTTTAGTGAGATTTAAATTCTTTTGTTGTAATTTGTATTTCCAGGTATGATTACCTGTATGGTTACCAAAGTCAGGGATGAACAGACACCTCAGCCAGTGCATCCAGTTGTTCCTGTCAATGACTGACAATTCAATCCAGAGGCCATGATACTTGGATTTATGGCTGAACATGCTCCCTGGCACCACAGTAGTGTGTCTTACTTAAGACACTTGCCAAAGATACAAAGGCTCTCAGCGAATTAAAATTCAAAGGTGTACAGCATCATACAAGATGAATTACGGAGTGGCTAGCCATTTCAATGATGAACATGTGGAGGAGTTAATGGATCTCAGCTTTGTTTCAACTAAGACAAGTCAACAAACACAAACACTGAGAAAACTGTTGCAGCTATTTTTCTGGCATAGAATAAGAAATAGTGTTGAGACATTTGGCCTCCTTAAAAATCACAAGGGCTGATTCTGAATCAATTTTCATAGAATTTGAAAGCCTGTTTGAGAGACTTGAACTGCTGTGGGACAATCTAGTTTGTGTGCTACTGGACTCATGTAACACCATGAGGGGAAAAAATCTGGCTTGGGGACCAGAATAAGTCAAAGTCCACCATGTCCACAACGGCTAAGCTGCCAAAGCATTTAAGTCCTGTTTGGATATTACTTGTAATAATATATATCATAATTAATAACATTATATTCTCATCAAATGTGCAGAAAATGGAATAAATACTCTTATGATACATAAAAATTGAATAAATAACACTTTTACATTAAACATTTGCAAGCATGATAATTGATATGTTGTTCATTATTATAAATCAAACATCCCACAGTGTAGACTGTTCATACACAGGCATTTGATCATAGCCAGTTGAGTTTTATGGGAAGTGGACAACTGAACCAAAATGTCAGGTACATGTCTAATGCCTGTCTTCAGGTAAAAAAAGAGTAAATTTAACTTTGTTTAAAGACAACTGTGTTAAACTTCACTGCTAAGATTCCTCATAATTGTTCTGATTGTGGATGTCTCCTGTTGAACATAATTTTATCTACCAAACCGAAAGATGTACTCCTTGAACACTATTCTAAGGCAAAAAAGGGTATTAGAATCCCTGAAATACGGAAAGCTTCGGGGGGCTTCGCCCCCCATGTCCCCCCACCAGGGCTTTGCCCTGGATCCATCAGGGGCCTTGAGCGGCCCCCTGAACCCCACGCAGACATTTTCAGGATTGGCAACTTGGCTCTGTTATCATCCCTGTTGAAATTATTTTGCCAAGAAAAAAAATGGAATAAAGACATGTTTAAGATAAATGAAACCCTTGTTTTGTAAGAACAAAAATATTTATTGTTTGAGAGTGCTTATCTAAATAATTGTAAATCATTTGAAACAATGTGTACATTTATATGTTAATTTGCTTAAACATCCATTTTTCTTTACTTTCCCACAGGCCAGTAACGGTCAAGGTCGCGTGTGTCTGTGTGCACCGTCCCACTCAGCCATTGATGAACTCTTACGGAGGCTCGTTAAACATAACAGAGACAGTAAGCTTACTGAAACATTTCTCACCACTTACCTTAACAATAAGTGTGAAGGGTTAATTCATTTGAAAACTAAATACAGCTCCTGTGGTACTTCAGTGATTGGTTTATTATATGTTTCTCCTAGGTTTGTAGACATTAATCATTGAGATATACATGTAAATGATTTATCACTCTTTTAAAACAATGAAATAACAATTTGATCCAGTCTCATTTTTAAATTCTGGCTGATTTTCTGTCCAATTCAAACATCTTTGTGCACATAGCTGGGACAAAATACTAATGATGTCTTTTCCACATTGACTTCCGAGCATCAAGATTTCAGCATGCTTCTTTAATTAAATATCAATTATTTTCATTTTAGATTAATTTAAAGATGCACTCTTACTCCCAAATAAGATTTACCATAATTAATACAATTGTTTTGATATACTAAAGAGGATGCATAAATGTGAAAAACAATGGTTCTAATGAAAGATACCAAGTTTAATTTGAAAGAAAGGTGCAAAAACATGGTATTTCTACCTTTTGAGACTACAGTAGATCGCTAGTAAATCTTTAAGCACTCGCCAATCATTTAATATTTTGGTGTTTTCAGCTATTAAATACACGGTTACAATCTTGTTATCAGTAATTAATATTTTCTATAAATGCATTATTTAGTAAGTAGTTAAAGGTGTATCACCCAAATTTATGTTTGTTATACATGTATATGTATTGATTTTGAATAAGAGTGTCACTTTAAAGTATACTGGTAATATGAAAAGAAAATTGTTCATTTTAGTTGGATAATTGATATCCCATCCAAACAAACTATCATCCTCTATGTACCATTTAAGAGTTTGTTGTGCCATATCAGATCCTGGTTGTGAAATCCGTGTGGTTCGCCTTGGGAAGAAGTGCAGCCCAGATATCCAACACCTGCTCCTCGACCGCCAGGTTCAGATGAACGTTCTGCAAGGTACTCACCATTATAGCTCACTTGCATCCCTGATGGAACACCTCTTTCTTGTACTGTAGTTGGGGCAGCATTTCCAGTACTCAACTTTGGTGTTTATAACATTGGTATTTGTTTTCCTCCCACCTTTGAAGCAAGTTTAAGGTGACTTCTGGATCCTTTCGCTTCTTGATTGTGGTCTTTTTCATGAACATTTTTGAGGAATGAGAGGAACGACGCCACTTACCAGTGGTAAAGATCAACATTATTTCTGTGTCACAAGTTAAAATGATACAGGTTTAAACTTTATATTCATTAATCTACTAATTTAGTATCTTTAACTCTTGGCTGCTTCTCCATATGCACGTATTCCACATCCATATAGTATGTATCAATGTTCCGCATCCACATTTCCTAGCAGCTGTGCAAAACTTGTGCTTAGTCTTACTGACTGGTACTGATAGCTTTTATATCTGATAGCTTACAAGGAGAAGCAGGTGGCCAGACTGCCAGCCAGTCTACAGGGGGAGAGGCAGTCCTTGGGGAACAAGATCCGCACGCTCAGGGGAAACCTAGCCACAGCGGTAGACACATTTCAGGTATTAACAACTTCTCCCATCTTCTGGCACAATTGGCACCTCTATCATCTCTTACCATTCTCCCTTAAGGGCTTGGACACATAACCACATTTAAAATACAGCAGAGGAGGTGACAATTGATGATTTTTTATAGGGATGCAAACGAATGGCAAAATTGATATTCGAATATTCGGTAATTCTTTCGATCGAATATTCGATAACCAAAATACATCTTTTAGAAGTTGTAGTAAACTATTATTATCATTCGCTTAAGTAATAGCCAAGGCATTTTAATCCTACTTTGTCAGAAAATTTGGGGAAAATCGGGGTCCGCCGCGCGTAGTTGCTACGGTAGCAACTACGCGCCGCGGACCCTGATTTTCCCCAAATGAGCCTCTGAAATTCCCCATTTTTACATGGAAAAAGGTAATATTATGAACAATCAAAAATCAAAATCGAATAATTTCGCTGCCTTCATATTGTGAAACAATGTGAAATTAGATGGATTCCTAATCATATGGCGTAATGAGCCAATGGAGGGTCTTTCCGTAGGACGAGCAGCCTCGTTCTGGGATATACCTCTACCTTATATACCAAACCAACTCGGGAACTAGTAAAATGATAAAACGAAAACATATATGGATTTGATTCTTCTACATCAATAGAGGCAATATATCCTATAACACTATACCATACAGTTACATTTCAAAGCAAGAACAGTGCATCGAAACATGGAAAACAGTTAACAGCACATACATGTAACTACATTATTGTAGCACATGCCATACATAGTATCACGGCGATTTGAGCAATGTTGCACAGCTTAATTTGCAACCAAGACAGCACATTAGTGTGAAGGCCATTTCCTTTAATCCTTAATTGGCAAAGGCATTTAAATTTACCTGAAATAATTTAATTTTTGGTGTCACTTGTCCAATAGCCAGTTGTAAAATTACGGGGACTTTTTATAGTACCCGACGATATGTCCCTAAATGACATATGAGGCGTGTTTAATGTATTGTCATCACATTCACACCTCTGGCATTAGGGGCCAATCATTGTAAAAACATGTCAAACGAACTATATACACAATAGTAGCGTTGTAGGTCAAAGGTTTTTTTATATTTTATTTGTTCATCATTTTTTTTCTAATACTGTGAAATCATTAATGTTCGTGGGGCATTAATGTTCGTGGTTTTCATGGGTTGGGTGAACCACGAATTCAAGATCCCACGAAATATAAACCCTTTATTCACTTTTTCAATTGCCTTGTTACGTACATACTCTAGTATATTCTTTACAGAGGTCGCAGTATACAGTGTTAAAACCTGTCTCACTGTATAACTTACGATAATTATTCTGTTAATATATTATAACTGCCATTAACAAATAATCAACCAAATCAATTAAATGTGTTTTATGCAGCAAATGACAGTTATAAGCACGTGTTTAAACGTGTGCTGTTAATGAAAATCTCCAAGTTTACAAGATGTGCGTGATGAGTGTCCATACTCGATTTTTTTATTTAATAAAATAATTAATCGTTTACTAGTATATTGAAGGTTACTAAGCACCGAACGTGACAATATACGCACCTTTTCGGTGTTTTCACAGTTTGCAAAATTCTTAATTGGCATTCAATGGCTTCCCCTATCTGTATTTATGATCAGGGTACATCTTCTTTTATTACCTTTATTCCCAATTAAATCGATAAGTGACATGGGTATATGCACTAATTGGCATGTCGTACCACATTAGCGAGTGTCATAAACCGAGTGACGTAGAAGACGGAAATCACGGGCCAGCGCGTGGATATTATGCAGACAATCTAGGACGATCGCATCTTCGATTTTTTTTTTTTTCAAAAATGAAAATCCACGAATTCAAGTACCCACGAAATTGTTTTTTTTCGGCAAACCACGAAATTTCATCCCCACGAACATTAATGATTTCACAGTATTGGAATACCGATTTTGACATTGGAATACCAAATGTTTGATCGAATATTTGAATGTTCGTTTGCATCCCTAATTTTTTATCATCAAAACTATATTCATAATATTTGTCAGATATGAAGAAACATAATTTGATAGCTCAATTATATAGTCAGCTTTGCATGTGCTTAACCAATTATACCAAAGTTTTGAACATTTCTTTTAATTGGCAATAAATATTATAGAGTTCTATTTGAAGACAGACTTTGAGCTCATTTAAAGTAATGCTGTTGTTGATATGTTTACAGCCGTACATTTCCTAAACAATGCTGTAATTTCTTGACAGCGTACAAAGTTGAAGAACGACCTTCGGAAGTTGGAGCGAGAGAAGGATGTGATAGAGAGCAAGTGTGCCATTGACATGGTATGTCTACTACAAATGTGTGCTTAATATATACATTTGCAAAACAAAAGTGATTTTATAATGTTTAGTCAATATTTATTTTTTGTAAGATTTTTAGCTCCACTGTTTTTGATGGCTTTGTATTGGTGTCATCAGTGTTGTGTGTGTCAAAAATTAAACTTTTGCCTTTTCTCAAAAACCATTCAAGATATTCAATTCAGACTTGGTTCACATGTTGCCTGAGACAATAGGCACATGTATAGCAGGATGCTATAATATTTATTGAGTTATGCCCCTTGTTCAACCAAAAAAGCAAGAACAGTCTAGCAGTTGCGTTAGCTACATAGCACTCTTGTTATGCAATAGGGTAAGCTTTATGTAGATTTTGACATATAAATATGACTACCGGTATTGATAAATGACTGCCGTTACACATTGATGTAATAGACTTAGAGATGAGCCACTAGATGCGCTATCACATAGCCTCTAGATGTGCTATCACACAGCCTCTAGATGTGCTATCACACAGCCTCTAGAGATGCGCCATCACACAGCCTGTAGATGCGCTATCACACAGCCTCTAGATGTGCTATCACACAGCCTCTATATGTGCTATTACACTTCCTCTAGTTGTGCTATCACACAGCCTGCTAACACCAAGCCTCTAGATGTGCTATCACACAGCCTCTAGATGTGCTATCACACAGCCTCTAGATGTACTTTTACACAGCCTCTAGATGCGCTATCACACAGCCTCTAGATGTGCTTTCAAACAGCCTCTAGATGTGCTATCACACAGCCTCTAGATGTGCTATCACACTGCCTCTAGATGTGCTATCAGTATCACACAGCCTCTAGTTGTGCTATCACACTGCCTCTAGATGTGCTATCACACAGCCTCTAGTTGTGCTACCACACAGTCTCTAGATGTGCTATCACACTGCCTCTAGATGTGCTATCACACAGCCTCTAGATGTGCTATCACACAGCCTCTAGATGTGCTATCACACAGCCTCTAGTTGTGCTATCACACAGCCTCTAGTTGTGCTATCACACTGCCTCTAGATGTGCTATCACACAGCCTCTAGATGTGCTATCACACAGCCTCTAGTTGTACTATCACACTGCATCTAGATGTGCTATCACACTGCCTCTAGATATGCTATCACACTGCCTCTAGATGTGCTATCAGTATCACACAGCCTCTAGATGTGCTATCACACAGCCACTAGAGGTGCTTTCACACAGCTTCTAGATGTGATGTCACACAGCCTCTAGATGTGCTTTTACACAGCCTCTAGATGTGCTATCACACTGCCTCTAGATGTGCTATCAGTATCACACAGCCTCTAGTGTGCTATCACACAGCCTCTAGATGTGCTTTCACACAGCTTCTAGATGTGCTGTCACACAGTCTTAGATGTGCTATCACACAGCCTCTATCCCTATCTCCCATCACTTTTACAGGATCAGCAGTTTCTTTATGGTCAAAGATTTCTGCATAACAATAATGTGAAGAAGCCTAAGGCTAGAATAAAGGAACTGATGCTAAGTGATATATGTTGCATATACAGTCAAACCTGTATTAAGTGGCCACCCTTGGGAAATGATTAAAGTGGCTGCTTAAGACAGGTGGCCACTTAATCCAGGTTTGACATTTCCGCCACTTTAGCTTTATTCAGAGATGGAGTATCTTTCTTAACCACCACCTCACACCACAATCAGTAACCTCTGTATCAATATTATTGAAGAAGGTTGAAAACAAATACATTTGTATAGATAAAATAACTTTATTTTAAATTTATAAATAAAATGCATTAGATAAATGTTGATACAAGGCATAAACAAAACACACCACATATCAGTCTACACATTTACACAACTACATGTACATTCACATTTTTGAGTTCACTTTTTAAAGAAGTCCGTACATTAGATAAATGTTGATGCATAGCATAAACAAAACACACCACATATCAGTCTACACATTTACACAACTACATGTACATACACATTTTAGTTAATTCAGTTTCTCATTTCCTGTCATTTTCCTCTGTCTTTTTGCGTTTGGATTTCTATTGCTTTCATATTCCTCCACAATTAAGAAAAGTAAGAAATTTAAGAGACCTTCCACAGTTAAAATCCTTGGCAACATTCTTGCACTACGGCCGTTTTCTAATAACTTTATACACTCCACACGTTCTTTTAGAGTCAAACACTTTCGATTAGTCTTATTTTCAGCCATAATCAAAGTTAAAAAAAAATATCAAGAACATTGCATTGTAAATATCCGTTCATAGAAATTTAAATCCTTGCACTTCGAAAAATAATATTGAAGTGAATAAAAATCGTAATTAGTTTCACGCCTTCGAGTGACAATGCAAACTGTGACTTCATAATAACCGGTGTTTTTGTCGGTATTTAATAATTAACTTCGTAATTATTTAATTATCTTATTAATTGTGTCATTAATTGTGTCAATTCTGATCAAAACATTCGCCGATGTGAAATAAACATGATTTCTCGATGAGTAAACACGCATGGCAATCGTGTGATGCAATATTCATTTTCATTGGATGACGGAGATACCCGAGGCCGTCGTTCTTTTCCGTTAACTTCTATACGCAATTAAAGCTGTGTATTGGAAAAATTTATACGCGGAAGTGTCAGTGACAAGGGATTAGTGGCCGCTAATTAGTGTTAATATGGCTTCTTGGGGATAAAAATTAGTGGCCGTGGCCGCGTTAGACAGTTGGCCGCTTAATACAAGTACATTATATAGTAAAAACGCTCGGGGGGGATTTGGAGTGGCCCGTTAAGGCAGGTGGCCATTTAAAGCAGGTGACCGTTCAACCAGGTTTGACTGTTGTATATATATGATTCATCTGAACACATCTGTTTCAGTCAAAGGTTCCTCGTGACTTCAGGCGTGATCGTGAGCTGAGCCAGAAACTATTGAGTGAAGCACATGTGGTGGCTGGTACCCTCAGCTCCATTGGCAGTCAGACAGTGAGGGCTGCTCTCCAGGCCCATCCAAGGCGCGGCAGACCGACCTTCAACTGTGTCATTGTGGATGAGGTCTGCACCATTCACAGTTGCTGGATTTGTTCATTGTCTTACCTTGTTTGTAAAAGTTTGACATTTTGTGCTAAGCCTTATGATCAGTTCATAAGAATATTATATCTTGAAAACAGAATGGTATTGACAGGCTCAAAGTAGCATATTCCTGTATCTAAGCCTCAAATTAACACACTTTTGGAATAAATATGCAGGCCCATGTGTAGGTTTGCCAGGACTTTATTATTCCATGGATCAAGTCCTCATATTCAGTATTTAATATGATTAATTTGTTGTAAACCCCCTGTGCAGGCTACCCAGGCAATAGAGCTGGACACGTTGATTCCCCTGCAGTACGGCAGCACCAAGCTTGTCCTTGTAGGAGACCCGGAGCAGCTGCCCCCTACTGTTCTCTCTCAGGTATTTGACCTAGCAATTTTAAACTTTTAATGAGCAATGAAACAAAATGCCTATATTGCTGTGGCCATAAAGCGATGGAACTCAACATATTGCACCTCAGAAAAGGTGTCTTTTTGATATCAATGTGTATAATGTAAAATGTATATCAATGTAAAAGGACCAAGTAAATACCGATTTGATGAAAAGGATTTATGTAGGCCAGGATTTCATTGGTATTCAAAGCATAAAGCATGTGTTCAGGGGATTTTAAGTTTGTTTGCACTGTCGTTAAGGTGGGGCGGGTCAGCATATAGAACCACCTGTCGATTTTCATCCCATCTGTCCAAAATATATCAAGTATCTAAAAGTGTAAGACCTTAACTTATGAAATTACTGGCATTTTGTTTGACATTTCATTTAGTTTAGTAATAGTTATGAAACTTGATTTAGTAAAAATATTGTCTGGGTCATATGAAGAATAACGCATAGACTCGAAAGACATCATGGGAATATTGGTCAGCATGTAATGTTGTGCACCTGCATATTTATATGACATTTTATTTGATGTGATTTTTTTTTATGTCTGTTGACCTTATAGGAAACAAATGGTCTGAAAATTATTGTGCTATTGCATGTAGCTCCAAAACTGTTAAACCAAGACTCATAAAACTTCTTATTAATATTGGTCAGCATGTGCACCATCCGTTCTGTTGTGTAGCCTGTGCTGCATGATATGCATATGGTTCATTGGTAGAAGATGCCTCCAATTGATTTAGGGATCAATAGGTCAAAAGTCAAGGTCATGGCCACCTCTATACCCAGCAAATATGTATACCTTATATCACTATACTCTAGTTAATGTTGACCCATGGATTTCAGGTAGCTACGGAGAACAAGTTTGACATGTCATTGTTTAAACGTCTGGACAACCATTTCCGGTACCAGGCTGGAATCCCGAGCCCCGTGATCCTGCTGAACACCCAGTATCGCATGGACCCGCAGATCGCACACTTTCCCAGCAATTATGTGTACGAAGGCAGGATCAAGAATGATGTGTAAGTGCAAAATTTATACAGGCCATTAATTTTTTTTGTGTGTAGTTTTGTGTCAATTTGCATAAAATTTATTTTAAAGAAAATACCTGAAAAGCTTACCAAGCTGTAATGTTGATTTTTATGGATTTTGCACTATTAGTTAAAAATAAAATTATGTCAGCTTGTATTTCATGCAATTTGCCTATTTACTGGACACAACCATTCAGTATGATTCACAGGCTTAAACTGTGGTCATCGGGGATTAACTCATATAGTCACTGTATTTGTCAGCAGTGAGTGATGCCGGTAACTACTCTGTTTTCAGGTCAGTGTTGGACCGGTCAGCGTGTCCTCTTGTACCCTACCTGCTCTATAACATTGTCGAGGGACAGGAACTCTTCTCACAACACTCACGGTAAGACTTGAACACATAATTATGTTTCGTAATATTCAAACTAAAAAAAAACTCAAACTCAGACTCAAAAAAATATGTCTAGGTAAGGTGTAACTGTTCTCCGGACTCAGAACACATATGTCAGTGTGCAAAACATTACATGTTGACCATAACATTGTTACTTTGGGTACATTGGGTACTCTTACTTATCTCGACACTCAATTGGTGTTACTCATGTTGAGATTGTCAAGAACAAAATCTGTTGAAATATCTGAATATAATAATGTTAATAAACATGCATTAATTGGCACTTGCTCTCAATGTCAATTGTTACTTGCTCACAATGTTAATTGCCACTTGCTCACAGTGTTGATATCGACTTACTCGAAATGTTAATTGCCAATTGCTCTCAATGTTAATTGCCACTTGCCTTCAATGCTCTTATTGATATAGGTTAGACATCATTTAGTGGCTGCAATGCTATTCTAATTCACATACATCTGTAAGTGTGTACAAGTCATGTTTGTTTCAGGTCTATGAGTAACCAGCTTGAGGCACAGTTTGTGTCGGAGCTGTGCCATTACATCGTCTCGAATTCACCTGTTACGGAGAAGGTCATAGGAGTTATTGCCCCATACTCTAAACAGAGGGATGAAATACTCAAACAGCTCAAGAAAAAGTAGGGAATCTCTTTTAACTAGGGATGGCAACGAGTACTCGAGTACTCGATCGAACGTCCGAGTACTCGAGTACCAAATCACTACTCGAGTACTCAGATTTTTTTTTAAAAATCTATAAAAATCACCAAATGCACGATTTACAGACAAAATATCAGATCTGGTTAGTTGCCAAGAGGACAATTTACGTCCCTCTAATCCCCGCTGTGTACACAATTGACCTCAATCAATTACTTGACAGTTGTTGTGATAGTTGCAAACTGTCAAGGACCCCTATTTCAAATTAGCACTGATGTCAATTAGCGAAGTTTTGATAGCGGTACTTTCACCTACACAATTCTATTACGACCGTTACGAGAATTGATTTCTTAATGGGCGTATTTTAACTATTTTTGCAATGATATCACAATTGATTGGTTGATATTTTAAATCAAGAATTATGAATATTAATGAGGTAAACAACAATAACACAGTACGAAAAACTATCATTTAAAAAAAAAATTGTAGAGTAAACAACTCAACAACTGAACTTCGTATTGAATTTCGTTCACTATTTTTATGTATGCTATTAATTTTCGTTCATTGTAGTTCTGATTGTTGTTCATTTCTGCAGTGCATACTTGTATAAAATGAAACGAATAAGACAAATTAAAAGCCTGAAAAAACATTTGTTTTCTTTTTGTATAATTTTTTGTTAAAATAGTAAAAATACGTAATAAAAGTTTACTTTAAAGGTGAAAATGACCAATAATACGACCAACGCACAATATACATCATTAACAATACATGTATACACAATCTTGTCTTTGCGAACACATATTCAATTTTTCCGAGTAATCGAGTACCCGAGTACTCAATCGTCCGAGTACCCGAGTATTAATTTTACTACTCGTTGCCATCCCTACTTTTAACATGCAATTTAAGGTCAAATAGGTGTACCGGTACTTGTACTTAAATCTGTTATTTTAGTATTGTTACAATTCAAGGGATTTCCTGTTGGTGTTAAAGAAACAGTTATGGTTGATAGCAAGGAAAGAGGGCATGACAAATGAAGTAACATGCATGCACTTGTATTGCATTAAGGGATTTGAAACAAAAATACCATTGTATAAGTGACCATGATAAGTTGACAAGAAAGTAGGAAACCAAGGATTATATGATGAATAGATAAAACAAGTAATGAAAAGATATATTTATAATGTATTTCATCATATTGTGTCAGTTCATTCTTATTAACTGTTGCTCATGTTAACAGGGAGCTTGAGCATATCGAGGTGTCGACTGTGGATGCGTTCCAGGGTCGGGAGAAGCATGTGATCATCATGTCATGTGTGCGGGCAAACACGGCCAAAAACATCGGGTAGGTATTATGCATAATGGGATTATTGAGATGAAGATGTATATTGTACAGTCGGAATAAAGTCTCTCATTTTAGTGTTTTTTTGTATGAATGTTGAATAATAAATGAAATCTCACAAATACAATTTTTTTTAACTTTTTTATCTTAATGATCGGGCATTATGCCTTCATCGATAGATTATAAAATAAAAATAATAAACAGGAAGTGATGATCGTCATAAAATGATGGGGCATTGTTTAGGGGCAAAGCAAACAAAGTCCATAGAACTATACATACAAATAAACAGAGACATAATAGTATGATGGATCACTGGTGATACCATGGCCTGTTAGTAATTGTGTAATAAAAATATAGTAGCCTTTTTGAATGTTTAGTTTATATTAGGAATTTTTAAAACATTATTCATTCTTTAATCCCTATTGTTGTTTTTTAAGATATTTTTTAAAAAAAATAAAAATTTACATCTATTGCCTTTTGTTTGCTGAATAAATCCTGAGCTTGTCTTATTTACAGCTTGCTGTTGTCAGACAATGCTTATAATGGGTTTTTTCCATTTCCTATTCCTTGGCCCGGCTTGAGCTCTATAAAGACTATTAACTATGAGGTTTATGTGCCTTAGTGACAAAGCATATCTTGAGTCATGGACCTATGCTTCAGCTGACAGTCTAGTTTCTGTCTCTATGGCTAGAGCCCAGCTTACAGTTCAGTGTCTCAATCTCTTCTAGAACCTGACTCCTAATATCTTGGGATACCAATTGCACCCTTTATATCAAAATAATTTTCATATTTTTATAATTATGTTATCTTTAGTGCATTGAAGTTTTAAAGTATACTTGTCTCTCCTTGTTATTAGGTTTGTGGGGAGCAGGAATCGTATGAACGTGGCTCTGACACGGGCCAAGTATGCCATGTACCTGGTCGGACACTTTGAGTCTCTAGAGGTTTGTGTTTTCATGCAAAACTGCATAGACTTACAAGCACTTTTAGCTCGACTATTCGAAGAATAAGGAGAGCTATCCTAGTCACCCGAGCGTCAGCGTCGGTGTAGCCACTTGTGTTCAAGTTTTTGTAAGAGTGTTTGTACCACCTCAAATATTTTCAAAGTCCATTGACATATGGGTTTGAAACTTTGCACACTTATTCACCATCATGCCCCCAAACTGTACACAGGAGGAGGTAACTTTATCAAGCATTTTAACAAAATTATGCCCCTTTTTCGACTTAGAATTTACGTTAAAGTTTGCGTACTACCTCAAATACTTTCAAAGTCCATTGACATCTGGCTTTGAAACTTAGCACGCTTGTTCACCATCATGCCCCAAACCTGTACACAGGAGGGGATGACTCTATCAAGCATTTTGACAAAATTATGCCCCTTTTTCTACTTAGAATTTATGTTAAATTTTGCGTACCACCTCAAATATTTTCAAAGTCCATTGACATCTGGCTTTGAAACTTAGCACCCTTGTTCACCATCATGCCCCCAACCTGTATGAAGGAGGAGGTAACTTTATCACGCATTTTGACAAAATTATGCCCCTTTTACAACTTAAAATTTACGTTAAAGTTTGTGTACCACAAATTTTTTCAAATTAAATTTATGTAAATTTCTCAGCACATCATGTTTTGCATTGAAATCTAATTTAACAGTGATCCATGCATGTTTCGCCAAAACTTTTCAATTCATACACCGAAAAGAGGCGGAAAAGTCAAGCGCGCTGTCTCTGTGACAGCTCTTGTTACGTTTCTGATAGTAGATTGTGCTATATATATTTAGTGACTAAAAAGTCTATACAATATACCGTAATTGCTGGTTGATTTTATGCCTAATTTTAAATACAGCAGTATTAATAGTTGTCACCTACTTTTAAAAATTACACATACTAACTTCAATGTTACCACTGTAGGGAAATGATGAGTGGAATGCGGTGATATCAGATGCTCGACAGCGCAAGAAAGTTGTGAGAGTAGATGAGAGCACTGTGTCCTACGCCCTGCAACAGAGCTTCAAGACTCCGCCAACACAGGGTAGCGGGGGTTCAAAGGGTAGAAATGGGAATTGAGCAGGAATTGTGAACTGAAGTTGGAATCCAGGGGTTGTTGGCTTGAGTAAAGAGCTGAATGGAATATGAATATTGTGAACTAGAGGAAACATCCATTGGCATTCAGAACACTAAAATGTTTGTTGCTGGAACATTGTGGATCAAGGCAGGGAACATTAATGGTCTAGTACAGGGAAAACGATGGAGGATAGTAGTCCAGAAAAAGAATTGAACCACAAGCAAATATTGAGACAAGGGATGCCAATCTCTATCTGTGTACGGCATTGTACCAGCAGTATTGTGTTTCCCATGGTGACCCAGTGCCACTCAGCTCAGGGAAGACAGGGTTCTGCCGGTAGCATGTGGACCCTAGATGGGGTTTCAAGCCCTGTTGGACCAGCACATGATTTTGTCTTAAATAAGGGACTACTTTTACTGCAGACGTTGTGTCTTTTTTAAGCGCATTTTGATTCTAGTCTGACATTGGTTCAGAAATATGCAGCTATTAAATGAATTATTTGAAATAAAATGTCTCCATGAAAACTGTGATTGTATATATTTAATGGAATTTATACTTATATATTTCTATTAATTTCATTTCATGTAAAATAAATGTTGACACAGTATTGATTGGTAAGTGTATTGTTATGTATGTGATAAATATCTGAAGAGAGAAGAGTAATTCTGAATTTCTCATGGCTGCATATTGTACATGTTTTTGCATTTCTGTGCTGCATTTAATACAAGAAATTTACATAATTTTGTTCAGATAACCATGGCTTTACATCTACCATTTGAATGTGTTCACATAACTTTTACATCTACAATTTGAATGTGTTCACATAACTTTTACATCTACCATTTGAATGTGTTCACATAACTTTTACATCTACCATTTGAATGTGTTCACATAACCTTTACATCTACAATTTGAATGTGTTCAGTAGCCAACACTGATTCTGTATTTCTGCTCAGAGCATGAGTGGGCACCATCTAGAATGTTGACTAGATATCTGGGCATTTTTTTATCAACTATTACACATAACGTTTTTTTTTGTTTTCTTTAATTATGTCAATATAAGTGTAAAAGCATGGATATACGAGTTTATGAAGCCGTTTTAAAGCTAGAGAGCACCATTTCCGGTCCCCAATGCACAAATTGTGCGCAAAACCTTTATGATTATTATGTATTAGTATAATTATGTATTAGTGAATGTATTTTAATAGTATATGTATGTATTAGTTTATGGTTTATGTACATATTAGTTTATGTACATGTATGTATTAGTGGAGTAATATATGCATCAGTATAAATGCTATTTTGCATTCAACAATCAACTATCCATGAACATAATTATTTTCTTCTCTTGTTATCACTGTGATGTGCTAGCTGTCTATATACTTATGTCTATATGTGAATATAATAAGACAATCATCTTCTGTTCATTTTTATAATTTGTTTTTGTTACGTAAAAATTCATGATTTCTATAAAGTCTATACTGATTGTACAGTGTTTGTGTTTTCTTAGGTGTTGATGTATGGCATTGACCTCATACGTTTGCAGTACCAATAACTACATGTAATTTAACCTGATTATCGCTTTGTAAAGACTGGGGTTGCTGCCTGGCCTTTTTTCGATGTGCATACTGGAAGAGCAGACGACCAAAAATTGTGTATACATGTTAATTTTCGCGCCAAAAAGTAAAAAAAAAATAATATAAATTGATTGAATTAATGAATAAAACCATTTAAATTTTTTATCAAAGCATAAAATATATGTCTTTAAAATTAACAAAGAATATAGATAAGTTGAATGCCAATTAACACAGAATGCTGAATGTAGGTTGCTGTTCTTTTGTGTTGTAAATGTTACTGTAAATACTCAAAGGTCGTATCATATTATATAAAAGGTATCACCAGAGATGGCATCTTTTGGGGCAGTTCTGACACATAAGCAAATCAATTCCACATAAGTATTCTACCAATAATAAATCTCTGTCAGCTCTGACCTTGTTTAAAATGTAAACAACAAAACGGAAGCGTTAACCTGCATGCGCCTTGTGAAATGACCTGTTTATTTATAGATTCATGACGTAACTATAGTCAAATAGTTACCTATACTTTCGCTTTGATGAGTCCGATAATGATAATTAATAATATCGTTTTGACATGTGCTGTCAAGAAATTTAAGGGAGCCCGAATTTTGGTAATAAATTAATTAAATGCTACTTATTTATTGATATTTAGCGTTTATCAGTCAAAAATTTAAGTGTCCCGACGGAATACCGGACTTCGAAGTTCAGGTGTCCCTCCTGAAAAATTGGTGTCCTCGGGATCCCGGGACCCCGTTAGTGTCGAACACTGCTCTTATTCTACTTAGAATTTACGTTAAAGTTTGCTAACCACCTCAAATATTTTCAAAGTCCATTGACATATGGCTTTGAAACTTTGCACACTTGTTCACCATCATGCCCTCAACCTATTCATAGGAGGAGGTAACTCTGTCTAGCATTTTGACAAATTTATGCCCCTTTTTTACTTAGAGTTTATGTTAAAGTTTGCGTACCACCTCAAATATTTTCAAAGTCTATTGACATCTGGTTTTGAAACTTCGCACGTTTGTTCGCCATCATGCCCCCAACCTATGCACAGGAGGAGGTAACTCGATCAAACATTTTGACAAAATTATGCCTCTTTTTCGACTCAGAATTTACATTACAGTTTGCGTACCACCTCAAATATTTTCCAATTCAATTTATGTAAATATCTCAGCTTGAAATCTAATCTAACAGTGATCCATGCATGTTTCGCCAAAACTTTTCAATCTATACACCGAAAAGCAGCGGAATATTCGAGGGCGCTGTCTCTGTGACAGCTCTTGTTGAGTTTTGTATTGGCTGATCCATGATTCACTCACTCACATAAATGGATTCCAATGAACTTTGGTAACTATGTTTTTCTCACCATGACGACAAGCAGAACCAATGTTGAAACTTTACTGCAGGGTCAAGGCCACGTTACAAGGTTAATGGTTTCGAGCATTAAATTTCGTTACTTTGCCCCATGTAATGATGTAAATACAACTTGCAACCACGCTGTACTCGTAAAACAGTGCAGATCGCATATTGTCAAGACGCCTGTCCAATGTCATGAGCGTAGGTCAAGGCCTGCGCCTCAAAATGACGTCTAAGTACATTGTAATTACTTCACGACTCGTGTATGGCGTTGGGGAATACACATGAAATACAACTTGACTGCATTGTTATTATTACGATGGCTTCTCTTGAACTTCTGAGTGTTTTATGGCCGCAGCTACACAATAGTTTTATTTATCATTTTTGCGTATATACTTCGACATATGAGTACGTTCAAGTCATAGTAAAAAAAAACTCCCCTTGCACAGCGTTCATCTTTTTTTGGCGCGCAGAAGCCTGAAATTGACTTTAATGTTCCGTTGCCAAAACTGTTCGGATTTATTCAGGACTGACTTGTACATTAGTTTAAGTCCGTGTTCTCACAGCTTACATGCACTTCTTTTGGGGGTATTACCATATCTGTATTACGCCGTTTGTAGCTCAAGAATGCCGACTTAAGCACCGTAAATCTATAAATCCAAACATTCTTGAACAATGAGATTAACTTTGATACTTCATTGATCCCACTACACTCAAAATAATAAGTAAGGGTCAGTTATTAATACAATCTGCACAAATGTCAGTCATTAATACAATCTGCACAAATGTCAGTCATTAATACAATCTGCACAAATGTCAGTCATTAATACAATCTGCACAAATGTCAGTCATTAATACAATCTGCACAAATGTCAGTTATTAATACAATCTGCACAAATGTCAGTCATTAATACAATCTGCACAAATGTCAGTCATTAATACAATCTGCACAAATGTCAGTCATTAATACAATCTGCACAAATGTCAGTTATTAATACAATCTGCACAAATGTCAGTCATTAATACAATCTGCACAAATGTCAGTCATTAATACAATCTGCACAAATGTCAGTCATTAATACAATCTGCACAAATGTCAGTTATTAATACAATCTGCACAAATGTCAGTTATTAATACAATCTGCACAAATGTCAGTTATTAATACAATCTGCACAAATGTCAGTTATTAATACAATCTGCACAAATGTCAGTCATTAATACAATCTGCACAAATGTCAGTCATTAATACAATCTGCACAAATGTCAGTTATTAATACAATCTGCACAAATGTCAGTTATTAATACAATCTGCACAAATGTCAGTCATTAATACAATCTGCACAAATGTCAGTCATTAATACAATCTGCACAAATGTCAGTCATTAATACAATCTGCACAAATGTCAGTCATTAATACAATCTGCACAAATGTCAGTTATTAATACAATCTGCACAAATGTCAGTTATTAATACAATCTGCACAAATGTCAGTTATTAATACAATCTGCACAAATGTCAGTTATTAATACAATCTGCACAAATGTCAGTTATTAATACAATCTGCACAAATGTCAGTCATTAATACAATCTGCACAAATGTCAGTCATTAATACAATCTGCACAAATGTCAGTCATTAATACAATCTGCACAAATGTCAGTCATTAATACAATCTGCACAAATGTCAGTTATTAATACAATCTGCACAAATGTCAGTCATTAATACAATCTGCACAAATGTCAGTCATTAATACAATCTGCACAAATGTCAGTTATTAATACAATCTGCACAAATGTCAGTCATTAATACAATCTGCACAAATGTCAGTCATTAATACAATCTGCACAAATGTCAGTCATTAATACAATCTGCACAAATGTCAGTCATTAATACAATCTGCACAAATGTCAGTTATTAATACAATCTGCACAAATGTCAGTTATTAATACAATCTGCACAAATGTCAGTTATTAATACAATCTGCACAAATGTCAGTTATTAATACAATCTGCACAAATGTCAGTCATTAATACAATCTGCACAAATGTCAGTTATTAATACAATCTGCACAAATGTCAGTTATTAATACAATCTGCACAAATGTCAGTCATTAATACAATCTGCACAAATGTCAGTCATTAATACAATCTGCACAAATGTCAGTCATTAATACAATCTGCACAAATGTCAGTCATTAATACAATCTGCACAAATGTCAGTCATTAATACAATCTGCACAAATGTCAGTTATTAATACAATCTGCACAAATGTCAGTTATTAATACAATCTGCACAAATGTCAGTTATTAATACAATCTGCACAAATGTCAGTCATTAATACAATCTGCACAAATGTCAGTCATTAATACAATCTGCACAAATGTCAGTTATTGATACAATCTGCACAAATGTCAGTTATTAATACAATCTGCACAAATGTCAGTCATTAATACAATCTGCACACATGTCAGTTATTGATACAATCTGCACACATGTCAGTTATTCTATATCACAATTTCATGAAACGATTATATAGTTGACCCTTATTTTGTTTTCGATAAGTGAAGTATAACCAATATTGCAATTATTTGACAGGTTTAAGCGTTTGACAATAATCAGCCATGACCAATCGTTTTTCTCCTCTTGTATGTTGTTTTTAATATAAGACGGTGAAGGTATGGAGGACTTATGAAAAATAGCGTTCTTTGGTCCAAAGCCCGTTCTACAAAATTGGGTAGATTACATCTGGGTAAAGAAAGGAAGGTGCGATCCTAAATCGGTTGACCCGGGTGAAAGTATTTGTGGTGTGGCTTTCTCATACTTTGTGTGTTCGATAACAATCTGATTCGCTCCATCGTCCTTCATTAAGATTTCATAGTTATTTGATCACACCGTATTTTGGATTACTATTAAAATGCCTTAAAGATAAGGTATTAATGCCTTAAAGATAAGGTATTAAATGTAAAAACGAATGTAAAAGAAATTTGTGTTTTTCATTGTTTGCACAGAAAATTGCCGAGCCCAGTTTAGGAGCACGAGAAAAAGCCGACAGCCACATCGCCGAGCAGAAACAGGATATTAAACAAAATTGAACACACATAGAACTAGTTATTGCAAAATCATCTACAGTCGAACCCCGTCTGGCTCGAACTCCCAGGGACCGGCGAAAATACCTCGAGCCTCGGAAAATTCTTGCCAAGCGGGATTGCTTACACTCAGTATAAAGAAAGCGGTGCTTTACTTCCAGTTTGAGCAAACGAGGGTTTCGAGCCAAGCGGGATTGCTTACACTCAGTATAAAGAAAGCGGTCCTTTACTTCCAGTTTGAGCAAACGAGGGTTTCGAGCCAAGCGGGATTGCTTACACTCAGTATAAAGAAAGCGGTCTTTTACTTCCAGTTTGAGCAAACGAGGGTTTCGAGCCAAGCGGGAATGCTTACACTCAGTATAAAGAAAGCGGTCCTTTACTTCCAGTTTGAGCAAACGAGGGTTTCGAGCCAAGCGGGAATGCTTACACTCAGTATAAAGAAAGCGGTCCTTTACTTCCAGTTTGAGCAAACGAGGGTTTCGAGCCAACGGGGTTCGAGTGTATAAAGAAACCAAGATCAGGTTAGGCTACATCAATAGTTGGGTTTCTTCAAGTTTTAAATACAATTGAGGTAATCTGAATCACTTCATTAGATTTTCTCAATCATTCTCACACATACTAAAAACATCAAATCTTGATATTATTTCTATGTAAATGTGGTAAATAGTTCCTACTATCATTTTCAAAGTAGGCTGTAACAATACTCCGTGAGAATCTTACAGATCTTTAATTCACCTCAACTATACGTTAACATCAAAGTAAACTACACAGTAATAACGTGCCAGTTATACAAATAAATGCGAGTACAAGAAGAGCTTTTTCGGCAGTGCCGCCTTAAGATGTTAAATAGGCGATTGAATAAATAATACCGGTCAACCCTCGCTCCAGTGCGTCCAGTAGGTCTACAGAAGGTTCAGAAGTGACCGTTTAAGTTCAGACATAATCAATCCTTCTTCATTGACACGGGGAAATTTCATTCAAATCATTATTTAAAGTAGGCTACACTGAGTTGATCAATTATTGTGTGGCATTTGCAATTATCAACAGTAGATCAGTGGACTGTGATGGTAGTGAACATGTTTACAAACTATTTGGTAATACTAGTATAATAGCATTTAAGTCAATCTTATTTCAAATGGTTGATTAGCCTGTAAAGAAAGCTGTGAATAATTCATTATATAAACTTGTTTTAAATGTTTACGATATTCCATTTCGATTGAATTCTTCACTGTGTGAGTCAAATGCATTTGTTATAGACTTAAAGCATACTTATGGATTGAAAACATCATATCGGTGAGGAGATTAAGCAGTTTTTAAACCGGACTGTGATTGTGTGAAACGCCCACGCGCCCACTTGCCAAGTCATCAGTTTCCCCTTGTCGGCCGGTCGATCTTCTAAGTAGGGCGTTGCAGTATGGGTAACTTCCTGTCGCGGGTGACGGCGGCCCGACGGCGTCTCAAGAACATAGCAGACGTGTTCGAGGGTCGCATACCGCGCGTCCTCATCCTTGGGCTGGATGGAGCAGGTAGAAATTAGTGGCGTCTCTCACACCTGTTGTCTTCCCATTGTCAATAAAGTTATTTGCATTTTCTTTAAACTATCTCAAGCACTGTAATAATAATTTGCATTCCTCGCTTTACCCTTTGAAATACAATTAAAGTCCAAAAGTACATAAACTGACGGATATTATAACCTTTATTGAATATATTGGTAGCATCAGGCGATACTGTCAATCCACCAATCACGCCACAGCATTTTGCTGAATCGCGTTACTAACGCCTTTCTCGACTAAAAGGTTCATACAAGATCTTGACATGTATGTTCGAGCACGAAACACAAACCCTTAATAATATTGACTAGTTCCTTTTTACGATGGTCACATGCAAGACTATTTTGTTTAGGTTGTATAATTATATTTGAATGACAAGATGCTTTGTCGAACAAATCGAAATAAACTTCAATCTGTTCTGTTTTGTTATATATATGATATATTCTAGTTCATAAGTGAAGCGCCTTATTTGTTTACAGGCAAGACTTCGTTCATGTACAAGTGTAAGCTGGACCACGTAATCTACGCGAACGATGCACCCCGGGGTGTGAACATAGAGCACGCCCGGCCCCGTTGGGGAGCCCGCCTGCAGCTATACGACCTGCCGGGTTCAAAACTCTCAAGACACCTTTGGCACGACTGGTTCAAAAACGTGGAGGGTATGGCGCACTGATCAACATTTGTAACACATTCAAGTTGACCATTGTTTCTTATTGGCATTGTTACGGACAGTAGCCTTTATAACTATTTGGATTTTATTCGTACTTCATCGTATTCATAGCTGTAATTTTACACATTATATTCAAATTCAAAACAAGGACCGTATCTTTAAAGAAAAACGAACACAAAACCACCCGTTTATATGCTTCAATTGTGTCCACGTCCTCACTGTCACGGTCGTGAAAGTAGTAATAACGTTTACCACAATGCATATTCAAGTCACCACGTGTAGAAATGTTCACGTGTCGTTACAGCGGTGGTGTTCGTGGTGGACGGTGGGGACCGGGTGCGGGCGGACGAGGCGCGCTTCGAGCTGCACGAGCTCCTCCAGAACGGCCGCCTCCGTCGGGTGCCGCTCGTCGTCGTCAATAACAAGCAGGACGTTGAAGGTACATTCTGTTTTGTTTAAAAGAATAAAAATAGTATAGGTTTCAAAAATATTACTGAGTTTATAAACTTAAAAACAAATAATTATCATATATATTTGCACTCTCACATAACCGGAGTTCATTTATGAGACACGAAACATTAGCCGCTATTGGATTGAAATGAAATTATGCAATTGCACCAATCAGTATTTTTTGTTCGACTATTTAAATAGAAATATAAGATTTTAATAAGTACACTTCCCATTAAGTTGGACGTACATCGAAGTATTTTAGCCAAATCGCCCAAGTTTACTTTTTATTTCAATATAAGAGAACAGAGTGAAGAAATACGCCATTTCAGACTAGAAATTGTTAAGATTTTCAAACTCCCCTATTAACACTTTAAACCAAAATAATTTGGGTTCTGTACGCGGGGTGCAAGTCAAAAGGTCACGCCCCTAAGTTATGCCCCCTCTGACATCCTGGATCCGCCCCTGAATATCGTACTCGCCACACCCAAATCTATTGCAACCTTTTATCACCAACATCATGTCTATGCTGTAACAAACGCTTGAAATTATTAGGCTAATGAGCAAAAGGAATCAATGAAGCAAACGCTATTAGCAATTTTATATATCGTTGGCTTAATCATCTGTCGCCAGCCCTAGGCCTAGGGCACTTGAGCCTGTTTCAATATTTTTCTATTTTCTATACAAATATCGAATTTCATATTAAACCGCTTTAGCTGTGTATGCACACAGTCGACTGCTTGGTGAAATGATTGCCAATTATTTTACTAAATCGAACTTTTATTTGATGAAAGGGAATTGTGTAATACTAGTTTCGCGATCTTCATGTTTACGTTTAATAATACAAATGGTTATTGTCCCGCTTCAAGTACGCTTACAAAAGAGTCGCCCACATAATGTCCCACTTGCCCCGCTTGTTTGGTATTGAATGCGACTAGAAATTTTGAATATACATTTATATTTATTTATATTAGTCTTGTATATGCTTGTCTAGTTTACACTGATTTCAATCTGTAAATGGCCGGTACATGTACATAAATTCTGCGTTCGCATTAACAACCCTACCAATTAATGGCCTTCCGAAAAGGTTCATTCGGACATGATGGAAAACTAACCTTTATTGCTAGCTTTATATGTTCCAACAGCTTATTCTATAATAAAATAATTTTTGTTTGGTCAAATTCAATCAAAATTTGATTTGATTGGTCAATATTTATCGATTAATTATTGGCAAATTATTGCTGAACAATATTATCATTTACATGTCGAGGGGTGAAAGCGAAATGGTTCGATCTTCTTCTTTATCCAATGTCACTTAGAACCGTTTCGCATTCACCACTCGATTTGCAAACTAAGCCTAAAGTTATATGTGGACAACTTGTACAAGTTTTATGCAATCGCCTACCGGCGTCGGATTTGGAGCCTTTTGCATTTCAATGTACCGTTGAGGATTCATTTCAAAGAAGTGTAACTTCGCGATGAACGTTTTTTTTCTGTTCATTTCAACACAGAGCCCCTTTATTGCAGGTGCGATGGCGGAGGAGGAAATGCGGACTGTGCTGGACCTGGCCACCATTCAGGACCGTGACGTCAGTCTCCACAACGTCTCCGCCGTCAACGGCACTAACGTCAAGCCCGTTCTCACTGACGTCGTCGACAAAATTAAAGCATTCCGTCACTACAAGAGCGGGTTGGGCGTTACCGGTAAGGCCGAGACACCGGGGTCATCTAAAACCGGAAGTGATATCGGGAAAGATAAAGATAGTATGAAGTTTTCAAGCATTGAGGATGCGGATAATAATGACAATGTGCCTTCTTTGTTCGGTAATCTGAGCAAATCTGAGCCAACCACTGACCTAGACGCGGTCAGTGACGTCGTTCCCGGCCCTTCCACTTACCAGCCCGACCAGCCGTTGTACGCGGGCCACTCCGGGCAACCCACCGCAAGCGAGGTGTCGAGCGATGTTAGCAGCGATCACAAACCCTCTTATGATAGTGAAAGCTACAATGTTCAGAATCCCGATGGCGTTTTGATTCAGCCCGTCGATGGTAATATTGTAGCCAATGAAGGCACAGAAAATACTGGCCGAAGTGAAGAGACATCCAGTGAACACGACAGCCAGTCCCATGCCGATATTGCGTCTCATTTAGACACAAACATCAATGAATTTAACAGTTCGGAAGCGGAGGATATTTCCACTGAGGACGCTAACTCAAATACTGTAAATGCCTATGAGGCGAGCGAAAGTGAAAGTGTTTCGGAACGTTTCGACGAACCCGAGCAAAAGTCCGCTAAAGTAGTCGTTGACGAGGCAAGCGTGGTTGATGGTGAAAGCACGAGTATTAGCGAGGACTCGGACTCGAGTGACGGCGACAGCGAGTGTGTAAGGGGGCTTGAAGACATCGCCCGCCAGCATGCCGTAGCTGTGTAAAAATGTTCCATCGGTGTTTGGGTTAGCCCTGGGTGCAGCCCTGTAGCCCTGTTGGTGTAGCCCTGTACCAGCGGCGGTAAAGTCGCCGTAAAGACTGCAATAGCGGTGATTCGTTCGCCGTGTAATTCTGTTGTAGCGGCTGCTACGTCGCCGTGTAGCACTGCACCACCGGCGATTGGTCGACGTGAAACTCTGTTACAGCGGCGGTAAGGTCGCCGTGTAGCATTGCATCAGGGTTGGTTGGGTCGTCTTATTGTATCGTAGTATTGTTGCTGCGGAGTGTTTTTAAATACATGTGCTGTTGAAATGGTATTTCATTGTGTTTATAAACACATGCATTGTTCAAATGGTGTTGAAGTGAGTTTATAAATACATGTAATTAACTGTTGAAATGTTATAACAGTGTATTTATAAATACATGTACCTGTGATTTAGAAACTTGAGTTTTGTTATCCATGTACTTGACCTTGGATGAGATTAACAAGGGCAGTAATGTCAGGTGCGTCCATGCTTCCCGGTTCATTGTTTTGAGTGAAAAACGTCCTCGATTCGGTGAGTATTGCCACTGTTTTCTATATGTTTCAACGATATTTTTTAGAAACGACCTTGTGCACCGAATGAAGAGCAATTGCTCGTTTACGAAGACGCTTGTTTTGGATCAAAACAATGTCTGTATTAAAATATCTCGTGAAAACAATGCACATTCTTACTAGGCTTCCCGACTCATTCAATGCATTTTTTGCTTCAAAATAACTATTTAATACCATTCTCTTGCGTACAAACCCCACCCAATGCTTTGTTTTTTGACAATAAAAGTATTGCTATTGTTTTCCGAATGCAAACAGCCAATTTTGGAGGCTCATTTACGAAAATGCTTGCTGGTTCATTCTGTACATTTTTAGAACCTAGGTTCATCCCAAGTCTGGAAGGTCTATGGCATATTAAAATAACGAATAAAAGGTGTCGATTTTTTTTAAAATTCAAGTATATGTACTAAAGATTGTCTAAGAAGTTTAATTTTGTACCGGCAGCGCGTGTATACCACGTGATAAATTACGTCATATATGCTACGTCGAAGGGCAACATTTTGCTTAAAATGAAGACTTAAATCGAAGATAACTTTTCAATCACTACTCCATTTTAAATGAAACAAAGAGTAGTCTATGCCACATAAGGAGCCACGCCTTCGTTGTTTTACCGGAGTTTGATAGTGATTAGTTTCAATAAACACTTCGACAAACCTGTTTCCAAAATAGTGTCAGACGGCCGTATAGTGAACAGTTTTGTCGAAGTGTTTTAAGAAACTTAACTCTCAATCGAACACTGGTAAACGACCGAAGGCAGGGCTCCGTGAGCGGCGTACACTGCGCTATATTCCATTTAAAATGGTGAAGAAAAAGGAAAGTTATCTTTGTTTAAAGTCTTCAATCGGAGCAAAATTTTGGACGTAGCGTTTATGACGTTTTTTTTTTTATCACGTGGTATACACACACTGACAGGGCTCTCTACTTAAAGTAGAACTGCCATCATTTTTGGAGGTTATATACACAAGCGGATTTAGAGGGGGGCGTACCCGGTGTATGCCCCCTCTAAAATCATCCAAGTTTACTGTTTTCATCAATATGAGAGAAACAAAGGTAATAAAATAAGCTCATAATGCACCATTTCCGACTACAAATTGTTAAAATTTTCATGAAGGAGTAACCCCAAATCCCCATACAAACAGTTCATGCCAGATACTTTCGGTTCTGAGGGAGGGGGACATGTCAAAAGTTACGCCCCCTCTAACGTCAATTCCTGGATCCGCCCCTGATATAGTTAGTCGAGACACGGTTATGTCTTTACGAAAATCAGTTTTATCAACTAAGGTGTAACGTACAACATTTAAGACCTTAAAGTGTTGCCTGTTTCCTGCAGGTTGTCTCCCTTTTTATTTCGATTGCCAAAGTAAGCATATAGCACACTCTTTAACGTAAACTCTTTGTTCCTTTTCATTGATTTTTCCTTAAAAGGTATTTTGAAATAATCCACAATTTTACCTTACATTAATTACATAAGCAATTTTTAAAGGGGCTATACTCCGTATGATGAAATAGCGAAAAAAGAGAAAGTTGTCGAAACCTGACATTAACCTCGTATCGATTTGTACAATGCAATAATACTTACAAAATGAAGTATCACATAGTTCAAAATTGATATGTTAGTGGAATTCATTCCCGTAATGCGTGATTGGCTAGTCGATGTCATCACGTGATATTACCAAGTTAGGTACATAGCTTAAATATTCCAACCCTTTAGGGTAAGCCTTCGCAGCACAGTGGATACCACACTGGACAGCAATTTTGGCGACACCGGTTCCAACCCGGTCTACAACTCGATTTTTTTTTTTAGATTTTTTCTACAATTATGATATGAAAGAGTAAAACATTTCTTTAAATTGTCCTGAGTTTCTCTACAGAAAAAAACAACAACAATTTTTTTGGTGCCAATCTGGTGTATAGTCCCTAATATATAAAGAACCTCTATTTTTATTTTACCATCAAGTATGTAGAGTTCATTTTTTATGTCATTTATATAGACGACCTTTAAGCGTCTTGTTTTTTGTCTATTTAGACTCAGGTTTGATTCCTCTTTCGTTTCATCATTTATTCCCTTAAAATATCAATTATGTATCTGTACACCCTCTTATTTATTTAAATATTTCACAAAATTAATTTTTGGGACCCCCCCCCCCAAAAAAAAAAAAAAAAAAAAAAAAAAACACCCTTAATTCGGGTAAATACAGCGTGCCATGATCTGGGATGAACCTATGTTCTAAAAATGTGCTAAATGAACCAGCAAGCATTTTCGTAAATAAGCCGATTTAACTCCAAATTTCGCTGTCTGCATTCAGAAAGAAATAGCAATACTTTTATTGTCCAAAACAAAGCATCGGGCGGGGTTTGTACGCAAGAGAACGGTATTAAATAGTTGTTTTGAAACAAAAAATGCATTGAGTGAGTCGGGAAGCCTAGTAAGAACGTGCATTGTTTTCACGAGATATTTTAATACAGACATTATTTTGATCTAAAACAAGCTACTTCGTAAACTAGCAATTGTTCTTCATTCGGTGCACAAGGTCGTTTCTTAAAATTATCGTTGAAACATATAGAAACAGTGGTAATACTCACCGAATCGAGGACGTTTTCTACGCAAAACAATGAACCGGGAAGCATGGACGCACCTGACATTACTGCCCTTGATTAAAGCATTTGCAAATACGATCCGTTTGTCGTTTTTACGCATGGTACGAACCATTGCAGTGCGAGACAGACTTTTTACCGTTTTTAGCTAGAATATTCGAAAAATAAGGAGAGCTATACTACTCACGCTAGCGTCGGCGTTAGCGTCACACCTTTGTTAAGGGTTTGCATGTAAGCACCTTCAAGTCATTATCTAAGCAAATGTATTGCATTGAAACTTTAAATATGTGTTCCCAGCTATCCAACCTACATTGTACAAATGTACTTAAAGCTGCACTTTCACAGATTGAACGTTTTGACAACTTTTTTTTTATTTATTTTTTGTCAAGAAACGAGCCAATTTTTGCGAAAATCCATGGAAACCAGTGATATAAGACCGCTGACAAAAACTTAGATCGCCGATCTTTATATTTAAGGTCAAAATTAATGTCTTATGCATTTTTCTTAAACCGTTAGTAACGGTTTAAGCCATAAAACATTGATTTTCGAAAAATATGTTTAAATCGTGCATAATCCGTCAATTATATCATATACATGGATATTTTTTTCGATAACACTCACAAATATAATAAATTATGAATAAAGGGTGACTACCCAATTGTTTTTGTGGAAGAGTTATCGTTCCAATATTTAAATGGAGTAGTACAGATGACCATAAAAGTTAACAGGTTGCAACCCTTATATATCTTATTTCTAAGTACTTGAATCGTCTCACAAAATGCAGCACGCGTACTAATAAACTTATAAGTTTTCCATTCCAAAGAAGAAGTTTATAATTGACTCTCATCTCCATATAAGCAAACTCTTGCAGCCCAAACAATGATTAAATTCAATTTTAAGAATAAGACGTAATTTCGTTTCATGTAAACATAAGTGAGAAAAATGTTTCATGACAAACAGAATGGCGGATTAAGAATGAAAAGTACCGATTCAGGTACCAACTTTTGCCTAGTAAGTAGTCTTTTTCTTTGAATTTTGAAAAATGTATGCGTCCAGTATGTGGCGAAAAACATATTCTTCGATCAACATCTTAGTTTGGTATCTTTACTTTAAAGATAAAAAATGTTATTGAAAGGATTGTGATTAAGGAGGCAATGTTTACAAATAAACGTCTATATTTTAGCCACAAATCTTTCGTATTTTCTCGGCAAAAATATGGCATATCTGTGCATTTTGTAACTGTGCTTGCATGTATATATTCCTATTTTCCAAACTTCATGGTTATTACTTAACTGTACAAGTTTTCTGACCTATGCTTTGTTCTTTAACCCCCCCCCCCCCATTTTGTATATTGCAAGCATATTACCCACATTTTTGGTAAAATGAAAACAAACTTTTGCACAATTGTCTTGAGAGGATACGTGTTTTAGGTCTGAGGATCTTTTTACCGAAATATTTCTTACTGGTGAATACCCGACTCAGTGGTGCGAAACTGTTATAATCTCTATGTTTAAAAAAGGTATTACAAACTCAACTAATAACTACCGGAGCATTTTGTTGTAAGTAAAATATAAACTAGTATTTTACGTAAACGTATAACATTTTATGTTACTATTTACAACCAGGTTCCCGAGTCTCAGGCTGGATTTAGAGAGGGATATCGTACTACGGACAATACCTTTATTCTATATGCATTTGTACAACGACATTTATCTGTGATGGGCAGAACATTTTATTGGACATTTGTGGAGTTTCAAAAAGTTTTTGATTTTTGTTAATAGAGTACGACTATTTGATATTTTGTTATGAAATTGCATTGCCGGACAACCATATTCTGCAATCAGTTGTTCGATGTACAAATGTACAAAAGCCCGAGTTCGTTCTCCAAGAGGTGATGTCTCAGACAGTTTGTATTGTCCAGGTTTAAAACAAGGATGCATAGCCTCTCAAATACTCTTTAAATTGTATATAAATGATTTTTATAAGCCTTTAACAACCACCAAAATACAACGGAATACAACTTCAAATAAAAATAAAAAAAACCTGATAAATTATTTATTCTTTACTGACGATGTTGCTATGGTTGCGGATACCCCATGTGGTCTCCAACGTCTATCAAATGCACCCAGTGACCTTTGTGACGAAAAGAGAATTTGTGCACATCAAAAAGACTAATATCATGATTTTAAAAATGGTGGCACATTATCAAGAGCATAACAATCGCGGTGTACCAATTGAGGTTGTAACTATTCACCAAAAATGGCAGGGGAACAAGCAATCAAATCGAAACGAATTTCAATATCTATTTTGTCAAAACTATATGAGTATGGCCACTTATCTAAATCATCATTCTTTAAGATATATGATAGTGAAGTTGCACCAGTATTGTCATATGGTCCAGAGATTTGGGGTTTGGAACGATTTTGTGTGTTGGAACAAGTCCACATTAATGCCTATAAGTTAGTTTACTACTTAATACTACAAATCTTGGTTTATAAAGCTAGTGGGGTCTGTTGAGTCTGCAAAGCGTGTTATTAATTACTAAATTAGAATTTTGAAGGTATGATATGATAGATAAATTAAAAAGTCTTATAATATGCTTATGATTGCAGACCAACATAGTCCTAGAAATTGGGTGTTTTATGTAAAAAAAAAACATAAATTGCTTAACTGTTGTTTTGGATACGTTTGGTATAACCAAGAAGTAGAATATGAAAATCGTTTTATTGTTTTGTTAAAACAATTACTTAATGACCAGTATCGCCAGGAATGGCATTCTTCTATTATAGATTTTAAAAAACCCTTAAAATATTGCTCTTATTTTATATCAAGTTTCTGTCATGAAATTTACTTCTACTGTGTCAATATTTTAACAAGTGTATCATCTTGATTTGTACAAAATAAAATGAAAAATTGTTAAGGGATATTGCTATGCATATATACTTTGGTATTCAATATAGAAATATTTTACTTAAGTTTTGTTTAAATGTTATAATTAGTGTTATTACTTATTTTAGTCATTTGTGTATTTTTGGTAGGTTAGAGTGACCAACGGTGGGAACCACTAGATCAACCGCACCTGCGTGGGTGGCTGTCTCGATGACTTAGTTTGGATGCAAGTTACTGCAGGGGAGCTTTTAGACCGCTTTGGAATCCTGAGTTAAAGAAAGCATGTTTTCGTTCGCGCTGTAAACATAGCACATACGTGTTATAAGTCAATAAGTAGCTTTAGAATGATCTTTCCGATAACAAGGGCAGTAATGTCAGGTGCGTCCATGCTTCCCGGTTCATTGTTTTGAGTGGAAAACGTCCTCGATTCGGTGAGTATTACCACTGTTTTCTATATGTTTCAACGATAATTTTTAGAAACGACCTTGTGCACCGAATGAAGAACAATTGCTCGTTTACGAAGACGCTTGTTTTAGATCAAAATAATGTCTGTATTAAAATATCTCGTGAATACAATGCACGTTCTTACTAGGCTTCCCGACTCACTCAATGCATTTTTTGCTTCAAAACAACTATTTAATACCGTTCTCTTGCGTACAAACCCCACACGATGCTTTGTTTTGGACAATAACAGTATTGCTATTGTTTTCCGAATGCAATTTTGGAGTTAAATCGGCTCATTTACGAAAATGCTTCTGGTTCATTCTGTTCATTTTTAGAACCTAGGTTCAGTCCAAATCTGGAAGATCTATGGCACATTAAATGGCACATTAAAAAATAATATCTTTTTTGTATATGAAAGACACTAAATATCTTCAGATGTGTTGTTTATCTCATTGTATGTACCCAAAATGGTTTTAAACAACATCTTAGTGACAAACAATGATTCAGATGCCTGTGAACATAAATATAGAAAATATCAAGGCATGAAAACACATCTTGTTTGTGTCTGCCATCTTGGTTCCGTATTGTTCTAAATTTATATATTAAAAGTGGATATGCATGGATTATATAGCACGATTCTTTTCACCCTTTTCGACTTATTTAAAAGGGATGGTGCATTTGTTCTTTTCTACATACGCTCAAATGTAATTAAAACTAAAGCTTCCAGACTATTACAAATCTTGTTCCATACGCTATACAAGTGTTTATTCCCAAACATATTCATGTACATTTGTGTATTTATTATTTATCATGTATTTATATGTATTGTTATTGCTTTCGCATGTTTACGGATAATATTTCTTGATCGTTAAGTTAATAACGACACACCGCTTTGAGAGATAAAGTATTTGCATTGTCGCTTTATATCGATATATCTCCCTTCCAGAATGTATTTGATAAATATTTTACTATTCTGTGCACGACAAAACGAAAACACGACATTATATCTTGCGTTTTGTTGAGTGTGTTCGTCGTTTCGCTTTGTCGATGTTACAGCGATAGTACGAAAAGACAAACAATTAACGCACCATTAACGGTCATATTTTCTTCATTTCGCCTAGTGCATTTTTTTCCATAGAAAAAGGTCGTCTATTCGTACAGGTATCCCCGACAAAACTTCAAACAATCAATATTTTTTTAACTCCTACTGTGGTCTTTTCGATTTTGCCGGGAACATCGAAATACTAAAAAGCTGTGAATTTTTAGAAAGCCATTCGAAATTGCGCAATAACAAGGCTTTGCTTATAGACTGACGGACGGAAGACATGCACCGTTGTAGTGCCATACTTTTGAACGTTTGTGTGAAAAATACGATCCTTTTCGTCATATTTTCAAATGTGAAATATGTGAATGTCCAAAAATGGGGTAAAAATAAAAAACACAAATCACCGGAAAGGTTACATATATGGCTAGTTGCCTCAATTTTTCCACACGTATGACGCATCGGATCCTATATGTGAAGAACACAAACAGGTTTCTACACAATTACTTGTATATAGGGCATATTCATGTGATGTTGTTATCAACCAGTCTAGTTATATGATTTGGGACTCGACATTTAATGCGTTTTTTTATTATGAACGAGAATCCATATTTTCTCAAAGATCAGTTTCTATGGGAACGGACATAGTTAAACATTTCGGAGCTCATATCCAGGCAATACGCGAAACATGCGATGTGTATGTATTAATTTTAGTAAAATTGCATATTGATTAGGATTTTGAGAAGGATGTTCGACCGTTAGTGCTATTTATATGCTCATGTCTATTGTGAATAGATATATCAATTACTATAAAATATCATATGCCCTTCATGTCGATATGCTTAAGTGTTTATATAGACTATTTCGCAATGTCTAGTATCTAAAATTGCACAAATCTGGTATACTAGATAAATTACTTAGAGATGCATAATATTATGGTCATATTAAATCTAGTATAAAATCATGTTCATCTTACTCTTAATACTTAGATATGCTATTGGCTTGCGCAAAGGGGAGTTTATGTCCCCGGTACTGTTTTCACTGTTCATATACTAAGAATATGTATAGGGGACTTAAAACGATTTTTTACAGGACAGCAATATTCGTCGTTTGACTTATAATGGCCATATTATCGAAGTATCGAAGCTCTTAAGGCTATGCATAGATTATTATATAAATGTTAAGACTTTTACCTAAAGCCTAAAATAGTATGCCAAATGCATTTCCTTTTTGGCTCCAGTATGCATATGAAATATGCAGGGGTTACTGCCTTACAACGGTTAGTGGAACACTAGTTCACTGGGACATAAGTTTATTCGCAGATTAAACTAGTTTGTTCATGTATACACATAACCTCACACATGTCAGAATATCTATCTATATTTGCAAATTAAAGCTACTAGGCATGTCCTTGTAGCTTTCATTGTAATATTCTACACTTCTATTTGACATGCATGTTTCAGAAAATCGAACATTATTCAGAACTTAATGGAGAAATAGAAGTAAAAGCTCCATGGATCAGGTTACATGGAGAATAACCAAATATGACATATAAAAGTGACTCTTACATCTCTTTTGTCAGTCCGGAGGTTTTTGTTAAATGATAAGGTATTGCAGCTTATATTTTTGTTCTTCATTTCAACTGGATCGGACATGAAATTGACTTTTTTTGCAATTTTTCAAGGCCCAAAAATCTTTTTAAAAATGTTTAATATATATATATATATATATATATATAGATATATATACATATTCTTCCCGTGTACATAAAGCCCTTTCACAAAAATATAGTATGGGTCCATCAGGCATTCGGCAGATTTCACATAAATGTACACCGGATATCTTCAATACGGCATTGGTGTGCTTCCAGAAAGATAGTTAACGTCACCCCTTTGTACTCAGCATAAGATTATGAACTTCGTCTTCGTGTTATCTCGCTACAGGGTATCTCTTAGTAATGCAAAATAAACTACAGGGACAAGCGCAACAGCCAAATTTAGCACAAGTTTTTAACGTACGATGTCGTTATCATTCACCTATATGTATAAAGCATGGCAATAATGGATACCAATGTAGATTCTAAAATGCGTCGACACTGTCATTGACCATTGGCATCATTTTAAATGTGAATAGTATGAAGCAATCTGTTTGTTGTTGTTGTTGTTGTTGAAATTGATAAAATAGAATCGGTCCGACGATGATTGGTTTCCAAAAATGTTTAGTATGTGAAGCCGGGTTCAGGGCCAAAAACGACTCCATTTATGTTCTCTCATAAATATCCTATAATTATTTTAATTTTTAAATCTGGATTGTATGTATGCCAATCTTATTCAGGATATATTTTATAAGGGGTGTTTGTTCAAAGTCTGTTTACCGATAAGCTAACACTGAAATACATCTAACAATAATTACGTTGGACGTTATCCAGTTTTTGAACTGTTCTTCACTTTTGGAAAATAATTTCAGTGTCGTAAACGAGGCTTATGGTCATGATGCATGGATGTTATCATGTGTTATAAGAGTGCATTTTGCGTTCAAAGTACATTAAAAACACGTTAAATGAGGTATTGATTCTCAGTTATAATGCGCGCACACTGCATACATTATAGACGATCGTCTAGGAAAATCTGCAAAATCGCAACCGAGCTTTCATACTGCATAAACGCACAGACATTGGAATCAATCATCTCCATTTCTTTTTTATATTAGTGGAAATAAGGATTTTGGCTGAAGTTAGTATAGATGCTTTAAAATATCTAAGAATTCAGTTTTCTGAGCCTGAGTGTGAAACTAAAGAAGTCACGAGAGGTCCACAGGTTTATGCTAAACGAACGCATTGTTTTCGTACTGAAGTTCAAGTGCGAATGTTAGTAGTTAATGTTAACTAGAACACCAAATCCTGCTTCCTTCCCTTATAAAATAGTTTGTATTATGTACGTCGTTTAATATAAGAACATGAATATAAGCGACTGGGATGCTATGAAGACCGGTTGAAGCACGCTTGTCACACAAGCATATTTTCTTATTGATATAGGTTTTGTCCATCAAACTATCAGTTGAAAATTTTATTTCTATTGCAAAACATGACAATAAAAGTCAATGGTCATTCGCTGTTGACATCTTAGTTTGAACTATATTGTCACTGACGTATTTTGTTTGTTATAGCTTGCGTATTTCAATGGTTCATTGCTTCATTCAAACGTACAAATGTATATGACAAACACTCAATGAGAAATTGCACAGACGGATAATTTATGTTATATCCGAGTGCGAAAAGCAAATATTTATAGAACCCTTGCAAGTGCAGTATATAAATCTGTCAAACAGTGTATATATAAAAGCATCTCGGTGTTTTTATATATTAATCAAACAATTTCTGTTCAGTGGAAAGTGTGACGTAGTAAAAGAATGATTTAAAATACTTCTCTATAACATTGCCACAGCATAGACTCTTAAGTGTTATTACGATTTCTTGTCTTGTTTGAAGGGAATTAAATTTAATGCAATTCAAAAGCGCTGTTTGCATTCAAAACATGCGTTTATTTTATTTTAGAAAGAAACACAACGAATACTGAAAGCCTATTTAAAGGTATAATACTGTACTTAAATACACTGAATGTCACTTTGTCACAAAGTGGTAGAAATTAACATCACAAAACATGTTTCATATACACTTTCGTAATATCTTTTAAAGATAAGGAATTATATATCTAAATCACATATTTGATTGCAGCTTCATACATCAGTCGAAGATTTATCACCTTTTCGAGATATTTCTCCGTTGAGTTCCGTATGCGTGTCATTTAAATTAAACTCGATGTCATCCGAGCGCATGGAATTCACAAACTCACTCCCTTCGTCCTTTTCTGCCTTCTTTTCTCTTTTCTTCTTTCTTTTCCTTTTCTTTTTCGTCTTTTCCTCTGAGCCGTTATATCGTAGATCGTGTGCTGCCAAATACCGTGTTGGATCATCTCTTAGCCGGAAGCTTGTGTTCGCAGGAATGGAAGTGGTCGCCAAAGGAGGAAGACGGTTGTATGGCATCGGTTGTTCCTGCGTTATCCAGTCCGGTGTCACATTCTGATCGTCATGATCTTGCAAATCTTCTTCATTCTTTAAAATCTTAAATTGAAAAACAGCATGTATAGTTATCAAGTATTTACACTGAGTATTCTTTTTCGGGTCATTGTATTAAAGATTTTGTCTTTAAATGGATATACAGCGCAAAAAATTCTACTCTTGAGGCAAAGCAGTTTAGGTACCTCGTTTTCGTCAGGTGCTACTTCATTTCGTCTTTTACACTTGTCGTAAAGAGGGCATCCTTTGCAGCAAAAGCAAAGGAGAAGAATAATGAAGATTAAAACTATTCCGCCTACTGCTCCGATGATGATCCAATAGTCACCTGAAATTTAATTAAGAGAAAACTTGTATGTACGTTTCAAATATAATAAAAAGAAAGTTTATTCAACATATCACTTAAAGAAATTACCGTTTAATGGTTTACTTGTCGATGTTGCTGCTGCTTTAGTTGTTGTCGATATTACTGATGCTTTTGTTGTTGTTGTTGTTGTTGTTGTTGTTGTTGTTGAGGTTGATGTTCTGTCTAAAGGAATATCCACGCATGTTAAAGATAAGCCGCCACCTTTAAAAAGATAATAAATCGCTTTCCAAACAGTGAAATAATTCGTATAGTGTTTATTTTCACATTGTATGAAACAATTCTTCTACAGCTTCTTTGGGTTGTTATTCTTATGAAATTAAAATTCATGCATTACCTTTGAATCCGACCCAAACGTAGGGCGGGTCGCTGGTCTCAGCGCTCAAAGAAATATTGACAATGCTTCCAAACGTTTGTATTGAATACTTAAAGGGGCTGAAATTTGAGCAGTTGAAAATGTTTGTGTTTGTTTCATCCGTAACAATTAGGGATCCATCATTAGAATCGCCACATCCAAAGCGAATATCTAAAGTGTAAAATGTTACATTGCCTCCCTCAGCGGATACTGTACACAGTGTATTCAGGGAATTATTCGACGTCTCTTCCGTATAATGCGGGGATTGCAGGTAGATTGGTTCTTCGGCCTGTATATTCGAAATGTTTTTACCAAATTGGTAAATTTTAGGGGCTGAAAGTTAAAGGTTCATTGTTTTAGTTAACTTTCTGAAGTACATTTAAAACTGGCCAATATTTTCTAATATGACACCACTTAAACGTTAATGCCTATGGTAAAAAAATATGAAAAGGTAAAAATATTATTAAATATTATAAAGTAAACAAGAAGTAAACAATAACGTTATTTTAAGGTGACGCTTACAACTGATACAAGCGAAGTCCATGAACATGTAAGTGGTTTGATTCATGTAGTCAGCCTTCTCCTGACCCGGTAAACATGCAGTATCTGCGCGAGCCACCGCGGTAATTTCTCTACAGGAATGGAACCCGGAACACAACTTGTGATATTTGTAATCTAGACCGGAACTGTTTAAAACCAAATATATATATAAAACATACACATATAAGTCGTTAAGCCACATACATAATGAAATATAAAATGTTTTGACAGACGGGAAAGTTATAAGCTCAAGCAGAGAAGGCAACCTCACTGTGAGCTTGTTTAATGTTCCACTGAACAAAGGCCACAGCTAAAAGGATTATCAATATCAAACACATGAAACAGCAAAACAGTCAAGATAAATGGTTAAACAATGGCCTTACTTAGTGTAGTCATAGTCAAATATGCAATCTTCATCTTCTGGCATACAGCATGTGTCATTGACCGTATCAGTGTCTTCGACAAAGTCTGGACAATTCTGATATATTGGCTTGGAACCAACTGAAGAGAAATCAAATGACTCACAGGTTTTTCCTATAAATGAGTCGTCTGCTAGGATGTTAATCTATAAAATAAGAGAGTGATTGACTTTTCGAAATACAAAATAATATGTGTCTATCCGCCTGTATACCTTTCAATGCGAAGACTGCGACGACAGTGTTTGACAAGTGTTCGCACGAGGTCCGGAAATGGGTGTGTGTACCAAAACAAGCCGAACTGCTATTGCTAAGAGTCTGCAAGGGTTCTGGGTACTGAACACTTAACGCGCCTGAAAATAGATAATCCCGTAGCCTTTTGATTACCAATGAAAATAAAAGACATTACCTGTCCCGGTAATTTCTTATGGCAACACTCTATACATCTCCTTTAACATGTTTAATCCGCTGCCAGCTTTCACGATGCTTATATAACATGATACGAGTGTATACAATAATCACGTTTATCGAAATGGCTTGTTGATTTCCCTAACACGAACCAACAATAATATTTCTCTTCCAAAATGTGTTGATATAATTTTTAACAATTATTTGTCTCGCGAACAACAGTAAGGTTGGTTCTTTATATTCCAAATAGAAAAATTATTAGTAAGTAAGCCATTATTATCCTGAGGCATTATGTACTATCATATCTCCCATATGAAGACGTTTATACATGTTCTTTAACATGTAAATATATTCCATCGTTTTAAAGACTGATACGATCTGTAGATATGTCTTTTTTTAACCTACATTCTAGTTTTTAATACTTGTCGAATAGAATAAAAAAGAAGTTTTATCCTCATGGCTTACCAATAAATGTATAAACTTGTATCACTATAAAGATTAAACGAAAACCACTTAGCTCCATATTAACAGAAAATTAAACGTCTGACAGTGGTAGAGATGAACAATAACTGATATAAAAAAATACGGAAGTTAAAACTGTTTTAGAACTAAACAAATAAGCAATCGATGTCGCTGATTTATTTACATTTATTAAAAGAACACTTTAATATCAATCAAGTATGTAAGGCAGTATATATGGCACAAAACATATTACAATGAATGGAAATCTATATTCTCCTTGCAAATATGTAAATTACGTACATTTTCAATAGACCAGTGTAAAAGAAGTGAGGACCTTCATCACTGGAAGTCATTTATCCTCCGCGTAAAAAGTTCTCAACAGGAAGTATCTGGTGGTAGTGGCTCTATCGAAGTAGAACTCCTATAAATTTATTTTAATAAAAAACACATTAATAATGTATATAAAACAACATATACATATATATAATATCATATGATATATGTAACAATAAATTATTTATCACTACCATGATTTATATGAAAAAACTACAGAGACAAGCTCAGTAGCCAAAAGTTTAAACAAAAACCCCAGGGCTTTTTCTGCCCATTTTGGGAAAAAACCTAGACATTTTGGGAAATTTTGCGTCGTGAAAATGCCAAAATTGGGAAATTTTACAGTTAAAAGAAAAAGCTGTCTAGTCTCCTGCGAATTAAAAAATGATATTATATTAGTTTATTTTCTTTTTTAAAGTTTAAAAGACCCAAAATGGCTGAAATATCAATCCTTGGGGTGTAAATATCTATTGCAATAAATCATGACAGATAATATTTCATACTGATCTCTGAATGTGATGGAAATCAATGATTTCCAAATTCAATTATCAAAAAAAACTTTACATCACATAATGTATTAGGATGTTGAAAATGAACCAGTACAGGTAAAAAGACTTTCTAAAAAAAAAAAAAAAAATGATTGGGATTTTTTTCTGAAGATTGGGAAAAATATCTTATATTTAGCTTTGAGAATGGGTCCGATAGTCGGACCCGTGGGTACTATAGAAAAGGCCCTGAACCCCGTTTAATGACACAGGGTAGAGTTAGTACTATTATAGTTAGCCGATAGAACAAGTATGTGCCGTATGATGAATTCTAACCTTCAGCTTGATTCTCGGTTACTGTTGCATGTTGATAAACTTGGGCTATGGTAAACGAAGGAGAGGGATAGAAACAAGAACGGCAACATTTGTTTAGGGATTATCAAGGTGTGTATGTACCTTGCAATATACTGGTTCCCAAAATCTGCATCAGTGGTCGGTATCCCAATAATGGTTTTCCTTTCAAAGACCTTACATCATTATAAGGTTTTCCAAATATTTACATAAATGGACAGAGATATGAAAACACAGTGTTTGCTATTTTAGTAGAACAGAAGTTCATTGTCCGAAAAGTCACTTCAGGAACGTCAGTAGTAATAATATGTATCAAATACACGTTTTCTTTGTATGCCTTTGCTTGATCAACTTTCTAAAGGTCAAAGGACTTGAGACAAACGGTAAGAGTTCTCTTACGATTTATAAGTAAATAAACGCTATTTCAACCGTTTATCACATTTATATCCGTACAGTTGATACTAAAATTTTATTTATTTTAAATGGTGAACAATTTAATATAGAACCTTTAAACCAAATTACATGTATATTGAAAGCAATTTCGGTTTATTGAAATTTACCTTTGAAGAAACACTTAAAACTACCAGTTTTTTATATGCTGGGTTATCAATATCAAATGATTTATGAATTAATATAATAGAGCACTTGAAATGCTTATTTGAGTGTAAATATCGGCCTGGTATGTACTATGTTTGATGATTGTATATGGACGTATGTACCGTAGGACAAACCAGCTACTATAACAGTGCGTTAGGAGGACTCCGGTCTTGCGCAGACATTTGTGAGCCTCCACATGGACCAATACGTAGCTGTGCATATTACTGTGCAGGTCAGTAGTTTGGTGAAGTTTAGGTCCTTCCACAGTGCAAGGTCGAGTGAAGGACGGAAACAATAAATGTTCATAAAGATCATTTTAATTTGTTTTTAGGTTCAATAGTTAGCAAGCATAATGCATACGTCTGTGCAACTTGTGCTGGTGAAATAAGGAGTTGATTTTTTTCAAAATAATATTTTATGAAATTTTAAATAAAAAAACATTTGCATTTTTTTCCGGAAAAATCTTAATACAAAAGGTATATGTTGTTTGTGTAAAAAAGTAAATTCTACCCATTTAACAATGTATTCAGACTTTGTGAAGATTGCATCTATTTTTAGAAAGATATATACATTTTTGTAACCAGGAAATGAATTTTATTGACTATTCATTATTTTACTGAATATTTTCTTATTTAAAAAGATATTATCAAGAACCAACAAGACATTGTTGATTGGGTATTCTGCGGCATTTTGACACAAAAACATATATAAGATATTGTTTTAAAAAAATGCAAATGTTTTTTTTATAAAAAAATCGATAAAATCTTCCTTGGTAAAATTTGATCATTTGAAAAACTCCTTATCACACAAAACTATGTCCCACAGGATGTATCTTTATTTATGTAAAATATTGTTCCTCAAAACTAAATAAAACATGAACGTTTGAAACTTGTTCAATTGTGCCTTCACCCACCCAATGCTGCCCTGTTGAATGTCCAACAGTGTATTTCAAATATTATGTAGATCATTTTAAATTTGATATGTGTATGTCAGTAGTTTGGTCATTTTTATAGTTCTAATAAAAATATTATGTAGATATTTTTTGTATGTATATATGTACACATATATATATATCTATTTTAGTCTCACTCAAAAATCCGATCGCAGTCTATATATAGGACTTATTTATAAATATGCTTAAGAAATTATCTGAAACCCAGAACATGTTGTTTTTATAAACAGTGATTGGTCTTTGTCAGTAGTTTGATCATTTTAAGTATAGTTCTAAAAATATACACGTATACATGTATGTATATCTATTTAAATACCGCTCAAAAATCCGATCGTAATCTATATATATATGACTTTATTATTTATAAATATGCTTGAGGAAATTATCTAAAACCCAGGACATGTTGTTTCTATAAATAGCGATAGGTGTATGTAAGTAGTTTGGTCAATTTACGTTTAGATCTAATAAAAATATTAAGTAGATAGTTTTTAACTGATATATGTATATATGTATACATGTATGTATATCTATATAAATATCACTCAAAAATCCGATCGCAATCTATATCAAGGACTTTATTACTTATAAATATGCTTGAGGAAATTATTTGAAACCCAATACATGCTGTTCCTATAAACAAGGGACCGTTTGTCCTACGTGACAGTAGATAATAAGATAAACATATATGATAAAGTTATGTTTGTACTTATTGCAGAATATAAGACGCAGCCAGGGCAAAATCCAGCCAAGCAAAACAACAAAAGTGGCGGTAGATGGTGGTTCGGATTTTTTTCCATTCCAGTGCTAATGTTGCTGGCTGCCGTCGCATTGTACCTTGTAAAAAAAAAACGAAAAAACAATAATGGAAGTGCTCAACTTACACAAGACATTGAACTTCAAACAATAATCGGGTCCTCCAATGGTTCATGTGTTGGTGGTGGTATGTATACAAGAAACATCGGAAGAATATCCCCACGAACACCAACATTTGCTTGGTTCTAGATCTGATCTCACGACTGCCAATGGTAAATGAGAAATAGCACTTTTATTGCACTTTCGATATTGGTGTTTCATCGAACTTTCGATTTAGGCTTGTAATTTCAACTAAATGATTATGAAGTTAAACTGATATGGACGTCGTGTACATAACCTGAGATACTGGTGTGTTAAAGACATCGTCTTTGTAACACACGTAACACGACATCTAAGTGTTTATCATTCATATATGTTTCAGCAACTGGTGCTATTGTCTGGTCCGACAACGACCCGATGGCCTTTCCTAGACAGGCGTCTACTCCCTCTGTCATGACCAACGCCGTGCTTGACACTATCACGCTCACCGAAAACAGCCGCGTCGCTGGCGTTCCTGGGCTCCCTCCTGTGTCGGAAGACAATGAGGAGGGTAGTCACACTACGAACTGTACGGTCAAAGTCAAAAACTTTAAAAGGGTGATCATTGACAGAAACGATTTACTGGACTGTGATGTCACAATTCGCACTAGAGAAACCCGGGTGTAGAGAGAGAGAGAGAGAGAGAGAGAGAGAGAGAGAGAAGGAGAAATAGAGAGGGGGAATGGGGGGGGGGGGGTCGTCAAGTTATATCAGTTATTAGTTATATCAGTGTATACGTATTTTCTTATCGAAACAAGCAACCTCGTGGTATTATAATTATTACAGAGACACTATCCCATTAAAACTGTCGATTAAAAAAAAACCCCACAAGTATTAACACAGGAGTGAAGATTACCCTTTGTAACACAGTGGGCGTAACGTTTGCATTCAAAGGGTGATAATTCGAATATATCACGGTCAACGAACAATATGCCTTGCAATGTTGCTCATTATGCTTATATATTTGTGTATGCATGATAACATTCCAATACAAGAGGGCTAAGGCCTAAAAAAATAAATTGTTTGGTTAGGGTAACATCCTTTTCAAAAATAGGTAGGTTAGGTAGGCTTTTTTTATTTTTATTTTTTTATAAGGCTTTATATAAGAATGTAATTTATGTAATTTTGATCATTGGAGGATAGTGTTAAATTTTTTCTATATATGTATTTAAGGTTTTAAACTACATATTGAAAAAGCATTTTTTTTGTTTCTTTTTTTTCAAATTGACTATAAAAACGGTAGGGTCGGCGCCTATTCCGTAGGTAGGGTCGGGTAACCCGAACCAAATGTATTTTTTGTAGGCCTAAAGTGGCCTTAAATCGCTCAAATGAGAAAGTTTGTTAGTGGCAAATTGTTGGAAAACTTTTTCAGAATTATATTATAAACATTTTATGAATTCAGCCGTGCCTGTTTGGATGATATATTGCTTGCCAGTTGTGCGTAGACTTTATGTAATATTTGACGTTTCAAAGCAAATCTGTAGGAGTTCGCGTCACAAAGTGGTCACCCAAAGTGATTAGATAGTATGTAATGTTTGGCAATTGAAAGGGTAAGAACTTAATGTTGCCATGGACACGAAAATAAGTCTTGAACATTTACTCATCATGCGTGTCACTGTGACCAATGGTTGTCAGCCGTAAATAGCAAAAAACGGAAGCAATAATTCGCGTCACAAGAGGTCGCCCGAAGTGAAAAGATAGTACAATGTATATAAGGCTAGACTATACAAATGGAAACTGCTCAAAGCTGCCAAGTCCAAGGCCAACAAACGTGTCTTTCACTTCTAATCATCGTTCATGGCTCTTCTTCGAATTATAAACTCATTCCATGAAAACAGTAGAAGTGATAAAGGTACGCTCAGTACATAATGATGTGCAATGTATGGCAACTTCAGGGGCTATAACTCTATTTTGGCATGGTCAAGGTCATTTTTTATCTTGCACTACTACTGCCCATCGTGTTTGTCACTTCTACTGATTATAACGTCATTCCATAAAGAACTGTAAAAGTTGTTCGAGTCACCAAAAAAGGTCCCCTTAAGTATTTACAAATCTTTTAATGAAATCTGCTTAAATAGGTCGCGTCAATATGTATATTGCAAGATACAAAATAAAATTTTAGTACTATTCTTTTGTAAACACGGAAATATCATGTGTATCAGAGGCGGCTCCAGGATTTGACGTAAGAGGGGGCATAACTTAGGGGCGTAACCTTTTGACTTGCGCCCCCCCCCCCCGAACCGAAATTTAATTGGTTTATAGTGAAGGCAGTGGGTCTGTGGGTACTCCCTCAAGACCAGTTTTAGTTGAAAATGGTTCATTTAGTGCTTTTTTTGTTTTACTTTTATTCTCTTATATTGAAATAAAAAGTAAACTTGGACGATTTGAGGCGGGGGAGGCAGGTACGCTCCGCTGGAACCGCTAGTGTGAACTGCGTAGATCGAACGTTTAAATGAACATTTTAATGCCATACAGACACAATATGTCGTTTGCCGCAAATGTTCAAAGCATTGCTGTGATATATAAAAAAAAATCATTATTCGTTTATATGTTTTTCGTTTGTGTTTCGGCTTGTCACATATTTTATAGTAGCCGAGTTGCTAAGCTAAATTTCTAAGCATTTTGTTAAAATTGTTATTTTGTAACTTGATAACTGCATGCATACTGTATGGAATATTACTGCTTATGAATGTTGTAATGGCTCGTGAGGATGGCCCCGACCCCATGGTCCCTATTACGGGACAAATAAAACGTGTCATCCAGGCCTCAAAAAGAAAAAAAGAGAAATGCATATGTTGTAAAAGTATGGTTAGCTCGAATACAAATGCTAAACCTAACATTGTATGATCGTGTCTCACTGATACCGTAGCACAGTACTCTTTTTTTGCTACACCGTTTTGTCTTCTGTAAACGCAGGACATAGTTCTAACCACAGAAGAAACAAAATATGTTCTGGTCAAGTGGATAATGGTCATCTTACAACGAAGCCGAAAAGGTTTAATAATTATGCACACTTATTTACGTGACATTTAAGTCAAAGAAAGGAAAGACACTTTTAAACGGATTGAAGATGAATATTAACATGCAAGGCTCTAATTCAATCAATACAAAACAAAGATTTATGTAAATTAAAAGGTATTATGTTATGAGTTTAATTTCCGATAGTCGTATTCTCGAATTTTAATGCATTCGTGTTTTGTTCTCGCGTTATTAAGATGGTATTTGGCTCAAAGAACTTATCTAGACCGAGTTGCCATTTGATACATAAAAATAATAATCTGATACCTGCTTACGAAGAATTATTAAGTGAGCCCATGATTTAATGAAGGGAGCTATACATTTTCTGAAAGAAAGTTTATACAAATAATGGAAGAACTGGCAACGAATGTCTATTTTATTTTAATCACACGAAACACTCGTCGTTATGGCGCTATGACGTCAATGTTTATAATTTATATTTAAATATACCTCATCACGGTCATGATTGTATTTCCTTTGAAATATGCAACGTCACGTGAAACATTTTGAAGACCCAGAACCAAGTGTTCGTCATATGTGTATCATGTTAATAATTCTGGCAACTCTCCCAATCTATCGACCACTTCATCAACTATGACCACATGGTCGCCACGGCAAACCGAGTTCTATATTTATAACCAGGGCTTCCGGGATTTTTTTCTCGTACCTATTTTAGCGAGGACAGCAACGTATATTTTCGTGTTGATAAGCGATTAATATAGTCATCAAATACAATACATAATACAATGCATGTTAACTTTTTGATATACAATTTCGATAGTTACATTACTTCCTTTACAATTTATACTCGCATATTGTGCACGTTCTGCTAACAGGAAGATGGCAGACAGGAGGGTGGCAGTACATGGCAGACCTTATGCTAACATAGCGGGTTGGTGAAGGAGGGTGGCAGTAGACGGAGGACCTGGTGCTAACTGGAGGGTGGCAATAGGCGGTGGACCTTGTGTTAACAGGAGGGTGGCAGTAGGTAGTGGACCTTGCGCTAACATGAGGGTGGCAGTAGGCGTTGGACCTTGTGTTTACAAGAGGGTGGCAGTAAGCGGTGGGCCTTACGTTAACATGAGGGTGGCAGTAAACGGAGGACCTGATGCTAACTGGAGGTTGGCAGTAAGTGGAGGACCTTGTGCTACCATGAGGGTGACAGTAGGCAGTGGACCTTGCGCTAAAATGAGGTTCGCAGTAGGCGGAGGGCCTAGTGTTAACAGGAGGGTCGCAGTAGCCGGTGGACCTTGCGCTGACAGGAGGGTGGCAGTAGGCGGTGGACCTTGTGCTCACAGGAGGGTGACAGTAGGCGGAGGGCCTTGTGCTAACAGAAGGGTGGCAGTAGGCGGTGGACCTTATGCTAACAGGAGGGTGGCAGAAGGCGGAGGGCCTTGTGCTAACAGGAGGGTCGCAGTAACCGGTGGACCTTGCGCTAACAGGAGGGTGGCAGTAGGCGATGGATCTTGCGCTAACCGGAGGGTGGCATTAGGCGGTGGACCTTGTGCTAACAGGAGGGTCGCAGTAGCCGGTGGACATTGCGCTAACAGGAGGGTGACAGTAGATGGAGGGCCCTGTGCTAACAGGAGGATAACAGAAGGCGGTGGGCCTTGTGATTACAGGAGGGTCGCAGTAGGCGGTGAACCTTGCGCTAATAAGAGGGGGGCAGTAGGCGGAGGGCCTTGTGCTAACAGGAGGGTCGCAGTAGCCGGTGGACCTTACGGTAATAGGAGGGTGGTAGTAGGCGGAGGGCCTTGTGCTTACAGGAGGGTGGCAGTAGGAGGTGGACCTTGCGCTAACAGGAGTGTGACAGTAGGCGGTCGACCTTGTGCTAACAGGAGGGTCGCAGTAGCCGGTGGACCTTGTGCTAACAGGAGGGTGGCAGTAGGCGGTGGACCTTATGCTTACAGGAGGGTGGCAGTAAACGGTGGACTTGGTGCTAACAGGAGAGTGGCAGTAGGCGGAGGACTTCGTGCTAACAGGAGGGTGGCAGTAGGCGGTGGACCTTGTGCTTACAGGAGGGTGGCAGTAAACGGTGGACCTGGTGCTAACAGGAGGGTGGCAGTAGGCGGAGGACTTCGTGCTAACAGGAGGGTGGCAGTTGGCGGTGGACCTTGTGCTAACAGGAGGGTCGCAGTAGCCGGTGGACCTTGCGCTTACAGGAGGGTGACAGTAGGCGGAGGGCCTTGTGCTAACAGGAGGGTGGCAGAAGGCTGAGGACCTCGTGTTAACAGGAGGGTGGCAGAAGGCGGAGGGCCTTGTCCTAACAGGAGGATGGCATTAGGCGGTGTACCTTGTGTTAACAGGAGGGTCGCAGTAGGTGGAGTGCATTGTGCTAACAGGAGGGTGGCAGTAGGCGGTGTTTAACAGGAGGGGTGCAGAAGGCGGAGGGCCTTATGTTAACAGGAGGGTGGCGATAGGCGGAGGACCTTGTGTTAATAGGAGGATGGCAGTAGGCGGAGGGCCTTGTGCTTACAGGAGGTTGGCAGTAGGCGGTGGACCTTGTGTTAACAGGAGGATGGCAGTAGGCGGAGGGCCTTGTGTTAAGAGGAGGATGGAGAAGGCGGTGTACCTTGTGTAAACAGGGGGATTGCAGAAGGCGGTGTACCTTGTGTAAAGAGGAGGATGGCAGTAGGCGGTGGACCTTGTGCTAACAGGAGGGTCGCAGTAGCCGGTGGACCTTGCGCTTACAGGAGGGTGACAGTAGGCGGAGGGCCTTGTGCTAACAGGAGGGTGGCAGAAGGCGGTAGACCTTGCGCTTACAGGAGGGTGGCATTAGGCGGGGAACCTTGTGTTTACAGAAGGGTGGCAGTAGACGGAGGGCCTTGTGCTAACAGAGGGTGGCAGTAGGCAGAGGGCCGTGTACAAACAGGAGGGTGGCAGTAAACGGAGAGCCTTGTACTAACAGGAGGGTGACAGTAGGTGGTGGACCTTGTGCTAACAGGAGGGTGGCAGTAGGTGGTTGACCTTGTGTTAACAGGAGGGTGGCAGGAGGCGGTGGACCTTGCTCCAACAGGAGGATGGCAGTAGCCGGTGGACATTGTGTTAAAAGGAGGGTGACAGTAGCCGGTGGACCTTGCGCCAACATGAGGATGGCAGTAGGCGGTGGACCTGGTGCTTACAGGAGGGTGACAGTAGGCTGTGGACCTTGTGCTAACAGGAGGGTGACAGTAGCCGGTGGACCTTGCGCTAACATGAGGGTGGCAGTAGGCGGTGGACCTGGTGCTTACAGGAGGGTGACAGAAGGCGGTGGACCTTGCGCTTACAGGAGGGTGTCAGTCGGCGGAGGACCTTGTGTTAACAGGAGGGTGGCAGTAGGCGGAGGGCTTTGTGACAACAGAGGGTGGCAGTAGGCGGAGCTCGGCCTTGTACTAACAGGAGGGTGGCAGTAAACGGAGGGCCTTGTACTAACAGGAGGGTGTCAGTAGGTGGTGGAGTTTGTGCTAACAGGAAGGCGGTGTACCTTGTGTAAAGAGGAGGATGGCAGTAGGCGGTGGACCTTGTGCTAACAGGAGGGTCGCAGTAGCCGGTGGACCTTGCGCTTACAGGAGGGTGACAGTAGGCGGAGGGCCTTGTGCTAACAGGAGGGTGGCAGAAGGCGGTAGACCTTGCGCTTACAGGAGAGTGGCATTAGGCGGGGAACCTTGTGTTTACAGAAGGGTGGCAGTAGGCGGAGGGCCTTGTGCTAACAGAGGGTGGCAGAAGGCAGAGGGCCGTGTACAAACAGGAGGGTGGCAGTAAACGGAGAGCCTTGTACTAACAGGAGGGTGACAGTAGGTGGTGGATCTTGTGCTAACAGGAGGTAGGCAGTAGGTGGTTGACCTTGTGTTAACAGGAGGGTGGCAGGAGGCAGTGGACCTTGCTCCAACAGGAGGGTGACAGTAGCCGGTGGACATTGTGTTTACAGGAGGGTGACAGTAGCCGGTGGACCTTGCGCCAACATGAGGATGGCAGTAGGCGGTGGACCTGGTGCTTACAGGAGGGTGACAGAAGGCGGTGGACCTTGCGCTTACAGGAGGGTGTCAGTCGGCGGAGGACCTTGTGTTAACAGGAGGGTGGCAGTAGGCGGAGGGCTTTGTGACAACAGAGGGTGGCAGTAGGCGGAGGGCCTTGTACTAACAGGAGGGTGGCAGTAAACGGAGGGCCTTGTACTAACAGGAGGGTGTCAGTAGGTGGTGGAGTTTGTGCTAACAGGAAGTAGGCAGTATTTGGTTGACCTTGAGTTAGCAGGAGGGTGGCAGTAGGCGATGGACCTTGTGCTAATAGGAGGGTTGCAGTAGGCGGATGGCTTTGTTCTAACAGGTGGGTGGCAGTAGGTGGTGAACCTTGTGCTTACAGGAGGGTGGCTGTAGGCGGAGGGTCTTGTGCTAACAGGAGGTTGGCAGTAGGCTGAGGACCTTGTGTTAACAGGAGGGTGGCAGAAGGCGGAGGGCCTTTTGTTAACAGGAGGGTGGCAGTAGGCGGTGGACCTTGTGCTAATAGGAGGGTGGCAGTAGGCGGTGGACCTTGTGCTTACAGGAGGGTGGCAGAAGGCTGAGGGCATTGTGCTAGCTGGAGGGTGACAGTAGTCGGAGGCCCTAGTGTTAACAGGAGGGTGGCAGTAGACGCTTGACGTGATGCTTACAGGAGGGTGGCAGTAGGCGGTTGACCTTGTGCTAACAGGAGGATGGCAGTAGGCGGTGGACCTTGTGCTAACAGGAGGGTGGCAGTTGTTGTTGGACCTTGCGCTAACAGGAGGGTGGCAGAAGGCGGTGGACCTTGCACTAACAGGAGGGTGACAGTAGGCGGTGGACCTTTTGCTAACAGGAGGGTGGCAGTAGCCGGTGGACCTTGCGCAAACAGGAGGGTGACAGTAGGTGGTGGACCTTGTGTTAACAGGAGGATATCAGTAGGCGGTGGACCTTGTGTTAACAGGAGGATTGCAGTAGGCGGTGGAACTTGTGTTAACAGGAGAGTGGCAGTAGGCGGAGGACCTTGTGTTAACAAGACCTTGTGTTAACAGGAGGATGGCAGTAGGCGGTGGACCTTGTGTTAACAGGAGGGTGGCAGTAGGCGGTGGACCTTGTGTTAACAGGAGGATGGCAGTAGGCGGTGGGCCTTGTGCTAACAAGAGGGTGACAGATGGCGATGTTCCTTGTGTTAACAGGAGGGTGGCAGTAGGCTGTGGACCTTGTGTTAACAGGAGGATGGCAGTAGGCGGTGGGCCTTGTGTTAACAGGTGGATGGCAGAAGGCGGAGCCTTGCGCTAACAGGAGGGTGGAAGAAGGCGGTGTACCTTGTGTTAACAGGAGGGTGGCAGTTGGTGGTAGACATTGTGTTAACAGGAGGATGGCAGTAGGCGGTGGACCTTGTGTTAACAGGAGGGTGGCAGTAGGCGGTGGACCTTGTGTTATCAGGAGGATGGCAGTAGGCGGTTGGCCTTGTGCTAACAAGAGGGTGGCAGTAGGCGATTTACCTTGTGTTTACAGGAGGGTGGCAGTAGGCTGTGGACCATGTGTTAACAGGAGGATGGCAGTAGGCGGAGGGCCTTGTGTTAACAGGATGATGGCAGAAGGCGGAGGGCCTTGCGCTAACAGGAGGGTGGCAGAAGGCGGTGTATCTTGTGTTAACAGGAGGGTGGCAGACCTTGTGTTAACAGGAAGATGGCAGTAGGCGGAGAGCCTTGTGCTAACAGGAGGGTGGCAGAAGGCGGTGTACCTTGTGTTAACAGGAGGGTGGCAGAAGGCGGAGGGCCTTGTCCTAACAGGAGGATGGCATTAGACGGTGTACCTTGTGTTAACAGGAGGGTCGAAGTAGGTGTAGTGCCTTGTGCTAACAGGAGGGTGGCAGTAGGCGGTGTTTAACAGGAGGGGTGCAGAAGGCGGAGGCCCTTATGTTAACAGGAGGGTGACGATAGGCGGAGGACCTTGTGTTAATAGGAGGATGGCAGTAGGCGGAGGGCCTTGTGCTTACATGAGGTTGTCAGTAGGCGGTGGACCTTGTGTTAACAGGAGGATGGCAGTAGGCGGAGGGCCTTGTGTTAAGAGGAGGATGGAGAAGGCGGTGTACCTTGTGTAAACAGGGGGATTGCAGAAGGCGGTGTACCTTGTGTAAAGAGGAGGATGGCAGTAGGCGGTGTACCTTGTGTAAACAGGAGGATGGCGCAGGAGACGGTGTACCTTGTGTTTACTGGAGGGTGGCAGAAGGCGGTGTACCTTGTGTTAACAGGAGGATGGCAGAAGGCGGAGGTCCTTGTGTTAACAGGAGGATTGCAGGCGGAGGGCCTTGTGTTAACAGGAGGATGGCAGTAGGCGAAGGACCTTGTGTTAACAGGAGGGTGGCAGTAGGCGGTGGGCCTTGTGTTAACAGGAGGTTGGCAGAAGGCGGTGGACCTTGTGTTAACAGGAGGATGGCAGTAGGCGGTGGACCTTGTCTTAACAGGAGGGTGGCAGAAGGCGGTGGACCTTGTGCTAACAGGAGGGTGGCAGTAGGCGGTGGACCTTGTGTTAACAGGTGGATGGCCGTAGGCTGTTGACCTTGTGTTAACAGGAGGGTGGCTGTACGCGGAGGGTCTTGTGCTAACAGGACGGTGGCAGTAGGCTGATGACCTTGTGTTAACAGGAGGGTGGCAGTAGGCGGAGGGCGTTGTGTTAACAGGAGGGTGGCAGAAGGCGGTTGACCTTGCGCTTACAGGAGGGTGGCAGTAGGCGGAGGACCTTGTGTTTACCGGAGGGTGGCAGTAGGCGGAGGGCCTTGTGACAACAGAGGGTGGCAGTAGGCGGAGGGCCTTGTTCTAACAGGAGGGTGGCAGTAAATGGATGGCCTTGGTTCTAACAGGAGGGTGACAGTAGATGGTGGAGTTTGTGCTAACAGGAGGTAGGCAGTATTTTGTTGACCTTGAATTAGCAGGAGGGTGGCAGTAGCCGATTGTGCTAAAAGGAGGGTTGCAGTAGGCGGATGGCTTTGTTCTAACAGTTGGGTGGCAGTAGGTGTTGAACTTTTTGCTTACAGGAGGGTGGCTGTAGGCGGAGGGTCTTGTGCTAACAGGAGGGTGGCAATAGGCTGAGGACCTTGTGTTAACAGGAGGGTTGCAGTAGGCGGAGGGCCTTGTGTTAACAGGAGGGTGGCAGTAGGCAGTGGACCTTGTGCTAACATGAGGGTGGCAGTAGGCGGTGAACCTGGTGCTTACAGGATGGTGGCAGAATGCGGAGGGCCTTGTGCTAGCAGCAGGGTGGCAGTAGGCGGAGTCCCTAGTGTTAACAGGAGGGTGGCAGTAGGCGGTGGACTTGATGCTAACAGGAGGGTGTCAATAGGCGATGGGCCGTGTGTTTACAGGAGGGTGGCAGTAGGCGGTTGACCTTGTGCCAACAGGAGGATGGCAGTAGGCGTTGGACCTTGTGCTAACAGGAGGGTGGCAGTTTGTGTTGGACCTAGCGCTAACAGGAGGGTGGCAGAATGCGGTGGACCTTGCGCTAACAGGAGGGTGGCAGTAGGCGGTGGACCTTGTGTTAACATGAGGATGGCAGAAGACGAAGGGCCTTGAGCTAACAGGAGGGTGGCAGAAAGCGGTTTACCTTGTGTTAACAGGAGGGTGGCAGATGGTGGTAGACCTTGTGTTTACAGGAGGGTCGCAGAAGGCGGAGGGCCTTGTGTTGACAGGAGGGTTGCAGAAGGCAGAGGGCCTTGTCCAAACAGGGGGATGACATTTGGCGGTGTACCTTGTGTTAACAGGAGGGTCGCAGTAGGCGGAGGGCCTTGTGCTAACAGGTGGTTGGCAGTAGGTGGTGAACCTTGTGCTTACAGGAGGGTGGCTGTAGGCGGAGGGTCTTGTGCTAACAGGAGGTTGGCAGTAGGCTGAGGACCTTGTGTTAACAGGAGGGTGGCAGAAGGCGGAGGGCCTTTTGTTAACAGGAGGGTGGCAGTAGGCGGTGGACCTTGTGCTAATAGGAGGGTGGCAGTAGGCGGTGGACCTTGTGCTTACAGGAGGGTGGCAGAAGGCTGAGGGCATTGTGCTAGCTGGAGGGTGACAGTAGTCGGAGGCCCTAGTGTTAACAGGAGGGTGGCAGTAGACGCTTGACGTGATGCTTACAGGAGGGTGGCAGTAGGCGGTTGACCTTGTGCTAACAGGAGGATGGCAGTAGGCGGTGGACCTTGTGCTAACAGGAGGGTGGCAGTTGTTGTTGGACCTTGCGCTAACAGGAGGGTGGCAGAAGGCGGTGGACCTTGCACTAACAGGAGGGTGACAGTAGGCGGTGGACCTTTTGCTAACAGGAGGGTGGCAGTAGCCGGTGGACCTTGCGCAAACAGGAGGGTGACAGTAGGTGGTGGACCTTGTGTTAACAGGAGGATATCAGTAGGCGGTGGACCTTGTGTTAACAGGAGGATTGCAGTAGGCGGTGGAACTTGTGTTAACAGGAGAGTGGCAGTAGGCGGAGGACCTTGTGTTAACAAGACCTTGTGTTAACAGGAGGATGGCAGTAGGCGGTGGACCTTGTGTTAACAGGAGGGTGGCAGTAGGCGGTGGACCTTGTGTTAACAGGAGGATGGCAGTAGGCGGTGGGCCTTGTGCTAACAAGAGGGTGACAGATGGCGATGTTCCTTGTGTTAACAGGAGGGTGGCAGTAGGCTGTGGACCTTGTGTTAACAGGAGGATGGCAGTAGGCGGTGGGCCTTGTGTTAACAGGTGGATGGCAGAAGGCGGAGCCTTGCGCTAACAGGAGGGTGGAAGAAGGCGGTGTACCTTGTGTTAACAGGAGGGTGGCAGTTGGTGGTAGACATTGTGTTAACAGGAGGATGGCAGTAGGCGGTGGACCTTGTGTTAACAGGAGGGTGGCAGTAGGCGGTGGACCTTGTGTTATCAGGAGGATGGCAGTAGGCGGTTGGCCTTGTGCTAACAAGAGGGTGGCAGTAGGCGATTTACCTTGTGTTTACAGGAGGGTGGCAGTAGGCTGTGGACCATGTGTTAACAGGAGGATGGCAGTAGGCGGAGGGCCTTGTGTTAACAGGATGATGGCAGAAGGCGGAGGGCCTTGCGCTAACAGGAGGGTGGCAGAAGGCGGTGTATCTTGTGTTAACAGGAGGGTGGCAGACCTTGTGTTAACAGGAAGATGGCAGTAGGCGGAGAGCCTTGTGCTAACAGGAGGGTGGCAGAAGGCGGTGTACCTTGTGTTAACAGGAGGGTGGCAGAAGGCGGAGGGCCTTGTCCTAACAGGAGGATGGCATTAGACGGTGTACCTTGTGTTAACAGGAGGGTCGAAGTAGGTGTAGTGCCTTGTGCTAACAGGAGGGTGGCAGTAGGCGGTGTTTAACAGGAGGGGTGCAGAAGGCGGAGGCCCTTATGTTAACAGGAGGGTGACGATAGGCGGAGGACCTTGTGTTAATAGGAGGATGGCAGTAGGCGGAGGGCCTTGTGCTTACATGAGGTTGTCAGTAGGCGGTGGACCTTGTGTTAACAGGAGGATGGCAGTAGGCGGAGGGCCTTGTGTTAAGAGGAGGATGGAGAAGGCGGTGTACCTTGTGTAAACAGGGGGATTGCAGAAGGCGGTGTACCTTGTGTAAAGAGGAGGATGGCAGTAGGCGGTGTACCTTGTGTAAACAGGAGGATGGCGCAGGAGACGGTGTACCTTGTGTTTACTAGAGGATGGCAGAAGGCGGTGTACCTTGTGTTAACAGGAGGATGGCAGAAGGCGGAGGTCCTTGTGTTAACAGGAGGATTGCAGGCGGAGGGCCTTGTGTTAACAGGAGGATGGCAGTAGGCGAAGGACCTTGTGTTAACAGGAGGGTGGCAGTAGGCGGTGGGCCTTGTGTTAACAGGAGGTTGGCAGAAGGCGGTGGACCTTGTGTTAACAGGAGGATGGCAGTAGGCGGTGGACCTTGTCTTAACAGGAGGGTGGCAGAAGGCGGTGGACCTTGTGCTAACAGGAGGGTGGCAGTAGGCGGTGGACCTTGTGTTAACAGGTGGATGGCCGTAGGCTGTTGACCTTGTGTTAACAGGAGGGTGGCTGTACGCGGAGGGTCTTGTGCTAACAGGACGGTGGCAGTAGGCTGATGACCTTGTGTTAACAGGAGGGTGGCAGTAGGCGGAGGGCGTTGTGTTAACAGGAGGGTGGCAGAAGGCGGTTGACCTTGCGCTTACAGGAGGGTGGCAGTAGGCGGAGGACCTTGTGTTTACCGGAGGGTGGCAGTAGGCGGAGGGCCTTGTGACAACAGAGGGTGGCAGTAGGCGGAGGGCCTTGTTCTAACAGGAGGGTGGCAGTAAATGGATGGCCTTGGTTCTAACAGGAGGGTGACAGTAGATGGTGGAGTTTGTGCTAACAGGAGGTAGGCAGTATTTTGTTGACCTTGAATTAGCAGGAGGGTGGCAGTAGCCGATTGTGCTAAAAGGAGGGTTGCAGTAGGCGGATGGCTTTGTTCTAACAGTTGGGTGGCAGTAGGTGTTGAACTTTTTGCTTACAGGAGGGTGGCTGTAGGCGGAGGGTCTTGTGCTAACAGGAGGGTGGCAATAGGCTGAGGACCTTGTGTTAACAGGAGGGTTGCAGTAGGCGGAGGGCCTTGTGTTAACAGGAGGGTGGCAGTAGGCAGTGGACCTTGTGCTAACATGAGGGTGGCAGTAGGCGGTGAACCTGGTGCTTACAGGATGGTGGCAGAATGCGGAGGGCCTTGTGCTAGCAGCAGGGTGGCAGTAGGCGGAGTCCCTAGTGTTAACAGGAGGGTGGCAGTAGGCGGTGGACTTGATGCTAACAGGAGGGTGTCAATAGGCGATGGGCCGTGTGTTTACAGGAGGGTGGCAGTAGGCGGTTGACCTTGTGCCAACAGGAGGATGGCAGTAGGCGTTGGACCTTGTGCTAACAGGAGGGTGGCAGTTTGTGTTGGACCTAGCGCTAACAGGAGGGTGGCAGAATGCGGTGGACCTTGCGCTAACAGGAGGGTGGCAGTAGGCGGTGGACCTTGTGTTAACATGAGGATGGCAGAAGACGAAGGGCCTTGAGCTAACAGGAGGGTGGCAGAAAGCGGTTTACCTTGTGTTAACAGGAGGGTGGCAGATGGTGGTAGACCTTGTGTTTACAGGAGGGTCGCAGAAGGCGGAGGGCCTTGTGTTGACAGGAGGGTTGCAGAAGGCAGAGGGCCTTGTCCAAACAGGGGGATGACATTTGGCGGTGTACCTTGTGTTAACAGGAGGGTCGCAGTAGGCGGAGGGCCTTGTGCTAACAGGTGGTTGGCAGTAGGTGGTGAACCTTGTGCTTACAGGAGGGTGGCTGTAGGCGGAGGGTCTTGTGCTAACAGGAGGTTGGCAGTAGGCTGAGGACCTTGTGTTAACAGGAGGGTGGCAGAAGGCGGAGGGCCTTTTGTTAACAGGAGGGTGGCAGTAGGCGGTGGACCTTGTGCTAATAGGAGGGTGGCAGTAGGCGGTGGACCTTGTGCTTACAGGAGGGTGGCAGAAGGCTGAGGGCATTGTTAGCTGGAGGGTGACAGTAGTCGGAGGCCCTAGTGTTAACAGGAGGGTGGCAGTAGACGCTTGACGTGATGCTTACAGGAGGGTGGCAGTAGGCGGTTGACCTTGTGCTAACAGGAGGATGGCAGTAGGCGGTGGACCTTGTGCTAACAGGAGGGTGGCAGTTGTTGTTGGACCTTGCGCTAACAGGAGGGTGGCAGAAGGCGGTGGACCTTGCACTAACAGGAGGGTGACAGTAGGCGGTGGACCTTTTGCTAACAGGAGGGTGGCAGTAGCCGGTGGACCTTGCGCAAACAGGAGGGTGACAGTAGGTGGTGGACCTTGTGTTAACAGGAGGATATCAGTAGGCGGTGGACCTTGTGTTAACAGGAGGATTGCAGTAGGCGGTGGAACTTGTGTTAACAGGAGAGTGGCAGTAGGCGGAGGACCTTGTGTTAACAAGACCTTGTGTTAACAGGAGGATGGCAGTAGGCGGTGGACCTTGTGTTAACAGGAGGGTGGCAGTAGGCGGTGGACCTTGTGTTAACAGGAGGATGGCAGTAGGCGGTGGGCCTTGTGCTAACAAGAGGGTGACAGATGGCGATGTTCCTTGTGTTAACAGGAGGGTGGCAGTAGGCTGTGGACCTTGTGTTAACAGGAGGATGGCAGTAGGCGGTGGGCCTTGTGTTAACAGGTGGATGGCAGAAGGCGGAGCCTTGCGCTAACAGGAGGGTGGAAGAAGGCGGTGTACCTTGTGTTAACAGGAGGGTGGCAGTTGGTGGTAGACATTGTGTTAACAGGAGGATGGCAGTAGGCGGTGGACCTTGTGTTAACAGGAGGGTGGCAGTAGGCGGTGGACCTTGTGTTATCAGGAGGATGGCAGTAGGCGGTTGGCCTTGTGCTAACAAGAGGGTGGCAGTAGGCGATTTACCTTGTGTTTACAGGAGGGTGGCAGTAGGCTGTGGACCATGTGTTAACAGGAGGATGGCAGTAGGCGGAGGGCCTTGTGTTAACAGGATGATGGCAGAAGGCGGAGGGCCTTGCGCTAACAGGAGGGTGGCAGAAGGCGGTGTATCTTGTGTTAACAGGAGGGTGGCAGACCTTGTGTTAACAGGAAGATGGCAGTAGGCGGAGAGCCTTGTGCTAACAGGAGGGTGGCAGAAGGCGGTGTACCTTGTGTTAACAGGAGGGTGGCAGAAGGCGGAGGGCCTTGTCCTAACAGGAGGATGGCATTAGACGGTGTACCTTGTGTTAACAGGAGGGTCGAAGTAGGTGTAGTGCCTTGTGCTAACAGGAGGGTGGCAGTAGGCGGTGTTTAACAGGAGGGGTGCAGAAGGCGGAGGCCCTTATGTTAACAGGAGGGTGACGATAGGCGGAGGACCTTGTGTTAATAGGAGGATGGCAGTAGGCGGAGGGCCTTGTGCTTACATGAGGTTGTCAGTAGGCGGTGGACCTTGTGTTAACAGGAGGATGGCAGTAGGCGGAGGGCCTTGTGTTAAGAGGAGGATGGAGAAGGCGGTGTACCTTGTGTAAACAGGGGGATTGCAGAAGGCGGTGTACCTTGTGTAAAGAGGAGGATGGCAGTAGGCGGTGTACCTTGTGTAAACAGGAGGATGGCGCAGGAGACGGTGTACCTTGTGTTTACTGGAGGATGGCAGAAGGCGGTGTACCTTGTGTTAACAGGAGGATGGCAGAAGGCGGAGGTCCTTGTGTTAACAGGAGGATTGCAGGCGGAGGGCCTTGTGTTAACAGGAGGATGGCAGTAGGCGAAGGACCTTGTGTTAACAGGAGGGTGGCAGTAGGCGGTGGGCCTTGTGTTAACAGGAGGTTGGCAGAAGGCGGTGGACCTTGTGTTAACAGGAGGATGGCAGTAGGCGGTGGACCTTGTCTTAACAGGAGGGTGGCAGAAGGCGGTGGACCTTGTGCTAACAGGAGGGTGGCAGTAGGCGGTGGACCTTGTGTTAACAGGTGGATGGCCGTAGGCTGTTGACCTTGTGTTAACAGGAGGGTGGCTGTACGCGGAGGGTCTTGTGCTAACAGGACGGTGGCAGTAGGCTGATGACCTTGTGTTAACAGGAGGGTGGCAGTAGGCGGAGGGCGTTGTGTTAACAGGAGGGTGGCAGAAGGCGGTTGACCTTGCGCTTACAGGAGGGTGGCAGTAGGCGGAGGACCTTGTGTTTACCGGAGGGTGGCAGTAGGCGGAGGGCCTTGTGACAACAGAGGGTGGCAGTAGGCGGAGGGCCTTGTTCTAACAGGAGGGTGGCAGTAAATGGATGGCCTTGGTTCTAACAGGAGGGTGACAGTAGATGGTGGAGTTTGTGCTAACAGGAGGTAGGCAGTATTTTGTTGACCTTGAATTAGCAGGAGGGTGGCAGTAGCCGATTGTGCTAAAAGGAGGGTTGCAGTAGGCGGATGGCTTTGTTCTAACAGTTGGGTGGCAGTAGGTGTTGAACTTTTTGCTTACAGGAGGGTGGCTGTAGGCGGAGGGTCTTGTGCTAACAGGAGGGTGGCAATAGGCTGAGGACCTTGTGTTAACAGGAGGGTTGCAGTAGGCGGAGGGCCTTGTGTTAACAGGAGGATGGCAGTAGGCAGTGGACCTTGTGCTAACATGAGGGTGGCAGTAGGCGGTGAACCTGGTGCTTACAGGATGGTGGCAGAATGCGGAGGGCCTTGTGCTAGCAGCAGGGTGGCAGTAGGCGGAGTCCCTAGTGTTAACAGGAGGGTGGCAGTAGGCGGTGGACTTGATGCTAACAGGAGGGTGTCAATAGGCGATGGGCCGTGTGTTTACAGGAGGGTGGCAGTAGGCGGTTGACCTTGTGCCAACAGGAGGATGGCAGTAGGCGTTGGACCTTGTGCTAACAGGAGGGTGGCAGTTTGTGTTGGACCTAGCGCTAACAGGAGGGTGGCAGAATGCGGTGGACCTTGCGCTAACAGGAGGGTGGCAGTAGGCGGTGGACCTTGTGTTAACATGAGGATGGCAGAAGACGAAGGGCCTTGAGCTAACAGGAGGGTGGCAGAAAGCGGTTTACCTTGTGTTAACAGGAGGGTGGCAGATGGTGGTAGACCTTGTGTTTACAGGAGGGTCGCAGAAGGCGGAGGGCCTTGTGTTGACAGGAGGGTTGCAGAAGGCAGAGGGCCTTGTCCAAACAGGGGGATGACATTTGGCGGTGTACCTTGTGTTAACAGGAGGGTCGCAGTAGGCGGAGGGCCTTGTGCTAACAGGTGGTTGGCAGTAGGCGGTGGACCTTGTGTTAACAGGAGGATTACAGTAGGCGGAGGGCCTTGTGCTGACAGGAGGGTGGCAGAAGGCGGTGTACCTTGTGTTAATAGGAGGATGGCAGTTGGCGGAGGGCCTTGTGCTGACAGGAGGTTGGCAGTAGTTGGTGGATCTTGTGTTAACAGGAGGATGGCAGTAGGCGGAGGGCCTTGTGTTAACAGGAGGATGGCAAAAGGCGGTGTACCTTGTGTAAACAGGAGGATGGCAGAAGGCGGTGTATCTTGTGTTAACAGGAGGTTGGCAGACCTTGTGTTAACAGGAAGATGACAGTAGGCGGAGAGCCTTGTGCTAACAGGAGGGTGGCAGAAGGCGGTGTACCTTGTGTTAACAGGAGGGTGGCAGAAGGCGGAGGGCTTTGTCCTAACAGGAGGATGGCATTAGGCGGTGTACCTTGTGTTAACAGGAGGATGGCAGAAGGCGGTGTACCTTGTGTTAACAGAAGGCAGAGGACCTTGTGCTAACCGGCGGTTGGCAGTAGGCGGAGGGCCTTGTGCTAACATACGCTGGCAGACAAAAGACACTGGACATATCTTTTCCGGCAGATGGCACCGCTCTGCTTTGAGACCAGATGTGAAATTGGCACCTTGGTCGCTATGTACTATCTCGGGAAGTCCGCGGTATATGAAAAATGTCTCCCATTACACTTGAGCGCTGGTTCTAGCATTCGGGTAAGTGGTCGGTATCGCCTGGGCATATCTCGTGGAGTGCAGGAGGATGGCACTAGGCGGTGGACCTTGTGTTAACAGGAGGGTGGCAGAAGGCGGAGGGCCTTGTGTTAAGAGGAGGGTGGCAGTAGGCTGATGACCTTGTGTTAACAGGAGGATGGCAGAAGGCGGTGTACCTTGTGTTAACAGAAGGCACAAGACCTTGTGCTAACCGGCGGTTGGCAGTAGGCGGAGGGCCGTGTGCTAACATACGCTGGCAGACAAAAGACACTGGACATATCTTTTCCGGCAGATGGTACCGCTCTGCTTTGAGACCAGATGTGAAATTTGCACCTTGGTCGCTATGTATTATCTCGGGAAAATCGCGGTATATGAAAAATGTCTCCCATTACACTTGAGCGCTGGTTCTAGCATTCGGGTAAGTGGTCGGGATCGCCTGGGCATATCTCTTGGAGTGGTGTGTCACTCCATTGGTAAAGACGTGGTCATATTTAACAAAGACGCCAAATGAGTCGGCCTTTTCCGGCGTGTACACTGTGGGCAAGTTCTCACTTGATCCCTAATAAATGGTTCCATTCACGGCCAAAAGAACCTCTCCTTAAAGAATTACACGGTGCTGCCCCTTCCTTAATGTCCAAGGGCATCATGAAGTGATAGTACATCTCGTTGAGAAGACGGCAAGCTAAGTTGGTCATAACTAACTTCCAGATACCTTCTGCGACGATATAGATACTTCCTTATTTCCTCCTTTGAAGAAGAGATTGGGTAGAACTTTGTCCCAATATCTGGTGTATTAACCTACAGCAGAAAGAATTTGTTTAGAAGACGGCGTAGCACATGGTGTGGTACCGTGTGGAATGGTATTGTAGCAGAAACATCACAGGATCGTTGGATGACCTTTTCCCCAATCCTACGAACTCAAGGCATATGTGCTGGTAATGTTCTCGGCGACGTTCTGATGTGATTCTGTGACAACGTACTAATTTACACTGTCAGGGCTTCTATAGAGGTTGTTGTAACTGCGGACACGGCCTCAGTGATTTCATGTCCAAACCTACGTATCCCGTTTTCATCGGCGTTGTAATGTACATCACGGTTATGGGGCGGGACCTTGTAGTTTGAGAGGGCTGCAATCCACCGCTGGCCCATGTTTTCAAGTTTAGCTATAGTGGTATTATAAGTTATATCCTCAAATTCAGTACCATACAGATAATCGTGGTACGTTTCTTTTGCTTCTGTGCTGGGTATTTTTTTCGCGCTTAGTTTTCTTCTTTAAAAAATGCAATGCGATGTGTATGGTTCAGCAGAGACAAGGGAAGTTATTTGTACCGAATTAGTTTGAGGTTAATTTGTGTTTTGATATTGTGCTGTAATTGTAAGCCATTAATTATTTTGTGGTTTGCTATTATGATGTGTCTTATGTGAATTTATGTGTAGGTGAAGTTAATAGTGTTTAACGAACTGTATAAAGTTAAGAGTAGTGGCAACATTGATAAAAGGGATTTTATTACAGTGGGAATTAAGTCTAGTGATGGTTCATTCGACTGTTCTTCGACTGTTTCGACTATATATATATATATATATATATATATATATATATATATATATATATATATATATATATATATATATATATATATAGAGAGAGAGAGAGAGAGAGAGAGAGAGAGAGAGAGAAAACAGTCGAAGAAGCTTTCATATATCGATAAGGAAAGTGGTATTGAAAGTTCGAATGATGAAAATGATATGCCAGATGTACTTAAAAGATTTGCATACGGTGAGATTGAAAGAGAATGAGGATTATAAGCAAGAATAATTGGATAACAATATAACTTATTTGAGGAAATTGTAATTGATCACCTAAGCTTGACATGCAAAGAAATTTAAAGAGGAAAAGGGAAAGAATGCCGTTCAAAGGAAAGGTCTTAAAAGTTATATAATACACTAATGGACCAATGGTCAATGATATCTGTGGAGAGAAAGTCTAAGAAGAGGGAGAAAAAATGGCAATACAGAAAAACACACTTTTTCACTTAATTCGAAAGACGCCCGTATATCCTTGTCATAGATTGTTGAATTTATCATATTGAATAAAACTGTAAAGACCCATCAATAGGTTGTCTTTCGTTATACATGTAATACTTAAAAGGAAGTATTACACGTGTCCTACTAAATGTATAAAATCCCGATATTGGAGAAAAGTCCCTAGTTCACCAAGGAAGTTCAAATAAAACGAAAATGAGCATAACTATAATGGAAACAGAAAGTAATAGCTACTTCTCATTTCCGATTTTGAAAAAAGTCCCTTCTAAACCGCTGAGTTTTATTTAAACGAAAATCATTTTTATTAAATCATACAGGAAGTATTAAATTACTAACGTTTACAATACAAGTAATATACATATACTAGCTTTCCATACATTATACTCAAATTGGCATTGCGTCCTAGTTACAGGTTAGTTAATAGTTATTTACTTTATGTTATTTCTTTATTTCCACTTTTACTAGTACTGATTTTAATAATTATAATACTTTTGCTCGTTGATTCATGTCCATTGAGTAAGTATTTTTGGAAAGGACTCTTTCACACTCAGGTATAAGCAGTTTAAATCTTTATCGTATTTGTACCAAGTGGTTTGAATATTCGAAAAATAATTATATTTAAAGAAACACAAACATACGAGATATACTATATTGTTTTCACTAGCGGATCCAGGGGGACACGGCGCCCCCCTAAAATCGTTAAAGTTTTTATATCAATATAGGCGAAAAAAGTAATAAAATACGTCCAAAATGCACCATTCGGACTAAATATTGTTTCTAAATTTCTTGGTGGACTCCCTACCGTCAATTTAAACCAAATTAATTTCGGTTCTGAGGGAGGGGCGCAAGTCGATAGGTTACGCCCCTTAGTTACGCCCCCTCTAACGTCGAATCCTGGATCCGCCCCTGGTTGTCGATGCAACTTAATAATCAAATATAATACAGGTAAAAAGCACATTTTTTATGAAAATGAAACTGAACTCATTATGGAAAAAATATTGAGTAAGATCAATGAGTAATACACTTTCTTAACCAATCAGTTCAACGCGCAACAGAATAACCGTTGACATAAATTTGAATAACACCGGGGAAAGTGAAATATTTTAAATCGTGTTTCATTTCAAATTGAATATTTCCATTGCAAATAGTTAATATGCGGTCGTAATATAAAGTTGCACGGTTTGCTGTGCTTATTTAATAAATAGTGGGCTTAAATTTCCTAGAAGACCGGAGGCAAATATTGTCTACATATCTTCATACGTAAGTCAACAGAGACATCGCTTCAACTTCATGAATACAGTAGGCCAATGATATTGTATTTAAAGTTAATATTTGTTTATGAGGAAAATGTTTAAATTCTCTATCAAACTATATTATTAATGATTAATAATTCAACAAATATCGTTGCGTTAACAAGTTTAATAAAACAATTCAGGCAAAGTCTATACACTTTTCGTCCCTGGTGTTAATAAAATACACGACGTAAACGTTGCACATACCTACACTTTCACTATAACAATATATTGCTCAAAGTCACATATCATGATCATATATTTACACCTCAACTTCCATTCCTTAATTGAACTGCCTTTCGGCAATTGCGTTCATCAATCGATGAACGCAACATCTTCGGATATGTTCGGATCGTAATTCATTGCATAACAATATACATGAAAGCTATTGATCTTGTTATTGTTTGTATTGTGTCTGCAGGTCCCGTAAAATATAGATCAACATTTTTAAAAGTGTTAGTTTATTATATTTTAAATATATTGGTACCAGAAGTGTTTCAATTTTACGTTTTAAAGAGATTTCAAGTGGTTGATCTTTTCCCGCGTTATTGTGACGTCATTTGAAAAAAATGTTTCCGGTTATAGTCGGGTCGTTCTATTTACAGAATGGGTAAGAACGGATTACTGAAAGGTTTTCCTATATGAAATAAAGTATTTTTTAACCAATTTTTAAATGAAATAATGAACTAATGGTGTAAATATAAGGAATGAATTGCGGGGTTGGTGTCATTATCGGGGATATGAACGCAATTGGGTTGGTCAAAGTACGCGTGGAGTCCTTCCACATTGACCAACCCAATTGTGTTCATACCCCGATAATGACATCAACCCCGCAATTCATTCCTTAAATACACGAACACAAACAGTAAGAAATGTAACAGAAAAATACATATGAATAACAAGGGAAAGTGTAGAGTAATTCCGTCAGCGAATAAATAAATGTCACAGTTCATTGATAATGACGAGATCAAAACCTTTAACCGAATCAAATTTAAATAGTTCAAACTATAATCAATATTCAGTCTTCGCTTTCTTCATGCAATTGTTCCACATGCCTTTCTTCGTGCAAGCCATGTGCATACATTTTAAATCCTTCAATGATATACCTAATGACGTAGGCAAACACTTCCCAACTCTCCCTTACTTCCGTTATAAACTCCTCCCCTTTTACGCTTTTCCACGTGTCAGTCATGCAATTTGCATTAACAGGAAAGTAGTCTTCCTTGAAACCGTCAAGTGTTGCGCCATGTTTTGCACCTAGAATCAGGAGTATTTGTTCGACGTTGTCTCTGTCTCTGTCAATGTATTCTACCACCTGGTCCATAAAATGCATGAAAATCTAAATGTGGTGATTGCACGCTACACTGTGTAACACTTCCCCATCAGTCACGTTCCTGTTAAACACGAATAAGTTTCAGTACATGTATTTGAAATGGCAATATAATTATATAACAGAGCCTGACAAGGCTTGATGCAGCGCCCTTCTTTATTTCATGATGAGGACAAAGCATGTATAAATTATTTGAAGAAGTGCTACGTTTTGCAATAAAACTTGATACAAACAACAGGTCTCCAAACAGAGCTAGTGAATAACAATATTGCATGACGACTGGATGATAGCATACCAAAACAATCGTGTTTCAAAAGTGTAAAAGGGAAGTAACTTTGTTTGGCGGTGCAGAGTAACGCCTTCTTGCAACCATATTTGCACCAACTCTATCTTTAAAACCGTATATACCGTTGTAGATCTCAAAGTAACGACAAAGGAATTTCTATACGACACTGCTGATACATATTATACATGTCATCTCAGTTAATACCGCGAACTCTTTCTGCCTGTAAAGTTTCAACGATATTGTATTGCTTTTTAAAAATAAAACCATGGTAACAATTGATTGTAAAAAGCAAATTTCATCAGAAGGTTTAAACAGAAACAACTGATTATGTTGCAATACCAGAAATACTCAATTTTTCAGATAAATCAGAGGTGACATAATACAATAGGGTTATTAGTACTGCGTTTTGATCATGGAAGTTGTATTCGACTCGAGTGGATTTTTTCCGATTCGGATTTCACGAGGAGCAAGCCGAGTGAAATCAAAATCTGCAAAAGTCCACGAGAGTCGAATACGACATTCCGGATCAAAACGCAGTACTAAGAACCCTTATTATATACATTACTGGTTATATCACTTCAAAGCCACATGTTTTCATAATAAATGTCATTTTAACGACGCACTCTTTTGTTTGATGACGTCATTTTAACATCGCGCAACGATACTTGTTATGACGTGACGTCACAAGAGTGGAATACGGCCGTATTGCACTGGAGTGGAATACGGACTACCGTATTTTGCGATATATATTGCGTGTGGATTTATGATAGGTATATAATAAATTCATGTACATGTAGTACGCTCATCAAAGTTTATTTAGCAAGCATCCATGAAAGCAATCTTGATTGTTATAACAATCATAAATTCTGGAATCAATTTTTAATGATAGAATGCTTTCCAATACATCCTGAGAATATAGACGTGAATATGCTCAATCTTTACAGCGCGCCACTAATATTTCAATTTCTTTCATGCTTTTCGATGAAATATGGGGTTTTACCAGTGAAATAACAACAGTGAAAATATCAATTTGATATTTTCACTGCAAAATAAGGAGTGAAAATATCAACTTTCAGAACTACTTTAAATTCCTTTGTTGTTACATGTATGTACTTGCCTTGATCAAAACAGAACACTGGACCTCAATAAATTGTCAAAAATGTTTAAAAAAATATAAAAGAAATGTTTTATAAATTTAAACAAATAAATATATAATTGGAAATTAACAACTTACCGTTTATTACCGGTTATCCCGTTTATCAAACATTTTACTGATCTTTGAAGCTGAATGTTCGAACATTTGCTTTCATACCAAACAAATTACAGACAAAAACAACTGTTCGAACATAAATAAAATTTTATATCATCGTTCAAATGTATTTTGAACTGTTAACCATTGTAGTACGTAAAATGAGCTTCCTGGAGAATTCACACAGCAATTTACAGATAGATTTACCCCACCCACACCTCAAAATGTGTCAACAAACTAGCGTGGCATTTACTCTTTTAATATCTGGAAAACAAACATTTTAAAGCGAAACAGACTGCTCTCTGACAGTAAGATGACTGAATATTAACTTACTATAAAAACACGCGTACATGCCGCCTTAAACTAAGAAAAATGGTTAAAATCCAATGAGTATCCACATTTGTTTTGCTAACACATTTGACCTTCCAAATTTTCATTCTTTAAATAGCGGCGTAGTAATTTGGTTATGATTCATGTCCATCTTTAAATAAAAAAGTGTTTTCATTATTTTTGGAACATATGTGCACTAATAATACTTCATTGTTTACTGTTCATAAAGCTTTGCAATAAAAAACGAGCGAATATTAAGCTATAAGAATGAATAGCAGAGAACTAGTTCTCAGCAAACCGAAAGTAGAAAAGTTGACAGCTATAATTATGCATGAGGGGCGCCCCACGGGTAGCGGCGTAAAGCTCACCCTTTTCAAAAAAGGGGGTAATTCAGAAATAAATAAAAAAACAAATAAAATCTGAAAATAAGCATAAAAGAAACAGAAAATTTGTTTATTTCAGTGTAAGATCATATTTAATTTCACTCGTGATCATAAAAAAACTACATTTTCACTCGTGGCTTCGCCACTCGTGAAAATATGTTTTTCTATGACACTCGTGAAATAAAATATGATCTTACACTGAAATAAACAAATATCCTCTATATATTATTCAATACGGATAAACGTTTTTAATCAATTGTTATACGGACAAATGACTATACTTTGAAGATTATGAGAGGAGTGATCAATAGTTTGCTAATACGTTCGGAAAAGCTCTTTCAGATTACTTTATTAATTAACTTATCGTCCTCTGAGTATTACCTGTCTCGCTTAAAGAGCGCTTTTATGCTTGGTTCCACCAGAAAAATATGTCGGAACAAATTGGACCCAGTCTGCATCCTGTCTCTAGTCAATATTGGTCATGTGCTCTTAGTTGAGTCCATCCTGTTTTCGTTGAACTCAACCTGGTGCTCTTGGATCTCGTCCTCATCGTTGCTGTCTGTATTGCTGCTCACACAACCCATTCTTTGCTAATGCTGTTCGTTCACTTACTGTTGCTTTTAGAGGCATTCCGTCGTTTCATTTCTGATCCATGTGACGTTCATAACATAATTCATTATTCATATTTTAAATGTAAATTGAAAATATTTTTCCAGTATTTGAACTTGAAAGAACCGTAAAACATAAAAGCACGCTAATGGCTAACTGGAAGAGTCATATTCCTTTGAAGAATCCTGCTTGATTATCAAGTGAAGTATCTGTCTAGTTTCCCGGCTGAAAAAATGATATTTGTAATATTAATTAGTAAACAGTAAAGACACATAATTATACCTGTTCGAACGAGTTGTTAATGAGATTAAATGTATTGATGTCAGTCTTTTTGTTAAGTAGAGCGGAACTCATATAGCCAACATAAACTTATGTGCATGGCCATTTAGCATAAAAAAAATATGAACTCTTGCTCGGGTTCTCTTCTGGGTCTTCGGGCTCGACTGTTTATAGATAGTTTGGCAACCAAAACCAATAAAATTTGTTAAAAAAACACAACTTAATATTTTGAAAACGTAAGAAGTTATCACAATCATTTTAAAGGTCTTACCCTGTTACAGTATAATTGTTTTTTAATTGATAAAACTGTATCTACGTTTGAGAACTATATCCTGCCCAAAGAGCCCGTTTTTTAATAGCCAATTTATCATATAAGGTTATTGTGATACAACGTGTCTATATCAAAAGAAATTCAAATACTTGCAATAGTAGACTTGCTCACTTTATTGTTTCATCTTTGCAAAATATTAATATTATTACATCTACATGTTGATTTTCTGAGAAATATAGCAGAACTGTTGGCGTAGGCGGTATGAAGAGTACGATATCACTTTCATTTCAAGTTTCCCTTGAAGCGAACAAATTAATTGCGGTTGAATCAATGACATGATAATGGTATAGTAGTATGGCGAGATATATTTTGTCCAATTATTGCCGATTGGTGTTTTTTCAACCAGAGTACAACTCACTGAATATTTTTGTTTCACAAATGTTGTTCTACTGTCGGTCACTATTGATAATGTCATAATACTTGGTCTACCACTTTATATTACTTTGATATTGATATATCGCCAAAAACGGTAGAGAATATTTGATAATTTGATGTTGAAATGCCGTAAAACAAAAATGCTAAAAAATGGAAAGATTTTTTTATGGAGAACCATTTTCAAGAGGACAATTTATTTGTTACATTCTTTAAACTTTAAAATAACTTTTTTACAAGACCCCTTGTCAAAAGTGTGACTTGATTTCTTGATACATATGGTGATACACGTTGAGTTCACCCTTAATTGACAAGAATGGATTCGAGGTATGATACTAGTGTAGTTAAAATATGTGTGCCGTTATTCGACGAAACCCCTTCGATATTTTTGAGACTTTGCGAGTTACCGGACTGAACCATATATCAGCTTAAAAAATCAAATGCAGATCTTCATACAAAAGACTACCTACACAATGCATTAACGTAATATGAAAAGTGAAAACTCAGTGATGGTGTTTTATATCCGCTTAAAACTGTCAAAGTTTTTAATACTTTACATAACTGTATTCTCAAACATATGTTGGTAGTGAAGTAGAAAGTATATGTTGGTAGTGAAGTAGAAAGTGTTGCTGTTATTTCATGGATTGTGACCCAATTTGCATCATAAAAAATTCTATGCTATATTCTAAAACATATTTTGGTAGTGAAATCGAATGAGCTGATGTTATTTCATAGCCTGTGAGCAAAGTTGCAGTCTAAAATTGTGTATGCTTCATTCTAAAACATATGTTGGCAGTGAAGTCGAAGGAGTTGATGTTATTTTATAGCCTGTGAGGAAAGTTGCATTCTACAAATCCTATGCTTAGTACACTTAACTAACCACAGCCAATGTCTTATGTAACTTGATAAATTAGGCTCAAAGTATTTTAATAAGCGTTAATATTTGAACGAGATTGGAACTGTTTAAAGAATACTATTTGACTATGATAAATAATTCAGTTAATGACAGAAATGTTTATCGAAACAATTTGAACAAAGTTTATAAAAATATTTGATTAAATAACTAGGTTTTATAATCTATAATGTTTCAGCTTTGTGTAACGAGTTAAAGTTCTTCCTTAAGTATGTGTTAATAATAGGGATGCAAACGAATGGCAAAATTGATATTCGAATATTCGGTAATTCTTTCGATCGAATATTCGAGTACCAAAAGTAATCTTTTAGACGTGCAGTAACCTATTATTAGTGCCTTTTTGTCTTTGTCGTAGCCGGTACACGTGACGGAGCCTTATTTTCCCCAAACTTAGCCCCTGAAATTCCAAATTTTCAAAAAGGCAACAGATTTTGAACATACAAAAACATATATTAATAAGTATATATGGCTGACTAAACTTAGGAACACGTTACCCCAGTACACATTTCAAAGTTCATCTTCAGAGACTATTGAGGCCTGTGAAGCGTCTTGCTTGTTCTTGTTCCTTTTTTTCTCGGTCCCGCGACATGGTCCCTCAACAGAATATGAACAAGCGAAGTTTGCTTTTTGATTAAAGTCATATGAATACATCAGACCACTTTCTTCCGTGTTTTAACTCAACTGTTTAGGTTATTAAAAAAAGGAATGGCTATTTCATGTGACTTGAACAAATCCAGCCTTACCCATAAGCACAATACAATACGATTTTGTTTCGCTTTTTATTAATTAAGTAATAATTGCAAATTCAACCAGGAGTAGTTCAAGAAAACAAAGCACACAAATAATGATATTTTCCTGTATCAAGGAAGCTCTTTTCTAATCAAGTGTAGCTGACACTTACTGTTTATAAACAGACACATTTGAAGGTCACTTAGTGCTAAAACATGTGCAAGTTTAATGTGTGCAAGTATGGTTTTGTGGACAAGATCAAACATTGATGCAAAATAAGCTTGCAAAATATAGATTTACATTCAAGTGGAAAACGCTATACAATTTTAAGGGTACATACACTGCAGCTCCATGTGATGACAACGAAAAGGAAACTTTAGCAATAAAGAAAACTTTTGAGAAGAGCATAGGAAACGGCGACACCGACTTTGCTCTCGTGTTTTGAACTGAAGCATTGGTGTTTGTTAACGTTATCAATGGGGAATGGTATGACAGCTGGTCATTGCAAATACATCCTCATTGAAATGTGCATTGTTCCGCTTTCGGGGTAACACGCTCACACCAGTGGAACAAAACCTACATCGACGCAAAATATAATTTATCACTAAAAGTAGAAGCCGTTAAACAATTTTTAATGTTAAGAACAGTCATTGTAACTCTTTGTTTTGAAAACGTACAGGTCAGTTCAATAATGGCGCAAACATACATTGGTGAATAGTATTGAGGAGATCATGAAAACGGTGACCGCGCATTAACTTTCTTGTTGTATACAGGAAGCGTTAATATCTCTTAACGTTGTCAAATGGGAATAGTATGACAGCCGGTTAATGCTGAGGCATAGTCATTGCACAGTGCCTTGTTCCGCTTCCACGTGGACATGCTGACGTTTGTCAAGCTTGTTAAACATACATCATGTTAGATACTGTGTTGTTTTGATGGGTTCGTCGATATCATCATAATAAAGGAATGTCTAAATGACAAAATGTGGTGATCCGTTTTAAAGAATAATTGAACGCATGTATTATGTTTGTCTAACGAAAGGTACTCATGTAAGTGAAGTTGATATGCTACAAGGTATGTGTTTTAGTTTTCTTTGACGAGATGTAAATCGTGGTGATCTCTAAATGACCGACGCAAATGATTCTCTTGCCTAAAATCAACATAGCCACAGTTCTTACGTCATCGAATGAGTAAATGCCTCAAGAAGACATACGGGATCAAAACCCATACAAGAAATTAATTTAGTTAATACTACTCAGTCTGGATCTTCTTCATGGAGATGTTCCATATGAATTTCTTCGCAGGAGTCATGTGTATACATTTTAAATCCTTCACTCATATACCTTATGACGTAGGCAACCAACAATTCCCAACTCTCCCTTACTTCCTTAATAAACTCCTCCCCTATAACGCTTTCCCATGTGTCAATCATGCAGTTTGCATAAACGGAAAAGTAGTCTTCCTTGAAACCGTCATATGTTGCATGTTTTGCTCCTAGAATCAACAGCATGTGTTCGACATTATCTCTGTCTTTGTCAATGTTCTCTACCACCTGGTCCATGGAATGCATAAATCTCTCAACGTGGTGTTTGAACTCTATACTGTGTAGCACTTCTTCATCAGTCATGCTCCTGTAAAAGACGAAGAAATTTCAGTTTGATGACAATGCAATTAAAATGACAGAATCTGGCGAGCCTTAATGCAGCTCCCTTCATTGTTGTATGGCAAATACCATAACAAAAAGTATTAGAACTACAAAGAGAGCTTCCTTATTTAACAGAGCTAATGAATTACAACGTTGCATGGATACATGGATGATAACTTACCAAAACAATTGACCATCTGTTTTAAATGCAAAAGGTAAAATACTATGTCTTGCAGTGGAGGCTAACGCCTTCACATATAATCATATTTATTAACATAGTTACAACTATTCAAAACCGTGACGAATTTCAAAATGACGTCATAGAAACTCCGATATAACAGGTGATTTATAACTTCAAAATTTATGTCTGTAAAATAAACAATATCATTTTAACGATATTGTATTGCTTTAGAAAATGTATAACGATGGTAATACTTTACTGCAAACAACAAATTGTATCGGTTCCAAAAACGTGTAAATTCTAAATATGCTGCAATGCTAGAAAGACTCATTTTCTCGGAAAATTTAAGTGTGACATATCTTTAACAGTGTTGTACGTACATCAAAAGTATAAGACATAGATATTTTATAAATGTACGCATCACAAACTACTTTAGACCAATATCTCCGTTTTGAAATAACTATAACAGCATGAAGCCTTTAATTCTCAAATCAATCAAATCAATTTTTAAATAATGAATGTATTCCGATACAGTCTATGGACATAAGCAAACATTGTTCATATCCTTACACTGCTCCGGAATTATTACTGCGTTTACGTCGATTTCAATATATTATTCAATACAGATAAAAGTTTTTAGATAAAAGATGACGATTATTAAAGGAGTGATCAATAGCTTCCAGACACGTTCATTCTTTCAGTAATCAGCTCATTAGCTCATCATTATGTGTTACCTGTCTCGTTTAAAGAGCGCTTTTATTCTTGGTTCCACCAGAAATATATGTCGAAACAAATTGGACCCAGTCTGCATCCTGTCTCTAGTCAGTATTGGCCACGTACTCTTGATTGAGTCCACCCTATTCTCGTTGAACTCATCCTCGTGCTCTTGGATCTCGTCTTCGTCGTTGCTGTCTGATTTGCTGTTCTCACAACCCATTCTTTGCCACTGGTTATCATGTAGTAAACATTATTTTAAGAGGCATGTCGACGTTTGATTTCTGATCCGCGCGATGTTGATTACGAAAAATATTATCCATCATTTGCATACGAATTGAAGATAGTTTTCCGGTTTGTGTACAGAAGCGATCCTTGACAAATTTGTTGGCTAACTGGAACAGTCATATGCGCTTGATTGATTCTGTAAAGCCATCGAGTCTTGTACTTGTCTAATCTCCAAGCTGAAATAAATTTGTAATAGATGAGCAAACATTTGAAACAAATACACCTAATGATAGCGTTATGATATCAAAAGAATGTTGGTATTTGTGTCAGTTACGTTGTGTAATTTTGGGCTCCATTTACGATTCAAGCTAATTTTCAGGGGCGTTTTAACTAACACTTGTTCTGTATCTTTTTACCCTTCGGACTCAAATGCTTATAAATATATTGGCAATCCGAACCAAAATATCAGACATTTGTGAAAAGGAAGAATAAATGTCGAAAACAATGGTTCTTAAGAAGAAAACCATGTTTAATTTGAAAGAAAGATGCAGAAACATGTAGTTCTACCTTATGAGACGATAGTTGATCACTGTTAATCTTTTTAGGACCCACCAGTGAAAATATTTGTGCGTTTTCAGCTATTCAATATACGCGGTTATAATCCTGTTATCAATAATTAACATTTAAATAAATAAATTATTTAGTAAGAAGCTAAAGTTTTATCACTGAAAATGTATGTTTGTTATACATTTTTATGCATTGATTTTAAATACGAGTATAACACTTATGTTTTATTGGAATAATCCTGTATCCATGCTGTCCAATAATACTAATAATGATAGGAGTCCTTTAACTAAAACATATCCACTTGTATGACACGCATACGACAATTCCTTTAAGGCCACTATTGTTCAACGTGTCTATATCAAAACAAACTCCGTTTAATACACATACTTGCAAGCACTACTTTACTGCCACTCTGCACAATATCATATCGTCTAATACTTAACTTTTACTTTTTATATAATAATAAAGCACATCTATAGGCAGTATGAAGCGTGCGGTATCAGTTTTACTTCGATCTTCTCTAGTAGTGAACAAAGTAATAGAGGTTTAGTCGATGTCATTATAGTGGTATATTCTAGCGAATTTTAATATTTCAATTGCTGATGAACGTTCTGAAAGTCCAATGATTCTTACTGAATATTTTCGTTCCATTTACACGGATAAAGATAATGCATAGGCCTTGTTCGTTAACATTATATCAATTATTGAAAACAACAACAACTAATGGAAACTACAGGGACAAGCCATGTAACCTAGAATTTAAAAAGGATCTTGCTAAGGGCACAAATCAAACACTGCATGAACAATTCACTTGGTAATGAGTATATTGACAAATGAAATACAAATTCGCCCGCAGTCGTAAATGTAGATTCAGTGACACAGAATGAAAATACATTAGGATTTATTTCTTGGAGTTTTTCAACTGTTTTTTTAACATAATATGAATAAAATCATGTAGTTGTGTTGTGTTTTATTTCAGCAAAATTCATTTTTTCGAACAAAAATTCTGTAGAGCCCGATATTAACATGATAAAAACATGGATAACATCTAATGCAATAATCGTTTATCATAAAATGATATTGCCAACAATGTTTTGCGTATGCACATAGAAGAAATCGCGGTGGGAAGCCAGTCGTTAACCCGCTTCGACGTCTGAATTTCACTTCGATTTATTCTATGAAGGTTTATAATAGAGACAATGAAACTTAATTAAAATCCCCCCCCCCCCGAACTGTCCAGATACTTCTTGTCTCATACACTGGCGATTTTGGGTGATTTTCAACTTACCCCAAATTGCAAAATAATGTCGCGAGCTATAAAATTAAAATTCATTTCATGTTTAGGGGTATTCCACGATACACGTTCGATATTTTGAAGGACATTTATATGTTATTTTGACACGACTCTTATAGAAGTGGAGACACCATCGATAGTTCTTCGATACTCATTCGGAAATGCATGAGAGCGTCAAATAATCGTACTAGCAGCGAGTTTTGTATGATTTAAGCACGATAAGTACTTTATGGTCCAATACATTGCGATATTAGTAAAGTATTTGTGCGACTTATTACGGCATAATGCGCGTTTTGAACGTTTTCTTAGCATTTGCGCTAATAAAGAATGAAATGGTAAGATCTGAGTGCTTAACCATGTAAAGATCTGAGTGTTTGACCATGATATGGCTCCTCAAGATTGCAAGATTTGTAGGATAAGAATGTTGAGCAGCTTAAAATTCACGTAGGTCGTTCTCGACAATAAGCGGGAAACGACGACATTAGTTCGACTGTATACGAATTATATCGACATTTTTCAAACTACCATACGACAACAGGCGAGACCGGAACATAAGAAGTACAGTGCTGTTGGTATACAAGCATACATGTATGCTTGATATACATGCACTAATGCAGTTTAAGTTTACAACTTCACATGTGTATATGCTAAATTTGATTTTGTCAGGTATCAAAAACATACTGTATTACAATAAAACAAATGAAATAGAATTGCTATAATTTGATGAATTTGTGGCACTCATGCAAACCGCAAATTGAATTGAATTGAAAAATCCTACAACTTAAAAGACGTAGCTGGTGTTATCATAGTTTAGGAGTCAGCCTCCAGGTAAAGCAAACAATTCAATACGCGTGAGAATATCGCCACAGCCAATATTTCTACAAAAAAGGAGGCCTATAAGCATTGCCTGGTGAAATAGAAATTAAAGTTACTATTTGTTTATGGCAAGCTTGTTCAAACAATGATTTATTAAACTATTTAACCAGGATGATTAAGTTAGAGCAATTCGTGTACGATAACGAAAGATTAATAAAATCATAAAGGCAACGTTCATAAAATCTAATACTGTGAAATCATTAATGTTCGTGGGGCATTAATGTTCGTGGTTTTCGTGGGTTAGGTGATCCACGAATTCATGATCCCACGAAATATAAACCCTTTATTCACTTTTTCAATTGCCTTGTTACGTACATACTCTAGTATATTATTTACAGAGGTCGCAGTATACAGTGTTAAAACCTGTCTCACTGTATAACTTACGATCATTATTCTGTTAATATATTATAACTGCCTTTGACAAATAATGAACCAAATCAATTAAATGTGTTTTATGCAGCAAATGACAGTTATAAGCACGTGTTTAAACGTGTGCTGTAAATGAAAATCTCCAAGTTTACAAGATGTGCGTAATGAGTGTCTGTACTCGATTTTTTTATTTAATGAAATAATTAATCGATTTCTAGTACATTGAAGGTTACTAAGCACCGAACGTGACAATAAACGCACCTTTTCGGTGTTTTCACAGTTTGCAAAATTCTAAATTGGCATTAAATGGCTTCCCCTATCTGTATTTATGATCAGGGTACATCTTCTTTTATTTCCTTTATTCCCAATTAAATCGATAAGTGACATGGGTATATGCACTAATTGGCATGTCGTACCACATTAGCGAGTGTCATAAACCGAGTGACGTAGAAGACGGAAATCACGGGCCAGCGCGTGAATATTATGCAGACGATCTAGGACGATCGCATCTTCGATTTTTTTTTTCAAAAATGAAAATCCACGAATTTAAGTACCCACGAAATTGTTTTTTTTCGGCAAACCACGAAATTTCATGCCCACGAACATTAATGATTTCACAGTATCTAATTAGATAACTAGAAAATTAAATCGATAAGCCATGTGCATCGAAGTTGAATTCATTCTCAGAAAAATACCAATATGTTAGAAAAAAACGATTAGTTTATGAAAAACATTATCTGGCTAGCCAAACGTTTGAAACAGAACAATCTGTTACCATGCTCCAAGTGCACTTTGTTTTAAAGACTCCATTCTGATGTTTTACCAATATACTAGTAAGCCATGTGTCTTGCCTTGTTTACGAGCAGTATTTAGAATTTAACCATGTGTCTCGTAGTCGTAAGGTATTCGTAAGTCGTACCTAAACCGGGCATACGTTCGTATTACAGACTTCCGGCACTATTGTCTTTCTTCGTCTTGTGTTTGATTTCTAATTAGAGACATATGTTTACACAGGACCACTTCGAGGGTTGAATGCGAAAAGGTTCTAAGTGACATTAAATAAAGAACAAGATAGAACCTTTTCGCTTTCACCCCTTGAGTCTTCCATCCGCGTTCTTCACTTAATAAGGCTTACTATAGTGGAAACAGGAATTGCAAGTTCATTTGATCCAATATAACTAAGCAGAATACAATAAGACTTCGCTTTCGCTTTTACTAAGCTGAGGAATTACAAATTCAATTATGTGTAGCTCGTGGAATCAAGCGCACAAATAATTCCTGTTCCTGTATCAAGGACGATTTCTGTTTGAAGTAAAGCTGAGACTCACCGTTTAAAAGGGACACATAGAAAGCTTATTTAGAGCTAAAATATGTGTAAATATGATGTGTGCATAAATGGTATTTGGGGAAACCAACCAAAAAGTTGATAAAAAAGTAATTACAGAAAAGAAGTGATGAGAGCTAAAAAACGGTGACAACACCTTTATGTTTGTCCTGTGCTGATAACTAAACGTTAAAACGTTGTAAATATGAAATCGTATTTGAGAGTTAGTTTGACAGACAACAAATGAAGTACGCTGCATTAAGTTTTTTTCTCTCTGATGATTTCATTATCATTATTGTTCTGTTTCTATTGACAGTCTGTCAGTGCGAAGATACCATCATTGAATTGAGGGGACACGCTTACTTTTGTCAATTAAAACATATTTTTATTTAGATACTGTCTTGTTGTGATGGTGCCTCTCATCGATGTCAGAACCATTAGCGAACAGTCTGATAAAAACTGTGATCTGCCTTAACGGGTTGTTGCCCGCTTGTATTTTCTCACCTAGTAACAGTATTTAGTGTCATATTACAAGTTATATTGTTTAATTTTCTTTGACGCCATGTAAAGCGTGGTGTTTCCACGTAAACGTAAACCTTTTAAAATTAACTTTTTGATCACTACAAAACATACATTGATGCTTCAAACTTCATTTCAAAAACTTACTACGCTAGTCTATCGTTTCTCGAATACATTTATTTATGCGAATTGCTTTCAAATGTAGTCTGAGAATAAAGACGTCAATTTGTTCATTTACTAACACTCTTGTTCTATTATTGCTGCTAATCGATTTCAATATAGTATTCAATGAAGATAAAAGTTTAATCAATTGTTTAACGGCAGTATTAATCTACTATGACGGATATTAAAAGGAGTGATCAATAGTTTCTATATACGTTTAGAAAGCCCTTTCAGATGACTCAATTCATAAGCTCATCGTCATTGTACTACTTGTCTCGCTTAAAGAGCGCTTCAATGCTTAGTTTCACTAGAAAAAAAACGTCGGAACAAATTAGACCCTGTCTGCATCCTGTCTCTAGTCCAAACAGGTCAGGTCATGTGCTCTTGAATGAGTCTGTTATCGTTGAACTCATCTCCGCTCTCCAGGATATCGTCATCATTGTTGCTGTCAGTTTTGCTGTTCTAGAGTTGGACATCAAAATTACTCTGACAAACCTTTTAAAGATTTGTTTTATATCGAAATCTATGTGATATACTATATAAACGTTCATTTTACATTTAACAACCCTCTGGTTGGCTTCACAGGGTTTTGTCCCTGGCGTCAGAAATATCCTTTTAAAATACAAACTACAATCAATAATGAATAACGTTGTTAACAATAGTGAACTATTGCCAAGCAAATCTTTATTATAGGTTGAATCTACTATTAAATCACACAAACATATAAAAATAGAAGAAATTCATTAGTTTTCTTTCGAATACTCAATCCATGTTTTAAACCCGTTTCGCTAAGATATAATATTTGTCATAAAAACGACTGTATATATTAAGAAAAGCTTGTGCAATTATGGCTTTATATATTATATAAGGTCAGTTTTTCTTAAGCTAAATGACTTTTTAATTGACTCGGAATTATAAAGAAATCTTGTAAATGGACAATAATTTCTCTCTCAAAACACACGATCTCTCTGTTAAACTAATTGGTGCTCTACAGAGTCGGCTTTTACTCCAGAAGCAACATTTCTAAAATGCTAATATAAATGTTAATTTTAAAATCGGCTGGTAACTGGGGAAAAAAAGAATTCATCCATTTTTGTTTCCCTCCTGGAATGTTCATTTTGTAAGGGAACGAGATTCGAATACCGTCTTTAAGCTCTTTAACATTACTTGTACTATCAAGGAAATGTATCTTCTTTGGAACCCCAAATAGAAACAGTTAAAACAATACATTAAGACTGAATACACTACATATTGCACAAAAGATTTAAATACCTGTGGTCTTAACTTAATAATCCTGTATCCACGTGGTACAAATATATCCGTAGTTTAAATGCCCTTTTGTGCTATAATATTACTATTATACAAGTCCACCTATACCGGACAAAACGCAGTTTTTACAAACACTTGCAGGAATAAATGTGTCAACTCAGTCGCTGCATCTTTGCAATACTTTTCATCATCTAAACGTTCTTTTTTTTTCTTCTGGGAAATATAACACAACTGTTTGCGTAGGCGGTATGAAGCGTAAGATATCATTTTCACTTCAATCTCCTCGCTCGACTCTCTAGACAAGCGAACAAATTAATTGCGGTTAAGTCGATGTCATGATAAAGGTATAGTATAACAATTTATTATTTGTCCATTTATTACGGATGTGCATTTTTAAAGGAAGAATACTCTTTACTGAATATTCTAGTTTCACAAACAAGGTCATAGATAACGAATTACTGTTGTTTCCTACACTATTGACGAGAACATTTTAAATTAGAAATACAATTCAAATCTAATCTTGCATGATAAACGATCCGAAATAGCAGTCCGATTTAGTAAGGAATGCAAGCAGTTAACTACCATTTATAAAGTTGTAGCGCAAATTTGTTTAAACTTAAATATAAAGCAATACTTTTTCCTTATTTTGGTCCACGTTTCATGATCACTTCTTTAATAGTTCACCTTTTTCTAGCCACGAATAAGGTCAAGCCTTTTCAATCGATTGAGTTGAATTGTCACTTTGAAAAATCGATCCGCCATGCAATCCCAAATTCTGGGTCCGGCCGTCTATGGAACGTTTATATTTGATACGAGTGTTTACGATATTGTACGATAATTATATTCCTATATAAGAACACTATAGGTACATCTTAGTTTGATACCATGCGAGTTCTTTATGTTTTTAGCATTTGCACAAAAAGTGGTGATAAGGTTAAAACGTTTTCTTTAAAAAAAACACTTCCTCCTCGTGATGAGAGAGATAAAGTCGAAGGTTGCTTATACAAAGTAACTCGCGTACTGCTCGACGTACACGCGTTGCAAAAATCGAAGATGTTGTAGTGATTCAGTCAGTACTCAGCACACTGTCACAGCATGTTTTGTGCTAAACCCTGTCGTATTATCACGATATTTCTCCCAACATGCAGCGATATCCGACGAGATAGAACTGCCTGGAAAAGCCATGGATATAATTTAGTACTTTGGTTTTAAATATAATTTGATAACTTGTCTGAGAAAAGTTTGGTCTAAATGGTGTTTCTGGCGAAATCTGGACAAATTTATGAATATTTAAATGGAAATCTACAGAAACAAGTACAGTTGTCGAAAGTTTAAACATAAACCCCGTTTTATTGCACATGGTCAACGCCAAAGACATAGAACACAAAAACAAACACTCGCAAACCAGAAACTTGGACAGCACAAAACTCCACAAACAACACACTACATTTATAATACATAAAAACAAGTGGTGTTTATCAAGGAGTGTTAGGTACCGCCTTGGTACGGTCTGTAAAATTTAAACTAGTTTGTGTGCACAACTTCACCTCAATCTCACCCTTATCCCAAAAATCTTGAATAAAGTAAAAACGTAAATAAAAAATCTTATCAAAGTACTAATAAGTATACACCAGTCGAATGAATATAATTCAGAGTGTCATGTGAGAATGCAAAAACTTTTCAAAGACATGACAGTTTAGTTTGGTTTTGAACTATTTGACCATGATTAATAATTCAGAGATATGCGTAAGCCATAATAAAAGTAAATACAACAATTCAGGCGAAGTTTATAGAATTTCATATCTAATTTGATAACTTAGTCTAGATATATGACGATCATAAACCATGTGCATCGATGATGAATTCTTTCTCAGAAAAAAAGACCAAGAATTTATAGTAGTCATTGGTTATTGAAAAAACATTATCTTTCTGACCAAACGTTGGACTTTTCGATAAAGATGATAATATAATGCAAAATATTTCATGAATATCCCAATAAATGTTGAGTCTTATTCTAGTTTCTTTATTCAATACAGATATGATTGTGCCTCTTAACAGAAATTTCATTATTGTGTTTGGCTTATAGGCTTGTCAATGTAGAATCCGGTGTATTCTTGTAAGATTTGAGTTGGTTTGATCTCAGTCAAGTGACATGGCTTCGCTGAGGATTTTCACAAACTTGAATGTTTTACTTCTGGGTTTACATTTCTAATTAGGCCAAAAAAAACACCTGGGTTTCCGGTAACCCGACCGACCCTATTTTTTCCTCGCCGACCCTAATCTTTTTTTAGACATAAAAGTAAACGCGCGGTGATAAGATCAAAAGCGCGTGGCTATGGTTTGTATCTAATTCGGTCAGTCGGATACCGTATGGTCCCATTTGATTGCCAGGATTTCGCCTAGGCTGGTACGAAAATACCATACGATCGAAAAAATAATAATCAATAATCGTCGTCTGGGAATCTTAAAACAATGACCGAAATGTTTAAATTCACTATAAATATGAATGAAACTTTTATTGTAGTAATGTACTTAAATACGATAAATCCATCACCGCTTTTACTTGTTGTTTTATTAACCTACCTCCACTTGAAGGCCTAGTTTAAGGAGCTCACAGTTGACAAGAAAATCGTTTTTTTTTCCTGAAGCAAATTAAAAAAATTAGTTGAAAATTGACTGTTTAGCTAAAACATTATCAAAGATTTGTTGAAATTGAAGTGCTGGATTTTTCCTAAAAACCGATCACGACTTATAAACGAGTATTGTATACAAAAAAACACCAGATTTCATGGGCAAAATTGGCGGGAAAATACGGTAGTCGAAGGTAAGGATATGATTTCAGACATTAAACAATGCTCTTTTATCAAACTTTTTGTAAATTAAGAAACGCGTAGATATGATATAATTGATCTGATGCAACAGATATTTGCATGATATGGAGAGTGTAAAATTAAAAAAAAAAAAATCCCGACCTACCGACCCTATTTTTTTTCGCCATGTTACCGGAAACACAGGTTGTTTTTTTTGGTCTTATAGTCATATGAATACATCAGACGACTTCCTTCCGCTTTCGTAACGTAATACTCTTTAGATTGGTAGAAATAGTAGACACTATAGCCATGGAGTAAAACAGTAGGCAACAATGATATTAGAGAAAATTAGTGAGGAAAACTGGAAAACGATGACACCGCCTTTACTTTCATGTTGTGTAACGTTATATATGTGGAATCGTATTTGGAAGGTTCTTTGACATTTAACAATGAAGGGCGCTATATTAAGTCTTTTCCGATAGTTTCATTTTCAATACCATTCTATTTATGTTGTATTGACTGCTTGTCAATGCAAATATACTATCATTAAACAACGCCTTGTTTCCACGGGGGCAGGTTGACGTTTGTCAAGTTCTTTTACATGTATTGAATTAAATACTGTTCTGTTGAGGTGATGTATTTATCGATGCCACAACCATGGGCGTATGGTCTGATTTGTAAAATTGTGATTCGTATCAGAGGTTTGTTTAAAGCGTTCATTTTTCATCTAATGCATCTATGTGCGTTTGATATGCTACAAGGTAGGTGGTTTAGTTCCCTTTGACATGTTGGTGTTCATCAAATGACCGACGCAAACGTTTCACTTGCCTTTACTTACACTTCTAAACATGAGCGCATTCTTTCAGTTACATCATAAGATCAAAAACAAGGTAACACAAACAGAAATTAAGTTATAATCATTGATGATAACTTTTCGTGAAAAAAAAGATACATGCAAGTACATGTACACCAAATAAGCATAGTTCATAATACATGTATACGCACTATTTAGTCCGGATCTTCCCGCATATACTCCCAACTCTCTCTTTCTTCCGTTATAAACTCCTCCCCATTCACGCTTTTCCATGTGTCAATCATTAAATTTGTATAAACGGGAAAGGAGTCCTCCTTGAAACTTTCATTTGTGTGCTGTGCCCCTTAAATCAGGAGCATGTGTTCGACTTTCTTCCTGACTTTTTGAAAGTGTTCTGCCACCTGATCCATAGAATGCATAAAGCTTTTACGTGGCGTTTGAACTCTACACTGTATACATTATAAAAGGTTGTGTTCTGAGAAATAAAGCATGTTTTGGCGTAGGCGGTATGATCTCAGTTTCAAAATGTCCTTGTGCATGGAGCACGTATTTGTAGGGACATATAGGTGAGCACTATGCAGCAACAGGTAAAAGTAGAAAAGGCTTAGGAGTTTTGTACCAATGCTGATATCACAAATGGATGTTTAAATTTCCGCAAGGCAAATCCCGTATGGAAAAAATGGGTGACACAAGCGAAATCGAAGATTGTTATTCCGTACTTCATGGACACATCGGAAGTACAGACACAAACTTTTCAAACACCAATCTTAAGTACAATTTCCCCATATAAATGCATAAGTTGCATCAAAGACCAGACTTTAGGTTATTTAGGACATAATTCGACAAAGGCAACCCCATTTATCTTGAGGGAAATGTCTACTTGTCATTGTTTTCTTCAGACTTCGAAAAAGTCAGCATGATGGATTTTCACTACCAAACAGTGTTTTGTCGATAGATGTATCTACATAAAATGTATTCCAATTGCACCAACTATTGTTTAAAATATATGTACGTAGAATCAAAAATAATAGATATGGGTCTATGAAAGGGCAGATTGATTGTCCAAAGACAAGTTCATTTGGCGCAGCGCATGAAAATGAATATCAAGAAAAACACGCATTTCTGATAACTGATGAAACCGTATTTATGAAAATATATGTATAATGTTTTTATTCGTAATGTTTTAACTATATATTTGACCAAAAATAGGTAAAAACGACTCTTTGTACATACTTACATCTACAAACATAGGAAAGGTAAGTAGGTAGGCTGGTATGTAGATGGCTTTCTCTCCAAAAACTCAACTGATAAAATGTCATTGGTTTTATATAACAAAGGAAATTCAAATGCCTTACAAAATATATTCAATCGAAACACGAAGTCAGGAATTAAAGAAAAAAAACCATTGCAACACTTATTTTTAAATAAAACGAAGATGAACATTATTATTAAATGAGGAAGTAATGAGCATACATGTACGATGTACTTCCTTGTCATACGTTAAATTCAATTTGGCTTTGATTTTGCTTACAGGTTAGTTAATATTTGTATACTTTAAGCTATGTTTTACTACCCAATATAGGCATAAACCATTTAATTCAATAGAACTTGTTTTATCTAGCATAATACTTTTCAAATTATGCTTTAAATTTACCAAATATCTTATGTTTATCCCGTACAAGAGCATACAGTACTTACTATCATGTAATTATAATGATGTTGCTGTTGTTGTTGTTGTGTTATTGAGTTGTTTTTTCTTGTTGTTGTTGTAATTGGTGTTGTTGGTGTTGTTGTTGCTGTTCGTTAATGTATGCACAAAGGCAGAATATGAATACATTCAATATCTTCCTTCCGCGTTCATTACGACACGTTATACAGTTTACGATATTGAAAATAAATTGGCTAGATCATATGACGGATGAAAAGTTCCTTAGTTTTAAAGCAAACTAATGGACAGGTATATTTCCTGTCTGCTCTTGGTGTGGTCATGGAAACATTTAGCTTCACTTTCGTTGTTTTTTGGTTTACTGGCTTTTTTACGGTGACCGAGTAACACCCCTTTTGCTTTCTTGTTTCATTTAAGTGATGTGGAGGCGACCCAATTTGTACTGAAAACATTACAATTCATTTTTATTTTGAAATAAAAAAACACAACCACGGGTCATTCGAAAAATCATGTACACACATAGTTTCCTTTCCTTGTATCGAGAAAATTTCAATGTCTAACGCAGTCGAGCTGAAGCTAACAATTATAACGTAACACTGCGGTAGTTTTCGAAAAACCAAAACAAATGTGCGAGTTTGTTCTGCACGGAAGATGCTTGTGGAAACAAAGAAGCAGATAATAAGTTTACAATAAAAGTGGATGTCTTGAGTAACTCAAGCCCCCTCGCAGTCTGTATTAGAGGACAAAAGAGAAATACACAGCAGATGACATCGCCTTTACTTTTGTGCAAAGTGAGTGTTATATTCAAAAAGTGTTGTTTGGTATATCACGGGTATCAGAAAAACACTACTCAGATTTTAATATTATTTTGACAGCTATCTTTTATTTAATAGGACATTTTTGTTGCACAGCACGTTGTTGACAAGCTGATGTTTCTCATGCTTCGATAAATATTTTTAATAAAATGAAGTATTTATGTGCATTTCCTCAATGTATCCTCAATGAACGTACATTTTTATGAAGCGAAATATGTTAACGAATTGTTAAATGTGTACCTTAATTCGTTTAACGAAACAGAATTCTTACTTGACGAGGATTTAGGTTTATTTCATTTTGACGCCGTGTAAAGGCGTGTTGTGTCATTAAATGACCTATCAAATAGTTTTATTTGCGAATGTTTCACCATAATCTGATGCTTAAAGTCTAATTGCATAATCATTTACAAGAAAAAACAAACGCAATTTCTGGTTTGCCCCAATTTTCAAACAATCAAGAAAGCAAATTGGTTAAAGGTTTAGTTTCTTTTTTTTGACGACTTACTGTTTGAATAATTAGTATGCAAATGCGCAAAACTGATTTAAATGACATCACAATATCTCGTATTGTTTGAGATGCGTACGGTTAATTATAAAGTAATTCAATTTTGGAGGGGCTAACACTATGTATATTATAATTTATCAAGTAATTTATTCGTGAAAAAGAAACCACGGTCAATTCGCTTCGCTCCGCTTATTTAGGTTACTTGTTCACGAAAATTACTTAATAAACTCGAACCTATGCATAAAAGAGGTACAATTCAATAGCTAGAGGACATATAGAGTGCTTACGTCAGCCGAATTTGTAAATGCCAATGTAATTCTTCATGGAAAAATAAACAGATCAAAACCCATACTTAAGTACAAAAATTTGGGTTTATTACTTGGGATCTTTTGTATTCTATTTAAATCCTTCACGCATATAACCTGAATAAAATGAATTGATGAATAACGCAGGCGACAAACACTTCCAACTCCCCTTTCTTCCGTTATAAACTCCTCCCTTTTCACGCTTCCTCAATCATGTCTCAAACATATAATTTGCATAAATGGGAAGGTCTTACTTGGAAAACCGTCAAATGCTGCGTGCTTTGCGCCTAGATTCAGGAGCATGTGTTTGGCGCTGTCCATGTCATTGTCAATGTTTTTCTACAACCGGGTCCATGGAATGCATGCAGCTATCAACGTGGTGATTGAGCTCTACAGTGTGTAACACATTGTTATTTGTAATGGCACACAAAAATAAAAAGTTTCAGTACTTTGATAATGTAACAGAAAATACAAAGACTTGCCTTAATGAAGTGCCCTACCTTGTATCGAAAATGCAAATATCAGTAGCAGTGTGTGTATACACCATAGACTGCCTTTTGTTACATTTAAAATGGTGAAGAAAGAGAAAAGTTATCTTTGTTTCAAGTCATCATTCGATGATGTTTAATAATTTTTTGAACGACGAGAATTAAAACAATTCAAATATACGAGAAGCGTCGACACGCGTTCAGCGCGTTTGTTAAGTTTTGACATGGTAACAGAGGTCATACCCTCATTGCATCCTTTCTTTTTGTCGTCACGAGCCAGCAATTGTTTTGGGACGGTGAGGAAAGGCGATACTATACAACAAAAGGGCACAATACGCAAAACACTTATAGGACAAAATACGAGTCGGTTGGCACATATAACGGCTTTAAACAGTTTAATTTTCTGGTAGACCGTTCCTGACAATGTGCAAAGCTTCACGGCATTATTTCGCCTTTATACGCCATATGACGCCATTGTTTCGACATCCTCTCTTCATACGACAAGTTCTCAACTCGTAGCAAACATCGTTTCTAAATGACGAGGATATAACAATGTAGTACCTTTAGCATAGCATTTTTACGGGACATAAAGCCAGCTCAGAACTCGCCTCATAGTTTTCGTCCCTTTAAGAATGAATACCTTGGAAGATCCGTATAAACATATAGAGTATACGTGTGTATACGCATGTTTTAGGGTATTCTTTCCAACCAACAGTGAGACCAAAATTGACTCTAACAAACCGCGATTATTTGTGGTGATTTTGTATGAGTGTCAAATCGCCTAACATCGAAATATGTCGCAGGAAACGCCGTAACAGTGTAGCAGGGGCCATAAAGAAAGTCGTAAATGTGTCGCAACATGTCTCGTGTTTCACTGACCGTGCCAAGGCGGTAATCCCATCGTTAATCGGTTAAGCTATGTTGATGCGTGTGTAGTGTGTTTATAGTTTAATTTGTGTAAGTGTATGTTGTACGCATACGTTTGAGTCTAGTTCATTGTCATTTGGGCCCTTGCCTTTAAATATGGTTTATCTTTTTTAATTGTCGACTACTGGACGTGTCCCTGTTGTTTGCATGTATTGTTTTGAAGTTAAAAGCATGTCGACATAGTTCGCTTATTATGGAAGGGTTTCTACGACTGGCCTTCCTCTCTTTGATAGAGAATCTCAAAACTCAACAGAACGACCGTACACTACCTTGTATATTGATGTTATGCGATATGTTATGTTTATCCACGTTAAACAATTCCCTTGTATAAATGAATTTAAACAGACGTGAACTTTTCATTAACAAACGGTAACGTTGCCTTAGTGGTAAATAGTGATATTTGTTGATTTCAGTGAAAGGACGTAATATATTCCACAATATGACATAAAACAATATTTTCACGATCGGCTGCGGAAAATATATTTCGAGTGAAATAAAATACCAGGTCCCCGGGTCGGACACTCTCCTCCCCAAAAGTGAAGTAATCGCTGCGTTAAATTTGATCGAAAACGCGCGTCTCTCACTCTATTAACTCAGGGCGTTTTTGTTGGTACCAAATTATTTTCAGTTTTGGTTTTGTGTATAGTTACAACAACTGTATGTATCCATAACTTCTGAATTTCTTCAAAACAATGATACCGGAGACTGTCGTTTGCCTGTTTGGTGTTCCAACACACGTGTTGTCAGTGCCCTCCAGGTGTTTTTTTCAAAGTGAACTAGATTTCGGATGGAACAAACCGTCGAAACCGCCTCCGGAGGGTTTTCGATAGTTTCAAAAACCAGTTTTGGTTTTCGTAAAACAAACGATAAAACTGGTTTTCATTTTATTTGAAATTATTACAACAAAAACTACGTTCGCGAAACTAATGATAAACCAAAACTGGTTTATTACCAACGAAAACGCTCTAAATAGATCCTCACTCATTGAAACTACATAATTAAGTGCAGTTATTCATTTTTTCCATTTTTTCATAAATTCCACAAATTTAATGACTTCATACCTTTTTGGCAGACAAAATGAATAAATTTGCAATTAAACGCGGTAGTTCGTGTAACAGAAATTAATTTATTTCATAGGAGCAACACCTGTAATTGGAATGCATACACTAAACCTTACGTTAGGTATAACATTCCACCACATGAAATAGCTCACCGACCATTGCTCGTAAAGTTTTCTCCCAATCCTTTCTCTAATACAATGAGCATACAGTTTCTTTTGCATCTTTGTCTACGAAATACGATTAACTCACTTATTTCCAATTACTTTTTTTACTTTCAAATTCCATTAAATACTATACCATTGCAGAAAGATGCCATATAAGGCGCTTATTCTACTACTGAGAAAGTTTGGCATATTCATAATTTGACAGCCATGCCACAGACTCAGTGTTCCTCCAACAATATCAAACATATTTCGATGAATATGGGAATGTTTGAAAGATAAAAAAGCCAACAGCTATCAGAGATGACGCTTGTGAACGCTTTTCGTATGTTAGTCATTATTACAAAATGTCGTACCTAAAAAAAGATGACAAAATGGACTCTACAAACAAGTCCGGTGAATAAGAAGAAACATCGTAGGAGTGTGAAACATAAGCCCCCTTGAAATTCTCATGAGTCATGTAGTGCAAAATCTCTTTAATAAATGAGGAAGCAGGAAGTAAACTGCGCGTAAATATAAACCGTGATTCAACAAATCGCGATGTAATTTCAAACAATCAACCCTGGTTGGATAGAGACTGTGCTTTAGCTAAACAATTAAAGTACGCTGCATTACGAAGATTTAGATGGACAAGTGGGTTGTTAGATTTTCAAAACTATATTTCACTGCGTAGACATTTCAAAATTACGTGTTTCACTAAAAGGCAATTGTACCAGCAAGCTAAAAGGAATGAGCTAGTATTATCTAGTTGTAATCCAAAATCCTTTTGGAAATTGTTAAAAATGTCCCAACGTAATAGAAAACAAGAGCTTCTGCGCGTAGACCCTGATACATGGCGGAACTATTTTCGAAAATTATTGTTTAATGAAGATCAACCGAATCTGAACGATATAACTTTTGACACGAATACATTTAATGAAGAATATGATTCCATTTTGAATTGTTATTTTCCTGACGGGGAGGTTATTGCAAGCATTTCAAAATTGAAAAAGAGGAAATCTCAGGGACCTGATGGATTTGGGGCTGAATTTTACCAAAGTACAAGACAAACCATAACTCCAGTGTTGCGTCAAATATTTAATAGGGTTTTAAATACGGGTGTATTTCCGGATATTTGGAGAGATAGTATTATTGTCCCAGTGCACAAGTCGGGCTCTAAAGAAGACCCATCAAATTACAGGGGTATTTCTCTTATAAACGTTATGTATAATATTTTCAAATATAATACATGACAGATTATGTGCATGGTCGGAACAGTTTAACAAAATTGATGAGGCACAAGCTGGATTTCGGACTGGTTATTCGAAGTATTTATAATTATTTGTAAAGTATGGTTCAGAAATATACATGTAAGCCTAGGGGGAGATTCTATGTATTATACGTCGATTTTAAAAAGGCGTTTGATGGATTGATACACCGTAACTTGTTCACCAGTTTGCATACAATATGAGTTCAGGGAAAGCTTTTCCGTATATTAACGTCTATGTATTCAAATCTACGCGGTTGTGTACGAGTTGGCGGTGGCACAGCTACGCAACCCTTTATTTGTAACGTTGGCATGCGACAGGGGGACGTAACCAGTACAATAATTTTTCATCTATATATTAATGAGTTATCTTCCTTCCTACGATCAAAGGGACATATGGGTATTTTATTACAGAGCAAATCGCGGATATAATATGCATACTTTTTGCAGATGACGTTGCGAACTGCGCTGACACTGCTATTGAATTACAATTACAACTTAATTCTATTTCGGAATTCTGCGAAAATACTGGAATGACTATTAATCAGAGGAAAACAGAAATAATCGTGTTTAGAAATGGCGGGCCTCTGCGGTCATACGAGCATTGGTATTTTAATGACACCCCGGTAAATGTTACATCGGTATACAAGTACATGGGATTCATATTCACTCCAAAATTATCCTGGACAAAGGCAAAATCAAAATTAGGTGCGCAAGCCCGGAAGTCAATTTATGCCATAAAGGCCTACCAGAGGGCTTTTGGAAACTTATCTCACGCTGAATATTTTAAAATATTTGATTCAATGGTTAAGCCTTTACTTATTTACGGTGCTAAAATATATGGTACGGAAATATCTGATATTCTTGAACAAGTAAAAATTCAATATTGATAAACCCCGGCAGGCATCGCCCCATACTGTATTTATCTTTATTAATGTAAAATATATGTAATTCATACTTACCTTTGTCTATTCATGGAAAGATATTTTGAAGTTTTCAAACCTTGGCATTTTAGGCCAGTGCTTAGCGCCATCCTGATATTACAGACGGGCTAGCCCTGTGTCCATCATGCCAAGATCATTAATAGTCACTAAGTGTTGTTAGTAATATTATCCTGGATAAAGTCCATTTTTTCAAGCATTGTTCATGCAAAATATTCAATAAGTACCAAGTTATTCAGTAAATTATTGATGTACAGGTTTAACATTATTTGCATAACATGTACTGATCTCAAACCTGTTGTTTTATGGCACTAACACAGCAAAACGTAATAACTCTTGTCGGGAATTTCACAAAGTTCACATATTTTCTTTGTAATTCAGCGTGTACACCGCCATTTTACCTTTGAATCTTGGGTAATCCTGAGATAGTTTTTGACCTTTCAAGATTTCAAAACTTGACAAGTTATTCTTACTTGAGCGTTTGAATCATGTCGTTCCACAAGGTGATAATGTCTCTTAGTTAATAATCCATTATTCACATGAAATGCACTGATAATTTATTGTTGTAATCCAGTGTGATGCTTTAAATCCTTTTTCGGAAACTTCACGGTCATTTGACAGTTCGTCCGCCATCTTGAATATTTTACAATGGCTGTCAGCCAATCGGGTCATTTGACCCGATTCTGGGTCATTTTCGGTCGGGTCAATTTGGGTCAGGTCATTTTTGACCGAGATTTTCGGGTCATTTAACCATAGGAGTATATAAGGCCGTGAATTTTCAGTCTCAGACAGTCGAATTTGGATCATTGAACAAGCTGCCTGCATATTATTCTTAAAAGGTTAAAATCAACCTGAATATTTAAATAGACAATAAATAAGTAAATATAAACTACTTACAAGTAATAAAATAACAGGCATTGATTTTATATTGAGTTTGTAAACAACTTTATACTGATAATAATATTTTACTGTCTTACTACGACGTGCTGTGCCAACGTTCATATAAGCCAACGCGTTTTGCTGTGTACGGTGCCGCTGATTACTACCGTGTATTATATCTGATGTTTGATGTCTTGATGCATATATTTATTTGCTCCAAAAATAAAACGTAAAACGTTCATTGCGTCGTCATTTTGGCTAGGTCGTAACAATTATTGCTTCAAATACTTGGTCACCCTAAAAGGGACAGTTGATAGCGTTGACGGACCACGGGGCTATGTCGTAACATTTATTGCTTCAAATACTTGGTCACCCTAAAAGGGACAGTTGATAGCGTCGACGGACCACGGGGCTAGGTCGTAACATTTATTGGTGGCAGCGGTGGGATCTGTTATAATAGCAGATCCAGCGATACGAACTACGCCAGACGAAGGGGGTTGTAACATAGTCACGTACTAGACGCGATAGGTCAGGGGTTTAAAATTATCAAGAATTAAAGGAGTTCGCGTCATGACTGATCCAAGGGAGGTCGATAGCGGGGAGGTAATATTTAATAACCCAGAGGCGGCCGACGATGCCGACGAGTATGCCACACTGGACTCCGCGTCCGAGGCCGGGTCTACAACCAATGACCCGCCAGGTGATTGTGACGAGGGGCCATTACGCGAGGTTATGGTAGGTGTCACGGGGGCTTTGAAGGACGTCGTTAGGGAGTTACAGTCCATCAAAAGAGGGATGGCTAAGTGTAAAGATGGGTCGGGAGAGACGAGGACATTTTGCACAAATAACAGCAATGTAAGTGAGTATGACAGTAGTAATTCAAGGAACAATCGCAAGGAAGGTAATAAGCATATTTCAGGTCAGGCCCTTAACGCAGATGCTCCGTCTTATGTGCGCTGGGGGACGACGTACTACGGCGCCGGCCGAACGGAAAGGGATGTTGACCACACGTGGGATGCGGGTAACCCGACGGGGACACCATATGGCTACAACGCGACGGGGTCGACGCAACGGGAGGGATATGATGTATCAAGCTCCAGGAACACGAGAGCAGGCGGAAGTAGTTGGGAATCGGACCGGATGTACCACGGGCCATACACGCAGCCTGATAGGATACGCGATGCCCCCTATTTTCGCGAAGGAACTGCGAGGTACCCACCAGTTAAGCTGCCGGTGTTCACTGGTAAAGAAGACTGGGCCACCTGGCTGGCGCAGTTTGAAGCCATAGCCGGTCGTTTCCGCTGGTCCGAAGACGAGAGGCTTGATCAGCTACTGCCTAGGCTGGAGGGGGCAGCAGCACAATTTGTATTTTCCCAATTAAAGCCTAACACAGTGAATAACTACAAAGAACTTATTATTGAGCTAAATAGTAGGTTCAGGGCCGTAGAAACAGCCCGGTCATATGCCGCTAAATTTAGCAGACGGACGCAACGACAGGGGGAGACAGTAGAGGAGTACGCATCGGACCTCAAAATGCTGTACGACAAGGCCCACGGGTTTAGAGACCGGAAGACGAGGGACGAGGACCTCGTGCGGCGGTTCTTGGACGGGGTCACAGACGAGGAAATGCGGTTCGAGCTGGAGTTTAATAAAGAACCTAGGACGGTCGATGAGGCAGTTTACTTTGCAGTCAATTGGTTACAGATTCGGGGAAGAGATAGAGCTGACAGAAAAGGGCGTTATCAAGCAAGAAGAGCATACGAGCCGCAGTGGGACAAGCATAATGGTGACCATAGGGTACCCGAACGGCGAGACACCTCAAGACAGTTCAATGGACAGAGGAAAGAGAATGGACTAGGGACAGATCAAAAGCGAGATGAGCTGCAAAATAGTCTACTGAAAGAACTGATAAACCGGCTCGAGCGTTTGGAAGGTCACGTTAACGCTGACACAAAGAAATTAGACACCAAAAAGAAAGTTGAGTGTTATAACTGTCACAAGCAGGGTCATTACGCACGTGAATGTCCGGACCGGAAGGAGCGAAGGGTAAATACCAGCCGACCGCTGTCAAACCAAAATGAAAACCGTTTAAACGACCAGGGACCACCCCGAATGGCCTAGGGGAGGTCCACATCAGCAGTAAAGCAGGCCTTAAAGTTACAGCCATAACGCAGCAAGAAGACGGTGAGGGGACGACAGTGGGGAGTGAAAGGACCGTGAGGAGGAGCTCTATTGCAGACGGGGTATACGTACGAGGGTCTGTTAACGGAGTACCGGTCACGTTCACTGCGGACACTGGCGCCTCACGGACGATACTATCTACACGGGCGTACGAAGCTATACCAAAGGACAAGCGGCCGCCATTAGAAAGGGCGTACTGCTTAGTGGGTGCGGGGGGCAACCCGATTAAGAAGGCAGGTAAAGCCAAATTCAGCCTGAGTTTAGGGACTCTGGAGCTTGAACGAGAGGTTATTGTGGCCGAAGTTGAAGACGACGCTCTACTGGGGTATGACATCCTAAGGGGAGGGGAGAGCGGTCCCGCAGACATTTTGCTTAGCCAAAATAAAATACTCTTAGAGGGAGTTGATGTGCCAGTATTTCAGGTGGGGCGGGACAGGAAAACCAGACGGGTTACTGTAGCCGACGACATCAGCGTCCCTGGACTTGCAGAGTCGGTGATAAGTGTGTATGTAGAAAGGTACGAAGAAGATGACACCGTGCAGGCTGATTTTATTGTTGAACCAGTAGATAACTTTAGGGACAACTATCCATTACAAATGGCAGCTACTCTAGTGGATGTAAACCAGGGGCCAACTTGTAAAATCAGAATTCTCAACCCATTCCCAAGCGATTTCTTGTTGCGACAGAACGCCGAAATTGGGAGAGCCGAAAGGGTTGAACGAGTGGTCAGTGTGGTTGCGGCCGCTGAGGACGACGATGGTCAAGGGAATATGACGTCGGTGAGAAGAATTAGGCTAGGAGAGAGGTCTTCACCGGCCACTAACCAATTTACTAGGGCAACGGGAGCGGAGGTACCAAAACACCTCGTCGACTTGTACCGGAAGTCCACGGCAGGGAAGTCGGACTATGAAAAAGGCGTGGTTGCCGGTCTCCTCCAGAAGTACCAGCAGAGTTTTTCCACTGCCGAATGGGACCTGGGGCTTACGCATTTAGCCGAGCACACAATTAAGACGGGCGACGCCCCGCCAATAAAGCAACGGCCGAGGCGCGTCCCACTTGCATACGCAGAGGAAGAGAAGAAGGCCATAGACGAACTGCTACAAAAGGGGGTTATCCAGAAAAGCACTTCACCATGGGCGTCGCCTATTGTTTTAGTTCGAAAGAAGAACGGTTCTGTAAGGCCATGTGTAGACTACCGACAGGTTAATGCGCTGGTAAAACCGGACGGTTTCCCGCTCCCGAGAATTCAAGACTGTTTAGACGCAGTCGCAGGAGCCACATACTTTAGCAGTTTCGATCTGACCAGTGGATACTTTCAGATACCACTCAAAGAAGAGGATGTCCCAAAGAGCGCTTTCTGTTGCAAATACGGGCACTTCGAAATGACACGTATGCCATTCGGTTTAAATAATTCAGCCAGTACCTTTCAGCGCACGATGGAGATTGCACTGCAGGGCCTCCAGTGGGAAACATGCTTGGTGTACATCGACGATATAATCGTCTACGGGACCACTTTCGAACAGCACATTCACAGGGTGGAGCAAGTACTAGATCGCATGAAACAGGCGGGGTTGAAGCTGAAACCCGAAAAATGTAACATGTTGCAGCACAAAGTCCTGTTTCTTGGTCACGTGGTTTCAAATGACGGAGTTCTCCCAGATCCGACCAACACCAGTAAGATAGTCGACTGGCCAGTACCTCAGAACACAAAACATGTGAAACAGTTTGTAGCCACGGCATCTTATTATCGAAGGTTCGTAAGGGACTTTGCCACCATGGCCCGACCCCTAACGGAACTTACCAAGAAGGACCGGAAGTTTGAGTGGGGAGATGCTTGTCAGACCGCCTTCGAAAATTTGAAAAGGGCACTGACTGGGCCGGAAGTAATGGGGTATCCATTGAATGAAGGGGGTATCTTCTACCTAGATACAGACGCCTCCGGGGTAGGGATAGGCGCGGTCTTGTCACAAATGCAGAAGGGGAGAGAAAGGGTGGTCGCCTACGCCAGCAGAAGTACGAATAAGGCGGAAAGCAACTATTGTATAACCGAGCAAGAGTTGCTGGCCATAGTTTACTTTATGCAGTACTTCCGCCAGTATCTTCTAGGCCGCCATTTTGTGGTTCGCACAGATCACCAAGCTCTGGTCTGGCTGTTTAAGCTCAAGGAGCCCAACGGGAAGATTGCAAGGTGGTTGGAAATCCTGTCCCCCTATGACTTCGCTGTTGAGTATCGTAAAGGGCAACATCACGGCAACGCGGATGGGTTAAGCAGATGTGAAGACCCGAGGGAGTGCCATTGTCACATCGTGGACATGAGTGAGCCGCTCAAGTGTGGCCCCTGTGCAAAGTGTCGGCGACGGGCGGAAATCATGTGCCATTCCGAGATTCAATGCGGAGGACCGGAAGTGAGCGTGTCAGATGATTTGGAAGATGCATGTGTACTCATGGACGCTGACGTTGTGCCTAAAACTCCGACAGGAGAGACTGTCACTGCTAAGCGGACGCTTGACGAAGAAGACGTTCCGGAAGGTGCTACTGAAGGAGCCGGAGCTCTGTCGAAGCCTATTGTATTAAAAATTGAGACCCCGCTACCAGCCATAGCTCGAGCACTGACGGTCGATGACGAACAGGAACCTGGCCCATCTAATCAGGGTGACGAGATATCGCGGGCGAATTGGACACATACGTATAGTCTTACTGAACTGGGAAGGATGCAAGATGAGGACGCGAGCATTGGGCCGGTTTTGAGGGCAAAGCGCGCCGGTGTGAAACCGAAACCGGAAGACATTGTTGCCATGTGTCCTGAGACGCGCCATTATTTCATGATTTGGGACAGTCTAAGGACCGTTGACGCCGTGGTCTACCGTAGCTTTTGTAAACTAGACCAGACAGATAACTACACGCAGCTGATCGTGCCACGCGTACTGAGGGAGGAGGTTCTTAGAGGAGCCCATGAACCAGTCACTGCCGGACATATGGGGGTTAAACGAACCAAGGGTAAACTCGCACGGAATTATTACTGGTTCGAAATGAAACAAGATGTAGAACTGCACATAAGATGTTGCGACGTTTGCGAAGCCGATAAAAAACCACCAAAGACGCCCAGGGCTCCCATGGGACACGTTAGAACCGGTGCCCCGTGGGATATAATAGCCCTTGACTTCATGGGTCCATTTCCGGTGACGAGCAGGGGTAACCGCCATATATTAGTATTGACGGATCTCTTTACAAAATACATAGAAGTTGTCCCAGTACCGAGCCAGACCGCTGAACAATGTGCAAAAATAGTGGTTGACCACGTGGTTAACCGCTGGGGAACCCCATTGGCCATCCACTCTGACCAGGGAACGGCTTTCGAGAGCCGGCTCTTTAAGGAGCTTTGCGAATTATTGGCAGTGAAAAAGACCCGGACTAGCGCACGTAATCCACAGGGAAATGGTCAAGTGGAGAGAGCCAATCGGACTATTGTCAAGATGGTTAGAGCGTTCTTGTCCGAGGAGCAGGACGACTGGGATGTACATCTTGGTTGTATCGCCAACGCATACAGGGCAACGCCTCATCAGGCTACTAAACTTAGTCCAAACATGTTGGCCCTCGGTAGGGAGGTAAGACTTCCGGCGGATCTTCAGTACCCTACAGTAAGGGACAGTGATGAGCATATCCGTAGTGAGGCAGAATACATTGTTAGTTTAAGACAGACTATGCAGAGGGCCCACGAGGTAGCGAGAACACATCTAGGTAAGGAGGCCGAACGCAGTAAGGAGGTGTACGACCGGAGGTTAGCTTTCACGAAGTACAAGGTAGGCGACATAGTATGGTGCCTACACGAGACTCGTCGGGTTGGGGTAAATCCAAAGCTCCAGAAGGCTTTTGACGGGCCATTCGTTATAACAGAAAGTCGATCTGCGTTGAACCACGTGGTTCAATTGGACAAACGCGGCGCAAAACGTTTGCTCCACCATAATAAGCTTAAGTTGTATAGGGGAAAAACTGCACCGAAGTGGGCTAGCCAGTTGGCATCGCGGTTGCGGACCAAAGAGTAGCTATAACTTTACGCTTTTCGCTCCCCGGTCGTTTAACCGTACTTATTCCGGGCGACTGAGATACATTTAACTTCAAAAATGACGGACTTGTGGCTAGCCGTTGGCACAGCATTGGTAGTATTTTAGGGGGCAAACCTTGCATTTTTATTTTATATTTTGTAGATGAAGGCATCCAACGGCGGTATTATGTGGCAGTGCGCCAGATGTGGCAAACAGGATAGGAAGAACCGGATGGCTGCACACATACTAAAAGACCACATACCTCTACATCAGGTGCCTTACCACTGCTTGCTGTGTCAGTTCAGATGCCAGGACAGTAGCACATTAAGAGACCATGTGAGCCGGTATTCACGGCATGTCAACCAGGAGAAAAACATGAGAAAGCCTATAAATTATGCGCAGTACCTGATCAAAGCAGAGCGACCCATCCACGTCACAAGCCATGACATGTTTCAGGTGGCCGATCGCTTGTCGATAGATCTCCTGAGGGATGATTCCGATGGGGAAAACCAACCACCGAGTATGTGGCCTTCCTGGATGGAGCCTGAATCACCGAGAAGCACGAGCGGACCAGTAGGCGCGAAGGGGGATGGGGTGGGCATACCAGACCTTGACCAGTTGATACGGGTGTTGGAGTATGGCGAGACATCAAACGTCGGTGGGTCGTTTCCCGAGCTACGCCCAGCCAACAGGACGAATAACACCACTTACGCGGAAAGACCGCCGACAGGAAACCCTGTTAAAACGACCCCGGGAAATGTCATTTTTGGGGGATTGGATGGCCCATCACCGTCAGTCGAAAGAATGGGAACACCCAATAGGGCCCATACATACTCCCGAATCCAGGGTTCTGCCAGGTCGACGGGCGGTAGTTGTGACCAGGTTATTGAGGACACGGCGGTCCTCCCAAGTGCAGAGGACCATCTCGATCCGCTATTTTGTGGGTTTGACGCTCTATCGCCAAGGACACCAGCGAAGACGCCGCCTCCGAAGTCACTGATGATGCCGAAGGGCCTAGGGGGAAGAGACCAAGCGACACAGGCAGGGAGCAGCCGAAAAGATGACACATCAACACAAACAACCCTAGAAGACCGCCTGGCTAACGTATTTGAGGCCGGCATGAAGAGAATAACGCAAGCAATAGATGAGGGGATAAAAGCTGTGGTAGGGTCACAAAGAGCTGCAGAAGCGACCCTGCAGGAGGTGAAGCGCATTGAGAGGAACGTTCGCTACCTATACAGATCAGTCGCTAAAAATGAGGAGGAAGAAAACACCGAGGAGCCGAAAGTCAAAAGCGTGGTGATGAAGCGCAAGTCTACCACAGAAGATGACCGTAAACACAAGAAAACGCGATAGAAATGACATTTATAAGTGAAATAACAGTTAAAGTGTTCATCTAGTTGTAGTGTTATTTAAGTTTTTTTTTATCTCTATTGTTAACGTCAAGTGCAAAAGTGTTAAAATGTTTATCATATGTATATCTCATACTATTGATCTCAATGTTATTAAAGGCAGCAGGAGCTTAGCCTCTATTTGGAGGGGGTATTGATAAACCCCGGCAGGCATCGCCCCATACTGTATTTATCTTTATTAATGTAAAATATATGTAATTCATACTTACCTTTGTCTATTCATGGAAAGATATTTTGAAGTTTTCAAACCTTGGCATTTTAGGCCAGTGCTTAGCGCCATCCTGATATTACAGACGGGCTAGCCCTGTGTCCATCATGCCAAGATCATTAATAGTCACTAAGTGTTGTTAGTAATATTATCCTGGATAAAGTCCATTTTTTCAAGCATTGTTCATGCAAAATATTTAATAAGTACCAAGTTATTCAGTAAATTATTGATGTACAGGTTTAACATTATTTGCATAACATGTACTGATCTCAAACCTGTTGTTTTATGGCACTAACACAGCAAAACGTAATAACTCTTGTCGGGAATTTCACAAAGTTCACATATTTTCTTTGTAATTCAGCGTGTACACCGCCATTTTACCTTTGAATCTTGGGTAATCCTGAGATAGTTTTTGACCTTTCAAGATTTCAAAACTTGACAAGTTATTCTTACTTGAGCGTTTGAATCATGTCGTTCCACAAGGTGATAATGTCTCTTAGTTAATAATCCATTATTCACATGAAATGCACTGATAATTTATTGTTGTAATCCAGTGTGATGCTTTAAATCCTTTTTCGGAAACTTCACGGTCATTTGACAGTTCGTCCGCCATCTTGAATATTTTACAATGGCTGTCAGCCAATCGGGTCATTTGACCCGATTCTGGGTCATTTTCGGTCGGGTCAATTTGGGTCAGGTCATTTTTGACCGAGATTTTCGGGTCATTTAACCATAGGAGTATATAAGGCCGTGAATTTTCAGTCTCAGACAGTCGAATTTGGATCATTGAACAAGCTGCCTGCATATTATTCTTAAAAGGTTAAAATCAACCTGAATATTTAAATAGACAATAAATAAGTAAATATAAACTACTTACAAGTAATAAAATAACAGGCATTGATTTTATATTGAGTTTGTAAACAACTTTATACTGATAATAATATTTTACTGTCTTACTACGACGTGCTGTGCCAACGTTCATATAAGCCAACGCGTTTTGCTGTGTACGGTGCCGCTGATTACTACCGTGTATTATATCTGATGTTTGATGTCTTGATGCATATATTTATTTGCTCCAAAAATAAAACGTAAAACGTTCATTGCGTCGTCATTTTGGCTAGGTCGTAACAATTATTGCTTCAAATACTTGGTCACCCTAAAAGGGACAGTTGATAGCGTTGACGGACCACGGGGCTATGTCGTAACATTTATTGCTTCAAATACTTGGTCACCCTAAAAGGGACAGTTGATAGCGTCGACGGACCACGGGGCTAGGTCGTAACAATATTGTAAGGAATTCCTTGGGGTAAATTATTATGTTAACGATTGTGTTGCATCGGGGGAATGCGGGAGGTTTCCTCTATGTATTGATCATCATGTAAAATGTATTAAGTACTGGTGCAAACTGCTATACAAGTCCAATGAACGTTATCCAAGAAACTGCTATATAATGCTTAAACGACATGATGATTTTGGAAAAAAAAATTGGGTTACATCCAATATGGTTTTGGTTTTGTTTGGCTAAGTCAGGAAGTCGGAAATGTTGGCGAGTTTTTAATATCATTTAAGCAAAGGTTAGTTGATTGTAAAAGACAAAACTGGTTCAAAAATGTGGGAGACTCAACACGATCTGACATATATAAGCATTTTAAAACTTCGTTAAATCCAGAAAAATGTTTATGTATTAATCTACCATTTTATGTGAGGAAATCGTTAGCAATATTCCGATGTTCTAGCCATAAATTGTTTATTGAGACTGGTCGACATTTGGGTATCGAAAGGGAAAATAGAGTGTGTAGATATTGCTTTATTATTTTTGATATCAGATGTGTAGAAGATGAATTTCATGTATTCGTTCAATGTAACAAATTCAGGCAAGAAATTTTATATCTATAAATGGTTCACGGGTAGGCAATACTTCCAAAACTTCATAAATCTTATGCAAAGTCTAAACGATGACCGAAAAAAAAAATATAGCATTCTTTGTAAATGTAATAATGAAACAAACAGATAAGGAAAAATGAATGTCATTAAGAAATCACAACTCTAAAGATTTTATGTTTTGTATTGTATGTGTTGTATTATGGGCCGGAGGCCTTTCTTTACAAATAAAATTTGAATTAGAAAAAAATTGAACTTGTAAGCTACTAACGACATTACATGGTTTTGTGTCTTGCCTACAAACAGGTAAGTTTTATAAAAAATAAATCTTAACCAATACTGACATTGATCATTCATAATCATGACTCTATTATATGATATATTTCAACATATGGAAAAAAAAATGTGTATCAAATTTTATAAATGTTCATTTTTGTATCGAAGACCGGAATATAAGAAGTAGTATGAACCTTTTGTTATACATGCATACGTGCATGTATGCTAAATATATATTCACAGCAGCTAACTTATGCTTGCTGAATATATATCGTGAGCTATCGAAAGCCCCTTTTATATTTGCGCTCTCACATCCAAAGTTCATTTATGGGACAGTAAATACTAACACCCAATTGGATTGAAAAGGGCTGATGCATATTGCATCAGCCGGAATTTATTTTAGTTTAATCGTATTTTATTGTAAATAATAAACACACGTGGTATACATATATTCGACAAACAATATAATTGTACAATTGGGTTGGGCCACAAGTTATGACAACATTAGAAAATTGCCCTCCCCGAAATGTGTCAGACTATCGTTAGAATTGAAAAGTTATGACAATGTCTATATGCATGTGAATACATAAGTAACTTATAATGGTTCTATATTTAAAATTCGACTAAGTACGAGATTGGTTTAAGAAATAGGTAAGCGGAAAAGAGAGAGAGAGAAAGAGGGAGAAAGATAGGAAGAGAAATGGTATCTGAAACAAATCCGTTGTCGCCAAGTCCACTTTGGCTAAACCTACAAGTGTTTAGTAGACAGGCATCCTATTGAACTTCAGTTGTCTTAAATCTTTTAGATGCAACAATATATGTATGCACTCTTTGAAAAATATATGAATTCTGTTCGTCACTTAAATTACTGTAGCCGTGTAGTAATTTATAGGCACTCAGTGGGTGATATTGCCTAGTCTGCAGGAATAACTGACGCCTTTGTGTAGTAAAACGACTACATTTGAAAAGAAATAGTTCAGCATCTTCGATTTCAGTACCACAAACACAGTTAGGAGACGTTGCGATATGATTATTGTAAAGATCAGAATTTAAGTTGCTGCAATTGTTACGCATTCGAGCATGATGGACTGAAGCGGATCTTTCGCCTTCGATATAAAATGTAGGGACTTCGGGAACAGTATACATAGATTTCATTTTACCTTTAAACGCGGGCAATGATACTGCATTTTTAATTGAGTTGTCAAGATCGTTCCACATCCTCAATGCGGATGGAAGTATTTATTTACGGAATTTATTTTGAAAAGGAATGGTGCATAAATGATAATGATTACATAATAGTGTAAGTAATGGGTAAAAGTCCCATAAAGTTGGACGTATAAGAAAGTCCGTGGAAAAATCGACAGCGAATTTGCAGCGTGCAATCTGCATGAGGTTGGAAAATAGAAAGGCCGTAATGCGCATGCTTCCTATGCTGCTTCCATTGCGCTGAGGTTATTTTATACTGATATATGTTTCGTTAACAGAACCCAACACTGCTTTGCCTCTCAGCCTGTCCAAACTGTTATCAAAATATACACCTGCAGAATATAAATCAATTTATATCTCCTTTGTCATATAAATTATGTTTTTCTGTTAGAATATTATATTACTACATGCATAAAACAATATATAAATATCATATGGCAACATGTGTGACATTGATATTGTCAACCCGAGAGCAAAATGTCACCCGAGGCGTTAGCTGCTATATGATATTTATTTTATTATACCGAGCAAAATAAAGTACATCAAAAGTTTTAAAATGTTTTCAGTTCATTTAATTAAACAAGTTTAACAATGTAAACAAAATATAAAATAATAAAATGATTATATATAGAACAAAATTCCTGTCCTCTGTTGTTTTTGTGTACACATTGAATAGTGACGTCACTGCTGTACGTGTATAAGGGAGGCAATTACGTCATGATTTAGCTAAAATATTGAAACAGTTATTTGCCCTTATATGGCATTCAAAATATCACTGCGGTCACATGACCTGACAGTGAATTATCGCTTGGTCACGTGCCAAAAAGGTTGAAAATGTGTCTGATAGTCAATATAACTCTTTTTCGGGTAATGGGATTTTACCATTCTAGACAAAAGTGGGGTATAACAATTATAATAACTGTAGCTTGATAAATAGTTCCCTGTTTCCACAAACCACTTCCTTTTAAACGGATACGAATCGCCACGCACTGAAAATTCCATGTTGGTTTAGTTGATTTATAGAAAACTAGGTTGGACCATGTACTATTCAATATTTTGTAATATATAGACAAAGTTTGAAACAATATATCTCGGATTACGCCACAATGTCTCAATAATTTTGTATGTTTTAAGTTCAGCAATTGAATGGTAAACACGCACCCGATATTGTCTGATGTTCCCATTCAATTTTGCACATTTTCTTCTTTCTCTGGACTCCTTTTCTAGCAAGTTGTGCAGTCGTGTACGGTGTCATCAAGTGTCCGCGGTCCGGATATATCTTGTCGCCTTCAAGAAGGCACTCTTCGGGGCTAGGCAGATCTATCCCCGCTTGTTGCATTATTGTGAACTGTTGCTCGACCTTTATGTGTGCTAAACAGCCATTTCCAACATGCCGTACTATTCTATTAGCACCTACGATGACTTGAGTGTGAATCGCATGCTATGTCTGTGACTGGAGTAATACGGTTGCTGGGGTTGTTTTGACCGATATAGTTCATGGGATGTCCCGTCTATAACACCGATGGCGTCATTGTATTTTATTCCAAGAACCTGAGATCTCATCGACCGGCCCATAGATAAAATTAGTGTGTTTAATTCTTAGAACCGAAATATGGTGTTTTAATTCCGTTTTAACAGTAAATGTACTCACATTAAGTGTATCCACAAAAATTTGATATGCAATATAGGATCTCAACCACGTAAACAATAATAATACACGGTTGCGCACTTGTTTGTGTTCCATTTCGACTTTTATGTTTAAATAAATTTTAATTTCAATAAATGTTTCAGAAGTTTCCAATGTTTCTTGGAAAAAAATGGTATCCGTTTTCTGCTAAAACGCTAAAGACGTCCATTTCTTCGTGATTATTAACTTTAGACCCAAGCAATCTAAAATGTATTTTATTATCGGGGTGTTTGGAATAGACTGCGGCGATGTTATACGCAAAATAACTTATTGAATGTAGTCTCCTCTGTTTTGAAGAAGGGCGACTAAATCCTAAAGCATTCCCATGTAAATGTCTCCGCTGATAATTCATGGTTTCTGAAATTTATTATTTTCCTTATTTTAAAATGTGTATAATGATACTATGGTGATAATTAAAGAAGTCCAACTTCAACACAAATTATTTATTTATGAAACTATTCAATTATTATACTACGCATAAAAATACTAATCCTCATAAACACTGATAAATGTTTTTGGCCTTAATTTGTCCTTCTACGTTTAAATGAACACCGCAAAACATGGGTGCATAAAGTTGGCTTAATCTACGACATTCTACATTCAATATATGGTATACACGACATTCGCAACAATAATGTTTTGTACTCTAAACATAACAATTACAATATTCAAAACATTGATATCATTAGCAACATTTACAACATTTGCGTTTCGCCACATTGACAGAATTGGCTCGATGTTCACGAGAGTCTCAACATTCACATTCGCGACTCCACCAGATTCGCGACATTCACAAAATTTGCGACATTCAGAACATTTATGACATTGGTGACCTTAATTAACATTTTTTGTGAATGCTGCTTACATTGTGAGTGTTGTGAAGGCTTTGAATGTCGCAAATGTTGCGTAAGTTATTAACATTGTAAATGGCGTGAATTTAGTTATATTATTTTAAGAATGTCGAATGTTGAATGTTGTATAGATGCCGAAATGATACACATGTGATTGTGTATATTGAATAAATATACGTTTTATCTTAATGCCACTTTGAAAATTGGATGTGATGGGTGAAAAGTACGAATGAATACCTGTAAGACCATACAAAAACTAATATTTTAATACGGCCTAAATGTATTCAATACTTTTGAGAAACCCCCCGATTTGATGAGCAAATTGGCCTACATCGACATCCAGCTTGGGATAGTGTTAACTATCCCTATCCCAAGCTGACGATCAATAAACCATGTGCATCCATAATGAATTATTTCTCAGAAAAAAACACAATAATTTATAGAAGTGTATGTAAGGCCTTAAAGGGCTATACACCGTATGATGAAATAGCGAAAAAAAGAGAAAATTGTCGAAAACTGACATAAACTTGGTATCGATGTGTTCAATGCATTGAAACTAATTACTAACAGAAGTACCACATAGTTTACAAATAATTTATTTTTCGCAGTTTTTTCGTATTTTTCCATTAAAAAAGATTACTAGGTATGTATACCTAGTAGAATTCAATCTTATGGGTGATTGGCTAGTTGATGTTATCACGTGATATTTCCAAGTAAGGTATATCGCTTAAATATTCCAATATTTAGTGTAAACCTTCGTAGCACAGTGGATACAACACTGGACTGCAATTTTGGCGACACCGGTTCGAACCCGGTCTCCGACTCGATTTTTGTTTGTACATTTAGGTGTTTTTTTTACAATTATGATAACAAAGATTAAATCATTTCATTTAATAATTGTCCTGAGATTCGTCACAGAAAAAAAACGTTTTTTGGTGCCAATCTGGTGTACAGTCCATTTAACCTTGTGCCGTTTAACAGGATATTTAGTCGGCGCCCATTTTTGATATTACTTTAGAAATATTCAAACTTAGGGACTAGTTCGTAAATTGCAGAACAATGCTTTCAATAGTTTCCACGTTGCATGATAAAATATGAAGTTTACTTTCTTTTATAAAACTTTACACTTTAATTGATAATGCAACCTTAAATTATAATAGCCCTGCTTAACATTTTGAAATTTTTTATTTTAAATACTGAATCATAACAACTCGGCCTCCGAGATAGATACAGGCCGAGATGTTCCGATTGATATCAAATAGATGAAGGTTACACGGTACTATTAAAATATCCTTTATGTTTATAAACCTCCTACGCAGTAATCTCCCTTGGTGACGGCAAAAATGCCGAGTTTAAAAAAAATAACCTTGAGCTTAATTGTTTGTTTTGAAAATGTCATTCGAAAGAATGAACTCCAGATAATTCCCCTTTGATGTATAGTATTTTTATCCCCGTTCTATATACTCATATGAGTGAAATGTGTTACAAAAACTTATATAAAATATAAAGCAAGGAATTCACATAACATGCCGGTACAAATAATAGGTGAATTTCATGCTATTGAAATCTATGTTTTAGACAATTGACTCTATTTCATCCAAAGAAACGTATGTATGTTTTTGTTATAATTTAGTTTTAACCGGAGGATTAGCTTGGGGAAAACCCCCCAGAATATCTATAATTCCGGGCTTAAACTATTGTATCAATATTATTAACCATCATGTCCTTCGAGCATATGTACACCCAACATAAAACAAAATATTATCATTGAAATAATAACCATTTTTGGTTATCTTCATGCACGTTTTTCTTCTAATTTCATTGCGCGTGACTTGATGCTATGCATCAACTTTTTTCTTGTCGTTATTGTGTTTGGCTTATAGGCTTGTCAATGAAGTATCCGGTGTATTCTTGTATGCTTTGTGTTGGTTTGATCTCAGTCAAGCGACATGGCTTCGCAGGAGACTTTCGCAAACTTGAATGTTTTACTACTGGGTTTGCTTTCTTAGTATTGTCATGTGAATACACAAAACGACTTCCTACCGCATTCGTAACGTACGTAGTACTGTTTAGGTCAGTAGAAATAAGAAAGACTAGTTCGAATGACTACTGGGATTGTACCTGTTTTTCATTGCATTATTAACACTTCCAGTGTGAATATGCTCAACACAATAAGAATATTTTGCTCTGATCTTTCCTTATTTAATCAAATTTAACCGTGAGTAATTCGAAGAAACATGCATACACATAATGTTCTCTATCAAGGAAGCTTATTATATAATTATAATCAAATGAAGCTGATACTCACCATTGAAAAGGTATTCTTTGGCAGTTCACATAATGCTAAAATATGTGCAAGTATGATGTGGTCAAAACATGTAGGAAAACGAACCAATCATTGACGAAGTATTTAAGTGGCAACCCTTGAACATATGTCAACCTTCACAAAAGAAACACGAGCATAAGCCACTACAGCGATGACGCAAAGCAGTAGACAAAAATGATATTAGAGAAAAAAGAGTGAGGAGAACAAGAAAACGGGGACACCGCCTTTACCATAATGTTTTGTGCAGGTAGCATAAACTATTTTAACGTTATTTATGGGGAATCGTATGTGGAAGTTTGCAATATAATTATAAACTAACAAATATGCAAATATTGCATCACATTTGAATATGATGTTCAAAAAACGACTAAAATCTAATCAGCTTGACACATAGAAAGAAGAACACATTGCCGTATTACGCGAGACGCTAATGTGGTTGTACTCACACAGCTAAATTGTGACCCAGCATAAAGTGACATGTTGCCAAGCGCATTATAATTTACATTTCCCATTAGGGACAACCGAAATACGATTTATGGATATGGTTAAACTGGAGTAAAAATGAAAAAATAGAAAGTTACCGAAAGACGCCTGCTATTGTATATATATTTTAATAGTCATATATATTTGATGATTTTACACATTGTAGCCATAAATTATAAAATAATATCTAGAAATAATGAGTTTATTGACAAAAGAATTTCCTTTATTTAGCCAATAAGAGTATTCTCCCGTTCTCAACCGAAATACGATTTATGGATATGTTTAAGGTGAAGTAAAAACATGACAAATATATACAGTTAACTTAATACTAAATTTTATTTTTCATCATTTCTTTACATACATGACATATACGTTTGAATAACATCGAATATGGAAGGCTGCATAAAACATAAGTCATAGACATATTAAAATTACATGAAATATTGAACGCTGCAAATACAAAATAAAATGATTAACTTACAATATGTATTTAAATCATTGACAAAGACATAAACATAGGTTGTTACTACCTAAGTTCATATGTGCATGGCAAAAATGTTGCCCGAATCGAATTATGTTTCATTATTATGTGCAATAATTATTGCTAACTATGTAAATATCTTCATCGTTGACAGCAAACAGTTAAAATTAGAATACTTTATTTTTTAACTCGGACCCAGTCAATGCTATAGATGCAGCTCTATACAGGCAGTTGCCATCGCCAACAGTTTTTATGGGCTTGTATTTGGTTAAGATAACTGGATTGAGATGTGTGAGTATGTCACAAGCACTATTATCAATGCCTGCCGCTGTGTGACTTATAAGGGCATCAAGTTGTATCGCTACATCGTAAGTATCAAGCAGCATACGCTCAGACTAGCCCTGGTTTGTAAGACTTAACGACTTTCCGGACATGGCATGTTGGAGTCTGTAAGTAACTTTAGAATAATTCCGTAACATAATCAGCAGGTAAATAATACGTAATAAATATTTAAATGCCAAAACCTCTTGTTTCACCAAACCACATACGGTTCACGGATAAACATACTTTCAATACCGATAACATAGTTCTACAATTAACATTTACATCATATGATAATCAACTAGTACATGCTGCAAATTTAAAATTTCAAAATGTATTTTCTTCTAAAATCACCCGCAGTTATAAATGTACACGTACTGCGGTCCTTTAATGCGTAATTATTATGGTATTTACTCAACACGTGTCACAGAGCCGAAAAGGGTTTACCCAAATAAATACACTTCCAATTATACCCAAACTGTCCCCCCCCCCCCAAAAAAAAAAACAAAAAAAAACGTGCCGCTACTTTGTGGGTTGTCATATACCGGGTGATAATTATGTTGTTTTAAACATCGCCTGATCTTGTGTATTTGGTGTGGTCTGGTTAATATTGTCCATAAGTAAGCTAATTTATCTGAAGATGAGAACTTCGCTGTTTAAATACCAGTACTGTCGATCTAAGTTAGTTTAAAAGAAAATGATTTTAGCGACATTTTCGACCTATTTCAAAGGCAACGTTTCAAATATATTACAAAATACTTTCAAATGCTGTTTATTGATCTAACATTTCCATATGAATATACATTGCTATTATTTGAATCAAAATTCATATTCATTTTCATAATACAACAACTAATAAGTCAATTTTACCTGCGTTAAATTGTCTTTCGGTTGGCGAAGGGAGACAACTATTTCACTGACATATTGACTTTATTCAGTTGGCCAATAAGTAAATATTTTCATTAACTTTTTCATTTTTATGATTGTGTTTTAGTAATATGACTATTATGAGATCATCATTAATTGGAATAATTGTTTATTTTGGAAGCTTTTATCTGTCTTTCGGTTGGCGAGTCGGCACGCGCAATTCGATCTCGAAAACTGAAATTTCAACTGCCTATTACATCATTATATTTTAATATTTTTCTCTAAAATTTGGTTTGGTAATGTATTTGTATAATATTAATATAAAAACAATAAAATAAATGCATTAGAAGGCGTCTTTCGGTAACTTTCATGCGTATTTCGGTAATTTTACCCGTCTTTCGGTAAATAATCGTGTTTCGGTAAGTCCAGTATCCGTCGTTTTTCTTCTGATATTTTTTTTTACGCGCATTATTTTTGCTTCAGCTTCATTTGATTAACATAAGCTTCCTTAATAGAGAACATGATGTGTGTGTATGTTTCTTCGAATTACTCGATTAAATTTGTTTAAATAAGGAAAATGCAAAAGCAAAATCTTCTTATTGTATACTAGAAGTTTTAAGTGACTCGAACTAGTCATTTAAATCAAAAATGTAATTTATTAAAAATATCTTGTCTGAATAAACAGTGGTTGATTGTCTACAAAGTATTCCTAGACCGCAAGTTTTTCCAAGAGAATGACCCTCGAAGCTTGCCATTTTCTTGTTTCATTTCAAGATTGTCTTGTCAGAGGGATTCGTTCTCAACAATGGTCACAGTATTATCAATGTCATCGATCTAAGCATTGCCAACTTTGGAGAAATCCAGTAAAGCGAAAGTGCCTATGGTTAATTATTGCCCTTGAAGGTGATGGTTTTGTTTTAATTGTATGTTTTTGTTTTATTTTGGTCCTTTTTAGGGTCTTGTTGGTTACGAAAGTTACATTGAATAAAGAAGGAATTAATGGTGGCATTAAGTGTGCACTTCCGTGTTCATATCTCGGATGAAACGGTGGTGGTGTTGATGTTGTAGATGCTGCTTTCACAAACGACAGCGTCCTCTGCTTAAAAATGGGGTATGATATATATGAAATAATTCATACGATAAATACACTACTGTTTTTTTTGTTTGTAATAACACACTTTTCATTAATTCATGAATCAAAGCGCCGAGGAACGGTGGCCCCGAGAGAGTAAGCAATTTATTCAAATGTGTATATATATATATATATATATATATATATATATATATATATATATATATATATATATATATATATATATATATATATATATATATATATATATATACATTTGAATAAATTGCTTACTCTCTCGTGTAAGATAAAAATAATGTATGTAGAATATGTTTGAACATTTTAGGGTTGGGACGTTTGTTATTTCGAAGTAGTTGAAAGGGAAATTCAGATACACAAGTTGATATGAAATGTATGTCATTGTATATTTTCATGCAGTAAGTATGCATAATATGGTCATTTTTTAAAACTCATCCAGGCATGTATGCTAAAAGATGTTAATATTGTTCCCAAGGGATAAGTTTCACAATGGAAATGAACATAACGTTAATATTGAACAAGAGCTGTCACAGAGACAACGCGCTCTTCAGTGTAAGGATTGAAAAGTTTTGGCGAAACATGCATGGATCACTGTTAGATTAGATTTCAATGCAATTCATGTGGTGAGATATTAACATAAATGTAGTTACATGGAAACTTTCAACCAGAATGTTTAAGTCTAATAATAAATGGCAATTATTTGCAAAATACAGTTATATATCTTGGTTATTCAATGACATTGAGTGTTTGAATACCATTCTATAAAGTCTCAATGCAATACATCGAGTAGTTGCTGAGAAATTTACCTATGTGTGCTTACACGCAAAACCTTAACCAGAATTTCTATGTCGAATAATAAAGGGCAACTATTTGCATTAAATAAAACTAGAGCTATCTTACATGGGGAAGTTTGATAGTTGAGTACAATTGTATGAGTCTCAATGCAATACATCAAGTAGTTGCTTTGATATTTATATAATGTGTGCTTTCACACAAAACCTTAATCAGAATATCTAAGTCGAATAATAAAGGCCTATCTTTTGCATAAAATGCAAAGTCAAGTTATCTTACTTGGTTAATTAATTAGGTTGGATTGTTGAGTACCTTGTATCATGTCTTAATGCAATACCTCAAGTAGCTGCTAAGATATTAACCTATGTGTGCTTGCATGCAAAATGTTAACCAGAATTTCTAAGTCGAATAATGAAGTCCTATTATTTGGATTAAATGCAAACTACAGTTATCTTACTTTGTTAATTCAGTAGGTTGGATTGTTGAGTACCATTGTATCAAGTCTCAATGCAATACCTCAAGTACTTAATGAGATATTACCTATGTGTGCTTGCACGCAAAACCTTAACCAGAATTTCTAAGTCAAGTAATAAAAGCCTATAATTTGCATTAAATGCAAAGTAGAGTTATCTAACTTGGTTAATTAAGTAGGTTGGATAGTTGAGTACCATTGTATCGAGTCGCAATGTGATACATCAAGAAGTAACTGAGATATTAACCTATGTGTGCTTGCACGCAAATCCTTAACCAAGGTGTGACGCCGACACTTGGGTGAGTAGTATAGCTCTCCATATTCTACGAAAAGTCGAGCTAAAAATTGAAATGAAAATACCATGGACATGGAAACAAACAACATAGCAAATGAAAGTGTTTTGTACAAATGTACAATGTTTTATTTACATATCAAAATCAAAGTAAAGTAGTAATACATTCAGTAAATGTCTGTGTTACCGCAGGGTTCTCAATAAGTTTTGGTTGAACCGTCTCAAATAGTAAAGTAAACGACCAGCTTCTACTTATTCTACTGAAAATTCATTTTGTTTTCCAAATTTGAACCGGCCCTATTGCCATTTGAACCGACCATTTTGGCCGACAGCCGGTTCTTATTGAGAACAATGAGTGTTGGAAATATGTATGTGAGCAAACTATGCATGTTTTGATGAGGTTGGCAATAAACACATGTGTAAATGCACATAAATTATGTATTAACATTATCAACATATACACTGAAAGAACATGTACAAAGGTATGAATGAAACATTAATGTTTTATCAGTTTTTATGCACCATTTTCAATAAAAGTTTCAGTATAAAGCAACAACTGGTACAAAAAAATGTGGTCATTGCAGCATTGCTATATTATGATAGATGGCACAGTGTAATTGCAAGCATGTTTAGTTGTGGAATACGAATGAGTAAGAGATGCTTATGAGTAAGACTGTTTGTCGTTATTCAGTAAAATTTACATCGAAATTGGCTGATGAAATAAACAGAGCATCCGTTGGTTTATGGTCAGTTCGTGGTACATCTCGTATTCAAAACAAGTGACGGTTTGTGTGCTCCTCCTCATAATGATTTCCATGGCAACAGGGCAATGGTCCATTTAGAACGTCTGAATGTTCTTCAGATAGTGGCTTGAAGGCATGCTACATCACAGCTGAGTACATCAGAGCTGAGTAAATCAATACCATGGTGGCGTTGACTTCCTAACGGCTTCAGTTTTCTGAAAGTACATGTACCACATACATCGACATTAATATTCATTGCATGATAGAGGGGGGAACACACTTCAAAACTCATATAGTTCATCTGCAGGCTATATGCAACACATACTGAAAGTTTGGATATTATATATTAAACAATAAATGATTGAGACAAATATTAGCACCTGTGGTATTTTCATAAAAAGCAGAAACAGCCATTTCCCTCAAATGGTAAGCTGCAAACCTTTGAAGAGCCATCATTTCCTTATAGGCATTTGGAATAATTTGACCAAGTAAAGTTCTCCTTGTAGCTTTCAATGGTGTCTATAGAACAGCACCACAAAAATGACCTGCCTACTCTAAGAAGTTTTTATCTAAGCAAAATAAGGTTTTGGATGGGTGGATCTGGCTGGTTTTCAAAAGGAACCGAGCTCTTATGGATATGTAGATACTGTAAGTTTCATCGAGATACAATCAAACCTGAAGGCTGTATTGTTTTAACGAGCAATTGTTTACTGACAAACTGATTTTTTTTATACTATCAAGGCCCAAAATCTAGGCATGCTGGAATCTGGTTGGTTTTCGAAAGAAACCAAGCTCTTACGGATCTGTAGATACTGTACAAGTTTCATCGAGATACAATCAAAACTGAAGGCTGTATCGTGTTAACGAGCAATTGTTTACAGGATTTTTATATGTAGCAAGGTGCATATTTCAGTATTTTATTAGTTTGTGTGTTTGGTATGGTTCTATATCGTATATCGTTTTGTATTGTTTGTGTATCGTCGTGTTTAGTGTTGTGCTACGTAGTTATTGTCCTCTGTGCGTTACTGTCCGTCTATGTCCGTCAATGTCCGTCTATGTCCGTCAATGTCCGTCTATGTCCGAGTGCGTCAGAGCGTGAATACTGGTTATGCGAGTTTGTCTAAATTTATAGAGTGATTGATTGGTTCATAATGCCTTTTCCCCTTTTTCCCGCTTCATTGCACACGCCCTTATTTATATATACACATATATCATTCCGTTCTGAATCATCATCGACGCAAGTCAAGATTTCAATTGTAACAGTTGTTACTATTTATTTAATATTCGCTCTTATCATTGAGCTGAAATATTCTTACTTATTTAATATTCGCTCTTATCTTTGAGCTCAAATATTCATTCATATTTAATTATTATTTAGACGTGCCTGGTAAGTTTATTGCTCATAGTTCTTAGAATGTTTTATGTATTTAACCGCGAAGTCCCCCTTGATATATTTACCGATCACTGTCCATTGTCTTTGTATTTGGTGTTATTAATAATATGATTATGTTAGCATATACTTTTATATGTTTTATTATATGTTTTAGGTTTCATTCGACAACGTATAAATAAATAATATTCGAACTCCGAAGTTGAGTGGTTTTGTCTTGGGACACCCACACTACATATACTATCAAGGCCCATAATCTAGGCAAGCATGGTCGGATCTGGCTGGTTTTTACACTACCATACATTATTATTAAAATGACACCTTCTATGCAATTATACTTTCTTTTGCAATTATACAAGTATTGTTTTGTTATCTAGACAACAAAAGTTTGGTCATACACATCTTTAACTGTATTTCAATAACAATGTGTTAATTGCTATAATTGACGTGTGCTCTAAAAGCATTAAAATAACAAACACATTTATTTCCAAATGAATGAATGTGTTAAAGTTTTATGACAAAAAAAAATCAAATAAAAGGGAATGAAAAGTCTTTGATTTAGGGGTTGAAAAGTCTTCGATATGGCTATTAAAATAATTCAACTAGGGGTTGAAAAGTCTTTGATTTAGGGGTTGAAAAGTCCAAACAGGTAGGGGTTGAAAAGTCTTTGAAATAGGGGTTGAAAAGTCAGAATGTAACCCTGGTTAGAGCTACCCTGGTTCTTTAACGTGTACCAGTGTATAGCACTGTCACACGGGACCCCCATTTAACGTCCCTCCCGAAAGACGATTAGTTTGTTTTAGTAATGCGACGGGGGATCGAACCTGCTACCCCTGAATTGATAGTCAAGTGTGTTACAGACAGACAGAAATATTTATTCCGACGTGTACATAGTACATTGTCTATAAACATATACATATTTCATGAAATATACAAATAACATTCAGCATGTATGATGATATGTATATATAAATAAATATAGTAGTCAAGACCACGTGTAGTATATTCGCTGTGGTAATATGATACTACCTGGTGTTTCCCAGCCAGAGAAGCCTCTATGATAGCAGTTAATGTTTGCGATGCAATGTATTAAGACCTATATTAAATGTATAGTAAAACTCTGTGGTTTGTTGATTCTCTTTGGTACCAAGATATTACACCACGTATCCACCACCCCATAAAATGCGCGATAACTTGTAATCTTATAGAAAGCCGCCTTTAATTAACATTTATTGTATTCTTAAAGTAGTAACACTATCGGGGGAAGTGTCACGCTGGGATCCCATATTCCATTCAACAGCTTGTACTGGTACGTATCAGTGAATTTTTGGTTCGAATATGGTGTTTTCATTTGATTTTTAAAAGGTATGTACCCATTTTGGTTCTCAAATACGTAGCAACATTTTTTGACATGTATGAAATCCGTACATTTTATACCGCAACTTAACCTGTGACTCTTATGTCATAGAAACCGAAACTGTATACACTTTCGGTATTGAAAAGTAATTGCATAAAAGCATATTTTATAAAGAATATAAATGTAAAGATTTTTTACACTATAAAAAAACAACACATATATATATATAATTATTGAAAATGTGACAGTAGAAGCACCTCAATTGTGTCGCCCGTTGACTCGATTGTACAGAATGGTAATATATAAGAATGCGTTCCCATTCCTACATCGTGGCGATTCGGTGGTCTAGTGGTAACACACTTGAATGTCAATCCAGGGGTCGCAGGGTCGATTCCCTGCCGAACGTTAAATGGAGGTCCCGTGTGCCAGTGCTATACACTGGTGCGCGTAAAAGAACCCGAGTAGCTCTAACCAGGGTTACACTCTGTATGTGCACTATGCTCCAAAATCCTAAAATGACTAACACTCTTATCGGAGCACTCGCTATTTGTATTGGTCGCTAACGCCTGTGTAGTTCGACAATATCTCAGAGGCGTATCCAGGAATTAACGTAAGAGGGGACGTTAGTCAGGGGCACACACTTTCGACATTCGCACCCTACCCTCCCTCAGAACCAAAATATAAATGGTTTAACATGTTTCCTAGGGGTTTGGGGGTACTTCCCCACGGACATTTTAACATTTATTTATTTATTTTTGGGGAGATGCCTTGAAAGCCAAATTAATGCATGAGTAGGATGGGTTAGTTTAAGTTTTGTCAGGAATATCATTTTATCACGTGTTTACATTTAAACACGTATTATATTTGTCATATTCTTAACTAAGATAGTGGTCGAGTTTGAACATGGCTAAAAATAACTATCATTGGATTTTCCTCGCAAATTTTAATAGTTCGATGCGGTTTTCCACAGCTTGAAACCATATATATAGCTCCAGCGCCATAAATAAAATATTTTATACTGGGTTAGTCATGTTTTCAAACACTGAGTCAGTCAAGAAGCATAATCACATTTCGGTTAAGGTCACATGCACAGTTGTGGTGAATTTTATGTGTTCAAAATCAGACTTGAAATAATTTCCATCGCCCAAATTTTGAATATGGTGGCTGATTTCTGCCCTGTCATGTTTTCTGCGTTTATAGTTAAAGGTATGAAAACCAGCAAAAGGGGGTAGAACAAAGATACGAAAAACCGCCACACATAGCAGGGCAAAAATACGGAAACCTGCAACTCATTGGAGGGGAGAGCAAAAATACAAAAAAACGTTCGAAATATGACAGCCTTGTCGTGTTTCGAGAACCCTCAAACGAATCGAAGAACCAAGCGACAAAATGTAAATCACCAGGACACCATAGACACCATGAAATGTACAGTATCCCGGCTGTGTCCAAATGCCAAAAATACATGTACTATCCCTAAACCAGAGGTAACGCCCAATGAAAGACTGCCCAACCTTTAAAAGGGTTTAAGCTTTCCGTGAATTGAATTAATACACGTGTATGTACACGTGTATTTGCGGTTCTTTCGTCGTAAAAATGGTAAATGGACTAGATGCGAAAAAAATATCCGTCACGGGAAAACAAGAAAAAGCCGCTACATTTTCGCCCTCGATTTGGCGGTTTTCAGTTGCCGGTTTGTCGTATTTTCGCCAATGGACATGTCCCTCACTTAAAAATCCGCAAAAATAATATTTACGTTGTACAGTATCCACTGTTACACTTGTCCTGGAAGATATGAACATTTTCTAATTGGTACTTTTGTATAAAATTTCGTTGTATTAATTTTTTAGAAATTATTTTAGATTTCCGATTTTAGGCAATTCCAGAAACTTATAGGCAACTGCCCAGAATGGTCCCAAACATTTCACTGTATACGTCTACGAACAAAATAATCTTAGATAGTGAAACTGCTCCCAAAAAGAGACATTCCATTTATAGCTGTCACCGCGCAATCGGATTAGCTCTTCGCATTAGCTATTCTACTAAAATGACGTATAGACTATGGATCTGTGTTATATATTGTCAGCGCTTTATATCAACTGTGTTGTTCATCATAAATATTTTCCATGGTCTTACCCCTTTGTTTAACATCGTAAGTTCATAAATCATAACGTTTTTTTATGTAGAATCTACGATAATGTAACAAAAATATAATTAACTATTTCCTATATAGTGGTTGAGGTAATGCTCTTTAAAAATGAATAACTTTTGGGATCCCAGATGTTATTGCGTTCTCTGTTTTCGATATAATATGGCCGTTTTGAAGGGGGAAAGGAATATTTTGAATTTTATTTAGGTATGTACCCCTTATTTGGCTCTGTAATACGTACGAGCATTGACGTATGAATTGGTAAATTTTGGGCTAATTTACTCATTGTTACCTAATTGGTACCTTGTTACCTTGACAACAATCACATTCGCGGACATCCGGGACGGTATTGAATGTCATTATTACATTAGACTTTTTGATATGGAAAAAAGCGACAAGATTTGCTAATCTATACTTTATACGTTATTATTTGTTAACCACAGTAACTTGTTTAAACTACAACACTAACTAATTATATTTTTTCCAGTAAGAGTATTCTTCAATGTTTTCTTACATCAGTCATTGGCGTAGCTTCCGCTAGGCTTCACATCAGTGTCATTTTGTTTTCCGTAAAGCTTATACTTGTAGAGTAAGCAATAACCTGTAAGCATCAACTTGCTTTTTTGACATCAACTTGTAATAAGTAAGTCGACGGTATTAAACAGATATATAGTTTAACCCAGATAGGGGCTGGCATACATCGATGTGTATTCTATTTAGAAATGTCTAACGACTTCAATGACTAGTGTCAACATTGGAAGCTTCAGGTAAATGGAAATAAAACATGTCATGGTATTTGGATCAAAAATGTGATCACGGAGACAATTTCCAATTGGCAATGAGGACCTCGAAACTGCGTATAACTATAAGTAACTCGGCAAGGTATTTAGCCCAACTGGTAAATATATTAAATCCAAAATAAAAGACATTCAACCAGAACACAAGCAGAAAAAGCACTTCATTTTCAGTATAGAATAATTGATAGCCTGGATTTAGTAATTGACTTATAACCAAACTATTTTATCACACTTTCGTTCCTATATTGAAATATTCAGGTGATATTTTTTAGTTTCGAGAACACTGAGCTCTTTTAGAAAAATGCATATTATTTTTTAAGGACAATAACCAAAATCAAAGAAAAGTACATATATGTTGTTTTGAGAACTTGCTAGAAAACCTCTCAAAACTGTTAATTCACAAAGGATGGTAGCAAATGTGGGTAAATTGGTACTTAGTGTAGACTTGCATGCTTCATTTGAATATATATCGTGCAATGCCGCAAAGTAACGTTAATCTTAAATGGTTGAATTAGTTATATCAAACGCATTTTTGATTCCACTGGTTATTCATGGTTGTTCGAAATGCAATTCAATGTTAATGTAAAGAACGCAAGTAATAGCATTTTTGATTCCACTGGTTATTCATGGTTGTTCGAAATGCAATTCAATGTTAATGTAAAGAATGCAAGTAATATTTAAAAAAGCATTCTGATGACCAGAATTTCAAACGCTGGCAAGAGAAAATAAGTTCGTCCCACAAGATAAGAGTCTAGTACGGAAGTATGAAACAAGATATTGCTAGGTCATTTTCAAACTATCAGTCCTTATATAGTCTTGCATTACATTTACATACATTAAGAGGCTGTTACTTTACATTCTAATTGAGAATGGCAAGAATTGAAGAAAGGTCAAAGATGTTGTCCACTCTGTCAGTCCGGAGATATTTATCAGTATTTATTAACATGCCAAAATTTCCAAATTCAGAGAGAGAAATAACGCTATTCCAAGAAATGATTTATAGCAACATCAAATATGAGCTGAAGTTTGCTTTTCGATACACGCAATACAAAAATGTGTGTTAATTTGTCAGTTTTCAAAATATTTAATGAGTCGAGTAAAGTTTTATCTTTATCCATATCATTCCTACCTTTAGAAATATTCATAACACGTGCCACCTACTTCTAACCCATAAATAAATCACTACTCGTATACTGGTGTTGTTCCAAACAAGTATGTTAAGGCGACTGTATTAAATTAAGAAAATAACCTATATTTTCAGCCAATGAAATGGCTCATCGGCTTTTATTATAAATACTACGTACGCTGAATCGTGAACAAATCAACGTTCTGTGGGCTTTTTAAGCTCCGCCTACTCAAGCCTAAACAAATATATTTAGTTCAGGTGACCCGACCCTACCTACGAAATAGGCGCCGACCCTACTGTTTCTATAGTCAGTTTGAAAAAAAAATAATGTGTAGTTTAAAACCTTGAATGCTTTTTACAGAAAATTACTTTAGCACCATTCTCCAATGATGAAAATAACACTCCTATATATTAAACGCCTAAGAATAATAATAATAAAAAGCCTACCTACCCTACCAATTTTTGAAAAGGGTGAAACCCTAACCAAACCATTTTTTATGCCTCAAAATCTCAATAATTACATTCTGTTAATATTAGAACATCACACGCTTTATGCATTTCATGTTCTGAAGGGTTCTTTTCATCATTTTTATATTGCTTGTATAAAGTCACTATTCGCTGTATAACATAGTTTTATCAACTTGATTGCCATGTTCTTATGTTGATATTTCAAGTTTGCATGTCCAAAATAAAATGTGAATGAAAATGAATGTGACTACGTTTATTCGAGTGCAAAAAATATACGTTAGCAACGGTTCCTAATAAAATATTTGTGATAAAGAACTAACCGTTTCCACGCAATCCAATTCGTAAAATATAGGTATGGATTAATAATAAAAAACAACACACAACTAATCCGTAACGACACTGCATAAGTATAAGTTCAAACACCTAACCCGTTAAAAGTTATTATTTATGCTTTAAACAATTTAATGGCCGGTCGCCCGGAACGCTTGCGACGCGTAACGTACATTTAAATATGCGTGCGTGTGTGCATGCGTAAGTGCATGTGTGCCCGTGTATATGCCACAAGCATATTAGGACGGAGGCGCATCCGGTGCGCTCCCCCTCTAAAACGGTTTAAATTGACTTTTTTATTTCAATATGCAATGATCTGCATGAAAATATTGCACATTAATGCATATTTCAGACTAAAATGTCTCTATCTTTCCTAGGGTACGACTTCAAGCCCCAATTAACCAATTAAACCAAATATTGATCGGACGTATTCTTTGGGAAGCGAGTGTACTTTCTTTGTTGCACTTCTAAAGTGCGCCCCCTCTAACGCGAAATTCTAGAGCCGCCCCTGTATGCAGAACCATATTGAAACATTATGATTAAGACTAATTCTTTCAAAACAATACAGTTGTCATGGATGGTGATCATAAAACATCTTAAGTTTCTTTTTTAACTTGTAGATTTCTTTTTTTAAATTTTTTTTTTAATAATAAAATTACAAGAAAGTATAAGTGCTTTTGAAATAAATGTATATATATATATACATATATGTAATATATACATCAATACAATCAACATGGCAACGCAATTTCTGATATTATTTTTTAAGTATGTCATATGATCAGTGAGATACTCAACTAAGGAAAATGTCTTACGATAGGAAATTATTGTTGTTGTTTTATGAATACCGGCCTTGCTCTTTAATATCATAAGTTAATGGTACATACAATTATAATAACAACGTAATGTTTTTAACCTCAAATAGGAATGTTAAATTAATGCTAAGAGTATAGGTTGTTTCTGTTCATTTCAACGGTCATTTATATTTGAACACGTTTTATGTGTCATTTTATTGTTTACATTGTTATTGACTAAATGTACGACATCGCTCAAAATACCTTTTATTGGAATTCCAACGGTTTTTCCGCGCTCATATTTTTAGTTTGTTGAGGTTTTCCACCTTGATGAGCGTTTATGTATATTTATAGCTCAAGCGTCATATGATCCACTATTAAAGGAAGTTAGTCATGTTTTCGAAAGACTTTCTGATATTATAAACTCGCATAATTATGTATGTATGCATTTATTTATCTATATCTTGAATAAGGCTCATCTCAGTCGATATGTACTGTATAAAAACAACATTAACATTAAAAGCATTATCTTTATGAAATTTAATAAAACACGAATATATATAGACAGACGCTTACTCAGTGGCGACTGTAAGCCGTTGAATTATATCATAAAACTATGTTGTGCAAAGGCATTCAAATCAAAACATTCAATAATATAGGTTAGTATACTACTACATGTATTTACGATTAAATCAAAATTGCACAACACAAAAGAATACTAAATATATACAACTCCTCCGCTTATAATTAAGCCATGAGCGCGCGCGCACACACGCACACGCACACGCACACACACACACACACACACACACACACTATTAAAGCTGCATTCTCACAGATTGAACGTTTTGACAACTTTTTATGTTTTGCCTTAGAACGAGCGATTTTTGCGAAAACGCATGTAAACCAGTTATATAAGACTGCTGACAAAAAATAGATCGCAGATTTTATATCTAAGTTCAAAAATGATGTTTTAAGCATTTTTCTTAAACCGTTTGTAACCAAAAAACATTAATTTTCAAACGGAAATATAAAAAAAAAAATATACATGTAGTATGCAGTATACAGTTGGGTATGAAATACTGGCCGTACCGGACCATTTCTTTGACCAAATTATAAATGCACATTATTCTGTATTACACGGCCATCTGTATGCAAACATCTCAACAGAAGGACTTAGGGAAAACACCAACACAAGCTCTACCAAGATTACATCAACTGTGATGCATTCAGACTCTCATTCTTCTCCAGAACTGTCAGGGTGTTGAATGAAATCATTGCATTTGTTGACTTTCAAATTGTAAACAAATTCTGATCCTTCAGTTGATGAACGAGTCAAAAGAGGACAACAAGATAACTTGAAACGTGACGCCAAACCAATCTGCCATTTGCTGATTACATAAAGGTAAAATAACTCATCAGCCCCTACAGGTGACCATTGTTGTTTTTCCTCTGTCGCCATTGCGTTCGTCTCTAAAGTTCTATATAATGTTCTTATTTTCATCTTTGATATTCGAAGGAGTTGAAAAGAATGCTCATATTTTACAAAATATTTCAGATAGATGTTTATTTTGCTGACCTGCTATGTATTTGCCTGGATCGGGGAGTTTTACAGTTTCGGTCAAAAGGTATGTTATTTAAAGTATATTGTATTCTTCTTAACTTATCACCTATGAGAATTGATTTCTTTCTCATGTAAGCTTGCCTATTTTTCGTTTAAAGACAAAAGTTAAGGTCAGTCATATCTTAAATGATGATTTTGGTGTTGTTAAGGAGTTGTCCAAAAACTCCCAACATTGGCCAAAATCCATGAAATGGATCACACAACATCCAAGATATTTGAATGAATCGAGTGAACATTTTGCCAGTTGCCCGCTGGAATGCTTTTAAATACTTTAAAGATGTTGATTCATAAGAATTTGACTTTATTGAATGTAAAGAATTATTTTTTTATACTTCATTCACTATATTAATAGGTAGAATAGGTAAGAGGTAGGATTGGATACACTTTGAAAAAAATCTTGTCTGATTAGTATGTAGGCAACTGTATTAAGTCCGTTTAAGAAGGATGGTTGATGTTTAGCTCTACTGGCCAAAAGCATAACAGACAATGCCCCTGAGGTCAAAACTGGCCACGCCCGGAGGTTACAAGTTTCCTGTATACAATACTAGTACAGTGAAATCTTTGGAAATATTCTTGTCTGAAAGCAATAGGCCAAGACCTTAAATAATTTGTATGTAACATCATAAACTGGTCCTGCACCAAGATCAAATTATGCCCCTGGGGTCAAAGCTGGCCCAACCCTGTTTGACCTTATTTTTTAAGCTGCAGCTGGACTATGCTTTGAGAACAAATATCAAGCTTATATATTTCGTGTGTAGCATTGTCAAATGTTTCTCTACCAAGATTGTTGAAATTATACCACTTGGTACAAAATTGACCATGCCATGAAGGTCACCTGTGTTAAATAGAGATGTAAAAAAGGTATTTGTTGTGTAACATTGTATAGTGGTAATAATGGTATTTTTTACTCAGGTGAGCGATTTAGGGCCATCATGGCCCTCTTGTTTACAATCATGACCATGAAATAATTACTTGTTATCCTTTGTTTCAGCTCTTAGCTGTTCTCTGTGCGATTTGCAGCTCCATACATGTCGGTATGTGGACTATTTAACAAAATAATGGCTCATTGATGTTTTCTTCAAATAAATTAAATACATGGGTGAAAGTAACATTTTTGACAAAAATGTAGTTATTTTTTGGCTAAAATATTATTATTATTTTTTTTTTTTGGGGGGGGGGAATAAGTTTTGGTAAAAATCTGAAAATAGGGTAAGTTTTGGTGAAAATAACATTTTGGACAAAAATGTACTTAGTTTTTGGATAAAATAAGTTATTTTCGCGGAAATAAGTTTTGGTAAAAATCTGAAAATAGTTAGGGTTAGTTTTGGCGAAAATAACATTTTTGTCAAACATGTAGTTAGTTTTGGGCTAGAATAAAGGTTTTTCGCGAAAGTTTTGGCGAAAATAACATTTTTGACAAAAATGTAGTTAGTTTTGAATAAAATACAGTTGTTTTGTGAAAATAACATTTTGATAAAAATCTGAAAATATGGTTAGTTTTTTTTTCAAAAATGTAGTAAATTTTTGGATAAAATAAAATTATTTTCGCGAAAATAACATTTGGATATAAAATTGGTTACTTTTGGCGAAAAACTATCCGAAAACACAGAACTTTCTTCTACTCGACCCATTTGCATGGGTGTTTGGTTGAGCTTTTTAACCCTCGCCATCGGGTTATACTAGTTACAAGTTATACTCATTCGACGAGCACACCACGATTTACATTTTAGGCTCAGCCTGTCATAGGCATACATGCCGGCATCTCCTTTAAGTTGTAGGACATATCTTTGATTGTTCACTTTAGTTTTATCGTGTACCTGCTGCAGTAGCAATAACGGTCTTGTATTATGGGTCATTGTCATCAACTTAATCCGCTTAGCATATGATGGTTGGTGTAATATTGTTAAAAATGAAATGTATGGTAAATTGCCATATAAAACTGTTCAACCTGGTGTATGTAAAAATAATTCTTTTAGAAAGCCTAAACCTTGGTGGAATGATGAATTGAGTGATATGTTTAATCTTGTTCATGCTGCAGAAAAGAAATGGATGCAATGTCAAAATAGATTTACAAAAACTTTGTTAAAACATGATTATTGTAGTATTAGGGAACAATTTGATAAAAAGGTTCAAAAATGCAAACGTGCACACTGGCACAAAACACAGAGTGATTTGCTCTTTGATTTAGAAGATGATCAAAAAGAGTTCTGGAAAAAGATTAGTAAAATTGGGATTGTATCAGATCGTAATAATTCAATACCAATGCATGTTGTACTTGAGGATGGAAGTGTATCTGATGATGTTAAAACTGTACTTATAAAATGGCAAAAAGATTTCAGTAAGTTACTAAACGTTGAACATGATGTACACATGAATGAAACGAATATGGGAAATGTACCAAATGCTGTTAATTTTGACCTTGATGTTGGTATAAGTATTAATGAAATTGTCAAAGCTGTTGGGAATGCTAAGCAATGTAAAGCAGCAGGTGTTGACTGTATACCATCCGAAACTCTGAAAAATGAAACTGCCATTATAGTTCTACATAGTCTTTTTAATGTATGTTTTCATACTGGAATAATACCGAAGCTTTGGTCCAGAAGTATTATAAACCCGATTCCTAAATCTAGTTGTAAAAATCCAAACGACCCCCTATCCTATAGAGGCATTACACTAGCTCCTAGTATGTACAAAATGTATACCAGCATATTGAATGAACGTATTGTAAAATGGACTGATGATAATGATCAAATTGCTGATGAGCAAAACGGCTTCCGAAAGAAACGTAGTACAATAGATCATATCTCGAGTTTGACAAATCTTGTTGACACACGAAAGAAAAATAAGCAATGTACTTTTTGTGCTTTTATTGATTTTAGTAAAGCGTTCGACTCGGTCAACAGAAATTTGCTTTGGAAAATATTTGGAAAATATTGGCATGACAACCAAAATGCTTTCAGCAGTGAAATCCCTGTATCACGATATTTCATCCTGTGTCCGAATCAATGGCCACTATACAGAATGGTTTAGCATAAATACTGGCCTGCGACAGGGCTGTTCTTTGTCAACTGTACTTTTCAGTTTATACTTAAATGACTTCACATAAATGCTTAAAAGTTTGGGAAAAGGTATAGAAATAGGCAATGAAAAATTGTGTATACTACTATATGCAGATGACATTGTTCTTATAGCAGAGAATGCAAATGACCTGCAAGCCATGTTATCAACTTTAAATTCTTGGTGCAATTCAAACGATATGAATGTTGTACATTTTAGACCAAATTCAGTGAAACGTTCTGACTATGTTTTTTAAATGTGGTACATCCACTATAGAATATTCAGATAGATATGTATATCTTGGTGTAACACTCACAGAACATATAGACTTTAATATAACCGCTAAAATTGTTGCCCAAAGTGCTGGTCGTGCCTTGGGACTTCTCATCGCTAAGTTTAAAAAACAATGGTGGTTTTCCATTTGACGTGTATTCAAAGCTTTATTACTCCTGTGTAGTGCCTATAATAACATATGGGGCTGCTGTTTGGGGAACAAGGTCTTTTTCATGTATAAATGCAATACATCACAGAGCAATGAGGTTTTTCCTATGCACAGGCAAATATACCCCTAATGCTGCAGTTTATGGAGATATGGATTGGAAACCAATCATTGTTGATCAATGGAAATCAGTCTGTAATCATTGGAATAGATGTCTCAAAAATTAGCAAGAAAGTATTTGATTGGGCTGCAGTAAAAGGAAATATTAGATGTAGAAATTGGGCATTTGCTGTAAAGGATAAATTGTTGTCTCTGAATCTGAATTCATATCTCCAGCTACCATTTTCATATAGTAAACTTGTTTCAGATCTGACAGATGCAATGTTTAAAAAAAACATGTTGAGTTATGGAAGAATGATGTGAATATAAACTTTAGAAAACTTAGAACATATAAATGGTATAAGCACTCATATGAAACTAAACTGTAGTGTAAATTGAGTTTTTCTTTTCCACATAGATCTGCTCTAGCTAAGTTTAGATGCGGGGTTGCACCCCTGAGTATTGAAACAGGTCGTTATCAGAATATTCCAGAAATGGAAAGGGTATGCCCCTTCTGCACTGATGTTGTCGAGTCTGAAAAACATGTTATTCTACATTATCCAACATACAATGAGCATAGAAAGTTACTCATTGATAAATGTAAAACGTTAGTTTCAAACTATGGTAGTTTAAATGATGATGATAAGTTCATACTTATATTCACCCATCCAGATTTAACTAGAACATAAGCCAAAACCTGTCATGAGATTTTAACCGTTAGAAACAATATGTTGTATCAATCGGAACTCCTCGGCTAGTATCAAGATATGGCCTCGGATATAATACGGGTCGTAAGAAAATAGTCCATCATGGCCGACCAAGAAGATGTTCAAACAACCAAGAGATATGTTAGTCCAAAGACAGAATAAGGAGCGAACTTTTACCACTTATTTGTGTGTAAGTGTTATTTTTATACTTATTGTATTTTAATAAAATATAAAAATTGTTTTAAAAGAGCCCTAATGAGAAACTAATTGGAAATGCCATTAATTCTTAGTGGGTGGGGTAAAGTCTTCTTTCATTTGACAGATTCAAATATAGTAAATAACAATTTTGAAGCTCCAGTGATCAGTGGCAAAAAATAAGAAAACAAATACTCTATTTGATTTTTTTTTAATAACAAATAAGTCTGAATCTGACTTTACTTAGATCGATAATAGGTTAGACTTTCTTTCTCAGTGTATTTATCTCATACATTTCATATCATTAACTTTCATTTTTTATAATTAAAATTTACATTCTTTTAGCCAAGGATGTATGGTTTATATGTCCGTGAGTGTTGGTATCGAACAACTTAATGTAATGGCACAATTGAATGCCTCGGCCTGCTCACTAATATAGTTCTCTAAATAAATTAGATCTTCATTCTATTGGTTAAACAAAATGAGTTTGAATGCATAAACCAGCATACATTTCTTTCAAGACTAAATTCTATGATATCCACCATGGCGGTGATGCAGAAACATTGAAAAATGCTGACATTTTTACTGTGCCAATGAAATGCAGACATTTAAAATTTAATCTTATTGTCATTTTCAGAGAAGAGTATGGTACCAGGGGTACAGCTGACTCTGATTCCCGGCTTCTTCTAATGAAAATAGGCAGATGAGGTAATGGTTGTGCTATTTTCGAAATTAGGACAATAATTTAACAGTCAAGTATCCTATTGGTTTAAGCCCAAAAGTACCTGCATTTTTGTACAATTAACCAACAAGGATTGACAGTATTAAAATATCAACATTGTAGATAAATTTAAACATGATAACAATTTCATTTCATTTTTTTTTATTTACCAGTAATCCAGAGCTAAAAGCTGCTCTCTCACAGATTGACAGTTCTTCTTGGTCATTCTTCAAAAGCCCAAAGGAGTAATTAAATTAAAATTACAAATATAATTGATTATATGGCTTAAAGCAATAGCAAAAAAAAATATTTTCCAAACAATTGAAATCTGTTCTATTATGTGTGACCTTATATGACTAGTTGGGGGATTTTTTACCAAATTTTTAAACTTGTATATGAAAGACTGTGATCTGATATTATGTCAGCAGTCTAATATCACTGGTTTCCATACATTTGCACAATAATTGCCAATTGGCTCGTTTAAAGATAAAAATAAAAAAGGTGTCAGAACAGTAAAACTGTGAGGATGCAGCTTTGGTGTTGCACTTAATGTTTTGTGAATACTTTTCTGTTCTTGTACAGGCTTTTAAAATAATTGATCTGAAAATATAATTCCTATTATTGTTGTATTTTCTGTTTTCTATTTCAGGCACTGGACTCCGAATGTAATCAAAAATGCCATTGTATGAGGATTGACCTGCAATGCATGGAAATCATCTAACACAACTGCAACACCTACCTTGGAAAAATGAGTGCAAGATGGAAACAAAGCGTTCAGTGGAACATCTTGTCATCTCAAATATTTGATGACTTACATACTGATGTGAAGTTGAAGATAAAAGTCATCTGTTGGTCCGTGATTATTAAATAAATCCGAACATATATTTTAAAAGGGTTTTCCTATATTATGGAGGGAAGATAACTACAAAAACAGAAACAGATGGCATCGGCAGACCAAATAAAGGAGAACTATTTTGTTCAGTTCAATTCTTAAGATTTCAGAAAATCTGTTAATAGGGCACATCCTTGCAAATGCCATATTGTAAACTGGGCTCTTTAAAATGTGAAAAGGTCAAAGTGGTCTACAGGATAAGCCTCAAATTCAAGGTTGTGAGTTCAAGACCTCCAAGATACTTTCTCTCGACCTCAGGAAAAGGATGTCCATACTTGTTTCTACTTAGGCAACAGACTTAAGAGTGATTTTGTAAGCTTCCAGCTTGCATAGCAATCTGATAAGGCATAAAATAAGATACTAGCTGACTTGCAAACAATTTTTCCATTTGTGTTGATTTATTTTTCAGTCTGTTGGAATGTTTATTAGAAGTGATGCGCATTGCTTACTGCAACCACAATTTATTTTCTTTATTAAGTTAAATTTAACGAACACATAACATGACTTGTGATTTTAAAGATGCATGTTTATTTCGTTGATTGTATGAGTTTATTTTCTCAAATGATGTAATAAAAGTTATTCTGAATGACTGTCCTTTTTTGTTTGAAGAAAATGTGTTGAGGTTTTGGCATAGCATAGTGTCATCATCATCATCATCATCATCATTGTTGTGTACAAATAAAACATTCAAAACAATGTAATTAAAACCAAACTGTCAAGCCAAGTACTCAAAGAGGCACAAGGATATTGCTAAAGAGACCGGTAATACATTTAGACAAATAAAATGCAAAGAAATATCTATATTTCTGACACATGGTAATGCTTTAAATAGTCCTCTCATTGTGTGTTTATGGTTAAAGTGGAGACATACAGTATTTTTTATAATGAAGACTTAAATTTGTATGGCAACTTAAAGCCATATATGGGGATTAAACGCCAGAAATATTGTGAAGTCTCCCAAAAGACTCAATGCACTTAAAAGGGCTTGGCACAGAAATGAAAGTAAAAATGGGAGCAAAACCTAATTTATCATTAATTTTACATTGGATTGCATACAGATGGCTCTGTTATTACTTGACTAATATTAAAAATAAATTTAAGAGACATGTTGATCCAAACTGTAATTATTCTTGTTTGCATTTTATGGAGTTGGACATAAAAGAGTCATTTGATGAAGAGTGATCTAAAGGCTAATTATTCAAAATAGATTAAGTATTATTGAAAAAAGTCTGGTATACATTGCTGAAAAGCTTAGTAACCTGGCTAAATATTTGTTTAAGGCCTTTATTTACAAAAAAATAAATCAGTTGAGTATCTTATCAGGTACTCTTTTGGTGTTGTTGTTTTTAATAAAAAATGACAATTTACTCAAAGATATTGAGACTAATAATTAAAGATTAAGACAAATATAATGTGTAAGGAAACTTCTAATGAGTGGGTTTATCCACAGCTTAGGTGGTAAAGTGAAGCATGATCTGCCTTGAACAAATACAATTTTAAGACAAGTTCTGTCAACTTAGTGCACCAGTCAATTGTAACACCCCCCCCCCCCACTCCAGGTCCGGGGGAATACTGGGGTTAACCCGGGGAAATGGGCCGTGATTTACCTATCAGGTGGCCCTGCAGTGCTGGGTGAATGCGGTGGTTTTATGTTCGCTTAAAATATAGAGGGGAATGGACCTTACCTAGAGTCCCTGGGGTGTGGGGGCATTTGGCAGGGATTTTGCCATTGGATCGTCCGCGCAGGGTGGGGATTTTAGCCGGGGTTGGCTGTACTGAAAGTCAAAGTCCCCACTATTCACCAGACCTGGGGGGCCGTGGTTACAATTGTCTGGTGCATATCCACATGAACGTTGTACTGGTACTCTAACAATTGAGCTTACTGCGTGGATAGTCACCACCCCACCCCAACCCCACAGAACTGTTTACACAAAAAAATCTGCAGCCCAAACCCAACAATGCTGAAGTAAAGGTATGCATAGATTTCAGCTGGTAAAGCTGACTGGGTGCCAAGCTCACACCCATCCTACCACAACCCACAAAACTCTGCACAAGGCAATCAATGATTTTACAGAATAGTAATGTTGTATTAATGGCAAGGCATGGTGTGAAAAATAACACGGCAAAGTATGACTTAAAACTTACATTTCATAGGGTATTCCTATAACTGTTGAGAAAATGTTGGCATTTAGTCCATGCATGCATTTAATCCGATGTAATGATTCATGCATGCCATGAACCGTATGATCATTTCAATGACTGTCAAGTACATTTTCTGTGTGCTCACGATTTTTCTAGAGGAAATAGAGTGCTTCAACTATAAGGAAACATCTAAATATTCATAAAACGAACATTCTTTGAGGTTACAATAAATATTTTCTCTTAAACAAGCACATTTAATTTAACACAATCCATTTCCTTGTTGTTACAATGGGCCTTCTTTACGCGGATTGAAAACGGTGTTAATCGCCGGCAGCCGCATCGCACTTTCGTATATCCTTACTACTATTTACGAGGTCTATCTCGAAGCTTGCCGGAGATGGCCGAGTTATTACGATTGATGTTGTATAGCAAAAATATGTATGCTAGTCAGTTCTGAATATGTATACAGTTATCATGATAGTCATATTCATGATGCCTGAGTACTTATTCAGCTCTTTATTAGTATTTTAATAATATCAGATGTTTTAAAAAATGAAACATGTCTTTGTATTTTATAATTTTCAACCTGTTTATATAATGGTAGGATGAGTCAGTTAATCTGTTCGCTCCTAACCTAGTTAGAGGTGATACATGGTTTATTAAAATATTTCTTACCAGAGCTTATTTAAAGCACCAAAGATACAGCTGTTACATTTTATGTTCTTCTCGCTTTTAAGACTTCTTTTAGACACCTAGTGTCACGATTAAATGACTCAACCTACTTTTTAGTGTATTATTGTGTCTAAGTATACAATGATATATAATGTATTCATATGTGTTGTTTGAAGCAGTTTGCACACTGTGAAATGTTATGTAAAAGTTTTATAGTCTCTTGTAATTCTATATTTGAATGGCCGCATATATATATCCTGTTTTGTACATACTATGTTTTAACTGATTTGAATATATGTGGATGAGACTTTAATAAATAAATAAATATACTTAATGACAAACAAGTGTGTATAACCGCTTTGATGTTGCACATTTCGGATGGAGGTGTGATCAACAGAAACATGTCAAAAACCTTTCAGTAATCATTGTTTAATTTTCTTAAAAACACAATTGTTTCGAAACACTAATGCACCTGTCATATGTGTTATGTAGACCAAATATTTTTATTTTTTTATATTTTGGATTAACAATTGTCATTTACGGCAACAGAAGAAGGTATTTTCCCCCTGTTTTTAAAAATGTTATTTTCGCGAAAATAACTTTATTTTATCCAAAACCAACCACATGTTCGTCAAAAATGTTATTTCCGCCCTATTTTCAGATTTTTATCAAAATCTCATTTCCACGAAAATGACTTTATTTTAGTTCAAAACTTACTATATTTTTGTCAAAAATCAAATCAATTCAAATCAAATCAAATTTTATTTTCAGTCGGTATGACATAACAGAGAAAACATTAGCTATGAATAGCTATTGACCGACTACATATATATATATATATTATTACAAGCATATATCTATATAAAATATTTAAGTATTAAAGAGATTGAATCTAATTAAGAATTAGCACATTATTAAAGACAAAATATAGATATCACATACTAATACATATGTACATATAAAATATGTAAAAATTTGTATCTAACTAAAAGTAAATTAGCACATGATTAAGACAAAAATACAGATATCACATATAGTATACACATTTAAAAACTGGAATGCTGGCGCTAATCTTGACCGTATCTTAAAAAGATCTTAAGATGAAAATTTATAAAAAAAAACTGAGAGGAAAAAATAGCACAAGTGTGCGTGTCTTAAAATGATACTAAAACACATATCAATTGAATCAGATTCAAGATGACCTGATTAGCACCAGCCTCTCAGAAGTTGCAGCAAATATTTATGCAGTGAACATGCATGCACATAAATATAATTTAAAGCAAAGGATATCTATGACAAAAGCACTGATTAGAAATAGATATGATTGATGTAATACAGCACCTAAGAGTTCGGACAGTTTCTTTTTTGTATATCAAAGACACTTAATACCTTCATATGTGTTGTTTATCTCATTGTATGTACCCAAAATGGTTTTAAACAACATTTTAGTGACAAACAATGATTCAGATGCCTGTGGTCTTCATAGCATAGTGGATTCGACACTGCACTGCAATTTTTTTACATTTTGGTATTTTATTTACAATAACGATATCAAAGAGTAAAATTGTTTATAAAAAAAATGTCCTTAGATTCGTTAATGAAAAAAATCCAACTTTTTTGGTGCCATTCTGGTGTACAGTCCCTTTAATAAACAACAGGTGAAGCCAATGCTGTATTAAATTTGAGACAGACAAAAGAAGACAGTACAAAGTTCAACAAGTGTGACCAATTTGAGAATACCCGGTACCTTACGTAATTTATAAATATTCATGCGATTCAGACAATTTAAATGCTAGAAATCACAAAAAAAACAACATTCCCTTGAATTATTCCTGTCGTAGTTTAAACTCATAATCAAATTTCAATGCACAGCATTTGAAATAATTTTAAACAGATGAAAAACTGTTATTTTTAAAAAGCACAATACATTGTTTATCTTTTATGTGACCTAACATTAATATAAAAAATTATTCAGATCATAATTTAGAGACTTTTCTTGCACTTAAATGTGAACAAGTATGCTTGGGATTGAACACTAAGAAAAACAAATTTCAATGAAATTAAATGAAGCACAAAATATACAAAAATTGAAACTTTTTAGACTTTCAAAACTTTAACATTTATACTAAATACGGTTACATAAAATGATGAATACATTTGTAGGATTTGATATCCCACTAAATGTAACCGTCGGCTTCGTTCATTCTAAACTTTCTCTCAGTGATAAGGAATAAATTTTATTCACTGCAGTTGTTTTCTAACTTTATGAAAATAAGAACAATGGAAACAATGCATTTACTGTTGATCAGTGCAGATTGTGGAGGTCATGGTTGATTTCACTGAACCACCAATAAGCCCTGCCGAAATTGGATTCTAATTGGTCAGTCAGGTGTTTTTGGTAGGCATGATTAGTATGAATCTTAATTTTAACCATTATTTATGAATGTTTACCAAATCATTGAATATTGAAATAACAAGCGAAATGTTAGTTTGAATGATGGAAGCCATGAAATATGTGAAGTATTCAAAAAGAGACCATTTTTTAGCTTGTGTAAGTATCGAGAAAATTATTAAGTAAACTTATTTATTGTTTATCTGGAAAATGTTGAAATATCATGTTTAGGCTTGATTGCTATGTTATTGCAATATGTTTTATTCATTGCAATATTAATGTAAAACATGTTTATGTTGACTTAAGTTTGTAGATAAAAACTAATGGTATTGGTGATATGAGAATGATCTCGTAAGTCTTTAAAATCCTTTTTGGTATTGCGAGGATTTTGCTCCAGTCTTGATCAGTTTAGCTTTTGAAGATTTTCAAAGTAACTGCAAAACAAGTCCAGCTGCCTAGAAAGACTATGTCAAACCCTGACCAGATAAAATTTCTAGTGTTTTCAAATTACCACCTTGGCAATGGTTTTATCATAACATAGGATATTAATGCTAGTGGTTTTAAAGAAAATGCTAGTGTTTTTGTATTCGGAATGATATATCATAAGTGGCACTAAATTGAACATAATTTATAGTTCTCATTGATAAAACACATAGCCCCAAGTACATGTTGATCTAAGATTTAAGGCTTGGATGGAGTCAGGTCAAGAAAATTGCATGTAACATTGTCAATACATTGTACTTTCCAACGCAAAAACTGTTTGTTTATTCAAGTATATAATGCAATCCCCACACCAAGGAAATGCAGTATTGCTTAACCAGCTCAATTGACATCATGAGTTGGACTGCAATTAAAGGCACATTTAAATATCAGAATTATTCAAACTCTGATTTATTAACCTTATTATAGTTTAATAAATGAACTACTTTTGCGAAATGAAAGCTTTTTTAGATTTACAAGGACGGGTAAAAGTATTTGTAGTAAAGTAAATGTACTGCAACACCTGATACATGTTGCCTAGGATTCTTACAAATTCTAGGCACTCCAAATGTTACAGTTCTATACAATTCGGAGTGCCTGAAATGAAAACTTCTTGATTCTTCATTCAACATCTTTCTGTATGACCAATGACCAGGAGAATCATGAACCTACAACCATTTGCAACTATTGAGATAGGGAGCTATCAGGACAGAGACAGAGGACAATACAAGAATGGCCTACTGTTGCATTTATTGATGTCTTTTACAAATATTATCCAAAGTATGGCCCTGTGGTTTAAAGCTCCCCTGAAAAAGAGGTGACAGGTTTTCTATATAGGATATAATTACATCATTGAAAATCTTCTCTGAAACTGCAAATAACAAACCTTTGATATAAAATGATTTAATCAAATTAAACAAGTATGTGTACTTTGGTTAACATACGCCAACCACGTAAATTAATTTGTTTAGGTCTGATTTAACGACATTGAGATTTTCAAAAGAACTATGACTTTATCTGATTAAACACTTTAGCCCCCCCCCCCCCCTCCCTCTACCCACACTTTTAAAATTTCCTTTGCAGCTTGCAAGCAGTTTTAGTCTAAAGTTTAAGCTAGCCCATTAAACAGTGACCCCTTGTGATGTGAGCCGATTTGTTTAATGCTTAGAACATGGTTATCAACATTCCCCTAAATGAAGCACTAGTCCATCAGTGCTTTCAGCACTTTGATTCCAATTCGTGTAAATCCGGCGAGTTTTTCGTGGGGGGTGGTTTACTGGTTTCCCAATTTTGTTCTAGCGCTGTCATACTGTAAGTGGTAAAATTTTGTCGGCGATATCAGGCGAACGTTTCCGAAAATAGTCGGGTTTTTTTCGTAAAAAAGCATTGTCACTCCGATGTCTCCGAATAACGTAGGCAGTTTCCGCGCAAACAAAAACTTGGATGGCGGAAAAAGCCGGTTTTCGCCGAATATTTAGTATCCTTTACGACATACCGCAAATTGGAGGCAAAAATAAACCAAAAAAATAAATCGAAATACTGCTGTCAAAATTGAACAATGAAGTTTCTCCCCCCAGGATATAATACTAAAGAGCTTGAACAGCCTGCGAAAAACAAATAGAGGTAGCATTCGCTGTCAGAAGTCGATTCGAGGGTGTGAAATGGTCCGATTGGCTCCTAAAAATAGAAGTTTGTGTAGTCTAAAACACAGTGACTTGGAGGGAATGTGCTGAATTTTGACCTCTACAAAATTGAGTGACATTTTACCTAAAATAAACCTAAAATATATATATTTTTCTTCAGATTCATCAAAGGGGTCACTCATACCAACTATCTAGCATAAATAACTATGAATTACGGCACTTTACAAAGTCAGAAAATCTCGAAATGATCTAAATTACTAAAATAGGTCTAAAATAATAGACGTGTTATACGGGATTCTTCCAATCCCTAACGTCGTGAAGGATTTGCCATATCAAAATTCTAAAAAAAATCCGTCAACGTACAATTATTTGGACTAATGTATGATTATGGCCTTTGAAATTGTCAAAATTACTATAAAATACAGTTCATCCAATTCACTTCATAATTAATGCACTTGTTTAGGACCATCACATACATGTACAGTGAACTCGACAGTTCCGGGTCATCGACAGTTCCGGGTCATATCGAGTCATCGGGAATATATCCTGTAGACAGCAACGCCATCAGCAGTGAAGCATTGAAGCCAGCACTTACATTCGCAAGTGAAAGTACAAGAATTGCCGAACGACACAAATCTGGGGAAAGCATACCCGCCAATGAAACAACAGCATCAGAACAGTATAAGGCTGAAGGTGCCCTTGAAGCTTTAGAATGTGCCCTGGCAACACCTGTTAGGCGGAAATATAAAGATAGAGTAGTTGAAGGGTATGATGTTCAAGAAAGCTCCCCTTGCTTTGAAGTGTACAAAAAACTTTATAGTAAGGCGCACCCTAGAACATCAGATGTTTCAGAGCAAACTGAAAACTCAGCATTAAAGGGTCTGGATCTGTTGGCCTCAACTGTATTGTCACTAGGAATTGGACACCACAATAAAGAAACAAACCGGGAAGACACAACACAGGCAGTGGGCATTGATTTAGAAAATGTTGTTTCTGGAACCAGCAACAGCGACTCATACCTCTCCCCAGCTTTGGATGTTTCCAAAAGTAGCACAGATATATCACCGGCTGTAAGTGAAGCTCTTGTTTATCCAAAACTACATGCAGGCAATAAAACAAAGCGCCGAAGAATACTTGAAGACTTGCCAGACAATCTCACATCAGAAGACACAATAAGGAAAATGTCTCTGAGGGAGTTGGAAAAGATAAAAACATTTGCAGAGAGAGAGAAAAAATCAAAATCATGTTATTATAAGAAAATGAAAACAAAACAATCAAAAGTTAAAGTAACTGCCAACATGAACACACAGAAAACCCAGGGAAAGAAAAGTGAAACATGTACAAACGACAAACGAGGCATAGCTAAGGACTTAGAATTTTGCAAAGGTTGTTTAATGACATGGCAAGAGGAGTTGGAGATAGATAGAGAAAGTATATGGATACAGTGCGACATTTGTGATGGTTGGTTGCACTCTGACTGTATTGCCGATTCTGTTGCCGAAGATGAACCTTTCCAATGCCCTGACTGCACACTGAAGACGGGGTAAAAAGCTCCTTCAAACTGTTAAAATAAAAAAAAATGTGCTAATAATTGTCTCCAAAAAACTAAATTTATTCATATTTTGGATAAATTAATTAACACTAACAATGTAAAATTGTGGGCATTGTTTAATTTTCCATTCATGTTGCATTGTGTATTTATTTTCAGTCACTAAAAGATTCACCGGAGTACGATCCACAGGCGGGGGTTTCGGAGAGTACATTTAATGAAAGCGATTATAGTGGACCAGATTTTTCTGTCATTGAGTTACACAAATCAGTTATTAAGGGTTACCATGCATACAAGATTAGGCCACCCTTTACAAAACAACCAACGCGTTTAATAGTTGATAGAGAGTATACAAACATTAAAGACTTGAATGCTTGTTTGGTTTGGATACCATCATTAGACCAGTTTCCACAGAATGTTCATGAAATGGTAACCGATACCAAAAGGTTTATTAAATTAAGTGATATTGCTGATTTGCCGATCGGACATGTTCCAAGGTCTTTGGCAGGACTTTTTCGCTCTGTTTTGGACGAAGGTGGTGAAATATTTGCTGAAGCAACAGGAGAACCAGTTCCTAGCTTCCCACCATGGCCTGCACCAAATGAAGAAGGAGGGGGAGTGGTTCTTCCAGCTTCTTATTTTATATATGCAAAACAAAACATAAAGATGGTTTCATCTCAGTTAAAAACCCTACTTAATGCACTGAAAGAGGGTTCTGGAATGATGGTTGTATTAAAGTAGAATACTTTAGAAAGAAAAAACAGATCAGAAATGTACATAATGTTACTATATTGAAATACCATTGTGTTTTTCTTGTCTTATGAAGTTATACATTTAAAGATGTTGTTCATCAAGTTATTTTTATTTATCTTTGAAAAGTTACTGAGAAATGTAAAGAGAATAATGTGTTCGTTTATTCAGTTATATTTTGTTGTTTTTCAGTAGTTTAATAATAAATGTGTTATAATTTTAAATTTCAAAGAAAATGTTAAATAAATGACCCGTTCCTTTAACAAATGTACTGTTGCTAATTACTGAGACCAATAATCCTACTCACAGCTGATTATAAAAATTGTTTGAGATTACCCCTGCCTTCAGAAATGTGTATTTTTAACGTGACCCGGAAGTGACGAGTCCGACCCGAAACTGTCATATTTACAGCTTCCAGTTGCAGACACTGATGAATCATTTCAACAAAGAAACACAAGTGTTTCATAGCATCACAGTCTAGATTAAGTATTTGTTCATCACTTTATGTAGTTTTAATTTTCTATTGTTTCCTTTCCAACAGACACGCTTCGTTTATTTCTTTACTGACCCGGAACTGTCGAGTTCACTGTATTAGTGTAGATTACTTCATATCATCATAAATACAACTTTGCCTTTTTGCAGTCATTAACTAGCTTTTTTTATATCACTTTAGCACTACGTACTCAATAACAGTTTTAACGCACTTATAATGATACACATGCAGGTAAAGCCCCAATAGCTCAGTGGTAAAGTATTAAAATATGGTACCAGTAGCTCTCTTGCACATGAGGTTCTTGTCTTGACCAAATGTATTTCTTTTGTTAAGTTGGCAAAAGACCAACAGCAGCAGTGACATTTTACAGTGACCATGCATAGATCTCATGTCGTGTTGCAAAACATCAATGAGAGATTATTACTGTTTTATATAATTACTTGTTCATAAACATTCCTTTCTTTATCCACACATATTTTTTCCCATTTTAAATGACCTTTGAATCACACTTGAGTGTCACTTCGGGGGCATTCAACACTTAAAGTGATAGCTTGTTTAATTTTAATTTTAATGTATTAGTACTTCACATTTCTTTATTTTCTGCACAGACTGGATTCTCGAGGATTTGGATCAATATGAATTGAATGAACCTGAAACACAAGAGGAAGAATTGCAGAAGGCAAAAAATGATGGGGTTTTTAGAGATAAAAAGGACTTGTGTAGAAAGCCAAGGATTTGTCATGATTGTGTGGAAAAAGGACTTAAAATTTTGAGACAAAATGAGAAAGTGACAACAAGGTGGATGCATGAGTCGAGTTGCCTTGAATCAGTGAGAAAAGACAGTGGCGCACAATGCCCACCAATGACAGCTAATTTTTTTACTGTATTTCAAATCGATGTCATGTACATGTGTGTTACAATGGAAAGACTATCGCATCCTACAAGGAGTATTTGCTTTGGATTGAAACCAAAGTCTGATGTCACACCGGGATCAAATGGTGTCGAGGATCTGCTCGTACACAATGACACTCCGAAAACAAATGATGATTACATCAAGGATCTCGGAGATCAAGAAGATCCTCCAGATATTGAAGACTTCAAGGACCTTCTAGGTAATATTTGTAACTATTTTATGTAAGTTTTTGAACAGTTTTGTCTTCAAATTCAAAAATTATAGACTAGTCCTTATGTCAAAGGTCAAGGTATTTGGATTTAAGGTACCAGTAAATTTATCATTTGAGCTGGTACCTTATGCTGTTTATAACTTTCATTGAACTGTTGATATATATATATATAATTGACCTTGACATGGTTTAAAAAATACCCACACTGTTAAGTCTTAATATGGAACAAATTTGGGAAGTACTAAATGTTGTCTTATAAATTGATGTTTTATCAATGTTAATTATGATGTTTCATTTTATACATTACACTGTAGATGTCTATTTCACAGAACCAAAAAATACAAACACTGATGCTGATTTGACGCAAAAAAACAACAAATATTATGTATCGGATGTCCAAAATGCCATATCAAGAAAAAATGGTACTTGTGAAGAATTGTATGTTGAAAATGATGTGCAAGATGGAGAAGCTGATGAAGAATCGGAAGTTGACCTGGTTAATTTTGGGTCTGAAATAGACCTTCATTTGCATTCCACATTTTTAAAAGCAAATGAAGCAAAAATCTGTGATACTGAAAGTGTGCTGTCTGACCTGAGGGAAGACCATGGAAACTGTGGTATGAACACATTTTGCATGTGTATGATTATGTCTTTATTTGCTGTAATTTGCCTTTAGAATATAATATTATAAAAATCTTGTTATACAAAAAATAAATAGAAAGTTCTAAACAAATCCTAAAAACCTTAAAATATCATAAGGGTAAAACATAGTTAACTTAAATGAATTAAGGCCATCTAATAATGTAACTATTTCATTTAACTATAAAGTACTGAATTTAAAACTCATTTACCTTGAACACATTGATCAAGTAAAAATAGATTAGCAGATTAACAAACTGAGATGTATAAATACTTTATGTTTAGCTGCAGGTTGTGATATGGGAACTTTTTATAAAATGAGCGTTGGGCCGGATAAAACTTTTGTTTGTTTGCCTAACCCAGAAAAAACAAAGGACGTCTCACATGAAGGTACTTTAAAGCAGTCATTGTCTGTGTGCCTGAATTTGTAAATGTAGAAACATTTTGATGTCAATGTGTCAATGCCTTGGTAATGTACATGTCCAATTTTGATATTAATCTTAAGTTGGTGATGAAATAATCTTTTACAACGAAAATGAAGATGCATGAATTTTAAATATCAGTATTTTATTATATTTTTTTGTTATAGATAAGATGCCGCAATTTACATTAAAAGTACTACCAAATCCTCCAAACAACTTTGAGAGATACTCGCAAGTTAAAAGTGTACAAGACAATTCTCTCCTGAATTGTTTTGAAAGAAAATTTGTCAAAGAGGATCAACAAAGTCGTGGGAAACAATACGATCTAACTTTGCTGGAATCTGATATTGAAAGTCTAAGAAAGGTTTCTTGGTTGCCTTTGCACAATCTCCCTGTTCCGAAAGTAGAGATAGATGTGCACTATGTTGACCAGTTTCCACCTTTAGTAGCGATCATTACCCAGATTGCAGAGGGGAATACACCAAGACCTCAGATATCCATGCGATATGAGCTTCTCCGTCTTTGCACACTGAGGACCTACCCAAGGGAAAACAAACCATACCTGATCAAGCTTGCTGCTGCTGGGTGCGTATTTATCATAATACATACATCGAAACATTTGCAAATGAGATTATTAATTTTGTTAGATAGAGACAGACGTATTTACAAAACCATACAATGTTCATGTCATATGTGTACACATGTATTTGACTATTTTCATGTTTCATTTCGTATGAGTCAAGTTTCTTGTAGGTTTTCTCTCTCATTTGTGTGCTAAAGTTTGAATTGTTTTGTTATGTTAGTTTTTACTATGCTTCTGACGGAGATGGTGTTGTCTGTTATTGCTGTGGCATTCGCCGCTATGGATGGACAGAAAAAGATGATCCCATGGCAGTTCACAAACGAATCAACCAACACTGCAAGTTCTTCAAGAAAAATGCCGAATACAATGTCCCAGCTACTTCATTTGGTCCATTGAGTGAGAAAGAAGCTTTTTTGGATGCAATTCCGGATTGTGAAGTGCCAAATTACAGCGAGGATGTCAACAATGATAATGATAACAATAGACAAAGTGGGCAACCAACAACACAGAACAGGACTGGGCTGGGTAAGGGTGTTTGGAGAGTTTTTTAGGAGCTCAAGAGAAAATTATATGGCATGAAAGGATTAAGTAGGGTAGGCTTTTTAACATTTAGAAACTTCTATAAAATTGATTATATGTCTGGGTTTTCTGTCCTTATGGTTAAGTGCTGGCTGGTAAATTAATTATTTGCAGACTTTACATTCAAACATCCTTGAAAGATTATGACATTGTTAAAATTATTTCTCTGCCCAAAGTCAATTTTGAAAATGTATATCATTATTGTTTATGTAACTTTAGATAAAAGAATTCTACATCATTTGAAAATAAAATTATAGTGTTGATCAGGAAATATGCCAATAATCAAAACCCGACAGAAATGTGTTGCATGTTCATACATTAAATGCAAACAAACCACTTAACAGGAATCCAGACTTCAATGCCAAAGCATCCGCAATATGCACCGAAGACCACACGTGAGAACAGTTACAATGGCTGGCCAAACACCTCCAGTCATACACCGATTGAGCTGGCAGAAGCAGGGTTCTACTTTGCAGGTAAGGCACATTGTATTATTAAGATGCGTTGTCATTCGAAGTTTAATAGTATGCATTTGTGAATTGTATAAATAATAAATATATAAATAATTATATACCTAAATTTATTGATTTTAAATTTTTCAGGATTTGGGGACTGTGTGAGGTGTTTCCATTGTGGAATTGGTGGGTAACTTATCATTTTTGCGTTACTAATGCTGAAAAAGACAAACTAAAAATCTGAATTTAAACATTTTTTTAATGTCCAAAAAAGAAAATAATTATGAATTGTGCACCTTTCTTGTAACAGGTCTCCGTCACTGGGACAAGGAGGACAATGTGTGGATCGAACACGCTCGTTGGTCAAAGGACTGTGTCTTCCTGCTGCAGAAGAAGGGTCGCGAGTTCGTGGAGCTCGTACAGCTTGCCGTCCAGTACACCAACGAGGTAATGTCGTACTTTTCTCTGTTATGTCAAAGGTTTTGTCAGTATGTTGCATGCTGTGTAACTACATTGTATATTTGTATCCTTTCTTTTGTCTTTTGGTTAAAATAACCAAACATTGCAAAAATTGGGTTATTAGCGTGAACTTGTATTAATTTAACTTGTACTTAACTGTTGCTTGCCAGCGCATTTGGTATTGCTGAAAAGATACGTTTTGCATTTTTTAAAGGATTTGTTATAGTTATCAGAATATAGGTTTTTATAAGCAAAGTTCAGAGAATTATTTTAGAATTTAATAAAGGAAATTCTGTTATTAGTTTACTTAGTTTGTAGCTTGCACTTGTATGAAGCATATCAAAGAATCCTCTGCTAACAGGAATTTTGGTGCTTTCCAAATTTAACATATGTCACCATAAAAATGATGGATGTGAAGTTGGATTGGCCTATATCTGTATTCATAGTATTAATATATCTGTATTATAAAAACATTATAGGATATTTTGCCCAGATTCTGAAAACCATAATTTAAAAAAATGTCTCCGTTTCATAATAAGGAACTATAGAAATGACTGATAACTCAAATTATTTGACTTTGAGCCAATGATCCAGTAATTAAGCTATGGAACAAACCAGTTCAAATAAAAGAAGACTCCAGATTAAATTTCTTTTTAATAATCCCCTCATCTCTTGACTGATACAGTTTATAATTATATTATATCAATGATATACTGGTTTCTATAAATGTGTAATAGACCAATTCATAGATATTTCAAAGACTGCCTCATATACATATATGAACACTAGCCGTTCGAACGACCCAAATTTGCTGTCAATAGGACGTAGTCTGGTACATTTGTTTTAGTAATTATTTTATTCATTTTCAGCTTGAGGACCAAACAGGAGCAACTGGTATGAAAACTTTTCCAAGTCAAAACATTCTACACATGACAACTAAAAATAAGTTGCATTCCTGTCCATTTGAGTAGCATCTATTAAAACAGCCACTTTATATGCATGCTGGCTGTTTCTATAGTAAATTTAAGGTTTTACCAAAAGAGTTATGGAAAGTCGCTGCACCCTGACCTTATTGCTAGCACTCTTCTGTCCTCAGAGACCTGCATTTGCACCATTTGCCTTCATAGATTTAGCTTGTCTGAGTGTTAACTCGACAATGCCTCGAATGATGGTTCTCAAACTTGACTTTGAGAGATAAAGTCTGACCAGTAGATGACTCCTGTTGATTTTGAGATAATCGGGTCAAAGGTCAAGGTCAAAACTATTCTAGTTTCAAAGAATATGCTAGTATATGTTACCCTTACAATTTTGGTCATCCTTCAAGAAAGTTTTCTCTAAGTTTTAGTACATGTATTTATTTATTAACATATTTCTAAACTGCTGCAAAAAATTGACTATTGACACATGATATAACTATAAATATTTTGAAATAACTTGAACACAAAAATCTTGTCTGAGTGATTACACGAAAAGCCTGGATCTAAGGTCAACAATCTTAACTTGGAGGCTGGGCCTGACCAGTAGATGACCCCTATTGATTTTGGTGTCATCATATCAAGGTCACAGTGACCTTGAATGCAAAGAGCTTGTCCAAGACAATGCCTGAACCTATGGCATCCAAACTGGATTGGAGTGACCAGTAAGGTGTCTGAGTGATAACTAGGCAATGCCTAGACTAGTAGACCTACAATCCTCAAACTTGACATGGACACCAGTAGATGACCCCTGTTAATTTTTGGGTCATCACAGGATCAAAGGTCAAAATCATTTCTAGTTTCAAGTAGGGGCACCATTATGTTGTTGGTTTTAAAAAAATTGCTTGTTAATGTTTGTGTTGCAGGGTGAAGCAACAGTGTGTGAGTGTTCATATAGTAATTTATGGTAGTGTTGCAGGTCAAGCAACCTGTGTGAGTGTTTATATAGTAACTTATGGTAGTTTGCAGGGTTGAGCAGTGGGGTGTAAGTCTTCATAAAGTAATATATGGTAGTTTTGAAGGGTCCAGCAACTGTGTTCATAAAGTAAGTATACCACGCAACAACGTCATTGGGGCTATATAGGCATAACCTTGTCCCGTGCGTCTGTATGTCAGTCAACAATCGGGACAAGTCTACTTTTCTCCATTACTCCATGTGGTTCATACAGAAATGGACTGTATTGAAAAGTGCTGTGTGAAATAAACATTATTTTGGGTATGGTATTTTTAGTCATTGCCCTTCGATTGTTTTTACTTCTCTTCACTAGTCATTTTTGTCCAGAGCATTACTGGAAAAGTCTTTGAGGTATTGACTTCAAACTTCATATAAAGAAACTTATTGAGAAGAAGTTCAGTGCACAGGAACCATAACTTGGGCTGCAGTATTTCTTTAGTTAATTCCCTTTGTTAATTGTCATTGTTATTCTTTTATTCTTTTTTGTGCGGTAATGATACTGTTAATTTGGGGAGGGAGGGGGGGGGGGCGGGGGGACTTAATGTTTAATTAAAGTTCAACTTAAAATTACAGAGGTATTATTTTGTTATAAGATATTGCCCTATACACGTATGAGGTGATGTCACCTTTAAGCCATGACATAGTCAAGTTTGGTATGAGCACGAAATAGTTTGACGAGCTCTATCATCGGATAATTTAAACCGAAGGAAAAACAATCCTGTGTAAAAAATGTTGTTGTTTTTTTCACTTCAATCAAAGAGTATGGTGTCAAATCGAATAAGGTGTTAGTGAGCCAAGGATGAGGGAGGAGTCATGGGGGTAGGGGAGTGGAATAAAGACAAAGGGAGGTAGGAAGTGGAAGAGGGCATCAACACAAGGGTTTGTGTAAACTTAATATATGATGGAGCTAAATAGTGACACTTTTTCTTTATTCATCCAAAGAGAACCTGTTTTAAGCATTCATATTTGTATGGCACACAATTTTGGATAGGTACAAAAGCCTCTATGAAAATAAGAACCAATAATTATGTCCTTGTTTTTATCTGAGATTTACGTCTTAACGATTGACTTCCTGTACATTGTTCCATCACATACATGTAATACGTGGAATAGACCCCATGAGTTAGAATTGAATATTGTATTTGTTTACAGTTCAACCAATAGGCGTCAAACACTTCATCATTGTTCACTCTTTAATGTTCCAGAGAGTAGCCCAACAAATTGAATGGTCCTCAATAAACAAATATATCTCTTTTAGGAGAAGTGAAATGCACAAGTACCATAACTGTAGCTGCAGTATTTGTTTTAGTTATTGCCCTTTGTTAAATTTCATACTTGTTTTTTGTCCGGAGCAAAGCTTGAAGTCTTTGAGGTATTGACTTCAAACTTCATTACAGATAGATCACATTGAAGAGAAGTGCAATGCACTAAAACAATAACTCTGGGTGCAGTATTATATCAAGTTTCTGCCCTTCATGTATTTTTATGCCCCCAAAGGTGGGCATATTAAAATCGCACCGTCCGTCTGTCCATCCGTCCGTCTGTGTGTCCGGCTCAATAACTCGTGTCCGGGCTGTAACTTTCCCTTGTATGCACAGATTTTATAATAACTTGCCACATGTGTTCCACATACCAAGACGACGTGTCACGTGCAAGACCCGTGTCCCTACCTCAAAGGTCAAGGTCACACTTAGTGTTTATTCACAATGGAGTGCTGCATATAGGACATAGAGTATAGGTTGTCCTGTCCGGGCTGTAACTTTCCCTTGTATGGACAGATTTTAAAATAACTTGCCACATGTGTTCCACATACCAAGACGACATGACGCGTGCACGACCCGTGTCCCTACCTCTAAGGTCAAGGTCACACTTGGGTGTTTATTCACAATGGAATGCTGCATATAAGGACATAGAGTATAGGTTGTTGTGTCTGGGCTGTAACTTTCCCTTGTATGGACAGATTTTAAAATGACTTGCCACATGTGTTAGACATACCAAGACGACATGTCACGTGCAAGACCCATGTCCCTACCTCTAAGTTCAAGGTCACACTTAGTGTTTATTCACAATGGAATGCTGCTTATAAGGACATAACAGTGTCGGTTGTCAAGTATGGGTGGTATTTTTTATGCTTAGAGGCAATTTCAAATAAATTGCCATATGTATTTGACAAAGAAGGCAAGATCAACTTTTCATGTACTGATCTTGTTCATAGGGCAATGTCACAATCGGGGGCATTCGTCACATACTGTGACAGCTCTTGTTTTACTTATTTTTTGTCGGAAGCATTACTCAAAAAGTCTTTGTTGTATTTACTTCAAACTTCATATTCAGATATATCTCATTCGGAAGATGTGCATAGTCAAGCAACAATGTTTGAGTGTTCATATAGTATGGTAATCTATGTTTGTATTTAGGGACAAGCGGTGTGGTTGACCTAGAGAAGTACCTTGTTGGGGAAGCAGCTCAGTTTGTGCTCACAAAAGGGTTCACTCCCATTCAGATCAAGGAATCTCTAGAGGCTATACTTTCAAAGGATTGTAAGTGTTTGGAATCATAAGGGTGGTATGGATGTAAAGTTTAGTAAATGAGTTTAAAATATATTTAATTCAAATTCATTTAACTTCAATAAGCTGTAAATTAATAGGGAATGCTTATGCAATTAAAATGTAAATGTGTTTGCTTAACAGTACTGGAAAATGCAGTGTTTATGTAGTTTTAATGGTATTGTCAAGCTACAAAAAAATATTTGAATGAAGGATATGGCACTAGAGACTTATACAGTCATATACAGCTTACTTGATTCTTTTCAGGGAAAAAATCTTGGATGCAAGTCAAGTAACCTCATGTATTTTATTGGTATCAAACAACTTGCCTGAAAAGGCGGAGGATGGTCGAGTGGTAAAGGTGTCAACCTCTCACATAAAAGATTGTGGGTTTGACTACTAATTAATTATATGTGCAAACTAGACATAACCTGTGGACAACTTAACCAAGTTGTATACAATTGGCTGCTGTTCTGGTTTCTATCACAGAAACATACATGATAGTGATTCATATCAGCTGTCACTGTCTTACAATTGAGCTTGACTAAATTAGTATTTATACTGAACATTCTTGCATTTTCATTTTAAGCGAATGCAAAAATTACTGGTCACAGTCTACTGCAAAAGGTGATTGAATTGCATGGGAAGAAAAATGAACCGGCACCTGAAGACAACACGAACAGCGCTAACAGCGCTCCAGAATCCACGGAGTCTTCACCAGAAACAGTAGAAAAACAAGCCAGAGGGGAAAATACTGAAGCCGCTGTGGCAGGTAGGAAATTATGGTCTTTTTTATAAACCATGATATGTAAAGTCTCCAGATATTACGTCTTATATCAGCTTAATTTTTTTTTAAAAGGCGTTAAGGAGTCATTTCCAGGTCCGTTTTATAAAAACACATGTTTTTTAAAAGCACATTGATCGCCACTCCGTATGTAAACTATAATCAATTTTATATTTTTTAAATACTGTGAAGAATTTAAATGTTTTTTTTTTAAGATTTTCACAGCTTTGTCTTGGACAAAAGAAAACATTACCAAATATTGTATTCTTGCAAGATATACCAAAGTTTTTATTGAGCTCAATTCTAAGATATTTTGAGGTAGCAAAGATGTAGCATATGTTTATAGAAAATAACAAATGACCTGATATTGATTGTTTTTCATCTATTTTAAGTTATCACCAGGGGTGGTATTCAGTATTGGTCTTAATTGGATCTTAGATTTGTGCAGGGTATTAGAATAAGAGTTATCAATAACAAAACAATACAGTGAATGAAGTCAATGATGTATGACCATAAGATTGACTTAAGTTGCATATTGAATACCACCCCTGGCCCCAAAATCACTGAAATACTTAAGTGATATCTCAATCTCAGACTCAACTCATTTTACCACATTAAAGCATGGTATGATTCAAAATCATGCATATTTTTATACTTTTTGAAAGCATACTTTTTAATGGAATGTGGCGATAAAGAAAATTGTAAATTTTTCAAAGAAAAAAAATTCAAGAACAAAAAAATTTCAAGAACAAAAATATACTTGAGTTATTGTTAAAATATAGTGAATTTTACTCAAATACTTTTTTGGCTATTGATTTTTTTCAATTGGAATCTTGACCGAAGGTTTCAATCAACATATTCTGTGATAGAATGTGCTCTTATAAGGTGTAAAAACAAATATGATTTTTTATAACTTTTGATGTTATATGGTAAAATAAGTTGAGATTGAGATTTGAATGATGTATTTTTGTGATATTGGGGCCTGGTCTTTTTTGTCCTGTCTGTTGCAAAGTCATGCAGTTCTCTGTATTTTCCATCTATGCTCCTTTGTGATTGGCGATAATTTTAGATAACATTATTTGTTAGTACATATAACTGGATTGTATGTACGTAATGTACATATAGTGTGAACGGTCATAACTAATGTAGTTCGTTATTCTAGATAGCCATACTCAGATATTGCAAGTTTTTAATCATCAATGAAACAATTGTAGGTGGAATATAATGCTTCATTTAATTCACTTTAGTTTATCGTTATGTTCTCTGTGCAAATTAGGAAAATATATTTATTGTAGATCCAAAGGCCATCAAAGAAGAAAACGAGCAACTCAAAGAACAGACAGTTTGCAAGGTGTGCCTAGACAACACAGTAAGTATAGTGTTTCTCCCGTGCGGTCATCTGGTCACATGCGCAGATTGTGCCCCGGCCATGAGGAAGTGTCCAATATGTAGGGCAGTGGTGAAAGGAACAGTCCGTACATACATGAGTTAAAATAGCCATAGAAAACTATTTGGCTGTCATTTTTTTCTAAATTACAGAATATTTGTGTAAACTGCCCGCTTACTTTTCAAGTTGATGTTTTCTTGTATGAATTGCTGTGTAACATATATTTGCTGTGTTGTAAAATTAAAAGAATTTTACTTTAAATGATTGAATTAAAAGACAAACGCTTCATTTTTGTACAAAATTAAAATATTTTGCTGTATTAGAAAGATGTCAATGACATGATTGCGTTTAAAAAAAATGATGTTGATAATGATGGTAATCACTCATTTACATATGATAATTTATTGTTTCAAGTTCAAATTAATTCAATGTCAGACAACACAATGAAAGTGCATATGAAAATCTAAATATTATCTTTTGTTACCTGTTACAGTTATACCTAGATTATTGATTGTAAACAGTTTGCCTTCACCCACTGGACAAGATGTGGCATTCAAATGTACATAATACTACTTACAATTTTGCTGCATTCAATGTATACAAATTTCTATTATTTATACTTTTGAAAGAACTAACCATTTTACAATGATATGTTAACTAGTGGAACTGTGCACATGTGGATTGCCTGTATGGCCGGGAAAAACTAGTTAATGTTATCTCTGTATACATTGCTCTTATCCATCTTAACTTTTGTAATTATATGCATGCATATATTAAAAAATGGTTTTTGTAAATACTTGATCCAATACTGTACCGATTTAAAATTATAATCTGTATTTCCATGTCACCAACTCACTGTTATGTTTTGATATGTTATGTATGTTTGTTCTTCATGTCGGAAAATAGCTCATTGAGCTAATGTTTCGTATTAGCATATACCAGACTTTAAATAAAAATTCTTGTATCTTGTAGAGTAGAAAATTAATGGAGAGTGAAGAAATTATTAAACATTGTTCTGTACTTATATCAAAGCTGAAAAATTCATACTGTTTTCCTGATTTATCTATTACTCCATATAGATTAATCATCGATTATTGTTGATGCACAAGATATTGTTAGTAATGCAACAAACAATATTCTATTGATATACAATTGTGTTGCAAATTACAAACAACATTACTAAGTGGTCTCAGCACACAGAACCATGTTACACATAATTAATCTATGAATATGTTTCCATTTGAAAGTGTGTATTTAAGAGGAGGTACTACTTAGTGTTAGTCAGAAAATGTTTGGTGTTCGTTCTTGAATGGGTGAGGGGGAAAATTGGAATGGTAAACATTCCTTTAAAACTATTTATGAATAACATCTGTTAAGCAAAAACATGAATGTATTAGTGAGCATTTAAATGACTTTTTGAGCTGATTTTGTCTTATTATTTTATTTTAATTTAACTGGTAGTTTCTTCACTTGTTTTAACTCACACTGAAGAATAATTGAATTTACAGATAATAGTAGAGTGAAGCACAAGTTTTATTTTGCACACCTTTTTTCAACTTGAAAAATAAAAAAAAGCTTATCCAGCATTAATTTCCAGACATGGATTCAATATTTCTTACAACAATATTTAAACTACCATTCATGGATTTTTACAGCAGTGTTGGGTTATGTTGGCAGCAAATGCCAGTGTCAAAAGTGCATGTATATTTTTTCCCACTACCAAAGTTAATGAACTTTTACAAAACAAGACTAGTTGATGCCAGAGATTTGTTTGATGTAAAACACTGGGATTGGATGAAATGACGCTTGTAAGGTCTACTGTGTGTTTAGTACTATGCATATGTTGAAATATTATTATAATTTATCTGCATGTCAATTATTGTACTATTGTTTACAGCTCTGACATGAAAATTATTACATGAACAAAAAACAAAGAAACACTCTCAAATATTGTAAAAAAGAGAAATGCATAAAAATTTGCAAACAAATATTATAAGGTATTTTTGAAAGAAATATTAATGCTTTACTAATCCAGGCCGTCAACCAATTCCTATATTCCTATATTTTTGAGAAGTTTCCTATGTTTTTCAAAATCTCATATATTTCCTATGTTTTCCTATATTTTTTTATTTATTTTCTTTATTTTTTTTCTTAAAAAGTTACAGTTATATGTTTGAAAACATTCATAGGATTGATACAGCCTTAAGATATTGTTTATTTACAGTTTAAAACTGTCATTTGCCCTCCAAACCATCACCATCATTCAGAATTGCTGTTGTACACCCTTGGTTATCCATTTTGATGACCACAGTTTTGTTGCTGCAGCACATTCTGCCTTGATGGAGATGTTTAAGAATTGTGGCTTAAGTGGAGCATAATTTTTATGAGTATAGCCAATAAACAAGTAAGTAAATGTTCACTTACATACCTCTTAATGTTGATTTTTCAACCTTAAAATTCCTATAATTTTTTTCCAGAAAATACCCAAACCTCCTATATTTTTGGAAAAAAATTCCTATATTTTCACTATAAGTTGGTTGATAGCCTGTAATATGTTAAAAAAGATGTTGAATTGGTAATAAAGTATTAGTATTGATATAACACTAACTTCATTCAACACACGTTATTGAACTTGTATAGGACTTGTGTTCCTAGTAGGGATGCAAACGAATGGCAAAATTGATATTCGAATATTCGGTAATTCTTTCGATCGAATATTCGAATATTCGAATACCAAAATGAACCTTTAAGAATTGTAGTAAACTAGTATTCACTAACGTAATAGCCGGGGCCCTGTTACCCTTCTGTGTCGTATACGGTACACGCGACGGACCCTTATTGTTCCACAAATTAGCCTCTGAATTTCCCTATTTTCAAGATATATATCCCAAGAAAAAGCGATATATCTTTATAAAAAAAAAAACGAATTATACCAATTCCTCCATTTTTGTAAACAATGCAAAATAAGATCAGGTAATTGCGTATTTTCCCGGATTTGCATCCTCGTTCTGGGATTGATGTTTACGAACTATATAATTATAGAGAACGACACCATGGCAAAACGTCGATTTTGACTGATGTATTGTACAACAATACAGGACATATATCCTTAAACGTTAAACCATACAGTTAATTTGTACGCAAGAGCGATATATCGAAAACCTGGAAAACAGTTTAAAGCACATAACTAGCACATGTCCTTCATATCATCAAGGTGATTTTAGCAATATCGCCAAGCTTGATTAGCAGTGAAGACAAAACATTGGTATAAAGGCCGATCTCTTAAACCCTAATTGGCATGGCCATTTAAATGTACCCAAAATAATTAGAATGTGTTTGATGTCACTTGTTTAACAACCAGTAAATGTAAAATTACGGGGACTGTTTATAGTTCCCGGCGATATATCCGATATGACGAGTGTATAGTGTCATCAAGTTCACACCTCTGGCATTAGGGGTCCATCGTTGTAAAAACAAGACAGACGAAGATGACAGTTGTAGGCAAAAAGTTAATTAATTTATTAATTCAACAAAAACATCGAATATTCGAATACCTATTTTGACATTCGAATACCAAACGTTCGATCGAATATTCGAATATTCGAATATTCGTTTGCATCCCTAGTTCCTAGTGAATGTCTTCAATAACTAGGGTAGTGGGTGCAGTAATAATTACTAATTGTACAATTTAACCACTGGCATCAGAATTTCAGTTATTTTGTAAAAAAACAACAACAATTAAAATGTTATGATTCCAAACAAAAATAGCAATGCCAGAAATGTGAAAAAGTATAGATATTTTTCATAAATATGCACTTTGTTCTGTCTTTTATATATAATTATTTTAACATATAGACAGTACGAAGTGCATATTTATGATAATTTATTTTCATTATATTTCAATAACTTTTCACATTTCTGCCATTGTTATTTTTGGTCTGAAATTATAAGATTTTTATTGATTAAAAAAAAAATTCAGTTTGAAAATCCGGTGCCAGTGATTTTGACTGGCATTCTCAACACCCCAAAAGACTGAAATAGCCATTCAAGCGATTGCACTAAAACATGTTTAGTATCTTTGTCTTAACGCTGATTTTGGTGAATGTTATTATCATTTAAAATTTCATTATATGTATTCTTTCAAAATGTCAGTGATGAACACTGTTCCAAGATGTATATCCAGAGTTTCATGCTCGCTTATCATAGCTAGTTTATACCTTCCACTATACCCCAGCTAAGGCAAAAAAACGTTGTAACCACGTTTAAATGTTTGTGTTTAAGATAGATTCAAAGACAACATTCTATAATGTTGTGACAACGTTGCAGCAACATTGCCACAACCTTGAAGATATTCCGTGTTATTGTTTTTTCCATAAATTCAAAACAAGTCTTAACTGGTTATTGTTAGCTGGGACGTTACCATACAATCATAAACAAAAATACTCTCACCTTTCTGATTATGGCTTGGAACGGCTGTGAATCTAATCCTTATTGTATAAGCTTTTTAAAAATTAGTACGACTGTCCTTTTTTCATTCACAATGTGTTAACCTAGTTGTTTTCTTTCATTTTTTCAAACATAATGTATGAGTTTCTATCAAAACGATAATGTTTGCCTTTGTTATTAATACATTGCACATACATTGATCATAGTGTTACGATAGTTTAGTTTCTCATTGTGACGTCTGTTCTGAATAAAAAATATGCATTCAAACTTGTGTTAGAGGCTTCAAATTACTACTGTCAGAAAGTGGAGATCCATCCCAACAGTTGTGTTGGCGTAGTGGAGGCGTAGAGTGATTATCTCCATGCTCTATTTGTCACAAAACTAAATATACAAATGTTTCCTGGTAAACACTCCAAGTGGATTGAAACTTCAACACAAATAAAATGTATTCAACAATATACGCAGAATCGCGAACATCCTAATGTTTTCGAGGCTTTACGTGAGATATGATAAGTTCAAGCAAACAAAGACACCAAAGGTACTATATTGCTGATGAAAATGGCTGAGAAATAGCCCTTAGCTAAGTGTGTCAATAATAATCTGACAGATTATTGCAGGCGATACACAATGAAATATTGCGAGTGAAGCTTTGTGTTTTGTAAAGATTTGTAGAATTTAATCAAGTTGTTGCTTAGAAAAGGCTGGACAAAAACTAGTATTATGAGTAAAATAGTGTTGCATATATGTACGAAATTCAAATGCTATTTCCTTGTAAAAAATAATCTGAACAAAACACATACATCGTCTTGCGTATCAAGTTATATTAATTTTGTTTTACCGATCGAAAGCAATCTGAACATAATTTGAATATTTAGAACCGTCAACAGGTTACCTTTACAATACTATGCAAATAAAACACTTTTCGCAAACAACTAGATTCTGCTATGAAGTCCGAATAAAAGCAAACCTGCTCAAAAGTAACTATCGATGGATATTGTGATCAGAATTTCGTACGAAGTTGTTGCAGTTTTGTTAGTATTATGGGCAAACAGACAGCTGTGCATCTTGTCTGACTGTAGACTATCGAACATGGAGATGAAAAGCAAACAGGCATGGATGGGCATAACTGCTTTAAACTGTGCAGCATCCCCGCCGAGCAGTGTTCAACATAGTCTGGATTCACCTTGCACTATCGTTATCGAAACGCTAATATAATTGATAACTAGAGATTTACTTGGGTCCAGAATGCTATCAGCTTAATCTATAATTTAGTAATTTTGTCTTTTCTCTCTGAAGTAAATGCATTACATGTATTTAGTTTCCTGCTTAGTAGTATATCGTCCGGGTGCAAAAACAAAACAAGCTTGGCCACGTTTTAAGTTTTTTTATTTTTGACTTTAAGACAAACCATTAGCCATGTCCCCAAGTTTTTGTACCTGCTGATTAATTATAGGACTAAGATGAGCAAAAATCCAATGGTAGAAACGTTCGTTACGCGCCACTGCTGAATCGGTTCCATGCGTACTTTAGGAAGACGGCTGCAAATCATGACGGTTTGAAGGTAGTTGGTACATGTAGTTGGGGATTCGAATATTCAAGTAGTAAGATGTTGATGTTGATTTTAAGTTACTAGACTATTTCCAGTCGGTTATCCATGTGCACTGTTTTAATTCGCTTTTATTCGTATATTCGCTAGTCGGAGACCATTTCCAGTCGATTGTTCGCGAATATTCAACTACTAACCAGTCAGTTGTTAGGGATACCGATTATGTCTATGTATACAGTTTGAAAGGTCACATATGCGAAATTCGACCGCCAAATGTTTGTTAATGTATGTACACATATGTATCTTTGCGACAAACACTGTTTTAAATAACTTTTATTCGTATACTCGCCAGTCGGATATTCGACCATTACCAGAGGAATATTCGCGAATATTCAACTACTAACCAGTCAGTAGTTGGGGATTCAGATTATGTCTATATATACTACTCAAAATTTGATGAGGATCACTTGATTAGTTATTTGTAAAAACTTAACCAAATATGCATGCTTATTTAATTTCAAAGCATTAGTTTTATCCCTTCGTAGGCCCCTAGAATGTTCGATGATTTTGATTGTATTGCTACCAACGCGTGCACGGACGGCACGGAAAACTGCATACCCACGAAATAAGGCGTTTTGGCATACATGTAACAACTTAAACATGTGGCCATTGCTTGTTTTTCGCTTCGTGTATTTGATTTTTACTCGGACCATCTACCATATTGTGTTCAAAATGCCAAGCAGAAGACGTTTAACTCCTGATGATATGCATTTTGGCATTGGAATGCTGGAGGCAGGGTTGTCTCAGAGGACTGTGGCAGAACACCTGAATGTGTCACAAAGTGTAGTTTGCAGGATGTGGAATCGTTATCAAACGAATGGAAATGCTTAACATCGACATGTTGGTGGTCGTGCAAAGGCTACATCTGACGTTCAGGATCGTTATATTGCGGTTTTAGCCAGACGTAACCGCTTTCGTAACGCCACTTCGTTACGTAATGACTTCCAGAACGCCACAAACGGCAATTCGCATCCCATTGACCCGATACCACATCCAGGAGCGTTTGAAATGGGCACGTCAACACGTTGAATGGACGTTAAACGAATGGACCACAGTGCTTTTAACAGACGAGTCAAAGTTTTGTATTGACTTCACAGATCGACGTTCCAGAGTGTGGAGGGGACGTAATGAACGTTTTTGCTCCAGTTTGTGTCGCCGAACATGACCGTTATGGCAAGGGCTCAGTCATGGTATGGGCCGGAATCAGCATGCACGGGAAAACAGTCTTACACGTAATTGAAAATGGTACGTTTACGGCTGCTCGTTATTGTAACGAGATCCTGGACGTTTATGTTCGACCGTATGCATGTGCAATCGGTCCTGATTTCATTATCATGGATGGTAATGCGCGCCCACATAGAGCAAACATCACAAACCATTTTTTGGAAAATGCTACCATCGAGAGAATGGACTGGCCAGCTCGTTCCCCCGCCATGAACCCGATCGAGCATGCCTGATTTGTTTCTGCTCGTCCAGTCCAGCCAACAACGATGTCAAGCTGTTATTGACGCTCGTTGACATCACACACGCTACTAACATTGGTTTAAGAAAAGTTCAAAGATATTCTGTTGACTTTCCAAATTTGTTGACAACCTGATATACGCCTGCTTTTGACCCCTATCATGTTTAGGAGTTCGTTACGCTTGAACGGAATTGGTTTGGTACTGATATCTTATGACATTTGAAACCTGAAACAATGCCATTTGACAACATTTAGTGTTGATATAACGTCTTCTTGAAATACGTATGTACTTTATATTAAAAAAACATGATCCCTATCAAATTTTAAGTAGTATATGTGGTTTTAAAGATAAAATATGGAAAATTTGACCGCCAAATGTTTGTTTATGCATCTACACATATGTATCTTCGTAACAAACACTGTTTTTTTTTTCAAGTTTTAAGATGTTTTTTTTTACATCTTTGGCATATAATATGCATGAGATGATGACATAGAAACAAGTTTAAAACGGTTTAAACAAAACAGAGAAACAAATATCAGTAAAGGTATAATATAAAACACAGTGAACAGAATGTGTATGCAGCACTAAAAATGAGATCAAATTGAAAAATAATGTTAACAACAAAATACAATGATATCAGAATATGACTGTGATTGTGAAAATTAGGGAAATAATGTTTTAAATAAAACTTTTAAGGTCAGCTTAAGAGTCCTAGCAGTAATGGAAATTATTGAGATTAATTGAAGTTAGACATAATTATCTTACAAAATAAAGCAAGTTTAACTAATTTGTTTTTATATTTGCAGTTCATAAGTAATTCAAGTTTAAACATATTTGGATGAGCATAATAAAGCTCCGGTACAAAGTTAGATCTTATATCGTGAAAATAATTACATGCTAACAAATGGTGGTATTCATCACCAATGACATTTTTATTGCAAAGAGAACAAATTCTAAGGTTGTTCTCAATATTTAAATGTCGCCCCTTCTATGGGTAAAAGATGAGTTGTAGTTCGAAACTTACAGAGTAATTTACAAAGACTATACGGAATTGTATCTAAATATTTTTTTAAACAAAATTCACTCTTAAAATAACGATAAATAGTACATTTTGAAGATTCCTCTACAGTACTTTGTCATTGCTATAAGAACTGATCTTTCAATCTAGTGCACACAATTTTCTTGAAATATTCAAGGTTAACAACTTGTTGGTTTAAGAAGTATTCAGATAACCCAAGTTCATCTAGAATATTTTTAACAAAACATATCCACGGAGAAATAAGAAAATTATTATTGTGTAAAACTAACAACGTATTGTACAATAATTCACATATTTTACTACCCCTGACATTTAATATTCCCCCCAGTAACAAAGCATTCTGCATTTTGCCTGAATAGAAAGAGGTGTCTAATTCCGCTAACACCATGCAATTTGGAGTACACTGCTTAAGATTTTATATAATATTACAAACTTTCATTTGAAATTGATCTATAATATTAAGGCTTTCAAAAGCCCACACCTCACTGCCATATAACAAAATTGGAGCAATCATAGCATTAAACAAGTTTAATTGCAGGGACACTGGAATACTAAGCCTTCTTGATCTCTGTATGACTGTAGTTTTTGAAAAGTTACCATTAAAGTTAAACTGTACAACAAGATATGCAAAGTCTTCCACTAACTCTAGTTTTTTTCCCATTATAAAATATATCAGGAACATTATTCAACTTACGTTTACTAAAAACAACATTTTTTGTATTATCTTCGTTAACCACTAAATTCCACATTTTACAATAATCAAACATGGCATTCAAATTTGCATTTGAGAATGACTTTCAGCCAAAAAAAACAGTGTCATCAGCATATAAGAGAAGGAAAATTCTTAAATAAACATCTACATTCTCGTCACTTAAACGTTTGAAAGTTGCTTTTGACAAAGTAGCTAGGCCTTCAAATTTTGTTAACATAAATTCTGCCAAATCATTTAAAAAGATAGAAAATAAAACTGGAGAAAGATTTTCACCCTGACAATCTCCTGTTTGACAACTAAAGAAATTGGAGAAAGTGTTATTAACTTTAACACATGACTTTGCTTTACTGTACATATTATATATAACACGAATACATTTTCCATCAATATTATGCATTAGAAATTTTTGCCACAGCATAACACGATCAACTGAATCGAAGGCCTTTTTATAATCAACAAAAGCACAGTGTTTTTTTTTCAGCACCAAAGTAAAAATAAACAAGCATTTTTAGAGAAACTATATGATCAATAGTACAATACGTCTTTCGAAATCCAGCTTGTTCTTCACAAAGCGGATTATGGATTTCTAAGTAAATGTTTAACCTGTCGTTGAAGGCATTAGTAAACACTTTACTAAAACAGCTAATTATAGTAATGCCTCTGAAATTGTTGGGGTCCAACTTATCCCCTTTATTTTTATATATAGGCAAAATTATTCCTCTACTCCAGAATATTCCAGAATCTAAAATAATATTGAACAAATTACAAACAACATGTAAAAAGGTGTCATTATTTGCATACTTCAAGTACTCATTTAAAATATTATCAAAGGAATACGCACTCTTGTTATTCTGCAATCCTTTAATGATTTTCCTAACTTCGTAAATACTAAAATTGGCATTCAAAATATCATTATTAAAAGACCAAGATTCTATATCGAAATTTGTATTTGAAACATTGGAAGTAGACTGATAAAGCTTTTCAAAATGCTATTGAAAAACCTCACTTGTAATTTAAGATATAGTATCTTTTCCTGTCGTTGAGTATTTATTAAGCAAGTTCCAATAACTTTTAGGATCAGTTGAATGTAAATTCAATATATTTTTATTTACACCATCTTGAAACAATTTAAACTTTTTATGTAATGTCTTTTTATAATCCTTGCTGCTGGCCACCAGGCGACTATGACTTTCAATTGATTTAATTCTATGATGATAACTTTTGTCACATAAATAATTTTTTTTAGCATTTTTACAATCAGTATCAAACCATGGTTTTCCCTTTCTTATCTTTGCAGAGTGAGAAGAACAAGTAGAAACTCGCTTATCCATAACAAGATTGCAATATTTATCAGTAAATTCGATTTTTTTTCCGTAATGGCATTTATACAACTATCAGTATAAGACTGTTCACTAAATATATTTTCTACCTCAATTAACAAATCCGATAAAACATCTTCATCAAAGCTACCAACATATCTATCTTTAAGATTATTATTCCAAATAGGTTTTTTTCTTGCTTGGTCAACTACAACATTACTTTCAACACTAGTATCATCATTGGAACAATTCTCCACCGCCAAATGTTTGGTTATACATCTACACATATGAATCCTAGCGAAAACTGGAAATTTGCGCGTCAAGTTCCTTTTTGTGATGAATTTGTAAACGTTGGATATCACTTTGTATTTTTCTAGATAAAGGAAGAAAACTTTGCTGTGTTATTTTAACTCAAGTTACGAATTCGCATTTTCAGTTTATAAAATACACAGTCTGATTATGATAGGTCAAAGCATAAACTGTCATAAAAATAGTATCATTCTTGTAGATAAGTTTTCGTCTTTTTATAAATGTTAAACATGACAACATCTTTAGATTATTTATTATTCATTATTTTATTGTTCTGGGTAACTGTGTTTTGGAGTATTTTAGGAAATGATTACGATAAGCAAAATATTTTCAGCAAACAAGTGAAGTATTGTACAATTTGGGAACCTGTTTGATTGTGTTGTTATCATTAAAAATTTTTTATCTACGTTATGCTATGCTATGGAAGCTAGAAGTAGATATGTGGTTTTCTCATAATTAAACAGTTGAACATAAGAATATGCAGTAAACGTACGAACAATGTAGTTAGCGGAAGGACAAGTAAAACATTGGGTTGCTTGTCCGTGAGCTAGTAAGAACTTTCAGGATTTTGACACCGATGGCCACATTGTTGCCTTAAAAAACGTTATACATTTGTTCAGTAACGTTTAATTATGTTTTTGGCTACATCACGGTTATGCCAGACATTTGTACCATGTGCGATAAAACGTTACACTACGCGCCATAATGCAGACAAACCGTTTGTATGGACAGAATGTTGTATTGATAGTATGTCTTAATAATAATCGTCCTTCGGTGTGACGAGATCAAACCCGGGACCTGCCGCAACCAAAACGGATGCTCTACCACTGAGCCATCGGGCGGTATACCAATGACTGGATAAAATGAAAAGCGTATCTTGTACATCGATCGGATACCTTAATAAAACCACTTAAATGACTAGTTTAAGTAATGTCTGACTTTTTAATCTTCACCTATGAATCCCCTTTTTAAAATGCTTTAGTCGTGCTGACGATTGCACATCGCAGTGAGGACACGGATTGCTCTGGGAAGTCAACTAAGCTACATATATATAGTCGGCAGCCTTAGGCGTCTTGACCCATTTCTTCTTCATAAAATTTCGGCGCTGTTTGACACAAAAATAGCATCTCTTACGGCGTATTTGCCTCGAAAGTACCTCTTTGGTGTATACCTTACAAACCGTAGTTCGTTATTTCCATTCTTCCCAGCAAACACATATAACGTTAGAATAATCTTGTGTGATGGTTATGACATGATAAGTTATTGTATTGTGACTTAATTGATTTTTAACTATGGTCCACTTATTATCATTCCAATGATGAGCAATGTAATAACTAATTGAAGGCAAGCATTTCATGATGAGAATGAAGAATTAAAATGCCATTTTTTTCTGATGGGACAATGTTATTTGACGTTGTACTAACTTTGTGTTTAAAACTTTGAGAGACTTTGTCGCTTTTTTCGCGGTAATCCTTCAGCTATAAAAACGTTTCCTAATATGGTGACAACGTTGTTCCGGTTGTATTATAGACGCATTATAAATCTGTTACCTTGTTCGAGTAATGCACTTTGTGAAAATGTATTGTATTACTGAATTAAGACATTGATGCAACAGGATGATTTAAGTATATTTTACTTTACGTCTTGCACATGTCAACTCGACCAACATAAAGTGCATGATTCAGGACAATAGTTTCGAAATATATCCAGAATCTTTATCTTTCATCCAAATATTTTTTTTTATCAAATTCCTTATTTAAAAAAAACAACACTTAAAGTTATATAATATTGGGCAGTTGCCGTATTGCCGGATTTTTTCTTTTAGAATTTAGAACAAGTTGATACAGGCAGTTTCAAATTTAATATTGTTCGTGTTTTTTAGTGATTGATGGCCGATATAATCAGTCAATGTCATAGACTTAATACCTCCCTTTGCTCCAAATTGATTTAGTTTTGCTTATATTTGAAATTGTAAGATTATTTTTCTTGTTAAGAAACTTAATTAGGTTACACTATAATTAAAGACAACATTTAACTGTATATCGACAATAGGCAGAATTAAAACCTTCTACAAGTTGAAAATAGTAATAGAAACCTGATTCCATATGTCTGCATAATTTCAAGTACGAATTACATTGCAACTCTGTAGGAATTTTCTTTGACGGTCTAAAAATAAAGATGCAAGAGAGGCGTTGTTAAATGCAGTAGCGTCCACAATATCTTAAGATTTATAAAAGCAGGTATCTTAAGACGCAAAAAATCACATTCAGATAGAATATGTAATATTGTATTGTTCCTGGAATCATGTAGTCCGGAGCCCGGAAAATAAACATTTCTGTTTTAGTGAAATTTATAAAGTATTTGTTTTTAGCTTTTTCGCATTCGAAAACAACCTCGGATGTATGCCGGTACATCTGTTGAAGTAGTTCGTAAAATTTGGAATTATATCATTAGTTAAATGTAGTGTTTTAGAGTTGTATTTATTGATCTAAGTTTAAATTTATTGTCATTGAATTGTATTATAGCAAACATAATGAAGAATCCCAAGAGTTAAGTCACAAAGTTTAAGTGCTAAATAAAATTACTACGCGATCTACTTGCAGCGGACTTAAACGTACCACTTTTTGAGTGTGTAAACCGTCCAAATACATCCGAGGTTGTTTTCGATAAAATGGCCGAGGAGCTCCGAATGGCTTTTTCGCTATTACTTCTTAAGGAAGATTTCGTATATTTAATACTAATGTTATGGTTTTAGTATTAGATGTCTAAATTTAGCTAGTAAATGGTTAATTAATACGAACTAAGTTGTATTATTAATAGTTTTTAACTTTTTCGTAAGTTTGATAAACTTGACACCCTTATTCTGTAACGTTAGTTATACATATATAATGGTTTCGCCCATAGAGTTTGTTAAAATGGACCATTCCATTTTGGTCACGTGATGTTAGGGTATATAATAAGCGAAAGGCATATAATTAGTTAGTTCGTTTTATAATGCAGATTTCAGTATGGTTGAACTCAACAGGGCACTAGCTAATTGTAAAAGTGGCGCACCTGGTGAAGATGGCATAAACTATGAAATTCTTAAAAAATTACCAACATCTGCAAAGCAAACACTTCTAAGCCTCTTCATCCAATCTTGGAAATCTGGTTCAACACCAGACTCATGGAGAGAAGCTGTAATAATCCCTCTCCTGAAACCAAATAAACCTAAATATGATCCCGCATCATACCGGCCAATCTCACTTACATCAACTTTCACTAAATTAATGCAAAAAAAATGATAAAACCTAGATTATGTAACTTCCTTGAAACAAACAAACTGATATCAAAATTCCAATCAGGTTGCAGAGCCAATCATTCATGTGAGGACAATCTAGTTAGACTGGAACATGATTGTAAAAGGGCACAACTTGACAACAAATACCTAGTGGCAGTATTTTTGGACCTCAGCTCAGCATTTGACAAACTATGTGGTCAAGGAGCTCTAACATACCTACATAAAATAGGAATAAGAGGTAAAATGCTCAATTGGATTAATGCATTTATCAAATCCAGGACAAACTAAAGAAACTACAAATTATACAAAATAAGGCATTAAGGATAATAACAGGTGCTTATCGAAGTACACGTACAATAGCACTACAAGCAGAATGTGGTGAACTTCCACTGAACTACCAAAGAGAAATAAATATGTTAAAATATTGGGTTAGATCCTCACGTCAAGATGATGATCTACCAATCAACAACAAATGTAACAGAGACCCAATCTTTGAACACAGCCAACAATTAAAACTCTTTAAAGTGCCATACAGCCAGGCAGTACTACCATTAGTGGAAGCATGTTCTCTCACAAAAAATAAAATAGCACAACCCCATTTCTTAAACCTAATCAATAAACAAGAACTCAATATAGACTTATGCTTAACAAAAGTTATAGACAAGAAAAAGGACCCTAAAAATAACCGCCAAATAGTAAATGAACACATCAATAGCAAATATTACAACTCATGGCAGGTCTTCACGGATGGAAGCAAAAACCCGCACCTCCATTTGGCTGGGCCGGGATAGTAGGCTTATCTCAAAATATGACACCCCTTTTTGAATGTGGGTTAAAATTTGACTTCAGGCTTTCTATTTATTCTTGTGAACTGGCGGCAATTGACCTTGCACTAAAAATGCTGCTCCAGCAAGCAGAAGCAAACAATATACACAACAAAGTAACAATACTATCAGACTCTTTAAGTGCACTCATGTCAATGAAAACAAGCTTTTCTAGGTCACGACCAGAAATTTTACAACAAATACTTAATAATACTACACTGCTTCATGATCTAGGAGTGTCAATAACATTTGTCTGGATTCCTAGTCACATAGGCATCTTAGGAAATGAAATGGCTGATAAAATTGCAAAACAAGCATCAAGGCAAGGTTCACGAACAAACATCAAATTAAGCGTCCCTGAAGCATACAGCTGGATAAAGAAACTAACAAAAAACAAATTTGTAAGAGACTTTGAAGTATATAAACTTGAGCACAATTTTGAGTATGGGGAAATTAACACTACAATCAAAACATACAGTACTAAAACACTAAAAGATAAAGTATACACACGACTTCGTTAGGAACCAGTATGCTAGCTGCTGAGAATTATACAAATACTGACTGCTGTATCCAATGCGGAGAGAAAGAAACATTCCATCACATTTTCTTTAAATGCCCAACTTATATGGAACAACGAGAAAGCCTGAAAATAGAACTTCTGAAACTAAATATGTCAGTCATCGACAGGTATCATCTGCTGTTTCCCGAACCTGATATAACAGAGAAGGTAAGGGAAGCAGTGTTTGCATACCTGTCGGGAATAAACTACCTAAACAAAATTTAATACCACACAAAACAAAAGGTTCTATAAGAAATAGGGTCTAAATAGCACAGCACTTATCAAACAACATATGCAAAACATGTTCATTGTATACGCCGCGTACCTGTTGTTGGGACCCTTTTTGAACAGGGTGGTAATACAATGACTGTTTTAACATCAATAATAAGCACAAAGCATAAATAATAATCTTCAAAAAATAAAATAAAAAGCACGTTCATTGTATACGCCGTGTACCTGTTGTTGGGGCCCTTATCAAAAGGGTGGTAATACAATGACTGCTTTGACATCCCAAGAAAGCAAAACACATACATTAATAATAACTTAAGAAATAAAACAAAATAAAAAGCACGTTCATTGTATACGCCGTGTACCTGTTGTTGGGGCCCTTTTTTAAAAGGGTGGTAATACAATGACTGCTTTAACATCCCAAGAAAGCAAAACACATACATTAATAATAACTTAAGAAATAAAACAAAATAAAAAGCACGTTCATTGTATACGCCGTGTACCTGTTGTTGGGGCCCTTATCAAAAGGGTGGTAATACAATGACTGCTTTAACATCCCAAGAAAGCAAAACACATACATTAATAATAACTTAAGAAATAAAACAAAATAAAAAGCACGTTCATTGTATACGCCGTGTACCTGTTGTTGGGGCCCTTTTTTAAAAGGGTGGTTATACAATGACTGCTTTAACATCCCAAGGAAGCAAAAAACATACATTAATAATAACTTAAGAAATAAAACAAAATAAAATAAAAAGCACGTTCATTGTATACGCCGTATACCTGTTGTTGGGGGCCCTTATCAAAAGGGTGGTTATACAATGACTGCTTTAACATCCCAAGAAAGCAAAACACATACATTAATAATAACTTAAGAAATAAAACAAAATAAAAAGCACGTTCATTGTATACGCCGTGTACCTGTTGTTGGGGCCCTTTTTTAAAAGGGTGGTTATACAATGACTGCTTTAACATCCCAAGGAAGCAAAAAACATACATTAATAATAACTTAAGAAATAAAACAAAATAAAATAAAAAGCACGTTCATTGTATACGCCGTGTACCTGTTGTTGGGGCCCTTTTTTAAAAGGGTGGTAATACAACGACTGCTTTATCATCCAAAAGAAACAGAAAGCATAAATAATTTTATTTTTTTCTAAATAAAATATAAAGCACGTTCATTGTATACGCCGTGTACCTGTTGTTGGGGCCCTTTTCAAAGGGGTGGTAATACAATGACTGCTCAAACATCCTAATGAAGCTTAGAAAATAATTCCCTATAAGTAAAACTTTATCTTAGTGAGAGGCATCACGATCCCCCCCCCCCCCCGGCGCCTTGCTTAGAGATACGTTCATTACAAACAACAAATATGGCAGGTTTACCTGACAACTACAAACACATTATATTATATTGAACAAGAATGAGCATAGAGGGAACGAAACGATAACCGGCACCTTAAGCGACACACACGATAGTGATTCACACGATGAACGAAATACTAAGCTAACAGCCAAATGTATATAGAATATTTATTGTTTTACATATTTTACCTTTTGGAATTACCGAAACATACGAATGGAATTCATGGATTTAAGCAGGTTATCTGGAACGATGAATACCAAATCGACTATCCATTATTATCAAGCCCGGTAAACAAACATTTCATCCCTGGAGTTATGAGATGAACGCGTATAAATTGGATCTCTACTACTTTTAGTAGCTATAAATTACTGATTTTCAATCTACATTATGGTGACAAAACATTTTTTTTCTTTTCTTCTTTCGTTTTCACATGAAAGGATGAGGTATTAAGGAGTATGATGATATACATCGATTTAACCATAAATTATTAAATGCAAGTCACCATAACCTAAAACGAAACCAAATTATTTTTCGGGCGAAGTTGTCAAGAAAGAAAACCAATATCGGTATAAACTGTATAGAGACATTTTGAGTTAACAATTCTACCGATTTAAACCGTTACATCCATAGTGCTATTAGAAGTCCATGATGATTTTACATGCTATGGTGATGGTGTTGTAATATAACGCTTCTGGTCCAGGTTTATTGTTAGGAAAACAGTTTTTGATCCTAGCCCTAATTCATTCACTCACTTAAAGATATTGAAATTTTGAAAATATACATGGTTACGACCTATTGATAAAAAAGAGAAGGCACTGGACCAGGGGCTACATACCTGTGTATAGAAAGTATACTATGTATTTTTTTTAATCCCGCACATACATATTAAAATGGAAAAAATCGGGCGCAGGCCGTTTAAAAAAAAAAAAAAAAAAAAAAAAATCCTATATTATTAATCATTATTATTTTTAAAACAACCATAATAACCATCTCTATATATGTACATGTACATTTAAAAAACATGTAGGCAAAACAAGTAATGTCAACGCACTCTCTGGTCTTGAAGAATTTCCAATAAGTAAATAGTGAGGCAATAGTCGGGCATCGACAACAAAGTGGTCAGTTCATATATATATTAGAAATATTAATACATATAGTGGGCAAAAAGTCCTGTTCTTACAACACTTTCTTGTCAATGAACTGACCGTGAGTCTTGCCCATCCTTCAAATAAATACCATTCTTACACGTAAATGTTTTTTAAGATACAATGCAATATCAAATTTAAGACTGGAGAAATGAAACCATATCCAATATTCAGAGCTGTGGGACCTCCCTAGATGTCATTCATCGCAGGTTTTGCGGCATTTTGGGTAAAAAATTACTCCTTTGACGAATATCCCATCAACCGATGGGGGTAAAACTCCCCTTTTGGCTTCAAAATTCTGTTTAAGTCACACTTGGGGATGTGACGGGGTCAAGCCATAATGCAGCCATTATAGGGCGCGGGCAGACCTATATAAACTCAACAACAACAACAACAAATTAGTTAGTTCGTGCGTCGACGCGGAGTGAGAACATCAAACTAATATATAGGGAACCTTTGAAGTATCTTTTTGTACTGTTTAGGGCGGGTTCTGAACTATTGGAGGCTAGGAGAATTAAAGTGAAGCATTGCGTTACAGTCTCTAGTTTCCAGGTTCGGATATCCGTAAGGTTTCTGTTTGGCCTCTTAGTAAGTCTGGATCATTGCGATACAGACGGAACAGGGTCAATGGTTAGATTCCCCGTAAAAGCTATACACTTAGGACTGCAGGTTTTGCCGATATATTGTGATTGGTTTATAAGCGTTTTGTATGCTGGTCCAGTTTGAAGTTCGATCATTTCATAGTTGTTGTAGTGTTTCTGTTTGCGCGTTCTTGGTTTTTTGGATAATTGAACATTGATTCTTCAACCATAATAATTATTTCTCCAAGGATTGGTTTTGTAAGCAACCATTGTTAATCACTTGTATATATTACTGATTTCATACTTAATTTTTGGGACAATGCAGTCCGGAAATAGGTTTATAGTTTAATTTAAGGTAGCGTGTCCGAGCTAGCTAGGGAAGAAACGTTACAATATAATGTCATTAATATTTCACTGACATAACTGACATGTAACAGTTCTGTCAAACGTTCTGTGTGTTAGGGCATATAAATGCACCGCTTATTGCACACTCTCTATCGGATTTTATATTCGCGTTGAGCCTTAAGCAGACGGATATTGAGTTGTGTTCTTATAATGGCCGTGTCAGAAAGTACTCGGTAAGCAGTGGCGAAAACATTAAACGGTTTAAAATTGTCGTACGAGTTTTCGTCTCGTACTGATATCGAAGACAGGGATGTCGAACAAACTCGAAGTATTGTGGTAGACATATCTTCACTTGTCGTCGCTTCTCGCCGCTTCAAAAAGTCGCTCGACAATCTACGAGTTCAGCAGCGACTCTGTGGGACAGTATTACGATCTCTGCTCGAGATTCGTTCGAGTTGTTGTGAGTTTGTACGTACCCTTTCGACATGTCTTCGAGACTGTTAGCGGCCTAGATATCAGGCCAAAGATAGATAGATACTCGAACACACTCGATACAGAACTCGTAGAAATCGCTGTGAATGTCGAAAGAGTGTCGTACACAGATCGTACCGATGTTGCTTAAACTCGGGTTTCACAGAATAATCTCTTACTACTCTCGTATTCACATTGAAGAGAACTGGAGCAGGTGTCGAACTGATATGTACATAGCATTGGAATCCGCGGTCATCTCGTGGCATTTTTGGCGAGTCACCAGAACTCGTGGTAACTCGCAGATGCAAGTCGTGATAGTTGGACAGGGTTTTTAATGAAGCGGTCGAAATCCGGATCATTTGGGTTCATGTTTCCATGTGGTTTAATAACTTATATTAAGATAATACTTTGAGAATGTCCTGTCTTCATAAAACCCGTCTGATTTTTAAAATTCTAGGCGGCAAATAAATGAAGGCGGTAATTAGATCATCTTTTTTGTTTGCAGTTTACTGTCCATTAAACAAAGTTTTTGAAAGAATGCACTTTCTCAATACAATGTTGATTACCGCTTTCGTGTGTACAGTATAGACGTTTGTTCAAGTACGGGGTACGGAATAATATACGGGTATTACTGTGCTGATTTATCTAGTTACTCCCCTTAGAATTAATTTTGTAATTTGTTCTTCAGTTCAAATGGAGGAAACGTACAATCCGGTTGCTGGTATTTTCCGTGAAAACACTGAAAAGGTTATAACGATATCCATTTCAAATACAATTTACAGTATCGTTTTGAGAGATAACTCTGAAAAATATAAATGACATGTTTTAGAAATATTAAAAGAACTTTTATTTTATTTTTTTAAGACGTTTAAAACTTCAAGAACAAGTCCAAATAAATAGTGAGTTTTTGTATTGGCAAACTTGTGGCGTCTATACTTACTGCTGTCATACAATGCATTTTGAAGCTTGTCAGAGGTGGCCAAGTTATTATGATTGTGTCGAGTTGTTCCGCTTGGCATAATTGTTGTCTGTGTCAGTCAACTTTCATTTTATTGGAAAGGTAAATAATCTGTTTTAATGCATTAAATGCTTGTTTTGTGCAAAATAACTTTTCACTTACTGGTTGACATCACATTTCGGAACAGGGCACAAATCCCTAACACCAGCTAAAACATGCGTTTGTATATCGTGATCGATTAATCGATGATCTATATCACTACAAAGGCTTGCCTTGGTCACTCTTGCAAAGTTTCATCTTGTCTTGTTGAGTATTTTTCCAAAAATTGCCATTCAATGTTAATACACTTAAAGATCAAAATGTAGCACACGGGGGAATGACGTCAGAGGGCGCACGCGCATCTTTAGGTTTTGCAGTTATGTTGACCTACATTCAAGATACTTATAAATAGAAATCACGCTTTACATGTGAATTTCATGTTTTAAAAAACATCGGAAACAATAAATAACTTTGCAGCTATGTGTTTATTTAATATAGCATACTTATTAAGTATAATTGTTTGACCATGTATTTTTGCTTTTCAAGTGTTCGGTATTTGTGCCCTCCATAGCATAAATTTAAGGGTAAATTACTGTCCATAAAATGAACGATTTTCGACATAAAATTGATGAGATCATGAATCTGTACTTTGACAGATGTTGTCACGTTAACCAAAGATGTTGCATACGCAATATTAACTTACTACAACAAAAACTCTCCAAAATAATTGTGAAAAACCTCAAAAAGTGTTCGGATTTGTGACCTTAGCCAGTACATGGTAAAATATGAATATAAACCCTTATGATCAATTTCAACCATAAAATACTTCACTTAATACAATTTCAATTATTTTTCAACACCCCCAGTTTTTGCACAAACCCGTTTAGACGTTAGGGATCTGAAGAATCCCGTATAATACATCTATTACTTTAGACTAGAGGGAATGTCTAAAAGTAAAAGCTTTTATTTATTTTGCCTGAATATGTTGTTCTGTACTGAGTCTGTAGGACATTTTTTATGTGTACAGTTGTAAATAAACTATTTTCAACCCTTTTTTTCGCTGAATAATCAGTTGTAATATGACTAGATTTATTCAATGAAAAGTTACATGTTTGTACAATATACACCCCATAGCCTTCATTTTTTTCCAGCATTGACTTTAAGTACAGTACACTGCTTGCAGATCTACACTTTCCTCTGTTACTCTCAGGGATTTAAAATTAATTGCGGACATCCGCCAAGTACGTAACCTGCTTTCCTTGCTAAAATCAGCTAGGTTTTGCTGAGATGCTCGTTTTCCGTAGCGGGTTTTATTGCCGGTATTGTTGTATTGACTGCAAAAGAGAAACTCTAGTTGTATGCTTTGCTACTACCCTGCTACTGTTGAAATTAAATAATTACATTTGCAATTATTTTGTTTATGAGAATCAGTCAATCATTTCCTTGTAAAAAAGAAAGAAAACATATTCCATAAAAAAACATCTATATTTTGTATGGTTATTAATTTACCTTTGAACTTATATTCGTAAATTGTCTGTTGATACATTTAAAATAGAACACCATTGCATGCATTTGTTTGTTTATCATTGTTACGTCATACTCTTACTATTTTAAATTGTTGAGAACTTAATTGGATTGAAGTATTGAAAGTGTTTAGTACTGTGTAAGTGTGAAGTGTTTTCCTGTCATTATTTCTGTTGTGTACAAATCATTTGTTTTTTCGCATTCTAGATAATATTTTCATTGCATTGATATTATCACGTTAAACAAATATAGAGGTGACTCATGTTCCAGGGTTTAAAAATAGCTGATTTTTTTTTATGAAGGTATTGTCATAATCTATTTCCCTACTTTAAATGAGTATAATTAAGCTTCCAATTTAAATATTTTATGAAAGTTACATGGTAGGTATGAATATTGTGTTTAAAAAAATATTTAAACCATTACTTCTTGGTTGATAAATAAAAAAAATTATTATAATACGCAATCTAGTATTTTTGGCAGTGTGGAAGTCATGTGATTTGTAAATTTGGTATTGTGCGCTTTAAAATTTAGACTATTTTCGGTTGGGCATGTTTGTTATTGCGAAAAAAGCATTTATTTTAACAAACTGAAAGTTAAAAATGTCAAAAAGTTAAGAGAAATTATTTGAATATTTATTGAAAGCAGTAAGTTTCCATTATTTTAAGATACTGGGACTAAAGTCAAATGAGTTAGATATAATATTGCATTAGAACTGGACCAAATATAGACTTTTTAACTGATCTAATTATACAATAGTGTAAATTATGCTGTATTGTATTTACCACCATTTCACGTTTTATGAGCAATGAATAAGTAAACAATAGTCATATTTGAGGTAAAATTGTAAAAATGGTGTGATTAAAATTATGTTTGTGCCGTGTTGCCATGGTAATCAGGATAAAAAACGGCCCTTAAAGACCAATTAAATAAATTAAATTAAAGTTAATCCCAGTGGTAACATACTTCAACTTCTAGACATTGGTTTGTATTACATGTAGGTGCAAGTTTCAACCTAATGTCAATTTAATGTGTTACTCTGAAAATCACCAATTAACTACGGTAACGCGGCAATGGTAATTCTTCGGTCAGCTTATCAGCCTCGGAAGGTGTTAGAGCGTAAATGTTGAGGAAAGGGGACAGTGGTAAATTAGATTTCATTTCCGTGATGCTGAAATTCTCCGTCTAAAGCGCAAAGTGGAGTGTACTGTACTTGTTCCGAACCTAAATTTATTCATGTGTAGAGCGTATGCGTACTGGAGTATGCCTAGGTATGTCCCTGGCTGTCAATTCAATGGTGAATGTAGCGCAATGAATGTAAAGGCAGCCATTGGTTCTGCTTATTGTACCGTGTATAATCAAAATCTAATAATAGTCACGAAAAGATGCAGGTGTCTATCAGTGACTTCCTGCTATCAGGTTAACCTACTTAAGTTCATTGTGTAAACAATAAAAGAAATGTTTAAGAATGTATGATTGGCAAGTTTAAAATATGTTTATATGTATTTGAAAGAAATTTATTTCTGGTTGTGAAATTGAAATTGAATTTAAGCGTAAATAATACTTGATGTTTTTTTTGGCTAGGGAATGATAGATGTCGTATGGCTTAACATAGACAATAAAAAATGTCTCAATGATAAAACAGTTTCCCTTAACACCCATAATTGTGGCTAAGTTAAGTGAGGCATATGTGCACCACAGCTTTGTATGATTGATTGTACCTACTTTCTCAATTTTCAGGTTAATATCAAAATGTAAATACCCCTGTATCAACCTTTATTTTCACTAATGTAAGCCTCATTTCTAGATCTCATGTAAAAATATCATGCACATGAAGTGATGATATCACTAGATGTATAAAAATATGAGATTACAGAGCTTACCCTGGTAAGCAGGTCAAATAATTGTGTGTGTTTTTCTAAAAAAAAATCATTATAATGTAATTAAATACCATAGTTAGTCCAGGAATTGTGAATTTTGAAGAGCATCAGTCTTAGGCTCGATGGGAGCCTTTTAAGCGAAGAAGAGTGTAAGAAGCTTGAACAAGCCAGCAGCCAACTAGCCTAAAAAATTAAATTTTGGTATCTTACCTGGTACCAATATAAAGGGGGTGGAAATCAATTTCTAATTCCAAATACATTGCTGAAATAAGTGTGAATCATCTGTATTCAAATGGCACTTTGTTATCTACAGCAGTGCAGTACTATCTTAAGATCCAAGTACCTTAACTAAAATAACCGTAACTTCATCAGTTTAAATGTTCTTGAAGCAAATTATACACCATGTGAAAGGATAAGATAATATGCTTTCTATTGGAATAAATTTGTTTGTTTAAACAATAGTTAGAAAGATTTAGGGTGAGTTAAAACAGTCTGCATGGTTGTGATTCAGATTTTTAAAAATTCAGACCAAAATGACAAAAGTTGCCAATTTGACTGAATATTAACAATCCGAATCAAGCAGCCACTTAGACTGTATGACACTAGCAGCTTGCAATACTTTTTTATTTAGTATAATATTTACTCAACTGTTGTTAATATACATGTATCAAAATTGTTTCAGCATGAGAATGGGGAGGATTCTGAGGATGATGATGAAGGAGAGCTACAGTGGCTTGGATACAAGGATGTGCAGGCCATGGCAGGGGGCCACCAGCTAGTGCCTTATTCACGTACAAAGAGGTGCAAGGGTAGGGCATCACTTCATTCACTGTCATTGTTGAGGATTAAATAGGAAGATACATAGATGAACAGGGTCAGGCACAGAGGTGCAAGGTGGAAGGATAGGGCATCACTTCAATTAAAGGGGCTGCACACAAGATAGTCCAAAAATAAGCAAATACAGTATTTTCTCAAGGCAAGCGAAGCCTTGAATTGTCAATGCTAGCTAGTAGTAGGCCAATAATACATCGCTTCAATTGGTTTAAATGATAACCACAAGTTCACAACAATCATGTTGCTGTCTCATTTGTGATTCCCAATTTCGAATAGCGCATAATGGTTTCCCAGTTTAAATCATATCTGTTGATGAGTACAGTTACATGTAAATATACTGACACTATTTTTAAACTAACTTGGATTTACGGGGTAGACAACCCTAGTCAATTTTGAATTAGAAAAATGTGCAAAAAATGCAAAAGATGCATGTGACAACGATGTGCCATAAGCGATGTGATACATCAGTAAGTGAGATTCAATGTGCCATAAGCGATGTGATACATCAGTAAGTGAGATTCAATGTGCCATAAGCGATGTGATACATCAGTAAGTGATGTGATACATCAGTAAGTGAGATTCAATGTGCCATAAGCGATGTGATACATCAGTAAGTGATGTGATACATCAGTAAGTGAGATTCAATGTGCCATAAGCGATGTGATACATCAGTAAGTGATGTGATACATCAGTAAGTGATGTGATACATCAGTGAGATTCAATGTGCCATAAGCGATGTGATACATCAGTAAGTGAGATTCAATGTGCCATAAGCGATGTGATACATCAGTAAGTGAGATTCAATGCTTTGTACGATGTGCCATAAGCGATGTGATACATCAGTAAGTGAGATTCAATGTGCCATAAGCGATGTGATACATCAGTAAGTGAGATTCAATGCTTTGTACATAACAATGTCAATTTTTATGCAAGTTTTTGACAATATCTTTTTTTCTTGAATTAAATCATCTGGTGTCTAGCCCCTTTAAATAGGAAGATACAAGTACGTACAGGCCCTGGCAGGGGGTATTGAAATTACTTCAACAGAAATCGATAAATAGATGGGCATGAGGAAAATCTGCCAATACAGTAAAACTTATTATAATATGGAACAATAGCCCAAGTTCCTTTTTGACTGTTTAACTGTCATCTAAATACTTTATTACAACGAATGAATTATAAATTGTGTCAAAAATTTATAAACTTGATTTATTTCATATCAAAGGGGATTTGATAAATGTTCAGACCAGACGTCAGACAGGAGTGGCAGGTCTCTTTCCTCTGAAAGATCCATGGTGGCAGACGGTGATTTTGAGAACAAAGAAAAACAAACAAAATGTGACCGAACCAAAGGACTGGAATGCTGTATGTTATAAGCTTAGAGACGACCCACAAAGGACAGAAGAGAACCATGTACAGATGCTGCTTACAAAACTGTCAGCTGCGTATGATATGAAGAATGCAAAGGAAGAGTCATGGATTACCAGAAAGAATAATGAATTCTATGATTTTCTCAAGTAAGCTATTGAATGTATTCTAAAAACAGAACACATGAGATTTTTCTGTTGTTTGAAATACAAAATTAATGCAGAGATAAATCACTGCAAAATATGAAATAAGTCAGCACAATGGTGAGTGTCTGTCTCTTTTCACCAAGTGGTCATGCGTTCATTGCCTAGCCTTTTGTGCATGTTAGTTTGGTTGTTGTTGAGTATGCAGCACAAGTCAGTTTTCTGCAGGTACTTTAGTTTCCCCAGCATCAGATCACATTCTCCTGTCTCGTTAACTGCTGTGATTACTAATATTATGCTTCACGATCTTTGAAAATTAAGTAATCTTTTTGTGAATTTACAATTTCATGTAAGAAAATGATACATGTCTAAATTATGATTTTTGATGACAGGGAGAGGAACCAGGAGGCGTGTTTGGAGCTGGATAATCTGGAAGAACGTCTGGAATCATTCGTTTCATGGTCACACAAGCAAACGAAGAAGTCAGAGAGGCCTGATGATGAGGAAGACCCGCTCCAGGAGGGGAAGAAAATCTGTGATGAAACCAGTGTCTTTCAAAACACTGTGTTGCATTCTGGTAAAGTTGAAAGTGTATTATTTTCTTTCCTTTTATTAAATGTAATACATGCTTTAATATGATAATAATCAAAGTTCTACTTTAAAAGTAACATATTAAACTGGTTAATGTTATGATTTGGTAAATCTTATCAAACATGTTTATTTAGTGGTCAATATTTGTCCTTTAATTACTTCTTCAGCAATCATGTCATTTAAATATTTTAACTTTCCAAATGATAACTCATACCAAAATTTTATACAACTGGCTACAGAAATACAAAATAAATCTTCATCATAGTTTTAAAATAATTCTTTCTTCTTCTTTTTTTTCTTTAATCAAATAAAGTATTATTTGTTATCATCAATTTTAGCCATATATTCTTGAACCCTCCCCTGTCATGGTTGTAGACGAGATGCGGTGTATCATGGCTGCGCGGGATTTTCCCCAGTTGCTACGCTACCTGCCTCAGCTGGTGCCGGGCTTCTTCCTGAAGGTCATCACCATGGAAACCAAGTACCTGGAGAAGGTCAACACACTCTTGGAGGAACATCCGGGGGACATGGCCTTCAAGGAGGTACTGTGTCTCTGTTTTTCACAGTCATACTTTGAAAAAAGAACCAACAAAATTACATTTAACTGAAAATAAAATCATAAAAAAGTATCTGGAATTATTTGACTTCAAAGAATGCATTCATAAAATATTTTTCTTAAACAGACAAACCATTTTAAGACATATAAAAACACGTTTGTGTTTACTTTGAAAAAATTGTATTGAAATTATTTGTAATTTTAATCAAAAATCATTTACCCATTAAAATATAAACTTTAGTGCATATAAACATACCTGTAGTTTTAAGTACCAATGTTTATCAGCTGATGAAGAAACACACAGGTCTGCTGGGGTTTGAGACTTCGAGCGAGGCCCTTGTTAGGAGTGGGCTGATGGGCAAGGTTCCAGAGGAGGAGCGAGGGGCTATATACATGTATGAGTACATAAAGCGTGACACTCGAGAGAACGGCCACACCTGTGTTCTCTGTGAGAAGATGATGGATGCATTAGGGTATGAATTTGTTCTGAACAATGTGGTTGGCCTTTTCATGTACTCTTGGGTAAATGATTCAATTTTATTTTGAAAATATTTAAAAGGAGCAAATTTTGACAGATCATACAAAGCTCTATCAATGCCTTTCACATCAAATTCACATAAAGAAATTTAATAATTTTGTAGATATTTTCTACTGACACTCTAGAATGCAAATATATGTTCTCAATTTCATTTAATCTCGCAGTCAATCCATTGATAATTTTGATAAGATGATCACAAGCCCAAGAAAATTGTTCTTTTTTTATCAGTCCAACAGTACGGACCCTGGAGGAATCCCTGGAATTTCTGAACGGGTGTAAGATAACCAAGACTGTAGTGGAGGGCAGTCGACGTCTCGTCTACCTGATGACGCTGTGGAAGGCTGAACAGAAGATCGCCAAGGGCGTTGACAAACTCATTAGGCTGAACACAGAACAGCCTTGGGAGCTGGATGTTGACTTCAACAGGTAAAACCATTCAACCATAACTCTAATAAATCAGCTAATCAAAGAGTTATTGCCCCTTTGTTACTTTCTTCTTGTACGGTGCATAATTTAAAAACTACTGGATGGAATTTAACTAAACTACATACATTATGGTAAAGCTCAATGAGAGAAAGTGCAGTGTACAAGAACAATAACTCTATTCTGGCTAATTACAGAGTAAATGCCCTTTGTTACCTTTTCTTGTGCGGAGCATAACTTGAAAACTTGAAAGAACCATAACTTATCTGTTTTATAAAATTACAGAATTGTTGCTCTTTTAGTTTGTCTTTTGTTTTCAAACTAACAGCTGGATGGATTTTAATTAAACATCATAGAACTGTAAAGCACAATAAGAGAAAGTGCAATGTTTAAGAACCATTACTATATTCTAGCTAATTACAGATGTATTGCCATTTGTTACTTTACCTTATCTGCAGCATAACTTGAAAACTTCAGGATGGAATTTAATTAAACTTCATGCAGTGGTAAACCACAATGCAAGGAAGTGCAGTGTACAATAACCATCACTCTGCTTTAGCAAATTACAGAGTTATTGCCCTTTTTGGGGTTTTGTTGTCAAAATTTATTTGGACAATAACTTGCAAACTACTGGATGGAATTTATTGAAACAATGGTAAAGCGCAAGTGCATTATATAAGAAACATAATGCTCTTCACTAAATACAGAGTTATTGCCCTTTGTTGCTTTTTATGTGATAGTAGTTTAAATAATGTTAATGGAAGAACCAGGTTGATGAATACATGGAGTAGAGTAAGGGAGGTTTGATAGCGTATCATAGACATTTATAGTGCTCTTTTGTTTATTTCTCTGCTTTCAAAATTTTATCACTCAGCATATTTCAAAAACTATTAAAATTTATATATTGCTATGAAAGGGATTGCACTGCAGAAAATAAAATAATTCTATTTTTCCATATTTTTGAAAAAGACAATCCAGAAATGAAAAAAATAAAACCTCCACAGTTATGTCATTTTTGGGTAACAATTCCAAATATTTTGCTGCCATTTCTGATCAGGGTGGAGTTGGGGGTAGTAATGATAAATCACTTTCAGAGATTGCTGTATATATTTGTTCAGTTTGTTTATTGCTTTACAATTGCATAAAAAAATTTAAGAGTACCTTAAATGGATATACACATGTAAATGGCTTTGAAAACAGCTACAATGGTTGTCTTATCCCTTTGACCCTCCCTGAAGCCTGAATCCCTCTTACTTCAATGAATCATTCTCAAGTGGAATATTTGGTCTGCGATCATCTCTGTAACTTTATTATCAATTTCACCATAACTGCTCATTTTTCCCTTGTGATAATTTCAGTGATGAGTTTGAGAGTATACGTTCTGATGTGGACCAGTTAAGAGCGGCTCACCTCATTTCCTCCAAGCCGGTTGTTGTAATCTCAGGCAAGGGCGGGTGTGGGAAAACATACGTTGTCACGAAAGTGATCACTTCTGCACAGGCCAACAGGTATGGTACATAAATATTATATGTGTATCGTTCCTTTCGTTAGGTTTAAGAATGGGATATTGTCTGCCAAGGTATTATCTGCCAATTATAAATCAATGCTAATTTATTAATTTCACATTGTTCTTGTTAACCAGGTTTTCACATAGTGGTTATTAGAATGGCGAACGTTGTTGTTCGGGCGGGCGGGCGGCCGGGCGGCGTCAAACTCACCTATGAAACTGAATAACTTTAGTAAGGGTGGACATATCTTGACCAAACTTGGTCTATAGAAAGAGTTTATGAGTACCTTTCATGGGATTGTATTTGGGGTCCCTAGGGTCAAGGTCAAGGTCACTGTTACTAAAAATAGAAAAACGGTTGAAACTGAATAACTAGTTAGGGATGACATTCCTTGACTAAACTTGGTCTAAAGGAAGAGTGGTCTAAAGAAGAGTTTATGGAGACCTTTCATGGGATTGTGTTTGGGGTCCCTTGGGCCAAGGTCAAGGTCACTGTTACTAAAAATAGAAAAACGGTTGAAACTGAATAATTTTAGTAAGGGATGACATATCTTGACTAAATTTGGTCTATAGGAAGAGTTTATGGAGACCTTTCATGGGATTGCGTTTGGGGTCCCTAGGGTCAAGGTCAAGGTCACTGTTACTAAAAATAGAAAAACGGTTGAAACTCAATAACTTTAGTTAGGGATGACATATCTTGACTAAACTTGATCAATAGGAAGAGTTTATAGAGACCTTTCATGGGATTGCGTTTGGGGTCCGTAGGGTCAAGGTCACTGTTACTAAAAATTGAAAAACAGTTGAAACTCAATAACTTTAGTTAGGGTTGACATATCTTGACCAAACTTGGTCTATAGGAAGAGTTAATGGAGACCTTTCATGGGATTGCGTTTGGGGTCCCTAGGTTCAAGGTCAAGGTGACTGTTAGTAAAAATGGAAAAACGGTTGAAACTGAATAACTTGAGTTAGGGATGACATATCTTGACTAAACTTGGTCTATAGGAAGAGTTAATTGAGACCTTTCATGGGATTGCGTTTGGGGTGCCTAGGTTCAAGGTCAAGGTGACTGTTACTAAAAATAGAAAAACAGTTGAAACTGAATAACTTTAGTAAGGGTTGACATATCTTGACCAAACTTGGTCTATAGAAAGAGTTTATGGGTACCTTTTATGGGATTACAATTGGGGTCCCTAGGTTCAAGGTCAAGGTCACTGTTACTTAAAATAGAAAAACGGTTGAAACTAAATAATTTCAGTTAGGGATGACATATCTTGACTAAACCTGGTGTACAGGAAGAGTTTACAGATGCCTTTCATAGGATTGCGTTTGGGGTCCCTAGGGTCAAGGTCAAGGTCACTGTTACTAAAAATAGAAAAACAGTTGAAACTGAATAACTTAAGTTAGGGTTGACATATCTTGACCAAACTTGGTCTATAGGAAGAGTTTCTGGAGACCTTTCATGGGATTGCATTTGGGGTCCCTAGGGTCAAGGTCACTATTACTAAAAATAGAAAAATGGTTCAAACTGAATATCTTTAGTTAGGGTTGACATATCTTGACCAAACTTGGTCTAAAGTAAGAGTTTATGGATACTTTCATGGGATTGCGTTTTGGGGTCCCTAGATTCAAGGTCAAGGTCACTGTTATTAAAAATAGAAAAACAGTTGAAACTGAATAATTTTAGACAGGGTCTACATATCTTGACCAAACCAGGTATAAAGGAAGAGTTTATGGATACCTTACATGGGATTACGTTTGGGGTCCCTAGATTCAAGGTCAAATTGACTGTTACTAAAAATGGAAAAATGGTTGAAACTGAATAACTTAAGTTAGGGTTGACATATCCTGACCCAACTTGGTATAAAGGAAGAGTTTATGGATGCATTTGGGGTCCCTAGGGTCAACGTCACTGTTAGTAAAAATAGAAAAACAGACACAGGCTGTAGTTCTTCTGTCAATCATTAAAAACCTGGTTTCGTTGCATTGCGGCGTTTCTTGTTGTTTTTTTAGGGAGTAGTAAAATTGGTGCTCGAGTACTCAGACAATCTTTCGATCGTGCACTCGGGTACTCGATTACTCGGCAAAAAATTAATTTGTTTTCGGGAAAGACAAGATCGTGTATACATGCATCGTTCATGACGTATATTGTGCGTTGGTCATATTATTGGTCATTTTCATCTTTGAATTAGACTTTCATTATATACTTATGTAACAGAAAATTAAATAAAAGGAAAACAAATGTTGTTTCAGGCTTTTAATTTTGTCTTTTTCATTTCATTTTAATGATTTTAAAATATGTAAGTACTGCAAATTAGCTACAATCTAGCTGGAAAGTTAAACCCGGATTTTATTTGAGCGTCTAGATAATCGAGATTTATAATGAAGAACAATCAGAATTACAATGAACGAAAATGAATAGCATACATAAAAATACAGAACAAAATACTTTGTTCTGTATTATTGTTGTTTACCTCATTAATATTCATAATTCTTTATTTAAGATATCAACCAATCAATTGTGATAATCATTGCAAAACTAGTTAAAATACGCCCATTAAGAAATCAATGCTTGTAACGGTCACTACTCGTTCGCTCATTAGCGTCCATTGTTTGGTAAAAGGTCTCTAATTGGACCACAATAGAATTGTGTAGGTGAAAGTACCGCTATCAAAACTTCGCTAATTGACATCAGTGCTAATTGGAAATAGGGGTCCTTTGTTGACAGTTTGCAACTCTCAACTTATTTTTTTAGGGTCAATTGTGTATACAGCGGGGTTTAGAGGGACCGTAAATTGTCCTCTTGGCAACTAACAAGGTCTGATACTTTGTCTGTAAATTGTGTATTTGGTGATTTTATAGATTTTTTATATTTTTTTCCAAGTACTCGAGTAATGATTTGGTACTTGAGTACTCCAGTACTCGTTGCCATTCCTACTTTTTTTGTTATTGCCTTGTGGTTGTTGGCGCCTTGCAAAATGTTTGCTTTGGCAATAACAACAAAACAGATCCAGATATTTCATCATAGTAAACAGTAAGAGAGGAATCAGTTTGATGTACAGACAATTTGATGAGGTTAAAATTCCTATTTCATTAACAGACAGGCAAAAGGAAGTTTTTATGAACAAGCAGGCAATATTGGGATGGATGATGAAACACAGGACATGACAGATTCTGAAGTTACCCAGGGAGAGAATGAGGAACTCAGCTTCAGGGTGGGGACATGCGTAGACAACAGCCAGGGAATGGGGCAGGACGGGGACCAAGACCCTGGGTCTGGGGAGGATGGTGTGCCAGAGAAGGTAGAGCTCCTGTTGACAGCCCCAACAGGCAAGGCTGCCAACCTGCTGGGCAAGCGGGCAAAACATCCCTCCTTTACGCTACATCAGGTCATATTCAGCTTCAGGAACATGGAGCCTGGTACGCATGATGCACGTTCTTGTTAAGTTTTATTACATGATTAAATAGGTATTGTATGAAAATACTGTTGACATCTTGTTAAGTTCTATTACATGATTAAATAGGTATTGTATGAAAATACTGTTGACATCTGAATAAGTTTGATAACCCCTTTAGATTTTAGCTATAATTTGTTGATCAAATTTGATAGTCAGAGCACTGTTACACTGTTACAATGATTCACAGGGCAGCCATGGCGACATGCAGAAGTGAACACACTGGTTGTAGATGAATGCAGCCTGGTAGCCGTGACAACATTTGCCTTTCTCGTTGAGCTTTTGCAGAAGAATGCGAGGCTGCGGCGGGTGGTGTTATTAGGCGATGTGAGACAGCTACCCTCCATAGAACCAGGAAACTTTCTACCCGATACATTCTCCTCCCTGGATAGGATTGGTGAGTGGCTCACTCATGTATGAAATTCCTGGATAGGATTGGTGAGTGGCTCACACATGTATGAAATCCCTGGATATGATTGGTGAGTGGCTCACACATGTATGAAATCCCTGGATATGATTGGTGAGTGGCTCACACATGTATGAAATCCCTGGATAGGATTGGTGAGTGGCTCACACATGTATGAAATCCCTGGATAGGATTGGTGAGTGGCTCACACATGTATGAAATCCCTGGATAGGATTGGTGAGTGACCCACACATGTATGAAATCCCTGGATAGGATTGGTGAGTGGCCCGCACATGTATGAAATCCCTGGATAGAATTGGTGAGTGGCTCGCACATGTATGAAATCCCTGGATAGAATTGGTGAGTGGCTCGCACATGTATGAAATCCCTGGATAGGATTGGTGAGTGGCTCACACATGTATGAAATCCCTGGATAGGATTGGTGAGTGGCTCACACATGTATGAAATCCCTGGATAGGATTGGTGAGTGGCTCACACATGTATGAAATCCCTGGATAGGATTGGTGAGTGGCTCACACATGTATGAAATCCCTGGATAGGATTGGTGAGTGGCTCACACATGTATGAAATCCCTGGATAGGATTGGTGAGTGGCTCACACATGTATGAAATCCCTGGATAGGATTGGTGAGTGGCTCACACTTGTATGAAATCCCTGGATAGGATTGGTGAGTGGCTCACCCATGTATGAAATCCCTGGATAGGATTGGTGAGTGGCTCACACTTGTATGAAATCCCTGGATAGAATTGGGGGATGACTCGTGCATGCATGAACAGTTGACTTCCTATTGCATAATGTTAAAGAGTTTTAATTCATGATTTGTTAAATGTTTTGTTGTGTTTAGCATTTCAATTTTAATTTAAATAGTGATTTGATTTTGTATTAAGCACCCTATTATACTATGCATAGGACACACTTTTTTACCCCAGAATGTTGGGGGGAAAAACTTGCCTTATTATTATATAAGTGCTTTACCTTATTTATAATGAGCCGTTTTTAGTTAGTAGGATTTTACATAGGTTAGAAGATGATGCTTAATTTGAAAAAAGGATATGGCAAGCCGCAAATTGTTATTTCACAGGCTGCTCAGTAGAGCTTCGCAACAATCACCGGGCCGAGTCACAGCTGATAGTGGATAACGCCACCCTGATATCAAAGAGGCAGTTTCCAAGGTTTGAGAAGGAGAAGTTCGTATTCAGATCACTCCCTGAGAATCAGCCAGCCAAGTCAGGAAATGATTACATGTCGCAGGGTAATATGTCAGATTATGCAATAATTCTATAATTCTCTGATCCATAGCCATTTCAGGCAAACTAAATTATTTTATTTATATTTTAAACACAACGGTTTGTCCTGTTGAAGGCTTCAGGATTGTGCATGTCTCTTTCTAGAGTGCATTGTAATTAAAGTTAAGCCAACCCATGCTAAGATAGAGAACACTTCCTACATCTGTTTCAAAAAAATGTGATGTTGTAACTTCCTTATAGTTTTATTACTGAATTCACAAATGGTTATATACTTAAGTGGCTGTATTGTATCATAACGTAAACTCCTAATGCAATTTAACACTGATGTGATAGCCATTTATTTAGAATGTGGTACTTTAAAATTTGATTGTATATACTTTTTCTGACCGTTTCTTTAGTTGATGTAGAATTATTTGTTTAGTTGTTTCTGTTGCATGTTTCAGACATCCTTGTTGAGGTACAGAGCCTTCTGGAGCACGAGGCACTCGGGGATCACACCACGTCACAGTTCATCAGTTTTACTAGGTACTTAAACATAGTTTTTTAGGATATACCTTATAGTGGTTAATTTCTGTGGATAATTAATCCCATACTTGTCAGAGAACTGTTTCTTTAACTTACGGTTTTATTGACTCCGTCGACATTTCTATGGCTGATCTGTTACTTCAGTTAAGGTGAACCAATTTTGATCAACCTTAGCACAGACTAATGTTCGCCACAGGTCCAAGGTCAAGGTCACAATTTTGGATCTATTTTCTATTTTGTTTGATAAAACTACCATATCCAAGGTCAAGACTACAAGATTTTGTTTGTGTTTTTTTAAATGAAATCAAGCAAATTATTTTGTGTCTGCTCTTCTACAATACTGATCCAAATTTACAACTGGGCCAAATTGCTTTTAACAAAGTTGACTTGAGAAGATTTCAATTATGTGTAAATATCTGTTATTATGGTAGTAAGTTAATCATTTTTACATTTACGACAATATTTTTACAGAAAAGTTTGTGAGGCCATCAATGATATTTGCTGCAGTAAGTACAGTAAACATCGTATCCGGGACAGCAAGGGAAAGATTGACTTGCAGATCGGGGATAAAATCTGCTGCACTAAGAATGGGTATGTGGCGCGTTATGAGGACGAGGGTGGAACCATGTCATGTCATACCCAAAGTCAGTTTGACAAGTATGTATTGTGGATTGGAGATTTATATAAAGTATTTCTGCATGTTTTCAGTTTGTATGTAAAGGCAATGTTTTCGAGTTTATCCAATCATACTGATTAGTTTAAGATTATCGGTTTTTTTTTAAGAAAATGGTTGAGGTACTATTGTAGCCTTGGTGTTGTCATTGTAATCATAATCAGTGACGGTGAAATTAACATGAAATACATGAACATATGAGTAGAATAACTCTGGATACGATACATGCACAAATCTTTCTTGTGTGAAACAAGTAGTAAATATCAGTGATTTTCATTACATTGCTAGTAAAAGACTTTGCTAATGCTAAATATAATGTTTATTTTCTGTAAGAATGTGTTTCATTTCACATGGCATTACAAATGCTTAACTTGGTGGAAACGGTAAAAACGCATGAAAGAAAGTGAAAAAGATCTTCCAAAAAGAATTCTATCTAAAGCTTCTATTTCACTGTGTGTGCAGGAAGGAGGAAGAGGATGGCGGAGTGCAGAGATTTGTGAGTGAGGATGACCCCTCCGACATCTCCACCCTACCCTCACAGGCCACACCCCTCCATGCAAAGGGTCACAACTCAGAACAGGCGCCTGGCAAGGGAGACAAATCCAGTAAGAAGAGGAATGAAATCAGGCTGTGCAATGGGGAGATATTCTTCATTATGGATGTAAGTTTCAAGTGACTTTCACAGTAATGCTAAGATTCTAAACAAAAATATATTTTATTAAATATAGCTCATTGATTTTTCAAGAAAAGAAACTTGATGTATTGTCCTATTCTGTGTGTCATGTTGTTGCCATCATCAGGTGTGGCATCAACTAAGTGAAATGTTGGCCATATTTGAAAATCATTCAAGTATGAAAAGATACCGGTAAGTATGTATTTGGTACACATGTTCAATATGAAGAAATACATACAAAATGAATGAGCATTGCAGGGCTCCAGATCAAATGCATACATGTGTAAATCTGCATTAATTTTTTTCTCCAAAAACGTATTGAAATTGGTGTGCATGGGTACTACCGCATTGAAAATCCCAGATACTTATGTCTAATTGATTGAAATTCAAGGATGTTTTGGAGACAAAAGCAGCTGGCTCATGGCCAATTAGTTCAATGGCTTAGCAATTGTAAAGCTCGACCAGTTTCACTTTGTCCATTGTCTTACTAATCAGATGAAGTCACAATGTTTATATATACTAGTATATATATATATATATATATATATAATGTCTCAACTGAGTTTGATTAAAAACCTCATCACACTCTTCATTTAGGTGTTAAAGACAAAATATATAGCAGAAGTTTGATAGCCAATAAATGACTTTGAATTGGCCATCGCAATATATTACATTATTATGTACCCTAGTTCAATTGTGAAACCTATCAATCCAGTTACAAAAATTTCACTCTTATTTGATTTTGTGCCCGATTTTTCAACGAAACATGACAAGTTATAGAATGGCAAAAACACGGCAGGTCGGCTGAAGGACATTTAAAGTTTTTACTCCATGTCATAAATTAATTAAAAAAATCCAATAAGTATGAAACTTCGTCAGAATATTTGTCTATAAGTTTTCAGGAACATTTGTGAATATGGGTCAACACAGGTAAAAAAACTAGGTCACTAGTTCAAATCTTTTTGAAGTTTTTATTTTATGTCATTAAGTCAATAGTTTTTACCCGCTTTATATGAAACTTTGTAAGAATATTTTACTTAATGTTGTCATAAACATTTATGAAAATGGCTCACCTTAGATGAAAAAAAACAGGGTCACTGGGTCAAATCTTAGGAAGTTATTTCATGTCATAATGTAAAAAGTTTCATTTAATTGTTGAAACTTTTTCAGAATACTTGTCTAGATGTTATCTTCAACATTTGTAAATATGGGTCACCTCAGGTTAAAAACTAGGTCACTTGGTCAAATCTTAGGAAGTGTTTATATCATGTAATGAAGTCAATAGTTTTTATCCAATTGTTTTGAAAATTTGTCAGAATACTTGTCTACATGTTGTCTTGGACATTTGTGAATATGTCAAAAACTAGGTTGTTTAAGGTCAGATCTTTGGAGTTGTCTTCCCCAGGTCATAATTTTTGTTCATAAAGTCACTAGTTTTTATCCAATAAATATAATAGTGGTGAACATTAGAATAATCAGCATCTACCACATAGCAATACAAGTAGTTGACACAAGAATCACCAACATCTACCACATTCTAATAGTGGTGGACATTAGAATAATCAGCATCTACCACATAGCAATACAAGTAGTTGACACAAGAATCACCAGCATCTACCACATTCTAATAGTGGTGGACATTAGAATAATCAGCATCTACCACATAGCAATACAAGTAGTTGACACAAGAATCACCAGCATCTACCACATTCTAATAGTGGTGGACATTAGAATAATCAGCATCTACCACATAGCAATACAAGTAGTTGACACAAGAATCACCAGCATCTACCACATTCTAATAGTGGTGGACATTAGAATAATCAGCATCTACCACATAGCAATACAAGTAGTTGACACAAGAATCACCAGCATCTACCACATTCTAATAGTGGTGGACATTAGAATAATCAGCATCTACCACATAGCAATACAAGTAGTTGACACAAGAATCACCAACATCTACCACATTCTAATAGTGGTGGACATTAGACTAATCAGCATCTACCACATAGCAATACAAGTAGTTGACACAAGAATCACCAGCATCTACCACATTCTAATAGTGGTGGACATTAGAATAATCAGCATCTACCACATAGCAATACAAGTAGTTGACACAAGAATCACCAGCATCTACCACATTCTAATAGTGGTGGACATTAGAATAATCAGCATCTACCACATAGCAATACAAGTAGTTGACACAAGAATCACCGGCATCTACCACATTCTAATAGTGGTGGACATTAGAATAATCAGCATCTTCCACATAGCAATACAAGTAGTTGACACAAGAATCAACAGCATCTACCACATTCTAATAGTGGTGGACATTAGAATAATCAGCATCTACCACATAGCAATACAAGTAGTTGACACAAGAATCACCAACATCTACCACATTCTAATAGTGGTGGACATTAGAATAATCAGCATCTACCACATAGCAATACAAGTAGTTGACACAAGAATCACCAGCATCTTCCACATTCTAATAGTGGTGGACATTAGAATAATCAGCATCTACCACATAGCAATACAAGTAGTTGACACAAGAATCACCAGCATCTACCACATTCTAATTGTGGTGGACATTAGAATAATCAGCATCTACCACATAGCAATACAAGTAGTTGACACGAGAATCACCAGAAGCTGACTCAGATAAGTTCCCAGTTTGCCAACTGCAGTTGCTGCACTTCTGTGGTCCTTGGTGGTGCTCTTTGTTGTTGTTGTTTTTGTTGTTGCGTTGTAAAACGGTACCTCATATTCTGCTGTCGTACTGTACCTGACTACAATCTGCATGGTCTTTTGTTTTGAGATTTGCAGGTTCACCATTAGGGCTGTCTGGTTTGTAGCTGTACAGGAAATGTTTATTCCCGGGCTTGTGTGGTTCCCCTCATATGTCATATTCTGGCCATTGTGCATGATTACCAATGAGGTGCTGTCACAAAACAGTTGATTACGTGATTTGAGCTGGCACTGTGCCGCAAACTCTCCATCTTTGGAGGTAGGTGAGTTGCATGTGATATCAGGTGTGGTGGTGATAACGTTCACTTGGATGGCAGTGTTGACAGAATGAAATTCAGGGTACTTTTGAAGGACATCATTGGGCAGATTTGCAGAGCAGATGAATGTTCGATTTCCTTTAAGCAGTAGTGTATCATACATCGTGGCTGTAGTGGTGAATGCAACTCTTCTGTCCTTCACGGTCTTAATTAGTTCTTTGTTAACATGTCTGGATGTTCCATTGACAAGCATTTGGTCTATCACCGGGGGACGGATTGCTGCCAGTTACCTTACACTGGATCGTGTATTTGCCTTCCTTTATGTGTTGTGTAAGATCCATTTGATTACTATCATTCTCATTTTTTCTCAATGACATTTCAACATTGTCCACCGGATGAATTACAGTCACATTGGCATCCTTTTTGACTATGATTGATTTGTCTGGCTGGTAAAGTCCACATGAGTATATTCCATCATCTGAGTACCCAACATTGTTAATGTTCATTCTAAAAAAGTATCCATCATTTATCATACCATATTCAAGTTTGTACTTGTAATCTGCTGTGGTGTTATAAAAACTGTGTTTAGACAGTTGTCACATTGCCATCCACATTTGACTCGAAAATCCAGTTAAGATGGTTAGTGATGAAATATCCCAGAGCTTTGTCAACAACACAGGTCAAAGAGATATTGACCCATTTATTGGGATCCAGCCCTGGACTTGGGGCAGGTTTCGTCATCACATTTCCACTAATGGAAATGTTTGCCTCTCCATATACTCCATTAAATAGTACAAAACCAAAAGCCACCAAAGCCAACATGATTTCACAATTTGAACTGCAGAAAAGGTTTCATGTCTTAAAGCTGCACTCTCACAGATATACCATCTTAACAACTTTTTTTTATTTTTTGTCTTGGAAAGAGCAAATTTTTGCGTAAATATCTGCAAACCCATGATATAAGACTGCTGACAAAAAATCAGATAATAGATTTTCATATTTCCATTCGAAAATTAATGTTTTATGGCTTAAACCGTTACTAACACTTCTGTGGTCCTTGGTGGTGGTTTAAGAAAAATGCATAAAACATCATTTTTTGTACTTAAATATAAAAATCTGCGATCTGATTTTTTGGCAGCAGTCTTATATAGTTGGTTTCTATGGATTTTCGCAAAAATTGGCTTGTTCCAAGACAAAAAATAAAAAAAGTTGTCAAAACGTTCAATCTGTGAGAGTGCAGCTTTAAGTTATATACAGTATATATTGCCAATTTAAATTTAATTTAAAGTTCCTCTACCCTTTGAACACCATTCTTGTACTCCAGAGTGATAATGCTATCCACCATGACCTCTGACAATCTGCACATATCAACAGTAGTGTAATATTACGAAGTTTTCAATTTACTAGTATTTGGTACACAATATTTTCCTTATAACTGAGGGCTATTTCCATTTAAACATATAACCCAGGGGGGGACGGCAATTTTTTAAATCATATATGGTCACTGGTGGGGTGTCTTTTTCGCTTATTTGCATCTGTAGGTGGTTGTCAAATTGTGAAATTTGCTTCTGATGGAGGGTGTCGAAATTTTATTCGCATATGACGTAAGGGTGAAAATCCCTTCAGATCGATCGAACAGATAATTTGTGTGACCTCCCTTGAAATGTTCATTCTTTGCGGAATTCTTCTGTTTTTTTCCGCTGATCACAACTTCGCAATATGCCATAATCCTTTGCGGCATGGTAACTTCCAGTTTCCTTCCGGGCTATTATGAAGTCTAATAACAGCGCTAAAATCGGATTAATTACCACCCCAGGTTTGTTATAAATTATATTTTCTCATTAGATATGGCATTTCAATGGGTTTATAATACATTGTAGAAATATAATTTGCATGGAATAAGATATAAATCGCTTGACACACTAACTAGACAATGGGTTGTGATGGGTGGGGTAAATTGTTCAGAAAAAATGATGTTCCTACCTACTCTTATTTGATTATTTAAATATTATTTATTTATTTTAAATCAAATAGATAAAACATTTGTTTTGAGAACATTATTACTATGTCTGACTGACTGTCACAATTTAATGCGGAATTTGTGCTATATATACAGTATAATTCTATAGATGTATAAACATATCAATATAAATCATGATGTTTATATATAAAAAGTTGAACAAATTTGCTAAACTTGTGGCTTTACCGTCATTTGTAAGGGTTGTAGTTGTGTATAAAAAATTGCTATTTAATCATTAATACAAGTGTCGATTATTTTCCGCAGACATTTTGACACAATAATCTCTTAACTGCTGTGTGCACAGTACTATAATACTACATAATAGACATGCTATATTAGAGTTAATATCTCATACTGTAACCTGTGTGGTGTTTTCTTGATGATTTGTCATTAAAATTTTGATAATATGATGGCCACCAGACTAGTCCCATACATGGTACACATATATGTATAATTTTGCTTATAATGCTCCCTTCCTTTTTCTACAGATATGATTCAAATATGCTGATGTTATGTTTTGAGAACATTACTTTCCATCAAGATCACCACTAGAATTGGTTTGGCTGCTAGTACACCCAGGACAGCAAGTGGACAGTGATGGACAACTAGTGCTGGTCGACAGAATACTGTTGGTTGGACAGCTTTCGTTTATTGGACCACTATTTTGGTTGGACCATGAGTGTTGGTCGAACACTTTTTAATAGTTGGACTGTGTTTGTTTGACAACCGTAGTTGGGTGGACTGCTAGATGGACAGCAAGTGTAATGGACAGCTAGTGATGTTTGAATTGCTACTGTTGGTTGGACAACTATTGTTTCTGGATGGCTATATGTATTGACTGGACCACGAGTGTTGTTTGAACAACTATTATTAGATTGTAAGTGTTGGTTTCACCACAAGTGTTGGTTGGACTGCGATTAATGGATGGAACTCTATTTTTGCCTGATTTGACTGTAAGTGATGGTTGCCGGCTACTGTAAATTGGACAGCTATTATTGGTTGGATTCCCATTCATTGACTGTTGTTTTTTTTGAGCCATGATTATTGATAGTCATATATGTATAAAATTATAAGTACTTATCACTAAATGCTTATTATTATGACACATACAGTTATTCAATAATATTAAATAATATTTATAATGTGCAACATATTGTTTTATACTATAAACAATAAAAAGATATTTCAATTAATTACAAATATGTACAACCATGTTTTGTTTGTTTTCCAATTATTTTTTAAGATAGACACAAACTTTCTTCAAAAATGATAAATATGCCATTTAAGTTTGCACAGCAAAAAAACAGAGAGTTCATGGCATTAATTATATGCTGATTCTCATCAAAATGTATAATATAAGTACAGTTGCATCATTAAATTGTATTTCACATAAATTTAAAATCAAGTTCTCTTTGACAAATGGACTGGAGATGTGCCATGTGATTCTTCCTACAGCAGTAAATCGATGATTTTAATGTATCTTCAGCAACAAGACAGATTGAACCATAAAACACGGTGACTATAGAGTCTTACATTAAAATGATAGTAACCCTTCAAATCTTGGGAAAATGTTGTGAATTAAAACAGAAATGGTTCAATATCTGTATCATCATTAACAGCATCCATAAAAGCCTAATGCAAGATCAGTGAATTAAAATTTTGAACTTTTTTACTTGTAAATTTTAAATCGCTTCTGAAGGGGGTTATTCTGGGTCTATAAAAACAAATCGGGGTAGGACCCCAAAACGGTTAATTTGCTTCTGTAGGGGGGAGGTCTAGTTCAAAAGTACCTTCCCCCCGTGGGTTATATGTTTAATGGAATAGCCCTGAGATAAAATTTAGACAAATAAGTAATGCGGAAATACTGATATTTTCCTCAAGGTTGATCAAATTATGCATTTTGTATGTCTTTGTTTGATAACAATGTGACCTTTAAATAAATTGTTTTAAACCTCCAAATGTATTTTTTCATTTATGTTACCGTACCTAATATACATATGTATATTTTCCTTTAGTCTTAAAACAGGAAATATCAATTTTAGTGTGTAGTATTGACAATATCTTGCTATTTATTTTTATTTTAAAAAATTTCTCCTTCTTTTGCGTTAAGTATAAACCCAAAACATATACATCTGCTTTTAAGTTTGTTATGATGTTTTGTAATGTTGTTTTTTGTTGACTTTCGTATAGGAAATAAATACACTTTTTATTTCCCGTAATTTAAGTTTTAAAATAGAAGTAGTTTTCCACTGCAACAAAATTCTGATGTGATTTAAAAATAATTTCTTTCAAAGTCAACACCAGAATCTAACATTGCATTCAATTTATGTTAATAAACTAATTTATATATGTTATACTTGCTTTTATTGCTATGTTATACCGCATTCCTTGCTATTTTTATCTGTATAGTTATCGTCTGCTTCTGCGTACATGTCGGAAGGCCCTTACTAAGAGGTCACGTGACAATGTAGGGGTAGCCTTATCGCTATTGGCATGGTGTCAATTATCAGTGTTGAACCAGTGCTGAATGAGAATGTTAAACACTGACCATGACTGGACTCAATAATGCAAATTTGTGATGAAATCTCTGATGAAATCTCAATTTATTTGAAAAACATGTGAATGTATATATTATTTCTCACCTCAACTCAACTCAACTTAACTTAGCTCTATTTCCACCACACATGGTGATAGTTATATTACATATGTACAAATATTATAATTAATAATAGAAATCACAATCCTGTACAAAATAAGTAGATTAGTGTTTCACTTTTACAATTATACTTTGCAAAAAGCATTTTACATACATCATCGTAACATATTTTCAAAAAATAGCTTTATGTCTTTAATAGACATTCAGAAACTTATATATAAACATATAAGAGTGCCTCAAGAACTCAAGAACAGCGCGTCAGCTGGTAGTCAGAAACTATGAGTTATACGCCAAGAAGTGTGAGGAAGAATGTTTCTCCGTCTATTGATAGTAGTTCATGGGCAGAGTTGACGTCAACTTCTGTGAAATCAGCGATAAGACACCATCAGTATCCTGTTCATGTATACTGCATTCATATGTATTCCTACATTATTAACATCTTAACACAGTTGAAACATCGTTGAAGTTACTTGTTTGTATCCAATTGTTGTTTTCTTGAATATTTGTAAAAATGGGTCACATCAGGTCAAAAACTAGGTTACTAGGTCAAATCTTAGGAAATATTTCCCCATGTCATGAATTGGAACGTTTTAATCAGATCTTTATAATACTTTTTCGAAAATTTATTTGCATTGTATAATAGGCTGTTGTGAATATGAATCATCTTGGGGTAAAATTAAGTCATAAGTTTGGATTTTTTTCCCTGCTCTAGATTTAATTTAAATATTAATTAACTTTTTAAAAATATATATGTGCATGAAACCTTAGAGGTAAAGTGTGTCATCTGGAGTATAAAAAACTTGGTCGCTGGGACTTATCTTTTAGGGATAGTTGATGGTTTTATCAATTATTAACAACCTCACACAAATGGAATTGTTTCTGTTTGTATGAACATACCTCTGATAAGAATATATATGGGTCTTCTTGGTTATAAAAAATGGTCACTTAGTCAAAATTGCATCTTCAAATAAAAAAATCCCCAAAGTATGGGTGCCTTATGCAGATGGAATGGAGTTAATAATTAGATTAACCATTATAATTTGAAAGATATCTCAATGAAATATGATATACTTTTAAGTATTTTTATTAGAATAATAAGATACATGTCAAGATATACACAGTAGGTAACATACAAACTTGTCAAACATATCGAATATTCAAACATTACAATAAACAATGTATAAACAATTCATTTCTTATTATGCACAAGGGGCCAGTATTCATCCAATATAAATGATGTAGAGGAAGCTTTGAGAAAATAGCCCCAACTTGATAGCTTACATTACATACAGCTTTACATAGATATTGACAAAGCAAGGTTAAGAAAACTTATATTGCATTGCATGAGTATCTACACTTAAAATCAAATATGTAAGTAACTGGTAAGACATGAGCAGTTCCCCCTTTACAAGTGCACACATAACTTTGTACATGGACTGAATAATTAGTTAACCTTAAATGTTTCTCCGTCATTGAGTAAACTTTTCTGCAACAAGGAAATTATAATGAACAGTAAACAACACCACAAGGGCAACTGTGGTATACTTTGTTATTGTATCATTGTAAAAGTATAAAATTACAATGATTAAAAGTAAGAATTGGGTTGTGGAAATATTTTCTACAGTATTTTCCTTTAAACATGTACTGAATCACCAGCATCTTCCACATTGCAATACAAGAAGTTGACACGAAAATCACCAGCATCTAACACATTCTAATTGTGGTGGACATTAGAATAATCAGCATCTACCACATAGCAATACAAGTAGTTGACACGAGAATCACCAGAAGTTGACTCAGATAAGTTTCCAGTTTGCCAACTGCAGTTGCTGCACTTCTGTGGTCCTTGGTGGTGCTCTTGGTTGTTGTTGTTGTTGCGTCGTAGAACGGTACCTCATATTCTGCTGTCATACTGTACCTAACAACAATCTGCTTCACCTCCATGACCTTCTGTTTTGAGATTTGCAGGTTCACCGTCAGGGCTGTCTGGTTTGCAGCTGTACAGGAAATGTTTATTCCCGGGCTGGTGTGGTTCCCCTCATATGTCATGTTCCGGCCGTTGTGCATGGTTACCAATGAGGCGTCGTCACAAAAAAGTTGATCATGTGATTTGAGCTGGCACTGTGCGGCAAACTCTCCATCTTTGGAGGATGGTGAGTTGCATGTGATAATAGGTGTGGTGGTGATAACGTTCACTTGGATGGCAGTGTTGACAGAATGAAATTCAGGGTACTTTTGAAGGACATCATTGGGCAGATTTGCAGAGCAGATGAATGTTCGATTTCCTTTAAGCAGTAGTGTATCATACATCGTGGCTGTAGTGGTGAATGCAACTCTTCTGTCCTTCACGGTCTTAATTAGTTCTTTGTTAACATGTCTGGATCTTCCATTGACAAGCGTTAGGTCTATCACTGGGGGCGGATTGCTGCCAGTTACCTTACACTGGATCGTGTATTTGCCTTCCTTTATGTGTTGTGTAAGATCCATTTGATTACTATCATTCTCATTTTTCCTCAATGACATTTTAACGTTGTCCACCGGATGAATAACTGTCACATTGGCATCCTTTTTGACTATGATTGATTTGTCTGGCCGGTAAAGTACACATGAGTATGTTCCATCATCTGAGTACCCAACATTGTAAATGTTCATTTTAAAAAAGTATCCATCAGTTACCGATATTTCACGATATTCAAGTTCGTACTTGTAATCTGCTGTGGTGTTATAAAAACTTTGTTTAGTTAGTTGTGTCACATTGCCATCCACATTTGACTCAAAAATCCAGTTAAGATGGTTAGTGATGAAATAGCTCAGACCTTTGTCACCCACACATGTCAAAGAGATATTGACCCATTTATTGGGATCCAGCCCTGGACTTGGGGAAGGTTTCGTCATCACATTTCCACTAATGGAAATGTTTGCCTCTCCATATACTCCATTAAATAGTACAAAACCAAAAGCCACCAAAGCCAACATGTTCACTCAATTTGAACTGCGCAAAAGATTTATTTCAAGTCAAGATTTATATATTTATTGCCAATTTAAGTACCCTAAAGCTGTTATCTAACGGACAGTCTGTTTCCTTTAGTGATGTACCATCAGTTTCACTTAAGGAGTCCTGTTTAAATCAAGTGTGCTCTCAGTCTGATTACTAATCAGCTACGTCACCTTTTGATCTATCTTTTTATATTGTGTCACAAGTGTCTTTTCCTTTTAACATTTTGTAGACAACTGTTTTCTGTACACCATACTTGTACACCAGAGTGGTGATGCTATGCACAGATTTATCATTGTCAAACCTCTTATGAATCAGAATGTTGAACAATGACCATGACTGTACTCAATATTGCAAATTCTGTTGAAAACTGAAAAACTCTCAATTCAGTTGAAAAACATGGGAATGTATTTATCATTTCTATCCTAAATTCAACTTAACTTAAAGCTCTTTTTCCACCACACATGGTGATATTCATATTACATGTACTGTGAAATCATTTATATTCGTTGGCATGCAATTTTTGTGGTTTTCCGAAAAATTTACATATTCCTGGGTACTTGAAATCGTGGTTTTTCATTTTTGATAAAAATCGAAACTGTGATCGTCTTAAATCGTCTGCATAATCTCCACGCACTGGGCGTGTGATATCCGTCTACTACATCACATAGTTTATGACACTCGTGATAGTGGTATGACATGCCAATTTGTGCATATACCCATGTCAATTATCGACTTTATTGTTAATTCAAGTCATAAAGAAGATGCATCCTGATCAAAGATATAGATAGGCGAAGCCATTGAATGCCAATTAAGAATTTTGCAAACTGTGAAAACACAGAGAAGGTGTGTACATGTATATTTGAGTAAACAATACCAAAAGATATCTGATGTATACAAATTCAGTCACAATCTTGAAAGTTTTCCACAACTACTCATCAAATACTAACTGTATTTAAGTATATTTTAAGAATCTAAATAAAAAATCATAAGACATAGGACCATGGCACTTCGGACTTGGTTGAAATGGATACAGTTGAAAACCGGGCTCTGGGAAAATCATTGCGCATACTCATTTTAAAAGGATACAACTCATTGCAAATGCAAATTGCATTCTTTACCAATGATTTTCTTTTAGGTGCTCACTAACCTCCCATATAATAGACAAATATTTCATTAAAGAAAAAGCTCGAGTACCGACACTCTACACACACATTTTGTAAACCTTGAGATTTTCATGAACAGCACATGTTTAAGCACGTGTTTCCGTCATTTGGTTCATAAAAAAACACAATAATTGATTTGGTCTATTTATACTTAATATAGAAATAGGTCAACACAATAAGGTTCCTAGAAATGAAAGAAAATGTACACTCGTTATTTAAATGATATTGAGGACGAGTTTCATTTCGTCCTCAAATGTCTGGTATATGTGGACCTTAGTCCACCTAAAAGATGTCAACGAGTCTTTTGACGTTTTTTTTTACTATGGCATACACGTGACATCCACCATCCCAGCAAAAAGTAGCGAACGTCCTTCCGTAGAGAATCCTCGCGGCCACAATTTTGAAATTATCTCCGTTATAAATTCAAATTTCTACGAAAAATATTATTGCCTACCATTAAACACATATTTATTTATGTCAAAAAACATGTTCAGATATCATAAAACATTTACATGTGTCAATTGTTTATCAAGTATCTTGATATCTGTAAATCTGGGACAAATCCGACAGGTTGTGTACATGTATAAAAGGGTATTCGTGACCCAGAATATATTTATGTTAAAATAACGACTCTTATGACCAATTCAATCCAGCTCAGATCACTGTCGTGTATATATTTGTCAATATTATTCAACATCGATGCATAATATTATTATATATTTTTCGCCCGGTGTTAAATTGAAGAGAGTTGTAGCGTTACAGGGATTATACATAAGAAATGTCAAAATAATAAAGTATTCCTGATCACTCATTATTGTACCTAATGGGGACCTAACTTGGATGTCAATATATTCCGAAGTATTACTACACTCATACGAGTTTGATGGAACATATTGTTCTAATGCAAAGTAATAACCAAACCATCCTAAGGAAGTTACCACTTAACTGTGATAAGTCCTTCAAATTACGTGATTCCTTAATATAGTATAACTATTTGCTATGTTTTTTCCCTCTTTGTTTTGTTGATTATATCATAAACTGTGGTGTTCAAACTTAAATCTGTAGATCCTTAGGACATACAAATATTCTTGTTTGTGTTTGTTTTGTTTTGTATTATTAATATCCTTACACAGTTAGCCACTAAGTTGTATGTACGACGCAGTATGAACCTTGCGGCTGTATTAATCAATTTGGGTCAGTATATATATAGAGAGAGAGAAATACATATAGATCTATATATCACCGCAAACATTACCTTTTCATATTATACCTTAATATCGATAATATTCTTGTTATTGTTATACACACTCTCACAATATTTATATCAAACTTAGGATTGATTTATTAATATAACTTATGTTATAATTGTCACATGCCATGCATTATTTCTATACATATTGTTGTGACGATGAGCTTTTTATGCTTAAGTCGAATAAAGTTTCTCTTCTGTTCTGTTTATTATTTGTTAAGGCCGATATAATATATTAACGAAACAGTAATAGTAAGATATACAGTGAGTTCAGTATTTACCCTGTATCCTGAGACCTCTGTAAAGAATATACTAGAGTATGTACATAACATGGCAATTGAAAAAGTGAATAAAGGGTCTATATTTCATGTGATTTTGAATTCGTGGATCACCCAACCCACGAAAACCACGAACATTAATGATTTCACAGTAAACAAATAATAATAGATATCACAATCCTGTACAAATTGAACAGATTAGTGTTTCACTTTTACAATTATACAATGCAAAAAGCATTTTACATACATGTTTTAAAAACATAGCTTTATGTATTAGACATTCAGAAACTTATATATAAACATATAAGTGTGCTTCAAGAACTGTTAGCGAGTCAGCTGGTAGTCAGGAACTATGAGTTCTACGCCAAGTAGTGCGAGGAAGAATGTTTCTCCATCTATTGATAATAGTTCATGGGCAGGGTTGACGTCAACTTTTGTGAAAACAGCGAAAAAACACCACCTATTCCTTTCATGTATACTGCATTCATATACGCTGTGTATTTCTACTTTATTAATTTCTTAATAGCAGTTGTAACATCGTTGAAGACAGTTTGACGATGTTACAACTATGATAAAGGTGTAAATACCTCAAAAGTATACATTTTTCATTACAAAGTGTTCAAATTACATTTAACATAAAGTTATATCATGTAAGGTACAGGTTATATCTAGAACAAGTATATAAATACATTCATGTATGTTTGCAGGAGAAGGTGATCATTAAAGATCGAAATGAGTTCCAGACATACCTGGAGTTATGGGACGGAGACAAGACAGGGGGTCTGAGGTTCTGGGCTGACAAAAAAGAGCTGAAGGCCAAGTGTAAGATACAGCACGCCTGGGCAAGGACTATCCACACTTTCCAGGTAAGATACTGTCTGGGGATGGAGCTGGTGGAGAGGGTCTGAGGTTCTGGGCTGACAAAAAATAGCTGAAGGCCAAATGTAAGATACAGGACGCCTGGGCAGGGATCATCCCCACTTTCCAGGTAAGATACAATCTCGGGATGGAGCAATTGGAGAGGGTCCGAGGTTCTAGGCCCACAGGAAAGAGTTAAAAGGCAAGTGTAAGATACAGCACGCCCGGGCAAGGACTATTTACACTTTAGGTAAGATACAGTCTGGGGATGGAGCAGGTGGAGAGGGCTGGTGGACGAAACACACCTTTCAGGTAGGAAAGGGTCTTAGAGTGGGGCTGGGGGAGAGATCTGAGGTTCTGGACTGACCGGAGAGAGCTGAAGGCCAAGTGTAAGGTAATGCATGCCTGTGACTGGATGATACACACCATGTAGGTAGGATAGGGTCTTAGAGTGGGGCTGGGGGAGGGATCTGAGGTTCTGGACTGACAGAGAGCTTAAGGAAAAGTAAGATACAGCACCCTTTGTCTAGAACCATACAACCTTGTTAATATCATCAATGATTACTTTCAAATCTACTCTTGAAATTTGATGGACACGTCTGTGATCTGCAGCACTTCTTAAAAATTGGAGACAATTGTTTTATCTGTGCTTGTTTTATTTAAATATATATTTCATAAAATATCTCAACTTTCAACGTTAACAATAATGTTTTTTACAATGTTGATAACATAAACAAAGTTCTGAACAATTAGCCCAATGTATTACAAGACGTCAGACCCTTTCCTGTGGATACTTGTTAGGACTGTCATTATACTGTATGTTTTTGAAATCACAGAAATGAAAATGTATATATCCCATTTAGTTTTAAGAAGGGCACTGTATTGATGTCCCTTTGAATATGTCTGTCAGGATAAAAATTCCCCAATAATATTTTCCTTTCCTGAAAAGAGTAAACAATCTAATGAAAAAGAAATCTTAGATCGGCTAGAAATCCTGAATAACCCCTAGACTGACTGTAACCATGATGCATAATTCCTCCAATCACAGGGCTCCGAGACAGACAATGTGGTGTATATAGTCGGCAGTCGCACTTGGCGCCAGAACTGGCAGCATGTGTACACAGCAGTCACACGTGGGCGGAAGACTGTGTTTATTGTTGGGCAGGAAACAAACTTGCGCAATGCCATCAAGAGACAGGAGATCAAGAGACAGACCAGCCTCAAGAAACAGATTGTTGACCTCTTCCATGTATGTTTTTATACCCCCACAAACGAAGTTTGAGGGGGTATATAGGAGTGAGCTTGTCGGTCGGTCGGTCTGTCGGTCTGTCGGTTTTCATGGTTTCCGGACGATAACTCATGAAAGGCTAGACAGATTTGAAAAATTTTTGGTACACAGGTGTAACATCAGAAGATACAGGTCAAGTTCGATATTGGGGCTGGTGGGGCCAAAGTCAAGGTCACTGTTACTAAAAATAGAAAAACGGTTTCCAGACGATAAATCAAGAAAGGCTTGACAGATTTGAACAATTTTTGGTACACAGGTGTAACATCAGAAGATACAGGTCAAGTTCGATATGGGGCTGGTGGGGTCAAGGTCACTGTTACTAAAAATAGAAAAACGGTTTACGGACAATAACTCATGAAAGGCTAGACAGATTTGAACAATTTTTGGTACACAGGTGTAACATCAGAAGATACAGGTCAAGTTCGATATTGGGGCTGGTGGGGCCAAGGTCAAGGTCACTATTACTAAAAATAGAAAAACGGTTTCCGGACGATAACTCATGAAAGGCTAGTTTTTCTTGTCAGCAGTGTAACTTCTAAATTACCCAACAGATTTAAATAAAACAATACATGCATGATAAAAGAAGATGCAGTGTGCAGTAACCTTGGATTTATGGCCTCTTTTCAAAGGAATGGTTTGCCATTCCTGTGTCCAGGCGGCATTTGGGGGTACTCGTCACTCCTGTGACAGCTCTAGTTTTGATCAGGAATAATAACTTGTAATTTTTCCACCACATTTGCTCAAGGTTGTTGATTTGGGTATGTGGCTAGGCAGGAAATGTGTGAACACTTTGTAATCAGACTAAATCTTGGCCATACATTGTTGATTTTTTCGAATAATTTGGCACAAATATTCACTATGACACATTGTGTATCCTTCAAGACTCGTGTATGTTGGTTAATATCAAGGTCACAAAGGATATTGGTCAAAATCCCTCCTTGTATTTAACATGTTTCCTATGAGAATTGGGTGTGTTTTATGCAAGTCCCATGTCAGTTGTTCAAAGTTACACTTAAAGGTCATTGGTGAAAAATCATTGTATTTTGGCTTGTCCAGGCTAAAACTTGTCCATGCTTTGGTGGATTGAAAAATAATTTTGTACTAGTGTTACCATGAGAAGCTGATGTGTCACATGCAAGACCTATTTCTGTAGGTCAAAGGTTAAAGTCACACTAAATGGTCATTGCTCAAACATCCCTGTATTTTGGCTTGTCGAGGCTGCAGCTTTGCCATGCATTGACGCAAATTTTCACCATAAAAAGCTAGTGTGTCATAAGCAAGGGGTCATGTCATTAGGGTGAGGGTCAAGGTCACACTTGTTAAGGGCACAATGGCACCAGGAACACCAGTGAAGAGCCAACTCCCAGCCAATCAAATTCTACCAGCAAATTCCTTGCATTTTAACTTGTCATGGGATTAACTTGGCTACATTAATGGAAATATGAAACTAACAAATGCTCACCATGATTAGCTTGCTTGTTGACTGAATAAAGCCAATGAAGCAATCATATTTCCAAACTCATAAAAAACACATAATTATTTAATTCAACATTAATTATCATTTCTATTCAGCAGTGGGCTTGACACTTATGGCATTGCACAGACAAAGCTCTAGCATATATATATAGAGAGCATATAGAGTTACCCTTGTCAATCTGTATGCCTATCCATTACTCATTCAATTTGCCCAAACCTTCCGATTGCGCAAACTGAAAACCCGGTCATTGTGGCATGTCTAGGTAATAACATGTTGAAGTGTTATAATTATTTTAGATGATCACAGTTATGTCTTGGTGCATCATGTTTATGAAAACATTGGTTAAAAATAATGATTACTAGCAATACTGCCCCAAGAAAGATCAGTTGTAGATGACATTATTTTTCTTTACATGCATTGCAGAAAAACAAAGATGTAAAAGGTACAATGGCACCAGGAACACCTGTGAAGAGCCAAATCCCAGCCAATCAAATTCTACCAGGAAGATCACATGCTTTCCAGATACATCCAATCAACAACTTTGTTACTGAAGCCGGTAGCCCCAAATTAAATGATACACAGATGATGACAAGTGAGCTGAAAATTGTTGTGGAGTCACAATCATAAGGCTTCTTAGTAAAATTAAATACCTTCCATTTTTCAAAAAAAAATATTCATATGCCTTCATTATTTGGAACTTTTTCTTTCTTATTTTTAGTGTAAAACATTTGTTAGTTTTCTTTTAATTAAAAAACATTTGTTCACTAGTTGAACATTTTTCTTTAGCTTTATGAATAAGGTCCCTGGTGTATCTATTGTATGTTTTTTTTGTTTTTCAGTAAATCGAGTGTTATTCTGATGACATACTTAAGTTATTTTCTGTCAAGATAATTGAAATCATCCGTAACATTGCATTTTACAAATTCTTTTTTTTTGAATGTTGGTGTTGCTACGTATGAAAACAATAAATACTAGGGTTATTACATTATTAAGAATAAGATAAAGAAGATTCTCTAACCTTTCCATTTGTAGATGTCCTGACATCGTTAGCACACGAACATGATGAGGAGGATGGTTTGGGAGAGGATATTGTGGAATATGATAGTGATGGGTCTGACAGCATCCTCACAGTTATAAAACCTCCACAAAGACCACCAGCTTCAGCACAACATAAGCCTAGTAACAAACTGTCCTTCAATGCCCAGTGTGACAGTGTAAAGAATTCAGGTAAAAGCTTTAAGCAGATAAAGCAAATAAATCATTCAGTGATTCCTGCTGAAATTGAAACTGATCTCATTAAGCATAGTGATGAGTCTGATGCTGATTCAGATGATTCTGTAAGTATTCTTGCTACACCAGAACTGAAAAAGGGCATGAAAAACGTGGGGAAACATTCAGGGTGTGAAAATTCCCATGGTAACCAAGTAACACTGGCACAATCTCCTGTTACAGCCAAGGAGAATGTATTAAGTAGTGAATCGGATGAAACAGAAGAAGATATTGATGCAGATTTATTTGATTCACAGAGTCTGATCTCTCCTCATGTGAAACCAAACAGGACTATTATATCACAACGACTTTCATTAAAACGCTCTTGTCACTCTACAAGAGTCAAATATACAAACAAAGAACAAAATGTAATTGACATGTTCAGTCTTGCCCAAAATGAGATAAATGTACATTCAAATAGTCACTCAAAACAAGACAAGTGTACAAGTGCTGACCAGACCCCTAGCTGCCAAAAGCAAGCCATCCTCTTCAAATCCCTTATCCCCTGGTCTCGTGATGAGGAAGGGAGAGGTAAAAATGCAACCAGTTCCCCTCTCGCAGACAACGCTCACTCAAATGCTCAATTCCAATTCACTCCTGGATTAAGTAGTACTTTCTCCACTCTCGAAAGATTTCGGACAGGAGGTTTTGCTAAACACTCCAAATTTGATAGAAATATTGTGTCTCCAATAGGTAGAAAACAGGAGTCCCCTGTACTATTTGAATCACCACCTGTTTTAAAAACTGGAAGAAATAGTGCTTTGTTTGATATACAGGATCCTAAGAGCAATGAGTCTATGCAATCACAATGGTCAGATGTAGATGAAAGTGACTTTCTTAAGTTTGGTGATGAAAGTCACATACAAAGTGTGTCTGCCACTGGTAATGAATTGTACTTGGATGTGAATAATAGAAAAGGTGAGAGTGAAGCATCCCGAACAATTGCCAATCATTTACACAAACAGCAATGCACCAACACCAGTCAGTGGTCAGAGGTTGAAGATGAACAATACATGACTTTAAATCTAGAGGACATTCATCACATGACCTTACCTGGTAGCCATTGTGCAGCAGGTGAAGATGTTCCATTATCTCCAGCTAGTAACTGGACTTCTAGAAGTAGCATTAGCCCGGCGCACACATCTGCCTGCACTACGCCTGACACATCGTCCTCTACTTCAAGGTCACTAGGTTCAACTCCAAGGAAACGGAAGCACTCTGGTCATGATGAAGTTGATGCTGTTAGTGTGTCACCGTTGAAACGAACATTAGAACAGCTCAGCATGTCACCCTGATAATCTTTATTTGTGCATTTCTGACACTAGATTAAAATATACAGGATTTAGAATAAACAGTTCTTAATTTGCATTTTTATTTGAAAAAGTAAAAACTTAAGAAGTTAGATATTAATTTCTTTTTGCAATTATGTGCTTGATGGATTTGGCTGGAAATCGTATACATGTACAGCATTAGAAAAGTAGTTTTATTGTGTCGCCTGAAAAGACGACATATAGGGGTTACTTTTGTCGGCGGCGTCGGCGGCGGCATCGGTGGCGGCGGCGGCGGCGTCTGCGTCCCATTTTCGCTTGTCCGGGGTATATCTCCTAAACTATTAGTGGTATCAACTTGAAATTTCATATGCAGATAGATCTAATTGAGGGCAAGTGCAGTGCACAAGAACTGTTGCTCTTGCTTCCACATTTTTAGAGTTATTGCCCTTAGTTATTTTTCATGCTTAAAGTTTTGTCCGGGGCATATCTTGTAGAATATAAGAGTTATCAACTTGAAACTTCATATGTAGATAGATCTCATGGAGAGCAAGTGCAGTGCACAAGAACCGTAACTCTTGCTTTCTTAGTTTTAAAGTTTTTGCCCTTTGTTAATTTTCATGCTTAAAGTTTTGTCCGGGGCATATCTTGAAGAAAATAAGAGGTATCAACTTGAAACTTCATAGTTAGATAGATCTCATTGAGGGCAAGTGCAGTGCACAAGAACCGTAACTCTTGCTTTCTTAGTTTTAAAGTTATTGCCCTTTGTTAATTTTCATGCTTAAAGTTTTGTCCGGGGCATATCTTGAAGAATATAAGAGGTATCAACTTGAAACTTCATAGTTAGATAGATCTCATTGAGGGCAAGTGCAGTGCACAAGAACCGTAACTCTTGCTGCCATATTTTTAGAGTTATTGCCCTTTGTTATTTTTTTTGCTTAAAGTTTTGTCCGGGGCATATCTTGAAGAATATAAGATAGCTAGATAGATCTCATTGAGGGCAAGTGCAGTGCACAATAACAGTAACTCTTGCTTTCTTAGTTTTAAAGTTATTGCCCTTTGTTAATTTTCATGCTTAAAGTTTTGTCCGGGGCATATCTTGAAGAATATAAGAGGTATCAACTTGAAACTTCATAGCTAGATAGATCTCATTGAGGGCAAGTGCAGTGCTTAAGAACTGTAACTCTTGCTGTCATATTTTTAGAGTTATTGCCCTTTGTTAGTTTTGTCCGGGGCATATCTTGAAGAATATAAGAGGTATCAACTTGAAACTTCATAGCTAGATAGATCTTATTGAGGGCAAGTGCAGTGCACAAGAACCGTAACTCTTGCTGCCATATTTTTAGAGTTATTGCCCTTTGTTAGTTTTGTCCGGGGCATATCTTGAAGAATATAAGAGGTATCAACTTGACACTTCATAGCTAGATAGATCTCATTGAGGGCAAGTGCAGTACACAAGAACCGTTACTCTTGCTGCCATATTTTTAGAGTTATTGCCCTTTGTTAATTTTCTTGCTTAGGTTTTGTCCGTGGCATATCTCGTAAACTATCAAATGCCACCTACACTTGAAAGTTAAATGGCAACATCATTGTCTATAAATGAATAAAATGCCAATCTAACAGCTATAATGTCGACAGTAAATAATTCGTCAGGCGACACATCCGATCGCGGAGTTCTAGTTTTAAATATGATTGACATGTTGCCACAAGAAGAAGGGATATTCTGATAAGTTGCAATTTTCATTCACTGACTCCCATTTGAGGCCACGTAAAGCCCAAGGAGTTGTTTTGTCCACACTTATTTTACTTGACAAATGTAGGGATATAAGAATAATCGAGCAGTGTGATAGGCAATAACTGATTGCATGATCTTGGTGTTGATAATTGCTATGTGGCTATATACTGTATAATTGGTAAAACTATTGTAGAACAGCAGTATTAATTATGCTGTATGCAGCTAAAAGCTTCGAGTCTCTAGCTTATCATTAAAAAATTATTTCCAAACTACAGAACAAAATCAGCATTATAATTTGCTTTCATGTTCATGCATTGTCAAGTACACTTAGTTGCATTTAAATGCAGCTTTTTGTTATTTAATACTACTTAAGTTTAAAACTTCTTTTGATTTCAAATACATTATAAAAAATTATCGAAATGACTTGTTACTTTTCCTTTGAATGATTAAGAAGTTAGACTGATTTTCAATTCCTGGACAAATTTTTTTTTGAAATAGGTTTATTACCAAACACATTTCATTGGTGTTTCAAGAACTGTGCTTTAATTATGGTCATGAAAACTATGAATACAATAGTAGTTCATCAGATACAGTGAAAAACCCAATCTCAGTGTGATTTGCCTTCAAACTGAGAACTGACATTCTTTAAAATATACCGAATGTGTTCATTATGATATAAGTTGTGTTCATTATGATATAAGTTGTGTTCATTATGATATAACTTGTGTTCATTATTAAATTTACCATTATTGTGTGTTCATCATGAAGCGTTATGCTTAAAATTGAAAAAATGCTATTGTAACAGATAATTGTATTTAACCATTAGCGAGTGTTCATGTAGCGTTAAACTTTCCTTGTAACCAGGCAGAAACGTCTGTAGGTAGCATGCTGTATAACATGATTGCAGTGTTATAGATATTCATGAAAAAGTTCATTACATGCTGTATAACATGATTGTGGTGTTATAGATATTCATGAAGGAGTTCATTACATGCTGTATAACATGATTGCGGTGTTATAGATATTCATGAAGGAATTCATTACATGCTGTATATCATGATTGCGGTGTTATAGATATTCATGAGGAGTTCATTACATGCTGTATAACATGATTGCGGTGTTATAGATATTCATGAGGAGTTCATTACATGCTGTATAACATGATTGCGGTGTTATAGATATTCATGAAGGAGTTCATTACATGCTGTATAACATGATTGCGGTGTTATAGATATTCATGAGGAGTTCATTACATGCTGTATAACATGATTGCGGTGTTATAGATATTCATGAGGAGTTCATTACATGCTGTATAACATGATTGCGGTGTTATAGATATTCATGAGGAGTTCATTACATGCTGTATATCATGATTGCGGTGTTATAGATATTCATGAGGAGTTCATTACATGCTGTATAACATGATTGCGGTGTTAAAGATATTCATGAAGGAGTTCATTACATGCTGTATAACATGATTGCGGTGTTATAGATATTCATGAAGGAATTCATTACATGCTGTATATCATGATTGCAGTGTTATAGATATTCATGAGGAGTTCATTACATGCTGTATATCATGATTGCAGTGTTATAGATATTCATGAAGTAGTTCGATTGCAGTGTTATAGATATTCATGAAGTAGTTCATTACATGCTGTATATCATGATTACAGTGTTATAGATATTCATGAAGTAGTTCATTACATGCTGTATATCATGATTGCAGTGTTATAGATATTCATGAAGTAGTTCGATTGCAGTGTTATAGATATTCATGAAGTAGTTCATTACATGCTGTATATCATGATTGCAGTGTTATAGATATTCATGAAGTAGTTCATTACATGCTGTATATCATGATTGCAGTGTTATAGATATTCATGAAGTAGTTCATTACATGCTGTATATCATGATTGAAGTGTTAAAGATATCCATGAAGGAGTTCATTACATGCTGTATATCATGATTGCAGTGTTAAAGATATTCATGAAGTAGTTCATTACATGCTGTATATCATGATTGCAGTGTTATAGATATTCATGAAGGAGTTCATTACATGCTGTATATCATGATTGCAGTGTTATAGATATTCATGAAGTAGTTCATTACATGCTGTATATCATGATTGCAGTGTTATAGATATTCATGAAATAGTTCATTACATGCTGTATATCATGATTGCAGTGTTATAGATATTCATGAAGGAGTTCATTACATGCTGTATATCATGATTGAAGTGTTATAGATATCCATGAAGGAGTTCATTACATGCTGTTTATCATGATTGAAGTGTTATAGATATTCATGAAGGAGTTCATTACATGCTGTATATCATGATTGCAGTGTTATAGATATTCATGAAGTACCGGTAGTTCATTACATGCTGTATATCATGATTGCAGTGTTATAGATATTCATGAAGGAGTTCATTACATGCTGTATATCATGATTGCAGTGTTACAGATATTCATGAAGGAGTTCATTACATTCCTCCAACTCAGAGCCTGGCCCCGATTTCTCGAAACTTCTTAAGTGTCTTATAACAGGATTAAGCTAAGCTCATTTTTTTGGTGTTCAATAATTTGCATAATATTACATTCTTTGAGGGTTTTGATAGGAATTATCATTATGATAATCACAATAAACCATTTTTCATTTATCAAAATGAAATTTAAGTATGTATTTTGGCTTATTGAAATAAGCTACTTAAGCTTATTAAGCTTAAGAAGTTTCGAGAAATTGGGGTCCGTTGTTTTGTATCCTTTAATTAAACTCCTCATGTTTAGTCATGTTTGTTTGTTTTTCTTACCTAGTTAACCCTTTTTGACTCTTAAAATACTGTTGTCTTTGTATTGAAGTTGGAACTGCTTTTCTAAAACTATCTAAAAGATTCATTTATCACAGATCTTCATGTTAGATCTTCATGTTAGTTTTGCAATGAAACATCACTTCTTTTCATTTTTGTTCTGTGTAGCTTTAGAATTGTTGACATCATAATCGATATATTAATTCATGATTTGGTTCTGTTCTTGGCTGCCTAACAACAATAAAGTATTTTATATTTTTATAAGCATGAAACAGAATACTGTATTGATATTGACTGTTATATTAAATAATAAATGTTTAGTAACTTACTTTCACTCTTGAATTATCCATATGCTCTTTGTCTTATTGGTAGTAGAATTAACATGATGGGAATGGGAGCCTTGCTCTGCCTCTTCAATTGTCAGAGGTTGTCAAAGTAATCATTGAATTAATTACAACTATGTGTTATTATTGAAAATATATGATCCATTTTTGACAATTGGCATTTTACCAATTGCCTGGCACAGTGACTTGCTTTAATGTTCAAATATCTACAATACTGTTAGTTTGGATGACTTTCTCATCACAAGTTTAAAAACTTGATCTAAAATGATAACCATGCATGTTTAGTCAGAAAAATGACAGCGCTTTTTATTGAGTTGCGCTCTAATAATTTGTCAACAAACATCTAGTAAATGCATTATCTCCACAGAGCTTTATCAATTGATGAAACGAGTTGTGCACAAAAATCAATCTGGATGGATCTACTTTTATTTCCCCAAAGGGAGGAGCATATAGTCACTTTGTTTGTCCGTCTGTCAAACCCTTGTCTGGAAAATAACTCCAAAACTGCTGATGGGATTAAACTAAAACTAAGTATATAGATGGATGGCAATGACAGGACTTGCAGTGCACAAGAATCATAACCCTATCATGCATATTTATAAAGTTATCTCTTCTTTTTCATAATCAGTGCTTGTCAAGGCCATATCTTGGAAAGTACTAAAGATTTAGATGAAAATTAATATATAGATAGATGGCGATTAGAGGAATCACAGTGCATAATAACCATTATTCTTCCCAACTTATGTCTTTTGTTATCTCCCCTTAACCTGTTATTTTTCGGAAATGGGTTCTTGTTCAGGTCATATCTTGAAAACTGGTTAACGGATGGAAATGAAACTTGAATTATAAAGGGAGTAAGTGCAATGCACAAGAACCATAATCCTGCCCTGTACGTTTTTTTAGTTTTCTCCCATTTACCCGAGTTTTTTTAGAAAAAGGAACGTTGTCCTGGCCAAATCTTGGAAAATACTAAAGGGATTAAAATGAAACTGAAATGTAGATAGAGGGCAATAAGAGGAAGAGCAGTACCCAATACCAATAATCCTGCCCTGCTCCTTTTGTTATCTGGAAAAAACTCTCCTTATCCTGATAGTTTTTTTTGAAAATTGGAGTCTGTATTGGCCATGTCTTGGAAAGTACTATAGGGCTGAGAATCAGACTTAAAATATAGTAAGATTGCAATGAGAGGAAGTGCAAATGCACAAGAACCATAATCCTGCCATGCAAATTCTTTTAATTATCTCTCCTTTACCTTCCCTTAACCTGATCTTATTCATTAATAAGTGCTTGTCTGAAAGTAATTAAGAGAACTAAATGAGGATAAAAATGTAGATAGATGGCAGTAAGAGGAAGCGCAGTATCCAAGAATCATAACTAACTTGCATATTTATATCCCCTTAACCTGATATTTTTCCATTATGGGTGCTTGTTCAGGCAATACATTAGGATTGATTCTTATTTTCAAGCGTTCATGCAGAATGAATTTTGGCCGGGATTTTGCAAATTCATGAAGTGCTGCCATCATGTTGAACTTGATTGCAATTTTTTTGTGGTTCAGTCTGGACGGAGTTACCCACACATACACAGAACTACCATTGTGCCAGCTATTTCGAAATCACTGCAAGCAGGCTTGACATAAATGAGCATCGAAACTCTGCCAAAAAAAAAATGTTAAGAAAAAATGTCAAAACTCAATTGGTTTCAGGTTTCATTTATTGAATTTCTTCAATAAGAACTACTTGTTTTAAACAATTTAAACGAAATATAATCATTGATATATCTTTCAATGTCTTGAAATCCGTATTCTAAAAAATCCCAAACAAGCAACATATAAGTTCAAATGATCTTGGTCATATTCAATATAAGTTATATACTTTTAATTTGTGTCATTCACAAAAATGGATTTTCTTTATCTACATGTGTTATTTTTTTGGCATTATATTAGTTATTTAATATTTGTATGCTTCAGCTTTAACACTTTATGCATAAGGAGATAACTTTCAAAATTAAAATTAATCACAATAAATCGTTAATATCATACACTAAATTTATTCAGCGGTCTTTACTTATGATATTTCCTATTTTAAGACCAAAGAACTTGCATAACATGGTAAATACATTTGAAAGGTTCAATTATTCTGCTTAAAGAGTACTTTGGTATCAAACAAATACCTACGAATGCATACATTGGGCAATGTCAGTATTTTGGCTTTCCTTATTTGGCTTAACTTTCTCTAAGTTGGGAAGAATATATTCTGAAAAAAATATATAGAAAACATTGTATTTCATAAGTGCACATTGCCGAAGGTAATAGCAGATAGCAACAGGCAACTGATAAGCCCTCCCCCTAATCTGGACGTTGACTTGTCAGATCAGTCGGGTTTGAACAGCTAGTTAGACTGGCAGGCCACATGTTAATTTGTAATTTTGTCCCACACAGATCTTGTAAATAATTAACACTAAACATCAGGTCATTACGCATTGGATGATCCAGCATATATCTTTTATTCTCTCAGGGTTCCTTGTTTCAAGTGACATAAAATAACTGGTCATGAATATGCTTCAGCCACTGTAAAGAAATCCGCAAGAACCTACAAAGGACCTACGGTAAACCAGAGTGCCTGAATGCTCTTGTTTTGGTCAAAAACAATCCACACCTTGCTTTACATGTGCATATTGTCCATTAAAGCATGACCTGTGTATCAACGCCTTGCTTTACATGTGCATATTGTCCATTGAAGCATGACATGTGTAACAACGCCTTGCTTTACATGTGCAATTGTCCTTGGCAACATGACATGTGTAACATGTGCATATTGTCCATTGAAGCATGACATGTGTACCAACGCCTTGCTTGACATGTGCATATTGTCCATTGAAGCATGACATGTGTACCAACGCCTTGCTTTACATGTGCATGTTGTCCATTGAAGCATGACATGTGTACCAACGCCTTGCTTTACATGTGCATATTGTCCATTGAAGCATGACATGTGTACCAACGCCTTGCTTTACATGTGCATGTTGTCCATTGAAGCATGACATGTGTAACAACGCCTTGCTTTACATGTGCATATTGTCCATTGAAGCATGACATGTGTACCAACGCCTTGCTTGACATGTGCGATTGTCCTTTGCAACATTACATGTGTACCAACGCCTTGCTTTGCATGTGCGATTGTCCTTGGTAACATGACATGTATACCAACGCCTTGCTTGACATGTGCAGATTGTCCTTGGCAACATGACATGTGTACCAACGCCTTGCTTTACATGTGCATATTGTCCATTGAAACATGACAGGCGTACCAACACCTTGCTTTACATGTGCAAATTGTCCTTTGCAACATGACATGAGTACCAACACCTTGCTTTACATGTGCAAATTGTCCTTGGCAACCTGACATGTGTACCAACGCCTTGCTTTACATGTGCAAATTGTCCTTTACAACATGACATGAGTACCAACACCTTGCTTTACATGTGCAGATTGTCCTTTGCAACCTGACATGTGTACCAACGCCTTGCTTTACATGTGCAGATTGTTCTTGGCAACTTGACATGTGTACCAACATCTTGCTTTATATGGGTATTGTCCTTAGCAACATGACATGTGTGTCAACGCCTTGCTTTACATGTGCAGATTGTCCTTGGCAACATGACATGTGTACCAACACCTTGCTTTACATGTGTGTTGTTCTTGGCAACATGACATGTGTACCAACGCCTTGCTTTACATGTGCATATTGTTCTTGGCAACATGACATTTGTACCAACACCTTGCTTAACATGTGTATTGTGCTTGGCAACATAACACGTGACTTGACTATGACACCAAGGCCCTATGTCTATTTTTTTCATCCGAAAAACAGACATATATTTAAATGCGAGTACAGGACCAGTCAAGACAACACAAGTATTCCCTATCTTATAGGATAATGCACAACTCTATTTGTCATAGTGAACTAGTAGGGCTTTAATCATTTTTTCATGTCTATTTCAAAACTATCTGTTCAAGGCCTTGGTCAATTATGCTGGCCATCTTACTCAAATAGTGGTTATTGGTTAGGAATAGTGGTTGTTGATTGTCAGGAATAGTGGATGTTGACTGTCAGGAATAGTGGATGTTGACTGTCAGGAATAGTGGATGTTGACTGTCAGGAATAGTGGATGTTGACTGTCAGGAATAGTGGATGTTGACTGTCAGGAATAGTGGATGTTGACTGTCAGGAATAGTGGATGTTGACTGTCAGGAATAGTGGTTGTTGATTGTCAGGAATAGTGGATGTTGACTGTCAGGAATAGTGGATGTTGACTGTCAGGAATAGTGGTTGTTGACTGTCAGGAATAGTGGATGTTGACTGTCAGGAATAGTGGTTGTTGATTGTCAGGAATAGTGGATGTTGACTGTCAGGAATAGTGGATGTTAATGGTAAGGAATAGTGGATGTTGATGGTAAGAAATAAAATAACTGGTCATAAATATGCTTACGTTGATGATTGTTAGGAATACTGGCTGTTGATTGTTAGGAATTGTGGTCGTTGATGGTTAGGAATAGTGGTTGATGGTCAGGCATAGTGGTTGTTGATGGCTTACGTACATGTAAATGCAAACTAAATGAGAAACAAAAAATAGTTGTTCATAATTTATTTACACATTTTTCAATGTCTGACATAATATAAAGCTATCTGCACATGAGAAAACAGTGTTACAATATAATGTTAAACCTTTCAGATGACCAGTGACATAAACACACACATAAATATGACAAATATACAGTGAATCGATTGCACTCATTGTTGTAACTATTTCATGGGAAATCTGGACACTAGTTTAACACAGAGAAATGAGATGATATCAATACTTGTCTATTTTCACTGGTCAAAAAAGGGGATAGGAATCACAAGCAGTTGACAAATAATATAGATTAGAAATGCATTTTTTTCTCAAAATTTGAGAACACTATAAACACAAATGAGAGAATTATTGATGAATGCGTATCGGATACAGCACTTGATACTGGTAAGTCAAGGGTTTTCATAAACCAGCTTACACGCAAAGCATACTTTCTGGAATGTGGCAATGTCAACACCCTTATATAAATATCCATACAAAATTCAAATTGTTGTTAAATTCCTTGCAGTTTCTTTTACCAAACTTACTGCAGCTTTCATTGAAAACAATGGCTTATTTAAATGCTTTACCCCATGTCACATTGTGCGAGTGTATGTTACACTTACAAGATTCATTTTGTTCAAAGCGTAAAAAACAATAGCAGTGTTTTGATTAACTTTATAACAACATCTACAAGGATATTCAACAGTTATCCGACTAGGTTTACAATCATTCACAGAAACAAAGGTAAGCAAAAAGCATGTGTAGTTACCTCCCATGTCAGACTGCTATTGTTATGTGTACAAAAATAAACAATATCATAATGAAAGGTCACAATCACAACATATCATAACAAGGGCAATGAATAACATATTCGCAATACAGGCAGTAGATAGAGCTCAGCCAAACTCCTTTGATGACAATATATTTCTCAATGTACTCTCGAGATGTATGAAAACATCGCAATGTTAAAATTAAAGTGAATACAAAAATGTGAAATCTTTACTGAAAAGATAATGTTTGCAAATGGCAAAAACAGAGAAAAATTAGATCATTCTTTTTATAACACCATATACTTCAATCGCCTATATATAACAAGATGATATTTACAAGCTTATTTACAGTGAATGTTTAGAGATGATAAACAAGTTGAAAGCTCATGTTTAACATGAATCTATCTAGATGCACACAAATGAAGCATCGGCCACCTTTCTCTTTCTACATACAGTCATTCCTAAGAATTGTATCTTGAGCTTAGTTTAACTACAAATGTTAAATCACATAATATGAAAGAAATACAAAAACATATTCAATGCAGAAGTGAAAGAAATTGCACGTTAAGTCAAGTGCACAGTATCAAGGTTATGACAATTGTGAACACTGGAACAGAACATCGGAGAGCTGTGAAGCAACATTGTGATCAAGAATCTGTGACATGACCAGCGCCAAGAGGCGGTTCTGATGGTGCACGAACATCTTCCTGTTGTCGGGCACCCTAGCAAGATGGGTGAGGACAGAGGCTGCCCGCCGGATCATGTCAAGGCTTGTGCCCATCATCTCTGGGTTGTCCCGCAGCATCTGTACAGTGTGCATGTTGGCCACCTGCATGGCCTTCTGCTCCGCCGTCTCTATAAAGTCTATCAACAGTGATATGCTGGGGTGCTGCAGAGCAATACCACGCGCCGCGCTGCTGCCCCCACGCACCAGCTCCGATAGCAGCACCACTGAAAATTCCATAGTCACTTGTTCACCTTTGTTGGCCAACAGTTTTGTCAATACACTAAACAATTGCACAATACGCTCATACGGAGGGCTCGCAAGCAGCATGTCAACATTCTTATCATGTATACACAGTTTGCAGAGGGCCTCAAGAACAAGCCGCTGGGGAGAAAGGACGGAGGCAGGACCTACGGTGGGGAGAGGGTCAGACGCGCATGACGATGGGCACACAACCCAGTGTAACAGGCCGTCTATGATCGGCAAGCAAATCTCATCTGGGAATATATCGAGTTTTAACTGAGCACATATGTTAGCAAAGGTCACAAGAGTGTTTTCACGCAGGACGTTGAGACAGTCCCACCACCATTCATCAATGCCCTGAGACGTGTCCACCATGTCTTCTTCAATGTCATCGCGGTCAAATCTGCGCCTGACTCGTGAACGAGGTAGATGTTTGTGATGAAGCAGCAGCAGCTTGCCAAGAATATAGATCAGTCCAGAATGTCTCGACATCTCCACATCATTGCCTGGAATAAATGACAGGTTGCGGAAAATGTTAGACACACATATGCATCTTCTCCCCAACTCATGCTGTGCCTCTGACGTAAGGCACAGAGGTGGCTCATTTCGTTGATAAGACTCATCTTCAACACTGTTCCTCTCACCTTCCGTGTTCAGACCAAACTGAGTCTTACACGTCTGTTCAAGTTCATCACTGTCCAGCAGTTCATATTTAACAGCTAGTTTCATCCTTGGTTCATCTCTGAAGAAAGACTTGACACCTAGTTTATCATCACAATTGCTGTCATCTGAGTCATTTTTCTCTGGAAGAAGGTCTCTTGGCTCAGATTTTAAAGTAACACTTTTAATAAATGCGTTACATGTGTGGTCTTTTTCGCAGCTACAGTCAGTGTTATTCGAACTTGTTTCACATTTCTCGTTATCCAAGTTATCATTGTTAGAATGTACTTCTGATTCACAGTCTTTGTTTGAATGATACACATCCATGTCTATTTTTTCATCTTTTATTACATGTTCATCTTTAATGTCTTCAGACTTTTCAATCTTAACATCCATACATGAATCAGCCTTTCTTTTCATTGGTCTTCTGAAAAACCTCCTGCTACTGTTCTTATGTTCATTCAAGTCCTCAAGGTGGGTAACAACATGTTCAGTAAGAGGGCCTTTGCCCGTAACCCAGCTCTCAGACTGGTCCCCTGACTCCCCGTATACGTCCCAGATCTTGCTGTCACACAGGCCATCTGGGTCAGACCCTTCTTCCAGCTTCACCTCCCTTCCCTGCCTAGTAATGTGTGTGTAATTCCTGCGAGGTTTTGGAGGCCGAGCTGGCTCTTCCTTTACAGCAGTCTCAGTTTCTTTTTCTTCCTCCTCCTTTACACTGTCATCACTCTTGTTGAGAGAATCTTCCCCAATTTCTGACTTCTCCTCCTCCTCTCCTGCCTCCTCCACTCCATTCTCCTCCCCATTCTCAATACAAGCTAGACTCTTATTCACTCTGTTAATCTCTTTAACCTCTTCAGCACTTTCATCATTGTCTTTTCTCACACTCTCCAGTATTGCCATTCGTACGAGGTTTTCCTTAAACTCCTCGTGACCGGACTCAATCTGGGACTCCTCGAATATGTCAAAGATCTCGAGCAGGCATCTGCGCAGATGATCCAGGAGGACCTCAAGAAGCCCTGGCAGGTGGCCAAGACCGAAGTATGCAACAGTGGCATCGTCGTACAGCAGGATATTAAGCGTGTCCAAGGCCCAGGTGCTCTCTGCCAGCAAGCCCGACTTCAACGACATCATTATCCTCCATGCTTCTATCTGACCTGAAAAACACAAGATAATTTGATTAAATAAACTTACAATAATTCAACGTACAAATAGATTATTTCACATCCATTAGCGTTCAAGTTCAAAAGTATGCTATCATAAGTCAGTTGTTAATGACAATCAAATTTGAATTGAAATAAGTGTTGAAAATGATAACTTCAACATCATGTTTGACTTTATATTAGTGTTGAAAATGAAAATTCATATAATGTTCACATGGATACTACATAACATATTGTTACAATTATTTTAGCGACACACACACACACACACACATAGGCAACATACAGAAGAGATACAGCATACGTTTTATGGCTAGCATATAAATACTTCTGTGTTTGGACAGACATGTTGGAAAACAACAAATTAGAATAAGTTGTAATTCATTCGAGGTTGTAATATATCAACGTTTTGATGTAATGATCAATCCCTTCTTGAAGAACCATGACGTAAAACATTTTTGGTTACTCTTTTCACTAACGATTTTTAAAACAAAATGTAGGCCCTGCAGAACTGATTATTGTACCAGACCACATGCTCAAATTATGTATCATTATATATCATTGAACTGAGACACCAAAACACATGCCCAAAACACAAACGTTAGTTTAAAATTAATTAAGAACATAAAGAATATGTACAGCCTTTTTCACTGACTAACTCATTCTCACCAACTTAGGAATAAAATAGTGACTTGCAATAACAAGAAATTGTGTGAACAAGTACCAAGGTAGGACGTTGGTAACCCAACGGATGGAGAATGGAAAGTTGTGAAGGAAGAAAACACATCTCATTCATTTAAAAACACATCTCATTCATATAAAAATTAAACAGACCATAGTATGGTGCTGTTTTTAGAATAAAACTACATGCTGAAATTACTAAGTTTGAAAAGTTTGATTTTGATTTGCATAAACAACCCGAATGAATGATAAAGCAGATTAACTTTTTTGACTGATCTTAATTTATCACTTATAAACTATTGAGATTTCTATTATTTCCATTTAAAAATATTGTTTGTTACTATTTCAAAACACTCAGGTGTTTTATTTTTGACGAGAATGAGTTATGTGTTCCCTGAGGTGTGGTGGATCAAGAGCTGTTAGTGTTAGGTATAGGTGTGGGTTGTCTCCCCCCAGAGGCCGAGAAGAAACATGGCGTCACCTGTGTCTGTCAATCGACTCCTCCGACCTCCTGCAAACACAGGCCGGTAGCCATTCGGGCCTGATGTTACCAGAAATAAGCACACTCATAAGAATAGCAAACTACATATGTTGTAAATTAATAAAAGAAACATAAATACACAAATAATACAGATTTGAGGATTTCTTGTTATTAATGATTTGAAAATTCATAAAATGCATGAAAAATAAAAAATAAACTGTTATGCTCTATGGAAAGCTTTTGAATATTCCTCAAATCTGGACAAATTTCATACATATCTTGGGCGGTATTCAATAAGGTTCTTGGACTGGTCTTAATACAAGGAGCAAAATTTGGGTGTTTTCATAGGACTATAAGATCAGTTGACATACACTGAATTTAATCACTGTGGTGTGTTGAAGAATATAGATAAGTATTTTATTGAATACAGCCCCTGAAATGTGTCATAATTAGGCAGTTAGAGCAGCTATCTACCTACACAACACTAAGTACCTTAAAGTACACTTGCTTCTTCAAATATGTCCATGAAATTTCCTTCAGATGCTTCAAAGTACAGAAAACAAATGGTTTCAATGCTTATCTTGGAATCAATGCGTATCTTGGATTAAATGCTTATCTCTCATAGTTATTATTTTCAGTCTTAAGCAAATGCCTGATAGAGAAAATAAACGTAATCTTAAATTTTTACAGCATTTGTCATCATTTCCCTCAGCCATCTGGGAAAGAAACTAGTTTTTGAAAAGCAAGTACACTTTGGGTAACAAGATGTACTTCAAGGGTACATTTACACTTTGGGTACAATTTCACACAAAAGACAGAAATAAGAGGCACACTGAGACAGTTTTGCAAACACTACCCAGCTATGTGAAATTGATTGAATGTATGTTAACATGTGAATTCTTTGCTACGACATGCTTGCAAACTAGCTTCTAATAAATATCTAGTGCACGTTCACCATTATGTCAAAGATATACTTAAAAGTATTTGCGTGTGATTTTTGTTAGTATGAAGTTATGAAAAATATGGAAGTTTCTTTATACCAGATGAAAAAGGAAAAGGACTGACTGCTTTAACAGGTAAACATTTAGTGACAGTGTTGCAAGCTCACAGTTATAACAGTCACATATCAATAATCGTCACATGTTTATAACAGTCACATATCACAAATACACTCTCAACAGCAAACAATTAGCATTTAACTGTCCAGAGAATCTCTCTTTGAAGAGTCAAAATCATACATGAATCCAAAAACTCCTTAAAAGAGAGGTTGAAAGGGGAGCGAACAGCTTCCAAAAAAATCCATTACAACAAATGCACGATCAAAGTTCAACTAACAGAGACATAATTTCAAGTCAACTCAACTGTGTGTGCCCTAATTATTTAATCAATAGAGTATAATTGTATTTTGATCATCTAGCACACCTCTGAAGGAGTTTTTGATTCTTTTTTTATCAGGGAACTTATTACAAATACTGGTATTTACTTTTTTCATCTGAATTTTGTTCACAGTGCTTGACTAAGTACAACGTCACACAAAAGGTTACGATATAAATAGCATGAAAGAAATTATTGGATGAGTGAAACTATTCAACCAAGCTTTAAAAGCACAGAATATTGCTATGTTTTTACCAATCCTGTCCGCATTATGTTTGAACATTAATATCAAACAAAGTCTCTTGCACGGAAGCTTAGAACATATTGAAACATATTCATACATTTATGAAGAGCGGATAAACCGATACCCCAAGTGATATGTTATACTAAGTGTATTTAGATGATACATACCAACATCATGTCTGTTCAGTTTGCGACGTTTGTTCAACAAAGGTTGCGTAGATTCTATAGAGTCAAATGGAAAGAAGCTGTCTTTTTTAAAAGAGCCGCCCATTGGAGCTCCTTGGGGCATTTTCTGGAAATACACAATTTAAGTTCTGATTTTCTATAGAAACCTTAACCCAGACTTAACCTACAGCATTGATTCTGAGCAAAAATTGCAGTTGTATACATAGGTATTAATTGTTTCTTTTCCAAGTCCCACTTATTAATGTATTTTCATCAATATCGCTACTTCATCAAAAATCACAAAATAAGACTCTTTTTTATTTTTTACATTTTATCCCCATGGACAAATGTCTAGCAATATCATGCATGCTTGTATTTAGCATAGTATTCATTTGTGTTCCAAATTAAAGTTCCTACCTGCTTGCCTGGGGACACAGCATGGTCTCGATATCGAGGGGTTGGTGACATACGTCGACTCAGGTTTGGAGGCCCTGCATGAGGTCCCATGCTACTCGGAGGCCCATATGGGGGCATGTTTTGGTTGTACGGCCGCTGCATCATGGGTGGCCACCCACCCTGGCTTCGATCTGAATGTCAAATAAGGACAGAATTATTAATTATAGGAAAGTGGTTAACATAGCATCAATGTTCCAGAATTAAATGTGGAATCAGTGACTAAAATATATTAGGTGATGGACTGTGTCAATAACGTTACAGAAGTATTTTTAACATGCTACAGAATAAGATGCAGAGGAAATGCCATAAATTAGGAAAGACTATTTTAGTAGATTTGTTTTATTTATCAGTATATACAGAGAAATAAGAATAAGAAAAGTACTCAAAACTTATTTATAACTGTAACAAAAAGCATTTTGCAAAAATATAGCTAAAAATTTAAGTATTTTGCTTCAAATTTCCAAAACTCTCAAAGACAAGAAAAAGTTCTTCTCCAAAACATATCAACTGTTCCCATTAAGGTAATTAACTAGCTTCTATGAAAGTAATCTGTAATATCAAGCAGAAATGGAGAGATAACAGGTAATATTTTTTCAAAAGCTCATGCAAGATGGAATCTGTATCTTGGTACAAGCAAAATATAAACTTAATGGTATCTTCCAAAAAAAAGAAAAGAAAAAATATTACAGTGTCAGTGCAGAAAAATAACCAAAAAATGATCTTGGAAATTGAGAAGAAATTGACAACTTGCCAAGCTTATCATTAGGGAGAGAGGGGGCAAAACAAAAAGGAAAAGAGAAAAAAAAGGAAAGGAGGAAGAAACTGTACTTAGTTCATAGAAATTAAACATGACTAACACAATTATAGCCTCTTAATTTACAGTCAAGGTCACACTTCTAGCCAAGATATATACCATTAAAAGCACATTTTCTCCCTCAAAATGCATAATAACATAATTATAACAAAGAAGATAAAATATGCATGCAGTTTAAACTACATATTGCTGTTATTATTCCATACAATTCATAGTAATAACTTCAAGCCCTTTGGTCGACTACACAAGTTGTATGTATGTCTAGACAGTATACATAACTGACACCCACTAGCACTAAGTATATGGGGTTGCTATAAAGGAGAAATGGCTACTTTCTACCAGCATACCAGCGTATGATGCTGACGATGTATCGCTATATTCATTATATGGCTGTGGCCCCTGATATTGAGGCTCGATATAATTCCCCATCGAGTTTGAACCATTATAGGGTTGTGAACCATATGCTGTGAAAGAGAAAAGAACTCAAACTTTTCAATCACCTTAGACCAAATAGCAAAAGATCAGCAATTAAAACCTTGTTATTTTAGATTTTCTATCAGAAATTTAACATTTTGCTTTTTTTTTCAAAATTTCATTGGCAAATTTAAGGTTGTATCATTCAACAGCTAGAACAGTATCATTATGAAATGTTCTTTATTTGATTTATCAAAATTATCATGACATTAAAATGTTTGTAAAAACTGATTGAACATAATATGTTAAAAGCATGCAAGATGTGGACTAATCTAGTGTCAGGGTGCCAAGATCAATTAGCTGTGTATAGTTCAAATATCCTCACATAAGCTGGTTTTATAACCTTTAATTAGTAAATTTATGCTGTGATCAGTTATTTATGGGTACAAATTAGTTACAAGGTAGCTTGCCAACACTATTGTTGACATTATTGTGAATGGTATCATTCATAGTGTATAAGTTATTTCACAGGATGTCCAGTTTAAATGCAACTAGGTCCAGGCAACAATAGTTAGGTACACATGTACTGCATATATCCTCCATTCTTGAGATTATATATAATGCACCTATCAAATTTTGCCCAACCCGAGTTTGCGTGCACTCAGGGGATTAAAACAAACTGGACTCCCTTTTGTTCATCTTCCAGGCATTAAAAATCCTTGTGCGAAAATACAGACAAGTCTCCTGGCAGGCCTGTCAACCTCCTGCCTGTCTCGATCATCCATTGTCTCAAGTCAGCTGCCACCCTTCCTCAGGCTTATCATCGATAGGTGCATAAGCCAGCCACAGACAACACAACTTGATGAGTGAGTTACTTGTTATTTTAACAGAGGTGAGCAATCAGTCAGTTGACAAATACAGCTTGTCAGTGTGAGTGGAAATGTGAGAAACATGAAAACTTTGTGTGGTTAACACAGATATAGGTGAACACAGAGAACAAACTGTGCCTACCTAGATTACTGTCCGGCCCGTAAGGTTCGGGATAATGGGGACGGGTGGGTGTATACTGGCCCTGATCAAACCCTCGGTTGTTATAAGCTGTTGAAAGCCCAAGTATAACTCGGATTAGGCGAAAATCCTTGTGTTTTCAATATTAAAAATTGCATTATTCATCCTTATATCCATTTTAATCAAGCTGGATATGTATCTTCTACTATAAAAAATGCAATTGATGTGTTCTTTTATCACATTCTAAATTTGAAATAGTGTGCATTGGGGCAATGTTACAGACTGTTACAACAATAAACCAACAGGATTTAAACTGCAAGCTTTGTATTCAGCAGATTTTGTTTGTTTAAACCAAAACCAATAAGCAGTGCATGTTTCACTACACAAAAAATTGCATTTTTGAAAAATCTGCAGGACACAAAAGCACAGGGTAAGCATAGTGTATATTGCCATCACATTGTAGGAGAATACATACCAGGTGACATATAATCATTCCTGTTGTCCGGATAACGCTTGTTTGGTGTGCCATACATGCCTCCCTGCATTGGTTGGTTACCGTATTGACCGCCCTGGCTGCCAGGGTAACCCTGATCATTTTTAACTATTGGAGGCCGAGGAGGAAAGTTACCATGAGAGGTGTTGCCACCATGGTAACTCTGTTGTTGGCTGTACTGTTCAGGTCCCTGGTGGCCATATCGAACTGGTTCCATGCCTGGTTGCTGGTTCATGTATGGCGGATGGGGGACCCCCCCTGGACCACCTGGCTGCTGGTAGTTCATTGGGCCCTGCATTGGTCCCTGCCCCATAGGCCCCTGTTGGTTCCCAGCCTGGGAGGGCATGTGGCCCGGTTGATTCATAGGTCCATGCTGACTCATAGGAACTGGTCCCATGGGTGACTGCTGTGGAATAGGTCCCTGCGGCATGTGTCCTGACTGGGTCATAGGTCCCTGTTGGCCCATATGGCCCATGTGAACTGGATGTCCACCTGGTGTCTGACCTGGGCCAATTGGTGTGGCCTGACCTGTCCCAATTGGTGTGGCCTGGCCATGTCCCATTGGTGTGGCTTGGCTGTGCCCCATTGAAGTGACAGGCCCTACAGGACCTTGTGGCATAGAGATGGGTGGCTGGTTCACCATCTGAGTTTGAGACATTGAAGCTGGGCCAGACTGTGTTAGGCTTGGGGAACCCTGGTCAAACCTGCAAAAGAATGGATATTTTAGTTATTTGAACATGATATGAAAACATAAATCACTAGGTTACCAGCAAAATGATATAGAAAAAATTTACACACACAATTATATTCTAAGTAAAAAAACAAACTTATAGGATATAATTATTTACCTGTCTGGTTTGTTGAACTTGTTATCACCGAATGGGAATTGCCTGCCAGAGGAAGAGACGGTGTTGGTAGTGTTGGAGAACTGACTAGAAGAGCTGTCTGTCCCAGGGTGGCCCATTGATTGCTGGGTGGCTGAATATGTAGTGCTAGTAGGCTCACTGTGCCTCACTGTGTACTCAGGCATACTGCTATTGCTGTTGCTGTCTTGACTGAACATATGGGACTCATTCTTAGCTGGATATTCAGATTTTAATGATGGAGTTGGTGTGCTTGCGTTGGAAGGAGGAGCCGGGCTTCCCATGGACTGATTTTGATGGGGTGGCAAGCTTGCGTTTCTTGACATCACACTCGAGGGTGGCATGTCTGTGTTGTTCTGGTAAGGCTCAGACTTCATTGGCTCATTCTGTTGTTGTTGATGCTGCTGCTGCTGCTGTTGTTGTGAATGAGGCTGCTGCTGCATTTGTTGATGTTGTGAGCCTTGTTGGTAGTCATTTAAGTTGTGAATGGGAGACTGATGGAGTGGCATCTGGTTGGGTCCGCCTGGGGTCATGGACATTGCACCAGAGCTGGGGGGAGTGAAGGAGGATTGTGAGGAGTTTGGCTGGCCACTGGACATCACTGGGCCACCGCTGGATGACATGGTCATGTGAGGAGGACCTCCACCACCCTGCATTGGCCCACTGGAGGACATCATGCCACCAACGCTGCTAATGGGCATTGAACTTGGAGGCATTGGAGAGTTGGAGCCAGAGTTTGGTTGCTGTTGCATGCTGGGGTAAGGCATCGGCTGAGAGTTTGATTTTTGATATGGTTCATCAGCAAATGGATCTTGGCAACTTACACTGTCATTGTTTATTCTCACGGGCATGCTGTTTGGCATGCTGGTATTGCCCATTGAATTAGGAGGCATCATAGGCATTCCGTTTGGGCCTTGGCCACTGTTGTTTCGCATCATTGGGTTGTTCATTTGATTCATCTGACTACTTGGTGGCATCATGCCCGATTGATGGCCCATGTTACCCCCCTGCATCATGTTGTGGGGCATCATGCTGTTGGCTGGCATGTTCATGTTGTTCATATTACCCATCATGCCATGCTGACCCATATTGTTGTGTGGCATCATGTTGCCCTGCTGTGGGCCACCTGGTCCCATTCCTCCCATCATGCCGTTGGGGCCCTGCATTCCACCTGGGCCAATCATACTGCCCTGCGGACCCTGGGACATGCTGTTCCCCATCATGTTTGGCCCTGGCTGCATCATGTTGCCGTAGTTACCCCCGTAATTCTGGTGCCCCATGGAGCCCCCCATCATGTGTCCAGGCGCTTGCATCCCAGGTCCCATATGGTGAGGTCCACCCATGCTGTTGGGTCCCATCATTGGTCCAGCGTGCGGTGGTCCAGCGTGCGGAGCCATGTTGTTCATCATGTGGTTTCCAATCATACCCTGTCCCATGTGACCCATGTGCTGGTCGTTGCCCATGTACTGGCTTGGCATTCCATCCTGGGAGCTCTGGGAGGCTGAAACAAACACGGTCAATCTTAAATACTTCAAGATGGTAGTTTAATAACAGTTAATTTTCTAAAAATTAATGATTTCCGATTGACAATCTATTTATTCAAGACAAACAACAAGAGAAAACTGCTTATCTTTTTTTGGTGCAGACAACTGAAGTTTATGTACTATGCTACCAGTGACATCACGGCAACTGTTTAGAAACCATAAAATCTTCTAAAATCAGAGAATTTCCCTGGCTTACGAGGTTACTCTTCCGGGGAAATACTGGTATACATGTGTTTATTATTCATACCTGGTGAAGGTGCTCGGTGTTTATTCTTGGCAGCCCGTTTCTTCTCAAGATCCTGATCCATTTGAGCCAGTACAGGTGCAGGGTCCATGTTACCCCTGTCATACCGACACTCATGCGCAAACAGGAACTTTATGTAATTCTTCTTCAGGGTGAATGCGGCACTCGCTGAGCCACTCACATTGATCAGACCACAGATCTCCTTCCACTTTTTTGCCTTGGTCACCTGAAATCATTGGAGTTTTTTTTTTACCTTATATAGAAGGGGGCTGTTTAACCTCTGGAAATCAGCATAGCTTTACCCCTAAATATTTTTCCAATCAAATATGTTAATTCAATGCCTAAATGCAAAGTCATCCATTGTCCTTTATGTCAGGGGAAGTAACTCAACTACAAACGGTAAAACTTGATATTTTATCATAAAACTATGCAGTGATATCCCTTGAACAGAAGAGTAATATGCGGCAATGGGAAGTTACCGCTGTGTGGCATTTGTATTTTACCACGTATGGTATTTTGTCTCCATATATCGAGCTTTCCTTGCAATTTACATGTAAACAATGAAAAATGTATCACAACTTTTCCCTTCTCAAGGGTCTTAGGCCCCTTCCTCAAAGTGTACAGGTACCGAGGTACCGAATGAGGAGTATCCTATACAGGTAGGATGAGAAGTACATATTTCCTTTTTTTCCTTAACAGTGAAATGTGATTATGTGCATTCATCACTCATTGTTCCTGAATAGCTAGGTGATTTGATGCACATGCTTATACGTGTTGATCATATGGCCAAGAGATTTTTTTGTCATTTCTGATAAAATTACAATCAGTATTCTTATCATGTAAAACTGGGTCAGTATTCATAAAACATTGTAAGTTTATTTCCTAAAATGTTCATAGACAAAATTCAAAGAAAAGTGTTTGTGTTTTTCAGATATTATTAAAATATTAAATCATATAATATTATTATCAGTGAAATACAAAATTTAAGAAAATTATTTAAGGTAGGAAATGACGAAAAAAAGTTTTATGATTACCGGCCTTGATGTCTTTCAACATAGAGGCCAATTCTCCACAACAATGTTATGGCACACCTCGTCTGTGAAAAATTGCATTGCAAAAATAAATTGAGCAGAATATTAAACATTATTTGCTAGAGAAATCTGTGACAACCATTACCTCAACCATTCCTCCCTTCTCCTGCACAATAACATAGAGCCGGTAGAGATCTATGGGCTGCTTGCTGATGACGGGCATGTTTGAGATCGGAGAGCCCTTCTCGTCGAGAAAGGCAAACAGACGGTCCAGGAAGGGCTTCCGTTCACCCTCCATTCCCATTTCGTACAGTTTCATATAGTCTCCTCCGCCGCCACCACCAGATTTCTGTAATGGGTAAACATGTAGAGTAAGGATCGTATCATATAGGTACATGTTCATGTAAATGTGCATCTGAAAACTGTTCAAAGAGCAATCATAATTATATGACAATGTTACAAGAGTATTTTGTTGTTTTCTAATTCCATTTCTAAGGCTCAAGGATCTGGTTTTTTAAATGCTAAAATTTCATGAATCAGAAGGCATACGTGATGAAGCACTACCTTGTAACAGTGTCACCAACAAGGGTAGACAGTTTAAACAAATCATTAGAGTCTTGAAAAAAACAACACATTTCATGTTTCATCAGATTTTCATTTCATTACAAAAGATAAAGATTATTTAATTAAATTAAGATTAAACTCCAAATTTATAAAATATGGAACAATTGTTTGCAATCAATCAACATTCAAAAGATGGAAGAAAAAATAATGAAACATTCAACATGCAAAGAATGATAACAAAGATTGAGTGACATATAATACAGTTTAACAACAGCTAGAACAATGATTCGGTGCTGTACTATCTTAAGTGAGAAGCTTCATGCAAAAATCATCGGAGAGAGACTTGTCTCCACAATTTAGAGTTGCCTCCCTTTACATACACATTTACAGATAATTTCTGCAGTGATATACCATTCTATCTGATGAAACATGAACATTGAACAAATGACACTAACATTCCTGGAGAAATGAGATACATGGTCTTTCTAGAGCAGCATGCAAAAACAAAGAGGACATGTCATAAAGTTGTCACTTGCTTTTGGTGAAAATAACAGTTGTATTGATGCTGAGATTGAGAATACACTAGATACCAGTAACTGTGATTGTCACTCCTTGAGCAAGTTTCTAGTTACATAAAAGGTAGATGGCACACTAGTAACATATTAACATATTAATTTGCAGTATTAGCACCTTGTCTATAACTGTCCATGTACTGCCATTCTTACTAATGAATTCTATCCGATCTATGGTTTTGTATGTCGAGAGTGAGAAATGAAGTGTGTTGCCAATACATATACCATAAATGGGGCCTTGTATCCTTTTAAACAAAGAAATTAAAAATGAAATAATGGAGAATAAATGCATGCAAATGAATGACAATGTAGAAGCCTAGTTTACAGAACAACAGTATATGCCATGCAAAAGAAATTTCCGTTTAACAAACTCATTTTTTTAAATTCTGAATGCGGTTTTAAACATAGACTTCAATTCTAATATTTTTTAATATTGCAAATGCTTGTTGAAAATAATGCAGATGTAACAGGCAAAAAATAAAGAGTGAATATTCCCATCCAAACCAAACTGTAACAAAACTGAACCCCGTAAACTGTGGGACCTATAGACACAGTAAACTTTCTATCTGCCCATGTGCAGTGATCATCAGCATGGATGTGCATATAATACGGAAAGTGAATCGACTCAGCTAGAAGACAATGGACAAAAACATTCTTACACAGCCACTGAATAAGTAGACAACACCAGCCATCTCCAGTCACATACAATGCAATGTCACCTACTGAATCAAGTAATTCCTAACAGGTTCTTGACCCTTCAGAATTAGTACTTCTTTAAAAATAAATAGTTGTTAAAAAAATTTGATATGTGGAATTATGTAATGTTCTATATAGGCCTTCACATCAACGAGCGTATAACAAAATACCGCAAAGATCACGAATTTCAATTACGGGTAAACATAAAAAAGTTTACAAATCAAATTAAAAGCTTTATTTCAAAATCAGTTTTTTTTGCCTTTACTTTCGTTCAAAGCTATAAGTTTTGAAAAAGCAAGTTAAACAAATTGAAAAAGAGATTTTAAGGTAAGTAATATCATAATATTAGTGCGTTGATAAAATGTCCCCTTTTTCCACTAGAGTAACAGTGATTCAGAGTAATTTGCCTTGACACAGGTGAATGTGACTGGAGACGGATTGGCGAGTCTCATAATAAACAAGATGTAGCAAGACAACCACCAGGACTTGGGGCAACGTTCCCTCTAGGTCTCATATGATACAAGATACACAGTGTCAACAGTCGCCCATGGGCGGCGGGCGCATGCCACTTACTCCGGATCCCCAGCCGCTTGGGCTTCCTATATTATCAATATCCTCATGTGTGCCTGACGACGCTATGCTTGCCCCACCAGGGGAGGGGGCTACCCTGGTGAAGGCCAACTGACTTATACCAGTAACCTCCTACAAAGCAACATCGCATTGTTCACTTTAAATAGATCTTAACGATTAGTGAGAGAAGTGTTAACATATAAACATACAATGTGTTAGTACTGAATAAAAACATGATGATGCATAAGCTATGCCATGTTGGCTCTCCTTATCCAATATAATAAAAACAACCTTTTTCCGAAAAAATTATGTGTTACACCTGTTTGTTCAATTTTACAAAAACAGCATCAAGTCAAAGCCCTTCCATATTCCATCATTGAGCATCATTCTTTACAAATTTACAAGTCTAAATATAAAACCTTTGCCCTTTGTTAGTCAACATAATATCATAATAATCTTTAAATACGAATTACTCAAGGAGATTGTTATAAGCCTATATTTACCGTTTTCTTCTTTTTCTCTGGTGGTTCCCCAGGGTCATCTTGTGATGGTGTAGGGATACAGTTCTGCATGGCTGGAATGGGCTCCATTGGGGGAAGAGAGTGGCTATCGTTACTGTTCCCCCCCTCTATCGACAGACTTGTTACTGGGCTTGTGATGCTCTGTGTGACTGTCGTGGAAGTCTCCACTAATAATGAAGTAGAAGAGATTGCATACAGGTTTTGTTTTGTTTTATCAACAACATGGGATAGACAGACTTGTGCATGGTATTTTTGCACATACATGTTCATGATGTTATTGCACATATATGTTCATTGTATTATTTCAAATAAATGTTGACTGTATTATTGCACATGTAAAGTTTAAAAAACAACAACATTACCTTCACTGGTGCACAAAGCATTAGTAAGTAGCATTTAAAATGACAAAAAATTGTTTCTATTGATAATCAAGGTATCTGAATAGTCTACAATATATTTTTTTTATCTAATTTAAAGGCTTTACCAGCATTCGCTGTAGTTCTCATTGGTAGCTGATTTGCGTCACTGGGTGCCCCTACAGTGGAGGAGGTACCATTGTCTGTGTTGTGTGAGGTAGGACCGTGGGCAGGGCTGCTGTTTTGGGATCCCTGGGCTGGTTGCTGACCCTCGGTCATCAGTGGTCCCATGCTGGATGAGTCATTCGAGTGAGATCCTGTATCCGAGAGCGTAGAAGCCGGAGTGGACGAGGGACGAGCACCCTGGGAATTCCCGTCACTCATGCCAGGGCTTGGCATCGGCATGTTCGGAGAAGCTATTGAATTGTGTTGTAAATTGTTTGGAACTGATGGAGGTCCACTGCTATTTGAGTTTGCATTTGAAGATTTCGACTTGGTGGATTTTGACTTAGGTAAAGGCTGTTCTGCACTATAGTTACTGACACTGTTAGAATTATTATGCATTTTCCCGACAGGCATACTAGGAGGCACTGGAGACACAGAGTTCTGTGGATGCGGAGGCATGTTCATTCCACTGGGGTTATACCCCATGGGATTCATTTGGTTCATATGACTGAGAGGGCTCATGGACTGAGGTGGCATGTTATGTGGAGGCTGGCCGGGCATTGGCATGCCAGGGGCAGCGTTGTAGCCCATCCGAGAGGGGGGCTGGCTGGGGTTCATCTGTCTGGTCGGCGTGACTGGGGTGGGGGGTTGCTGTGATCTCGCAGCTGCATTAGCAGCGGCCATTGCCGCCTGGGCAGCAGCCTGAGCACCTTTGATCGGAGTGGCACCTGGAGTTTGAGGTCCAGGCATAGGTCCATTTGAACCACTCTGAGAATTCATATTTCCCTGTGGTCCGTTAGCACTAGGCCCAGAATTGGGCATTCCATTTGGCCCTTGAGGAGGCCCACCTTGAGCATTTTGTCCTGGGCCACCATAACTGCCGTACTGATTATTCATGCCCATCATATTCCCTTGGTACATGTTGCTGTAGTTGCCCCTACTCATGCCAGCAGGACCTCCCGGCATGTTGTTATACATTGGCTGACCCCCAGGGCCCATCTGGCCCGCCATGCTGGGGCCATTGTACATATTTCCTGTGGGATAGTTTCCCATCCCAGGTCCCGGTTGGCGCATTGGGTAGTTGCCTAAGATAAATAAGGCAATATTATTCATCACATACTTAGGAGACAGCATTCTTTTTCCCAGTAAATATCAATAGGATTCTTTAGAAGTATAGAGGTATGCTTGGTTGTTATATGAAATAGACTCAACTATCCTGACACAAGTAATTTTTTCTGACCAATTGGGGACAAAGCATGTTCTGTTTAAGCAAATGTGGCAAAGTATTTCCCAATTTTTATTTTGGAATGTATTCTTTTTATTTAGAAAAATTGGACCCCAAACCATTTTGAATGGAAGGGTTTGTTTATCAAAAAGAACAAACTAAATCACATTCTTTACTGTCTTTTTTAAAGCATTTGGTTCATTCTTTGGCAAAACTTGAATTACAAGCTGATTTTTTCCCCATCAGAAAGGCCCTAACCCCCCAAAATGGCGAAAAAACAACACTTCATACAAACCAAATATTGCCTACATGTTTAAATAACTTGCTACTTCAATTCAGAAAGAATAGGCTTGCCACCCACTCATCAGGCAAGACACAAACTCACAAAATAATGCATTTAGATATGGCTAGTTTAAATAGACTGTCCCAAAATGTGACATATATTGTCCCAAAATGTGACATATATTTTCAAGAACACAATTGCCTTAATCATGATTTTCGCTGTTATTAAAACTTATTTGTTATTAAAAAAACAATTTTGGAAGAAGAATGTGAGAGTTGCCCAATACTGACCTGGGTTGTAGCCTGCCCCCATCTGACCAGGGCCCATTGGGGGCGGCATCATTTGCTGATTGTAACCTGAATACACACAACAAGTATTACATGCCCAATTCTTGTCATATCATGAGGAAGGATGTTTATATCGACACTTGAACATATAAAATGATAATGTGATAGATTTGACAGGTTAAACACCAAGTATTAATGTATTGATGACATGTGAACAACCTTCTACTTAAACTTGTACAATCATTCAATTTACAGAAAAAAACTACTTAGGCTGGCAGAATTTGCTGAGGCTGTTTATTCCCTGTCAGATCTAAAACAAAAATAACCGGATAGAATCCTTCAATAGGATACATAGAACTAAAATGCTGTACACAAAATTTGACACAAGTTCTCCAAGGCTATGTAATGAGACATACCTGACGCTGACATTGGTGAATGACTCATACGCTGGTTGCCATCTTGCTGTGAGGGAGGGCGAGGGGGCATAGGACTAGCACCTAGATCATAAAATGAGCTTATATATCAAACTGGCATACCAAGAAGTGCTCCAGCCAGGATTTGAAAAGGGCAGGGTGGAATTTTGAAAAGGGCAAGCTACATGAGTCGTGTAGGGGTTATTTGGGTGGTTGTGGGAGGGGTCCACCCCTGTCACAAGGTTTTTTTTTGTTGTTGTTTTTTTTTTGGGGGGGGGGGGGGGTCTCACCATAGAATTTGCTTGTTTTCATACTCAATTTAAATCATTTTCCATGATTTTCAGACTTGAACAAAATGGGTCTTTTTCTCAAAATTAAGAAGGGTGTGTTTTAATATCAAAATTTAAATTTGTCTTATTGTCTGTGGTATAGTGTGATTGTACTTGTCTGGAGTCTTCTTTAGTGCAATGTAACATATTTCTCTTTAAAATCATGTAAAATGAAGAAAAAAACAAAGACAGTTAAACCTTAGAAGCAATCAAATGAATAAATACACAAAAAACAAATATTTAAGGGACGAATCTTAATTTGGTACGTTCAGGATTGGGTACGAATGTTACATTCAGCCTGGCTGTTATTTAATTGTCTTTGGTAAAATAATGTTTAATATGCTGATGTTTTAGAATAAAATGACAATAAAAATCTCTGCCCTTGCTTAAAAATCACTTATAAAACATAGAACATTGATAAAATAACTCCGAAATTCGTTTTGACAAAATGGCGGTTTCTGCAAATTTTGAAAAGATCGTGGACATGATAGGTAAACACTTCATAAAGCATCAACATATTTTTGTGGGTTAAAAAGAAATTTTCATCATCAATATTTTACAAATAAACTTTCAAAACATTTACTGAAAATGTGATGTATTTGATTGTGTTAGCGCCACTTTTCCTGTGTTTATAAATCGGCAGTGACCGTCTGCTTCAAATCAACACTGTTTAAAATGAGTCTCGTCTGTACAATACAATTAACAATTATTTTAAAATATTTAATTGTGCTGACAACATTTTTCACCATCCCCTGACATTTTCTATCGCATTTTACGAACTTTCATCATTGAATAAACGAGTTCTCAATGTATATTCTGATTGGCTGGTATTCAATAGCACCGCCTCCTGCCGATGTTCCCTATTTGGCTTTTCTTAATTATCGGATTAAAAGATGACCAGTTATGAATACACAGCTCGTCTGCTCACTACACAAATACACAATTAGCTGTCATATGACTTGGACAAGGCACATGGGAAGATGAAAGGGCAGTACGGCATATTTTAAGCAGTCGGCAATTGGGCAGCAAGTTTACACCTAGCGGGAAACACTATTATCACAAGTATTACGTAATTTGTATCAATTATGACAGCAGCTGCCCATCTTTAATAATGATTTCAATAGTAAAAAGGGCACTAACGGGATAATTGGAGCTAATAGAGCATTTGTGAAAAGGGCACTACTCAAAAAGGGGGCAGGGCGGTAAGAAAAGGGGCACAGGCGCTACGCCATTGAAAAACGGGCTAGCTGGAGCACTGCCAAGTATGTATCTCCTTAATTAACAATTGAAAGCCAAAGAAAATGACCATCTTATTTTATGTTTCTGAGATAAAAACTACCATATGATATCAATTACAATCTGTCATCAAGATTAGATTTCTTGATGAATAAGCTTAAATTAATACTACAAATGTAAAAAATATTCATCAAACCCCGCTATATAAACTTCAGTATTTGAGCAATCCCAGAAATAATTTTACCAGATCAGGGCTGGTGCTAATTTCCACCACTGCATAATATGAGCAGATGAATTAGAAACATTTTCTTCAATGATTACGGTAACAGTTTTATGCCTGTTTAAATCACAATAATAATAATGATCTGCCAATCAACAGCTTTGAATGCATTTGCAACCTAAAATAATAATCAAGGTGCACTTTACTGCACACTACAGACTCTTATGATATATACCTGTCTACAAAGATTAATAGATCACTACTCAATATTCAGTTGAGATTTACCAGACATTCATAGCAGTTTACCTGTAATCTTTGCCCACTGGGAAAGCAACAATAAAAGTGCAGATTACACTGATCTTTATTACTTAGGATAGAATGACCCAGTAATCACTTATCTTGCTAGCTGTCAATGTTGACATAGATCTCTTTTACATGCACTTAGCTTAAACAGGTGTCAATGACTTTCATGACCTGATCTCTGTGCCAATTACTGGCTATAATTAGAACAATACAACATTCCTCAGTAGGAAATAAAATACTTTAAAATGTAGGCCAGGTTTTCCCCTCTGCTAATATTAGATTGCTAGACAATAGCTGGCTGAATGCTCCACACTGATGTTTTACATGGAAGCTATTGTCAACAGACTCATGAATAGGACCGCAAACATTAATCTTAAGAAATAACGCAAGATAAACATTGTCCCTGGGGGACTATTTTCTTTTAACTTTTTGACCTCATGCATGCCTCATTATTGCAATCTCAGTTACATCAATAAAATGTCTCTATTGGGTTTTCCCCAGATGTCAATGATGCACTTACTGCTATTAACTAGGCCATGAAATGTTTCATACTTGTCATGATATAATTACCATACTTCTGTGGACTGGAAATTTATTTACTTGTTAATGATGGATTAAGGTATACAGAAGCACATTGATAAATCCAATTTAATGGTGCTATACAGATAATAATTTCTTTTCACCAAGTTAAAATGTTATTTGGAGAGAAAAAAATATTTCGGTATAGGTAACACAGGCTGTGATTGTTAGACAGGTAATAAAGAAACACTTAATATCATTTAAAGACAAAACACTCATAATTTAAATAATTATTCTTAAATGTTGATTCTTCCAAAAAATGATAATGGCAAACTCACATTAGATACAACCATGATAAGTCGAAGGGATGACAAGTAATTACTATAAAAACAGTTTCTGGTCTTTTTGAAAACCACCAAATTTAAGCAATTGTTCTGTCCAAAATCCTAATGTGCCAACTTGCTTCAATAATGCTGTCAATCACAGGGATTTTAGTCCCAGACTGGTTTATAATTGTGATCTCTCTGAGAAGACAGATAACCAGTCTCCTGAGAATTTTCCCACAATGCCAAACTCATTCATTCATAAAATCTATTACCCCATCAACATCAATCAACCAGTCCATTTACTACTTGTTACTCTTCTATTTACTACAATACCAGTGACATATCTTCAAATCATTATATTTGTATCAGTTTACACAGGGTTGACTTTAAATGCAATGGTGTCACATTTCAAAACGTTACTTGTATTAAAATAATTTGCAAGACAAATGAAAGTTGTATAAGAATATTTGCTGACTTATCAATAATTGAAGACAAATTTGTCATTGTAAACAAGATACAAAACTTTTATCAGTAAAATTTCATCTAACAAAAGGTTGTAATTGTTTTATTTTGATCCAACACAAATTGTGCTTCAATGGGATATCTTCCAAGCTCATTTGATTTATTTTCCATGACAGTTTCTGGGCAACATGGGACCTAATTTCAGCCCAATTCCCATTTGAATAAAGAATTGGAGGATTTTTTGGTAGAGAAAAAATGGACCCAAACAATGACTTGGCATAGAAGACTTGGTATATTCTTGCAGAAACAAACCTTATCACATGCTTGATCCTATCCTGACTATTTTTTAAAACATTCTTGTTCAGTTTTATGCGTAATTGGAATTCACAATTTTAGACATAATGACACACTTTTCCAAATCAAAAAGGCCTCAAACCACTCTCCAACAGTGGAGCAAAAACACTGCATGAAAAAATACATTTCTAAATTATCCTCAATGATTAAATTTAAATCACACCAGAATAAATAACTGTAAAGCATCGAAACCAACAATTACACAGGGGCTGGACAGGATAAACAAGAAAAGAAGTTTCCCTACATTTTAAAGCTTTGAGCTTAGCAAGAAGTTTTCCTTCAATGTCCAACTTTTCCCTAGTTTGCGCTGACAAATGAGTTTCCCTGCACAGTCAAACTTCTCCCAATTTTGAGCAGAGGTAGCTGAGGGTGAAGTCAACCAGAACTGTCAGAGTTGACCCTATTTTGAGCTGAGGGCTCAGTCTCCCTGCACTGTCAAGCTTCCCCCTATTTTAAGCTGATGGAGTAGTCTCCCTGTAATGTCAAACTTCTCCCTATTTTGAGCTGAGGGGGAAGTTTCCCTGCACTGTCAAACTCCTCCCCATTTTAGATGAGGGAGAAATCTTCCTGCAGTGTCAAACTTCTCCCTACTTTGAGCTGAGAAGTCTCCCTGCACTGTCAAACTTCTACCAACTTTTGAGCTGAGAAAGAATTCTCCCTGCACTGTCAAACTTCTCCGAAATTTGAGCTGAGGAAGAAGTCTCCCTGCACTATCAAACTTCTCCCCATTTTAGCTGAGGGAGAAATCTTTCTGCACTGTCAAACTTCTCCCTACTTTGAGCTGAGAAGTCTCCCTGCACTGTCAAACTTCTACCAAATTTTGAGCTGAGGAAGAAGTCTCCCTGCATTGTCAAACTTTTCCCTATTTTGAGCTGAGGAATAAGTTTTTATCTTGTGATATGGACTATCAAAAGAACCATAGAACAAGTTTAAGATAAGACATTTACCACCTTTTTTTTTAAGTCTAGCTTGATTTCATGAAGCGACAAGTTATTATATTAAAAGAAGTCATTTATGCTCACATACCTGACAATGAGGCTGGAGTGTTTGACCTTGACCCTACAGATCCCGGTGAGGTCTCGGGTCGTGAAGAGTCGCGCATCGAAGTTGCCTCCCCTCTTACATCTTCAAAACTCGAGGACTCCTACAAGCAAAACAACATCATCTTAAATGCATGGTATATCATAACGTCTATTGATTTATTAAACAAAGAATTACAACAAACATAAGTATGCACTTGTATGGTATAAGCTTTAAAGTTATGGAAGGGTGGTGCACCTTTTAAGGTCGCACCCTTCTTCCCTCATGGAGACAAGCATGTACACTCTCCTGCCCTTCTATACCTAAATTCTTTATATTATCTATCATTTAATTTGTTTTGATTAAATCTTAAAATATGATTTTAAATTCACACACACTTGACATGTTTGGCACTTGCCACTTTTACTTTAATTCAGCACATTTTCTGTGAAATGTTCGAAATCTTCTAAGCAAAAACAATGTCCCCATTTCTTAATAGCACCTTGTCCTTTTTCTGAAGCACCCTGTCCTTTTTCTGAAGCACCCTGTCCTTTTTCTGAAGCACCCTGTCCTTTTTAAAAGCTTGCTTTAACCCTAGTGCATGAATGTTACATACAAAAACTCCAGAGTATGACTATGCAATGGCTGTGTTAATATTCTTACATGGACTTTCAATTTTTTTTTAAAAAGAGCAATATGACAAAGACATCAATTAGCGATACTAGAATTTAAACCAACTACCAATGAGATCACAAGACATTTTGCTATGCTTGGCCATGCCATTTTAATACTTGAATTTAAGAATAATTTTGATATGTAATAGCCTTCTTGAAAGCTGCAGTTCTCTCCCCTATCTGTGAAACCAGCAATCTCAATGCTATAACTCGCAACTTAAACATTTTATACACTATGTCTAGATATGGTAAATAATCTACCTTACACTCAAGCGAAAATGATTTCTTACTAACTTGAGCTGTTCAGACAAACTGTTTTTGTGATGAATAATTCATCTTATAATACTTGTGTGTTGTGTACTTCACTTGAATCCTGTTGGAAGACAATGTCAAATAAGATTTAAAAGTCCTTTTTTCTTTTTCACTAATATGATTTCAATAATACTGTCCATTGTTAACACATTACTTATTAAAGTAAATAAATGTTAACAAAAGTTTCCCTTACAGGTAATGAGCAATAACAAATTGACCTTACATGACTTAATGACTAGTGTCAAACAAAGTTCATTTACAACTGCACATAATTATTTTGCTGTAATCAGTATGATTTATTTACTCTATTTTGATTTAAGGATTTGGCTGAAGTAGTAGTGACTCACAATCATTTTTGGGGTCAGCAGTCAAATATTCTATTTCATTCAAAGCTTTATTTTTAGTACCAAAATAATTATATTGGGCGCAGGAATATATTGAATATTTAGTTGAAAAAAACTATAGGTAATATAAAGTAATTGTCACTTCAGTTAAACTACTAACCCACAAAAAGAAATTGTAAAATTGACTGCAATATCATATCGAATACAGGGCCCAGACAACAACAAAAACATGTGCTTGGTATTTAACCAATGATTATTTATGTTTGTGTGTAGGTTATAGATGGTGCATTACTAACTAAACACATTCATTCTAAGGACAAAAAACACAGCTTATTGTGGATTAATTGCACCTTTTTTGTTGTTATATACCTTTAAAAATTAAAGCTACACCACAAAGAGTTCCACTCCACTTGCATAGAAAAAAACATTTAAGACCAATTTATGGGCCATAACTCTTAAGAATGAGAAGCCAATCTTTAGTTATAAAATTCATTTGATATCTCATAACAATATTGTGACCAAATTATCAAGATTAGACAATTATCGTTCTGTTGAACAGGAACAGAGAAGTGATTTGACATTTCAAGGGACATAACTATTAATGCACCAGTCAATTGTAACCACACACACCCCCCAGGTATACCGTGGATAGCGGGGGAAATGGGCCGTGATTTTACCTTTCAGGTGACCCCGCAGTGCTGTGTGAATGCCGTGGTTTTGTCTTCGCGCGAAATATTGCAGGGAATGGGCCTTACCTAGGGTCCCTTAGGTGGGGGGGCATTTGGCGGGGATTTTAACAACAGTTCGTCTCCGCAGGGCAGATATTTTACCCAAGGTTGACTGGACTGAAAGTCAAAGTCCCCGCTATTCCCCGACCGGGGGGGGGGGGGGGGGGGGGTTACAATTGACTGGTGCATAAGGCATTCTGGCTAGTATCAAACCTAGTATGAAATTGTTTGTCTATACACTTTTGTGACCAAGTCTGGTGAAGATTTGTTAAACAAGAGAGAATACAAGTTTGTAATCCAAGGGCTGTACCACTGGAGTGCCAAAGGCAATCAGAATGATTATTAAACATGCATCATGAATGTGACTACATTTGGTAAAGAAGGGACAAGAAATAAAACTGTATTAAGCAGACAGATTATTTGGCAAGATTGCAATGCCTGTGGAGGAGTAAGGAGTGTCTAAGGAGCCCAAGGAGATAGCCCTTGCTTTTAAACTCCTCCGAGATAGCATGCTTGTAAACATTGATACCAATTTTGATGTTCATTGGCTAAACATTGCCAAGTTACAAGGGGAAATTGGCATGAGACTGAACCACTCTGATTTGAAAATTTGTTACTGTTCAAGCATGAAAACAATGATCAAACAGCATAAATTTACTTTAAGTAATTGATTAATATATATCACTTGCTTTTATACCTTAAATATATTGTAGTATTTCAGCATTTCACTTGCTTTTTATATCTTAAACAACTGTAAAATTTTAGTCTTCTAAATGTTTAACATTCACACATACAAATTCCAAATTCAACAACTTTTGGTTATCAATGTGGTTGAAATTGGCACAAGATCCCAAACCTTGCACGGGTAAAATGCGTTCCAGGCTGGCTAAAATTCTTGATTTTATATAGCAGAACTTGTTCAAAAATTGATTTCAAGCAATAAAATAAGTAATCTGGATTCTTCATACAAAAGTCTAATTTCAAGGACTGTGATACCAAAATGGTCAAGAAAATACCTGAGAATATTTATCTAAAACTATGAGGGCAATTCTGCAAACAGTATCTTGGCAGTAAGACATGTAGGACTTGTTTGACCTCTCAGATCAATATAAGCAATGAAAGGGAAACAACTCTGGTCTCACTGTTGGTGAGCAATATGACACAAAATACCAGGTTCACATGCTGATTTAACTAAATGAACAATCTTCGTGTTGGATGATTTATTTTATGAATAATATAATTATCACATCAAATTCTCACAGACATGCATATGTTTATGCCATAAAACACTATCTTGATCTAAATGTTCAATGGCAATGGGCAGTAACTCTACTCACATTACAACCTGATGTATAACTCCATGTAGACAACTTTATGTTCAGTTTGACTTAATGCGCTTAAGCGCCTGTTAAGTTTTAGATCTTGTGGAAAAATATTTTTGAAGATATTTTTTGTGTACCATGAAGTTGTAGATACTTGGAGCTCAAATTTCACAAAGTGTAAGCCTCAAGGGCTATAATTTGGCTGCACAACGTCACATGCTGAGCAACATAATGGAGGATTCTAGATCAAATACTTATAAAGACATATGTGGAACAATCGCATCAGTCCTTTAGGCTACATACACAAAGAGATGTATTCATTTCTTACCATATTTAACTCTGGTACTACCAATACTGACTTAACCTGGACACAAAACTCATGGTGCACAACCATGCATGCTGAACAACATACCTACCAACTTCCAGAAGTACAGATCAACATGTGGCACAAGGCTTTTGAATTTGCATAAGCCTTATGAATTTACAGACAATTTAAATCAGCAGTCCTTAGCAAGCACCACCCTATCTTGCATTTACAATTTGGATCAAAAGTGTTGTTTTTTCTGTAAATGCTTGAAACCATAAATCAAACAATAAAGGTATCCTACCCAGATGCTAATATAATTATGTCACTGTTGTCAGACATTAAAGGCATTTTAATTGAATCTTAAATATAATACACAAAATATGTGTTGTAATTGTGTTTGTTTACACAAGTTATCAGCAATACAGAAACAAACCATCAGGAAATAATTTAGACCCATAATAAGTTAATTTTCCTTTTAACACAAGAACATTACATTGTTTCAATATGACCACAATACAGTGAAAGTAAAGTAAGAATGTAAACAAAGGGTGTCAAGTTCAGAGCAATCACTGGTGTAAAAACAGCAAATATATATTACTGCTAGATTTTTAAGTATCCTACAACTTTTATTAAATAAAACTTAAATAAACATTCTTAAATTTCATCAAATATATAATTAAGCATTGAATCTTTTTTGTCTTTCTTTATTTTCAAATAAAGTACTATTATCTCAGAAAAAAATCCCTAATTAAACTTTAATTGATTTCCATGATACGCCAATCAATGACAAAGCCTGCACGCCAGCCAGTGAGAAATCTTATTACAATATTCATCATACTTTACCCATTGATTTAATCCAACAGTCAGGATAGTTCACAATATAAGCTATTGAGAGAGAACAGATTTTACCTGTATAACATACAAAGGCTATATGTATAAAAGCTTGAACTAAAACTCCCTCTTTCTCTATACATTTACATTAAACTTGCCTCAATACTTGTGTGGCTAAAAATAACCTAAGGAAGGGAAGATGGGCCATACCAAGTGGAAATTCAGACAAAACTCATCATAAAAGGACCCTCACACCTGAACTTCTTTCTGAAAGTTCAACTCAACTCCTTAGGAAGAAGATCTCATAACTAAATCAACTTGATATTGACTCTAGACACATAGTAGATATAGCAAATAAAACATCAGTGGCAAATCCCAACCCTGTAAAAGCAAGTAGACTGGTCCTAGATTTCATAGCTGTATAGAGTGAAGTAGTGGCTGGTTCAATAAACACACAGCCACAAAGCAAACTACCGACTGGGCCCATTTATCAACTCTTGTCAATTATTACTGGCCAGGCTCAAACACTGCATTTGCGATATTAGCGAATAATTGCTTCTACTGTTGAAGAAATAAGTTTGAAATCTTTTCCTTTTACAAGGAAATTCTATCTCAAATATATTCTGCAAGCTAAGCTTGTAAAGTCATAACAATTTCTCACAACACATAGATCAAGGGAAATACTTAAATTCAATACTGAAGGTAATAAGACCAACAAAAAGGTTTAAAATTTCCCGGGTTTTCATCTATATAAAAGCTTTATAATTTGCCTCAATTTCAAGTTATTTCAATAGAACCTAGCCTGTGCTGAAGAGTGGCTATATCAATGCACCTCTTCACAAGCATTTCCAATATTGGAGGCCTTCATGGGGGCAAAGAATTCAAATGAACTTTTCCTTTCTCTACTAAATCTTCCTTGAACCCCTCCAAATCCATACCAATAACATCTTAGTTATTTTTTTCAGGAATATTTTTCAGTATCATAGGTAGAATTACTTTCAGCGGCAGCATTAGCCCTGACAAATACTTCTGTAGCCTATCTGTGCCCCAGCCTACTGTTATAAGAAAGAAAATCAATACTCCCCTAGCTTTGAATTTGCTAGCTGACTGCCATAGATTGTGTGTTAGATTATTGACTAGGCCTAGCACAGGAGATTGTTCAACCTTCAAGCTTTTACAGGCGTAGATTACTTTTATCTAAGGATCACTGTATTCCGCTTGCTACAAACATTTTATCGATAACAGGTCCACAACGGAGAAAATTGCCCTGAGGGTTGAATTACTTCCCTTTGCAAAATAATTAGAAACATTCTTTGTGTAAGTATTTTACAAAGATTTTGTTGAACCAATATCACTATTAACTGAATTAGATTATTTCAATGCAATTCATTATTGAAACTACTCTTGTAACAGACAGATAAATCCATCCTTGAAGTAAAAGAAATATAAAATCAGATATAAATGGCAAATCAGATAATTAAAAAACAACAACATTATTAAGCGTTTCCATCGAAACTTTGATAATCCCAATATTAAATAAGAAACCCAAATGATCGCCAGTGTGGAGCATTTTTATGATTCTTCTACATAGAACAACATGGATAATCTAAATATAAGATTACTTAAGAAATGTCCTCCAAAAAATAACCATTGTTGCAATTTCTCAATTAAGTAAAACGTATTAAGCCCGCAATTTAATCTGAAAATGTGAACAAAAACATAGGAAACTTAATTTAACCAGAGTCGCGAAACCCAGAAGAATGATGCTAGTTCGCCAAGGGAGACAATTTGTACACTCTATGCGGTGTTCAAAACAACTTTATGTAAGCTGGACTAAAAACTTTGTAGTGAAAATTGTGAACCATTCAAAGAAAATTAAGAAAAGAACAGATGGGGTTTCCCCACCAATAATTGTGCCATATTATTATAACAGACCTCTAATTGAAAGTAGAAAGTCTCCTCAACCGACTGTGACAATCAGTCAAACCGAAAGTAGAAACAAAACACCTATATGCAAGACATTCCACTTGTATACATGCAAAACTCGCAACAAAACCTGAACAAAGGCTACACAACTAAACATTCCTATGCCGTGTGTCTGCTCTGCTTTGAATTTCATTTGCCAAGCGTATTCCAGATTTTTTATTTGAAAATTGTATCAAAAGTACTCATGAATAAAAACATTGACCAATGTACAAACATGTCAGTTTCTACAGACTAACAATGTGTAAATTGGTATTATGACACAAGTCAGTAAAAAGTGGCTATGTAATTCAGCTATTGAGTCTACATATTGCCATTTGTATCTTCGATATGTATACTTTGAAAATACTATATAAAGTGTAACACTTTATTTGGATCATCAGTTGAACTTTTGCTTTCTAGAATTTTCCTGTTACGTGAAATGCATTTTAGCCTTGCAAACATGCAGCCAACCATTCATAGGATAATGGACAATTCTGGTTTTAAATTTCAAAGTATTTTTCTAAACTTAGTTTATCTTGGTGCATGAAGATGCCTTTCGGACCTGAAAATGTTCCCTGCTCGTTTCAAAGGATAATGGCCATTTTAAAGATTTCTCCACACACACCTGAGCGAAAGACATACGGTAGTTTGATAAATACTTACTTGTTTGGATGGGATTCGGCTTGGCAACTGTTCAAGCAACATTTCAAGGGATATGGGACAACTCTGGTATCAAATTTTAAAGACATTTATATCAAACCAGGTTTGCCCTTGCCTGCACAGCCAGATTTCAGACTTCGAATATGTTAAAGCATCAGCTTTTCAAATAGAAGCCAATTCTTATTTCTCATTAAATGATTTTGAACTCATTTATGACATTAGTTTTATAAATGTTTCACATCATAAAACAGAATAGTGCTAGTGATAAATGTTGTTTTACAGTATACACATTTAGCAAATATGTTGCATTTGTTCAATTCTCACTAAATTTTCAAATAATTGACATTCCCCCCCCCCCCCTTTAATTGACCTTTAAATATGGTTTCAGAGGAGCACTTATCCTCATTTTCTAATGTTCTAACTCATTCCATTATAAAAATCATGTACCCAATTCCTTTAAATTGTAAATTCTATACATTTTGTTGACATACCTTTGGACTAGACAAGTGATTCAGCTGTGTGTTGTGGTGGCCAGCTGATGTTCCTGGTGGTGACAGTTGTGAGGGGGCTGATCTCTGAGAGGGGGCTGGGGAATGTTGTGCCAGCCTCTGTTGCCCTGGCGATGGCTGGGGTGGGGGTCTGTTTGGCCCCGGAGAGTGGTTTGGTGTCACTCTACTGGCGGGGGAGGGAGATGGAACAGGGCTGACCGGAAGATGCGGGGATGGTTGCGGGGTGGGGCGCTGTTGCTGAGGCAATGACCCAGGGGCTGGATTTGTTGGTAGTTGCTGTTGTTGATATGTTCCCTGGTTACTGAACTGGGCACCAGATGTCTGTTGTACGTATCCTTGGTTAAAAGGATGGTTCTGGAAACAACAATAAACTCATGTTACCTCTTATGAAAATTACTAAATGAGTAAATTTCAGTTCAGGGAGCCTTACATATACTATCATAACATAGAACAAATAATTGATGTCATCCCTAAAAGCTGTAAAAAGTCATACAGCGTATAAACAAAATGTTATCATCATCAATAACTGAATCAAGGAGCACAAATACAATAAGTTCACAAAAGAGGTCATTATCACCAGCAGTCAAGACATAAACAATATCTGCTCTACTATCTGATCTCCTTCAAAGAGGAGGATATAAATAGCCACAAATTTTCCCAGCTGGTGTCATAATGTTCAATTAAATGAATTATACCATGGCAAATGGAGGTCTGGGTTTTTCCACACAATATCAGTTAAGTAATCTATCACTTCAGAATGCAACTGGTACATGCTATCTATCTATAATCTGGATCAGAGGCAGCTTCATCAATAAGATGAGACAAACCAAAGTGTCTTCTAAGTTAACTTACAGTTAAGTATTCACATCCTGATGTTTAATTGCAATACTGAAATGGTACTTGAGTCAAGACAGTGGTAGGTGTAGTACACCTCATAACATGTATGTCTATGACAACAGAGCTCCAAGAAATGGTCAGTAAGAAAGTGTTTTTCCACATTAGACGGAGAGTGAAGGGGACCTTTTTATTAAGTGTCCTAGGAGTGGTTTCAGCAAATGTTTCAACCTGCAGTGTTTTTTCTTTACCTAAATGGGACTAAAATTGTGCCCCATTGACAATACCCAAAGAAACACTAGTTGTTCACATGAGTAAGAGCATAATTCATAATTCTGAAGGTAAGTATATTTTACATGATTTCTCTATGGACTTGCAAATTCCTTCCTATGCTCCCTGTAAGTGTACTTCAGCAAAGATTTCACAGTATTATAAAGCAATCTCATGAGCCCTTTCCCTTTAACTAGCGTTTTTTACATCTTGCATGTATCATAAACATCTTTATATTAATCTGGATATTCACATTTTAGTGTATGCTGTTGCAATTTTAGCAGCCCAATTCCCACATATGGGTGAGAACGTAGATTTTCAACAGTGCAGTTTCAATGTTGACTATCTGTCCATGGTATGACATCTCTACGATTCTTGATGAAACTGCCGGCCTCTGTTCTAATACCTTGAGTATATTTTGTACCTCCAAAGGATCTCTTTTCCAGAATGCTTTAATATCATAGTATTGTCAATTAAAGAAATACAACATTCTTACTGAGAAACTACAGGTGTTTAATTTGATAGCCACTGTATTTTGCTGGGATGCCAGATATTCCACATTTTGAGTTTCTAATTATCTTCTTTGCTCAGAAAATAATGTGTATCTATAAATAAAAAAAATAAAAACTGGCATCAATATTTAATGTTTAAATAAGGGGGGGGGGGGGGGGGGGGGGGGGGGGGGGGGTAATTCGTAAACTAAGAATTAAAAGTAGTTATAACACTTTCAAAATTTGAATTGAACACTGACCCTTGCAAGAGCCCCATAAAGGCTCTTTCTGCTGCACACCAAGAGCCTATTCTAACCTAGCACACTGCCCTTTTTCAATCCTGACTTGATCACTACCAGTGTGCTCTGCCAAGAAATGTTCACAGGCACATTAAATTTCCTAAACATGGACAAATCAGATGGGCAAATAAGAATTGGCATTTTATTTGCTTTCGATATGAAAGTAAATAATGTACAGCCAATCATACTGATTATGAAAATGGCTTGCATGAAAAAGGTCTGCACTGTTCACAATTTATTCCTTGATTTTGGCCAGAAACCGAACAAAATGACAGTGATAACTGAACAAATGTGCCCGCCTTCTGAATTTTATTACCGAAGAGTGTTATCATCTTTGTATCTTATTCTAGCAATTCAGACAAAAGCCATAATAATACTATTGTTTCCTAATTCTAATTGTCAAATGTCACACTGAGTTTTAATAAAGCAATGACAATAATGATTTCATTTTATAAGCTCATAGTGCTAACTCCATGTAGACAGTTTGGATGTACAGTAAATAAACGTGATTTGAATGATTTTGTCACTCGCCCACCTTTTCTGAAAATGGTCCCTTAATTATTCCAGGCCCCATGTCTATAATCCCTTGGCAGAACACTGGTAACAGTTCTCAATTCCAAAATTAAAATTGCAGACCAGTACCTATGAGACAACTTCATCATCCTGTACAATTCTATTTGGAGTTGCCGCCTTCAGAAACACATCCAAGGAACAGAATTAATATAATCCTCATCAAACCAACAAAGAATGACCTCTCATGAAATAACCGGTCTGAGACAATCAATACAAGTGTCTCTTACAATGAGGTCAAAATGCAGATAATTAACCCATGAAAATGAAGGCTGGGGAAAACCCAATTTTGAGTAAATAATGTCTTTACTAGCAAATATCTAGCAGGACAAGACGTCAAGCAAAAAGAAACCAATTACGATATGCTGAGCATCTACATGAACCAACACCTCATCAGTTAGACCTATAAAATGATAGATAAAGTACAGATTGTAGTACAAAGAAACATCATTAAATGGCCTTTTCACCCTTCTTGACTCAGACATAGTAAACCTATCAATCATTTCTCTTGACAGTCTGCCAGGGAAAGAAGCAGTCTATTTGTGTGACTGTTATTGTTATCTTAATCAGCTGTTTAAATCAGGATATATCTATAGTCAATTTCAAGTGTCAATCATTCATTGAAGATAATCCTCAAATATCATTTACTATGAACCTATTTAAACAAATACCTTTCAAAAATTGAATGATCAAAATACCATTGCACTTCACTTCAATTAAACAAACGCTGGGAGGGACACTGTTTCCTTCTGCAGCCAATTATAACAAATCATGAATCATGACATAGATTACAGTGCATTAACACAGCACACCTGTTATTAAAGATCATGCTGTTCTGTTTACATCACCTAGGGTCAAAATGAGGACAACATGAAAGCAAACTATTCATTAGCATAATGACCCAGTTTCTATTCAATTAATTGACACAAACTGGGAAATTTGATGATCTCAAAATAGAATTCACATGAAATGCGGAAATAATTTAATGATTTATTATGAAACTTGATGCATACATTGCAATACATACTATTGCATTTTCTTCACAGTGTACAAATGTGTTCAATTAATACTACAATATAATGCTCAGTCAGGTCCATTCTATTCAATTGGTGTCTGTTTCAAATATTTTAGCCATAAATGTGACATTAAAGTTCGTGTTCAGTTGCAATAATAGAATTCATGAAAAGTGAATACTAACACTGAAACCAGTGTCAAAGTTGAAGACAGAGTTGAAATGAAGTAATGAAACCAAGTTGGACATTTCAGACATGAGAAGTCTCATTTAATGACAAAAACTAAAGCACCAGACTCTACCTTCTTTCTTCCCTCCAGCTACCGGGAGTTACATAACATTGTTTTTGTAAAAGCGATTCACATCATATAATAATATTTATATTAATCAGGGTTGAATCCCTGGTAACACTGAAAAAAACACCAAGATAGTATTATTACTTCTTTGTTTAATTGAAATCAAGCAAAGCTAGATTTGATTCTGGTTTATTTTTTTAGATTTTTGTTTACCGTAATGCCACTTGAAGAATTAATAATATTTTATAAGATTCAAGAAATTCATTCAAACATCATTGCTACTGTCATAACATTGAAAACCAACTACTGCTGAATACTCTTGTTTCAATCAACATTCTGTGAAGGACTGGTACAACTTTTTAAATGTTCACTTCATTCTAATATATGTATAACTTCACTAACTTGGCTAAGCACATTGACAAACTAAACGAAATGCTCATGCTGCACAAAACAGGTAAAGGGGTAGATTTCATAACCTACTAGTATGTTTCGTATACTAATTGTTTTACTTAGCATTAGTTGCCTGTACACGTTTATATTCGTAAAGCATAATTATCTAAACATTAAAAAAAATTAATATCAAACATTCATGCAACAAAATGTTTATCAAATTTCAAGAACAAACGCCACCACAACAACTAACTAAACAGGTTATCAAAGCTGAACAGACTTCTTATTTTAAACTGCAGTTCTTTAGAATTCCAACAGAAATGTCAATATATGTTGGCCAAGTCAATAACAATGGAAAGGTGATTAATCAGTCAAACACTCTTCAGTGTCACACTCATGTCAATAAACGGATTTAAAAGGCGGGCAATATGAAACAGTATAGACAAACACAATGCATTGCCACATGTGTCTTACCTGGCCTCTGTATGAAGAGGAACCTGGCATAGACATCTGAGGGTAATTGCCCATCCCTCTTTGGTTTTGTTGAATCCAGCCTGCTGGAGGCATACTATAAGGTCCATTAGATGGCCCCATATCTGGCCCTTTCTGGGGTCCACTATAGCCTTCATAAGTATTAGAAAATCGCTGTTGGGAATTGGGATTTTGTAAGAGCTGATTTAAAGTAGGAGTAGGTCCGGATTGTTGCGATATGCTCTGACCGGACATCATTCTTTGTTGCCCAGGGTTGTACCCTTGCTGCCCAGGCATCAAGCCTATATTTTGAGACCCTGGTCGCATGCCTGGGCGCTGCTGACCCGTATAACCTCCCCTGTTGCCAGACGGTGAATACTGCCCATATCCTTGACTGCCATACTCATTGCTCATGTTTTCCACATAACCCGGACGATTATGAGAACTATACTGTGACATCTGCATGTTGTCGGACATGCGCCCATACCCATCGTGGCCCGGTTCTCCTGGACCGGGCCCATAGCTGCTCATTTCTGGGCTCATGTATGAACCCTCCATAGTGAATGGTTAGCTAGCTTGCTCTGTATTCATTCGACCACCATCTTGGATCGTGGAATACAATAGTCAATAACGTTTCACACAACCAACTGCCCATATTAGTTAATATCTTCCATAACAAAGATTTCAGAAGGATTGGCTTGGACACTGAAGCAACCGAAAAAGGGTCCTGGTTAGCCCAGGTCCATGTACATACCTTGTTTCTCCGCAAGTTTTAGATCTTTCATGAACAATACAATCTCGATCCTACTCGTCGTATTCCGAAACCAACTATGACCTTTTCAGTGTTAAACTTAGCTAAATCAACGTCTAGAAATAATCCATAATGATTCAATTGGCTTTACTTCACACAAAATGTTTCAAAACAAGAGGCAATAGATACCTTGTGTCAAAAAAATAAACAGGGCTGGCAGCATGGTTTTACAATAAACACTTCTATCATTTGTACACTTGATAAGCGGGAACATCTCAGATGATCAGTGAAAAGAATTCATACGCATTGAAAACATCAACAACAATATTCTGTAGATTAAGTAATTCATACCCAGTTTTAAAAGGAACATCTAAGTGGGTAGATCGTGCAATAACATTTTTATCTTATCATATTTTTTTACTCATTGTTTGCTTGCGCCGAATCAGGATTTATTTTGTGTAACCGTCCACTCGCGGAGGAATATCTACTCGAAGGTGTGATGCGTCCTCTGCATTCCTTTCAACTTTGCCGAACCAATTAGCCCCACAGGAGTAGCCCCCCTTCCCTTTAAATTATTTACGTTTTCGACAAGGATATCACTAAGAGTGAGATATGCTCGCCGACGAGGTACAAAATCAAATGGAAAGCAAAGAATGTTGTTTTTTAGTTTCTTTTAAACTGATTCATACTTTCAATTTTATGACGGAGGATAACTCCGTATAGCCATATTATTTCTGTGTTTTCCTGTTTTATTATTAGAAGAATGTTTTAGGATGTAAGTAATGCATCATCTTTTTCTAAGCAAAAAGCTTTTGCTTTTCTGTAGTCTGGTTTTATTCCTATACTTGAAGTGAATGCTAATCAGTTCACCAAAGGTCTGACCGTGGTGATAATAGGATCTTTTATACCCATTTTTATCTATGCATCGTAATGCGTGATTTTTCTTCAGTGTCTTATTTTCTTTTCGTCTTATATATTTTTTAGAAAACGATTAGCGTTCACCTCCAGCATCTTATTTGTGTATATAGTAAAAATCTGTCCTATATGTTGAATTGCTTTGAAATAGCCGCTAAAAAAAATCTTATCACTTAAATATGTATTGCTGTTTGAATTACATGTTTTGTGTCTTACTGTTGCTTTTATTTAAATTTCACTTAATGCATTGGACCAGTATTTAAATCATAAATATGTTTTATCTTGTAATTTTTGATGTATCTGGTAATGAAGTCTATAATCTCATTATAACCTATGTTTTAACATTTTAATTAACATGTGATATTATGATCTTGAATATTTTCAGGACTTTTGTTTGTCTGTTATTGGATAATCTATTGTGTCGGAAAATAGCGTTGTTTATGTTTATCATAACCGACTTTAAATAAAGATTATCTTATCTTATCTTATCTTAACTTGATGATCCGAGAAGTATAGGCCAATGAGTGAGTACATTCGAACACGGATTATTTAATAGTTGTTCAAGTGTTGACGGTAGGTGTTTCAAAGATGGACCTATGAAGAAATATATATGTATTATTTTTTGTATCACACCATATATAGAAAATAAAAAGGCCAAATATCGATGTTATTAGAGAAAACATCTGAGTAGGGCTTCCCACAATTTCATTGAATTCAAGCCGGAAGTTGCTGAGAAATAGTCCGGACACGTATAGTGGGACGGACTGGTCCTATATCATACTAAGACAAAATATCGAGCCGGAACTTGCTGCGTATCTCCTCTTGTCTTGGCCAAGTTTAAGGAATGTTTGGCATGATAAACCCCTGCTGTGCATCTCCTGCTAATTGCACTGGTGTCACAGTTGGGGCCGATTTCCTGTTTATTCGTGTCATGATTGGCACAGCAGGATACTCAGACCAGAGATCTGATAAAAGGGATCAGGGCAAGTGGATTAAGATCAATAAACAAAAGTTGTGAACTGTACACAGTTGGGGGGGGGGGGGGCACTTATAGAAGGCTTAAACTAGGCCTTTAAGTTTTATTGAACACAAGCGGTTGGTTGCTGAGAATTCGCCCGGACATGAATAGTGGAACGGACGGATGGAGGTAGCGGCGAACATGCGCTCCTCCGAAATTGTTTGTGGGGCGTAAACATATGTATACTATTTGCATATATATATATATATATATATATATATATATATATATATATATATATATATATATATATATATATATATATATATATATATATTATTCCAAAATAAATACTTGTGTGAGCAGTGCTCGTGCACAGTGACCAAAATTTGTTTTGATGATTAATGTATAGATCACTGTGTGCTCGATTATTTGTAATTAGCCGGACTCTTTTTTATTTCAGCCCATACTTTAGTAGCATTTTCCGGTCATTCGGTTGCCGTGTAAATTATTCGTCGTTTAAAAACAGCGTTTACCTACTTCTGCCATCCAGAAAATCTCGTGCAAGTTTTGCCCCAAGTCAGCTTAAATAAAGACAACTGAAAAAAGGTGTTAAAATGTCATGTTTTGACATGTTCTGCTAAAGCAAATCATTCCAGAGTATATCTCAATACTTTCCACTTTGAAAACATGTCTTTTAAAAATTATATATTTAATAAAAAAAAGAACAATTACATACAAACAAATCATAAAAAGCCATGAGTATCGTTGTAATGTTTGTATAGCAATTCTAATAAACCTTTCCGCTGAAATTCCCACCAGCTGAGAGATTTGCTAAAATTCCCACTAGCTGAGAGATTTCTGGGGAAAAGTCTGTGTAAAAAAGAACCCTTCCGTTGAATTTCCCACCAGCTGTGAGAATTCTTGGGTAAAGTCTGTGTAAAGAAGAACCTTTCCGTTGGAATTCCCACCAGCTGAGATATTTCTGGGGGAAAGTCTGTGTAAAGAAGAACCTTTCCGCTGAAATTCCCATCAGCTGAGAGATTTTTGGGGTAAAGTCGATGTTAAGAAGAACTTTTCGGTTGAAATTCCCACTAGCTCAGAGATTTGGGGGTAAAGTCTGTTTAAAGAAGAACCTTACCGCTGAAATTCCCACCAGCTGAGATATTTCTGGGGTAAGTGTCTGTGTTAAGAACCTTTCTGTTGAAATTCCCACCAACTGAGATATTTATGGGGTTAAGTCTGTGTAAAGAAGAACCTTACCGTTGAAATTTCCACCAGCTGAGAGATTTATGGGGTTAAGTCTGTGTAAAGAAGAACCTTTACGTTGAAATTCCCACCAGCTGTGAGAATTCTTGGGTAAAGTCTTGAGAGATTTCAAGGGTAGAATCTTCGTAAAGAAGAACGTTTCCGGTGACATTCCCAGCAGCTAAGATATTTCTGTGGTAAATTCTGGGTAAAGTAGACTCTTTCCACTGACATTCCCACCAGCTGGGAGATTCCTGAGGTAAAGTCTGTTTAAAGAAGAACCTTTCCACTGTAATTATACCACCAGCTGAGATATTTCTGGGGTAAAGTCTGTGTAAAGAAGAACCTTTACGCTGAAATTCCCACCAGCTGTGAGAATTATTTGATAAAGTCTGTGTTAAGAAGAACCTTTCCGTTGGAATATCCCACCGGCTGAGAGATTTCTGGGGTAAAGTCTGTGTAAAGAAGAACCTTTCCGTTGGAATTCCCACCGGCTAAGAGATTTCTGGGGTAAAGTCTGTGTACAGAAGAACCTTTCCGCTGAAATTCCCACCAGCTGTGAGAATTCTTGGGTCAAGTCTGTGTAAATAAGAACCTTTCCGTTGGAATTCCTACCAGCTGAGGTATTTCTGTGGTAAAGTCTGTGTAAAGAAGAACCTTTCCGCTGACATTCCCACCAGCTGTGAGAATTCTTTGGTAAAGTCTGTGTAAAGAAGAACCTTTTCACTGACATCTCCACCAGCTTAGATATTTCTGGGGTAAACTTTATCTAAAGAAGAACCTTTCCGCTGAAATACCCACCAGCTGTGAGAATTCTTTGGTAAAGTCTGTGTCAAGAAGAACCTTTTAGTTGGAATTCCCTGCGGCTGAGAGATTTCTGGGGTAAAGTCTGTGTAAAGAAGAACCTTACCGCTGAAATTCCGACCAGCTGAGAGATTTCTGGGGTAAAGTCTGTGTAAAGAAGAACCTTTCCACTGTAATTACCACCAGCTGAGATATTTCTGGCGTAGAGTCTGTTTAAAAAAGAACCTTTCCACTGACATTCCTACCAGCTTTGAGATTTCTGGGGTAAAATCTGTTTAAAGAAGAACCTTACCGCTGAAATTCATACCGGATGAGAGATTTCTGGGATAAAGTCTGTGTAAAGAAGAACCTTTCCACTGTAATTACCACTAGCTGAGATATTTCTTGGGTAAAGTCTGTGTAAAGAAGAACCTTTCTGCTGAAATTCCCACCAGCTGTGAGAACTCTTTGGTAAGGTCTGTTTAAAGAAGAGCCTTTCCGCTGAAACTCCCACCAGCTGTGAGTTTTCTGGGGGTAAAGTCTGTTTAAAGAAGAAGTTTTCTGTTCAAATTCCCAACAGCTGAAATATTTCTGGGGTAAAGTCTATGTTAAGAAGAACCTTACCGCTGTAATTACCACCAGCTGAAATATTTCTTGGGTAAAGTCTATGCAAAGAAGAACCTTGACGTTGAAATTGCTTGAAATTGTGTTTCAGCTTTGGCAGTACAGGTTTCCACACGGATTCACGGATTCGATCCTAGGCCGGACCATAGCTGTGAACGCTGGGCTTAGCTCTTAACTAACTTCATGCAGTCTGTTAGATTGATACAGATGGAACCTATATAGGTTATGTTCATGATGTTGGCCTTGACAATTTGTTTTGTTGATATATTCCACTATCTTGTGTTATGCCTAGGTGTTTGCTTCTGTCATGGCAATTGAGGTTGTATTTAGTCGGGAAGATTGACTGGAGTTGTTTCCCATTCGTTAATTTGCATTTTTGAAATGGTCAATTTTCGCCTGGATATCGCTGTATAGGAGATATGTAAAGACCTCATATAAGCTTCGTATATAAAATGCATATGTTATTTTTCCAAATGATGACTGAATCGTGTCAGAAATGTTGAAGTATAGCTTAAAAAAGCTAACATGATATCTTTGTATAAGGACCTGTTGTTTCTGATGTCTCGGGATCGATCCCAATCTTAGTGTAACCGCTTGTGACATAATAATTCAGCATGTAGAAGACCCGTCGTTCATGTGGGACTGCAAGGCAATGCCAAGCATTATCCAGTTCACCTGATCAATGTTATGCATTGATCACTGTTATACAACTGAAGCGTTACGCGAATCATGGATGGACCGCCCTAATATCTTATAAAAAGACGTGCATACTTTGTTAAAATATGGCTGCAAGTTTCAACGAGGCGGATGGATGCTGTCTGTATCAGTGTCTTCTTTATATTTGGGCCATAGAGCTGCGTCTGGACACTGGTTGTGCCTAATATATTATATGTTATAAATGATGTCGATGTAACGGTTTGGTGCAGGTTCATTCACTGATCTTGCTCTGGTAACTGAAGTGACGTGGACTGCATGGTTATTCATGATCGCTGTTTGTTGCTTTTGTTACTACGACTGGAACTTTTAATACATCTTTCTTGTAGTGGTACTGTTAGGCCAGTGCTCCCATGTAGGACAAACAATGTTGTACTTGTCTAGTAGTTTGTCATAGTTCTTGCCGTATGCTCTAACTGTAAAGCGTTATGTATCTGTACCAGCCAGCAGGACATATTATGGTGCGGTAAGACTTCTTGTATGCGCGATGATTGGGTTTGGATAATCGCTTCAGGTTTGTGCTTAGCTGCTTTGAACTTGAATGATGTTCTTCGTGGTGTAGGGGTAATGTTAATTGTTTGGTTCCGACAACGATGGTGGACTTTACAGCCTACTACATCTATTAGTCCGGTGTTCCACGTGCACGCAATCCACGACTTTTGTATGCACCCGCATTTCAACAAGGAAACCATTTTCAATTGAGTCACCATTAAACTCATTTATCTTACAGCGATTGTGAGACAAGTTATAATCACTCTAGATTGTTTGCACGATGTTACGCAACAGTGTGGTCTTGTGTTGTGGGGGAAACCGGAGTACCCGGTGGAAACCGACTTGTCAGGCTTGGTGACCACAAACCAATTTCTTTGCAAAAACATAGATAAGGAACTCTTATTTTAAGTACAAATATCGTCTCAAAGTTCGTTCAATTGTCGCGATTGTTCTTCACGCGCACAAATGTGTTATATTCTATCATAAAGTGGGTTTTGTTAGTGGGTGGCTATTTCCGTGCTGAACGATTTTCAAATTGAACTGTTTAATTTCCGGGCGGTCGGGCATTCGTCAAGCTGGTGTATGTAAAGTTATTAATTGTAAAATGTTGCGTTTCTTAATGCCAAACCCTTTTACATACACCGCTAATCGTGTTTATGAGTTGTTTTGTTAGTACTTGCAATACGCTCTATAAACTTTGTTATGTTTCGGGTCTATTCAATTTTTACGTATGATGTTTTTATTTGTTGAATCACTAATGTTTAATGAACTTTCTTATTGAATTAAATTCATCTTCAAGAACATGACATATCTGAAATTTTCTCGGCTTCCATTAACAGGTGTAGAGTAAAATTTATGCTATCTACCGGCTATAATCCAATCTAATCTATGTGATGAAAGTCTTAGTCTTGTTAATATTGTTTTTTTTTCCGAAATGTTCAACATCAACTTCATACAAGTAAGTTTGTAACTTAACTGCAATAAGAACACACGTTTTAGCTCTGTATAAAATATTAAACTCTGCAACCCAATTATGTACATATTATACATCCTCGAATATCTTTTTCAATTCATATAAAAACATATTCGCATCTCCAGCACCTTGAAATAACCAAACAGCATAAAATCCTAATGACTGTAGTATGTCTCTTACCGTGACGGTGTGTCAATGATTAACATTTGAGTGATCTACAGTATTTTAAAATCTGGAGAGGAACCTTAGATCGAGGATTGCATTTTGGAGTATATAGGGTCAAAGTCAACGTCGTTGTTATTTGAAAATGACACCAGTTACCGTTCATTAATTTATTCGTGATACTATAGCATGTTCATGTGGAGACTAACAGTATTATTTCATTTTGGGTATGGTGGGTCATGGTCAAGGTCGCTGGTTTAGAAAAAAACAAAACAAGTTTCCACAGAATAACGTTATAGTTTACTTATCAGGTTCACGTGGAGGGGTACCTTAATTGGGATTGCATGTGGGGTCAATAAGATCAATGCCAATGTCCCTGTTACTAAATATTAATTATTCGTGGTACAACTTTGTGAAAAACAAGTTCATGTAAAGATGTGCTTTCGGATTTCATCTGGGGTCAGTTGGACCAATGTCAAGGCTGTTGCTACTAAACCAGAAATGGTTTCCGATCAGTAACTTGAGTATACAAAGATGTAAAATAATGAAGCTTAGTCTATAGCAAGGCACTGTTGAGATGTACCTGTGATTTAATTTGGGGAATGTAAGGTCACGGTCACTGTTACTTAAAATAGAAAATAATTTTCGCATTATAACTTAAGTTAGGAATGATGTACAGTGATTGCATTGGGTCCGTATCCGTACTGTATGAACATGCAGATGCGGATACATGGAACAGACCCAACAATGTTTGAATATCCCTTTTCTAACGGTACACGGCTTAAGGATGCCGGCTGCGGATGCGAACTGTGTGCAGATGGAATGCGTAGGTCTGCGGCGAAAAATGGATGACTCGATATTTGTTAGTACATATGAGAATCTAAAGGGCATGCTCAAATATTAATGAAATTGCAAATACAAATGTACTCTCGGAATTTGTCGTCCTACATTTAAAACTGTTGATTCAAAATCCGCCATTGAACTCGCGGATACGTAGACATCTGACATACCTACCCGAAATATATGGCATGTGTCCGGCCAGTCTGAGTATAGTTTTGTTGCACTTAACAATGCTTCAAAGGTTTCTCTTTACAGTAAGTGGCTCGTAAACAAACGCCCGATGTAGGATATTGGGCCCACCCGATGATGGTTGCCATATTAATCAAAGCCAAGTTTAAAGTATAGTTTAAAGCACCACTCTCTACGCATTTGTTTATTTTACGAAAAAAGATACAAGAAAAAACAGCTCTGGGTCGATATACCGTTGAAATATGCCTGTTGAAAGCGTGTCATCTTTGTACTTCGTACGGGTTGAATACCGGCTGTCCATAATTATGATTTGTTCTAAAGTATATTCACTTCTATAACAAAATAGCGAAATGTCACGGTACCGATACCTACACATGTGGTGAGGAGGTGTGTAAGCGGTCCGGTAGCTCACGGTCGGTACTAGTAGAGCACTCGCCCTGAGAGCGAGGATTCCCAGGTTCGAGCCCCGGTCAGGCTGCACATTTTTCTCACCCTGTGACATTTGGCGCCAAACGAGGAACCGTGGCGGCATTGGTTGGCAGCATAACGCGCTCTCATTGTTAATTATGTATATCTTATGCACCAGTCAATTGTAACCACGGCCCCCAGGTCCGGGGGTATACCGGGGATAGCCGGGGAAATGGGCCGTGTTTTTACCTCCCAGGTGACTCCACAGTGCTGGGTGAATGTGGTGATTTTGTCTTCGTGCCAAATTTAGCGGGGGATGGGCTTAACCAGGAGTCCCTGGGGTGCGGGGGCATTTGGCAGGGGTTTCATCAGCAGTTCGTCCCCGCAGGGCGGAAATTTTGCCCGGGCTTTGCTGGACCGAAAGTCAAAGTCCCCGCTATTCCCCGGACCTGTTGGGGCCGTGGTTATAATTGACTTGTGCATAGCCACATAAGATGATTTTTTGCATGACTATATTCGGTTGGTGTTCCGATCGATAATACAAACCGTTTTAAGACTGGACGTTTTTGACAGAAGGACGCGCATGCGCAGTGATTATTGCGTAAGTTCCGGCACGTTGGAAAACATGGCAGAAAAAGACGACCAAAAAGCAGCGTTGCTTCCTGCTGTGTTCGACTTTATCAGTCGGCGATGTAAAGAAGTTCTCCCCTTTATATCAAAGTCGCCATCGGTAAGTATTTTTTATTATCTTTCGGAATGTGTCGTTGAAATATCTATGTTTTAGAAGAAATCCGTCAACACGTGTTTGTTTCACCAGGGTGGTGAAACTTTATAATGCTTGATATGGCACGTGTTTTTCACCAGGGTGGTGAAACTTAACATTGCTTGATCTGGCAATAATGGCCAGATCGACCAATAATGAAAAAAAAAGAAATATTTTATGCATTGTTTACAAAGAAGCAACAATTAGCGATGTTTTGCCCAGTCAATAGAGATGTGTCTAAGCGAATGTAGGACGAAGTGAACCACTTCCTAAGTGAACCAGGACTAAGTGAACCACTTGGTGAGACGAAGTGAACCATCTATATGTTATATAGGGAATATTCTCTTAATGAAATATTATGTTTCAGAGTTTATTTTCCTGAGTACAAATGATTTAATAGATGGGTAATTCTATATTTTAAGTGATTTTCTCAAATTTTATTTACAAATTTAAAGAAATAAAATTCCACACTAAAAGAAAGAAAGTTTGCTTCCATTAACTATTCTGAATATTGAAGTATTTGTTGCAGAGCACACTTTTGACCATTAGTGCTAAAATGGAGGTGGAAAATATATGACGACCGGACAAAATGTCATTACCGCAACATATTTCAAAGTACGAAATATTCCCAGATTTTAAAATAAAATGTCCATTTTTTCTTATTGTTATGATATGGATAAATTGTTAATCATATCGAAGTGTTTATTTATTAAAATTATGTATTTTGATATACAGTAACAATGTTTTGAAAAAAGGAAAAGAAAAATGAAAAACAAAATACCTTTTTATTTAATCCTTATAATGAATATATTATCAATACATCCTACTTTGTTGAATTTTATTCCATATATGTTCAAAAAATTTCTATGTTTGTTATTTACACCTCAGTCATGTACCAAAAACAAATAAGTGTGGGTGTTTCATGACATTTCGGCTGGATCCATCTGCATTTCGCTAGCATTTTAAAGATAATCTGAGCCTATGATATAATAATAACAAAATACTGAATTTTTAAACACCTTAGTAATAGCCAATAATGTTGAATGCATCAAGTAATAAATATCATAATGTTTATGCATCTCTTGTATTTATGTTACTATCATAAAATAGCTACTATACTAATTGTCATGAAGCTTAAAAGTCAATTTCTAACAGCTAAATAAACATCTTTAACAGTGTAGCAAATGTGTGAAGTCTTGCATTCAAATGGCTATAATTACTAGTTATTATCACCTTTCGGGCAGTGTGCCATCACATAATAGCCACTATATAATACATATGTGGTTCACTTGGTCCTGAAATGGTACACTAAGGAACTGGTTCACTTGTGAAATGGTTCACTTCGTCCTGCACCCTGTCTGAGCTAAACATTGTTCTGCCTGGATGGCATTTTTGAATGACTATGGCTTACAGTCAAAATAATTGTACGTAGACAGATTTTTTTAAAGATTTTTGATATGACAAATCCTTCATGTACAAGTTGTTTTGTACCAAAAGTGGTTAGTTATTAGTTATTATTATTTCAGTTAGTTATTTCCGATCGGGATTCCAGGTTAAAGTATATTGCGTCTATAAAATATCATAAAAACAAGAAATATTACCAGATAATGTTATTTTATATTAGTTCCATACACTAAAAATAAATATACAACAAATAATGTAGTTCTGGCTTCCATAACTTTAATGTTGATATATTTTTTTTTTGATGTTTACAACACATTAAAGTTATGGCGTAACCCCCATAGTAAAGTCAACCAGAATCAATTGAGTGTGATGATGCAATGCAATCACATGACCATGATGACGTCGATGGATTCGATTGATAGCATCGGATTCTCACTGTGCATTTAGTTGAATCCAATTGCAGTAAGGCTGTAAATACCTTTCGATAAGTAAAAACTATTTATTTATTCCAAATTTGTTATTAATTATTTATTAATTATTCGAAATAGAAAAAAATAACAGCAAAATAAACACTAGGTCACATGGGTATTTTCTGAAAATCTTGGTGTCGCGTGATTAAATTTGAACACAACTATGACCTAGATAAGAAATGCTTGTAATAGGATTTATTAAAATGCTAAATCAACTATCTTTAAAGCGTTTTTTGGTTTTGAAAATGAGTTTGTGAACTACATTTTACTTCATTTACCTAAGGATACAGCTATTTTGTCTGTACAATGCATACAAGTGAAATAACAGCGTGACATAAAAATGTCACGAATTCTGGTAGGGTTTGGATACGGTGTTCTCTTCAGCGAACACGTCCAAAAAGGTAATATATAACGTGTTCGCTGAAGTTCTTTAGCTACAAATAATGATGAGTTTTCTTCATTTCATTCTGTCAAAACATAACAATATTTATATAAGGGGCACATGCAAGGCTGCAGCTCACAGTTTTACAACAATAGGACCACTTTGGCCATGGTCGAGTTGTTATGCCCCCACAAAGTGGCGGCATATAGGGTTGCCCTTGTCCGTACGTACGTCTGTCTGTACGTATGTACGTCCCGAAGATTGTTTCCGATCTAATTCTTGAAAACCGTTTGTCCAATCCTCACCAAACTTTAAACACATGTTTGTGACCATAATATCTTGATCAAGTTCGATATTCATGGAAATCGCTTTAGTCGTTTAGGAGTTACGGCCCTTTTTTGCCAAAAATACTTCAAAAATATATGTTTCCAATCTAATTCTTGAAAACTGTTTGTCCAATCCTCACCAAACTTTAAACACATGTTTGTGACCATAATATCTTGATCAAGTTCGATAGTCATGGAAATCGCTTTAGTCATTTAGGAGTTACGGCCCTTTTTTGCCAAAAATACTTCAAAAATATATGTTTCCAATCTAATTCTTGAAAAGTATGTGTCCAATGTGGATCCAACAAGTTTTTTCCTGCCTGAATGGCGCCATATAACCTATACAGTCTTGCGATGCCGTAAAACCCAACTCAACTCAACTTATCCTATATGTGCAGATTATCCTGAATAATCATTATGGCTTATTTTCTGTGACAAAAAATCGAAGTGGGGGCATCCGTGTCCTATGGACACATTTCTAGTTATTATTGTCTTTACTAGGTCTCGAAGTTGAAATAACATTAAAATTCTTAAAAAAAATCAATTTTTTTGTAACTGCTGTCAAGGAGTTATGTCAGAGTAATTGTCAATTGAAATATTCGGAGTAAGAGTACTGTACTTCCCAATGGCCGTATGCATACATGCCATATCCCCCGGCGGGGAATTTCGACCCATCCCCTGGTTCGCCCTCGGCGGATCCATATTCCCTGGAATTAAAAAAAATAAACAATATTTTTTTATTTATTTTATTTTCAAAACTTGCTTAAGGTTGATAGTGGAAAGCATAAATAATATTATGAGTGTGAAATTCCATGAAGGACCATGATGACTAAGTCCAAAAATTATTATAATTTGAGTGTATTTCTGTATTTATTCTTATATCATAAATGGAGATATTGCGCAAGTTTTCGCCGCGTAAAAATTCCCTGGTGTAATATCAATATATTCTGGAATTCAGACCAAAATCCCCTGGGAAGCCTCTCAAAAATATGGCATGTATGCGTATGTAGCTGTAAATGTATCTTGATACAGATGCTGAATGTCGCGAAGTCCATGTGTTTTGACATACTTAGTTGAATAAATGAACATTTTATGGTACATCTGCTTTTCAGTCACAAAATAATGTATGTGTTTTAAGGACTTCTGTGTATTTTTCAACATCTATGCATCCCCCAATCTACGCTATTAGGTTTGGCCCAGTATTTTCTGTATATCATAAATCTTTGATCACTTTCACAACAGTCTAAATTCTTTCAAATAAAAACATGGCTGTGGCAGAAATGCGAATGCTAAAGGACTAAATTCTCGGGCTGAAATTAAAAGTCATTAATTGAATATGTACTTACAATAATTTCTCTAAATTTTCAGTTCAAGAAAGTTGCAACTGATGGCTCTCCTAAGCTGGAGGAAGTATTTTCTCACTGGGAAAAGTAGGTGTTGTATTCATCTGGAGAAACTTTATAATTTTTGCTTTCATTTTATTAAATATATCAACATTTTAAGATAATCTCTAAATATTGTATAATATAATTGAGACAATAAAACAAGTCTGAATTCACAACGAAGCAGTTATATAATTGTGTGCATACCATTAATTAAAACAATCATCAAAAAGAAGCGTGATACACCCTTAATACCTGATTATACATACCGTTCAGTAAATTATTTTGAGGTTTGTATCACATTGTAGAACCTCGGTAAAACGGAAGGAGCCGCCATCAGGAAGTCCAGGAAAGGAGACAAAGAGGACGAAACAGGAATCTTCTAGTGACTCATCTAGGTAATCTGAAATACATTTGTTAATGAAAGTGTTTGTAAATAAGTAGGGATGGCAACGAGTAGTGAAATTGGTACTTGAGTACTCGGACAATCTTCGGAAAACTTGAATTGGTTTTTACAAGTGTTTGTACAGTGGAAACTCACTAAACCGGATCTCCACAAAACCAGAATCCTCGGGATATTGGACATTTTCCCCTTCTATTTTCAATGTAAGAAAGATCCCTACAAAACCGGAACCCCGGAATTCCGGATCCCGGACAAAAAATCGAGAAAATTTGTTAGTTGTCAACGTAATTTTACCTCACAAAACTGGACGTTTATTTGTTCAAACATGTCGAAATGATTTTGTGTATTAGGAATTCGCGACTCGCGTGTCACTTTGTTTTGACAGCCTGTGCGTCGTTAAATATTACACCTGTGATATTGTGTTAACTCGATAATGATGATTGTGCTGTGGATTGACTGTCGCGCGATAATCAAACTTGTGAAAAGAAAATTGATTGTAACATTAATTTGTTTGTTGCAGAAAATAAAGAACTAGAAACGGTTATTTAGTAATCATTTTGGAGGGTGCTATATCTAAAGACTTCTATGATTCAATCAAATTAGAGCGGTGCGTTAATTAAACTATCAAACATACAAAACAAGCATTAAATTACGCGAGTTGTTTTATTTCAAGACTTGGAAAAAAGATGATTATAAAAACGCTGAAATGTTTAATTATGCTTATCACTTTTGCAAGTGCTTTAATCATGTCTCAACCTCTGTCTAAACGTCGTAGAATTGAACTGTCCCTAGAGGACAAAAGCCTTTAAAGGTTAACTCAGATAATATTTTGAGTAAACGTACATCAAATCCTCACTAAATTGGAATCCTCACTAAACCGGAAATTTTGTCCAGTCCGGACCTTGTCCGGTGTAGTGAGTTTCCACTGTATATATTGGCCATTTTAATCCATCATTTAGTCTGTCATTGTGTTATTTATACAGAAAAACAAATTTAGTCTTGTAATCCCCGATGTAGACTTTGCGAGCTGCATAATTAACACTACAATCTACTGCGATATATGTTCATTTGTTTACTCTACAAAATATTATTTTTAAGGGACAATTCGTCATATACTGTAATATTGTTGTTAACATTATTAATATTCATAATTCCAGATTAAAAATATCCAGCAATCAATGTGATGATCATTGCAAAAAACGCTCATTAATGACTGCTGTCCCTAGTTTCCTCGTCAACGTCCATTGTAACATCACATTTTTATAAAACAGTGAATGGTTATTATGCCCCCCTTCGAAGAAGAGGGGTATATTGCTTTGCACAGGCATGTTGGTCGGTCGGTCCGTCGGTAGACCAAAGCTTGTCCGAGTGATAACTCAACAATTCCTAGACGTATGGTCATCAAACTTCACATGACGGTTGGGCCTGACCAGTAGATGACCCCTAATGATTTTGGGGGTCATCGGGTCAAAGGTCAAGGTCACAGTGATCTTTAATGGTAAAATAATTTTAAAGCTTGTCCGAGTGATAACTCAACAATGCCTGCACCCATGGCCCTCAAACTTGACATGGAGGTTGGGCCTGACCAGTAGATGACCCCTATTGTTTTTGGGGGTCATCAGACCAAAGGTCAAGGTCACAGTGACCTTGAATGGTAAAAGGTTGTCCGAGTGATAACGTGACAATGCCTGCACCCATGGCCCTCAAACTTGACATGGAGGTTGGTCCTGACCAGTAGATGACCCCTATTGTTTTTGGGGGTCATTGGGCCAAAGGTCAAGGTCACAGTGACCTTGAATGGTAAAAGGTTGACCGATTGATAACTCAACAATGCCTGCACCCATGGCCCTCAAACTTGACTTGGAGAATTGGCCTGACCAGGAGATGACCCCTATGGTTTTTGGGGGTCATCTGGCCAAAGGTCAAGGTCACAGTGACCTTGAATGGTAAAAGGTTGTCCGAGTGATAACTCGAAAATGCCTGCACCCATGGCCCTCAAACTTGACTTGGAGGTTGGGCCTGGCCAGAAGATGGTCCCTATTGATTTAAGGGGCCATTGGGCCAAAGGTCAAGGTCACAGTGACCTGGAATGGTAAAAGGTTATCCGAGTGATAACTTGACAATGGCTGCACCCATGGCCCTCAAACTTGATTTGGAGGTTGAGCCCGGCCAGAAGATTGTCCCTATTAATTTAAGGGGTCATTGGGCCAAAGGTCAAGGTCACAGTGACCTTGAATGATAAAAGGTTGTCCAAGTGGTAACTCAACAATGCCTGCACCCATGGCCCTCAAACTTGACATGGAGGTTGGGCCTGACCAGTAGATGACCCCTATTGATTTTAGGGGTCAAAGATCAAGGTCACAGTGACCTTGAAAGCAAACTCGACAATTCTTGGACCTATGGTCATCAAACTTGACATGAAGGTTGGGCCTGCCCAGTAGATGACCCCTATCGACTTTGGGGGTCATCAGGTCAATGTCACAGTAACCTTTAACGCAAAAAAGTTAACAAATCTTCCCCCACTGATATCTCAACAATGCCTGAACCTATGATCATTAAACTTGACATGGATGTTAAGCCTGACCAGTAGATCACCCTTATTGATTTAGGATTCATAGAGCCAAAGGTCAAGGTCACAGTGATCTTGAATGGTAAAAGGTTGTCCGAGTGATAACGCAACAATGCCTGAACCCATGGCCTTCAAACTTGACTCGGAGTTGCATCTGACTTGTAGATGACCCCTTATGATTTAAGGGGTCATGGGGTCAAAGTTCAAGGTCACAGTGACCTTGAACGAAAAAAACTTGTCTTGTGATAACTTGACAATGCCTGCACCCATGGCCCTCAAACTTGACATTTAGGTTTCTGGTGACCAGCTGATGACTCTGGATTTTGAGTTCATAGAGTCAAAGGTCATGACAGTCATAACACACTTTATCCTCACACTTTAATGGTCATAATCTTAAAACAGCAACAAATCAGCTGTCATTTCGGTCCATGCATATTTCATTCATTTGTCCATATAATCCTGACAACATGGCGCTCAGGGGGGGCATAATGTTTGACAAACATCTCTTGTTTTACTTAAGTCGGTGTTACCTGCAATACAGCTTATGCTTTATATATGTTAATTAACTGTAGAAATTCAAAAAAATGTAGTGATAGTGTTGTCCAGAAAACTGACTGTAGCTTGCTTTCCATGTTAAGTTCCAGTGAATCAGATGATGAACCAGTGAAAAAGCCAGTTTCTCACAAGAAAGCACCAGTGGCAACCAAAGAAGCCATAAAGCGTATTCATCAGTCCAGCTCCAGTGACAGCAGCTCAGAAAGTGACTCGGCCAAACCTGCAGCCAAGAAACCTGTACCACCACCTGCTAAACAAGCTAAGAAACAAGAGGCTTCAAGTTCAAGCAGCGAGTCATCGTCCGAGGATGAAAAACCTGCAAATGCCAAGCCAGTTCAACAGAAAGCGCAAGCACCAGTTCAAGCCAAAAAGGCTGATAGCTCAAGTTCTTCAAGCGAAAGCAGTTCTGAAGATGAGAAAACTGCAAAGAAACCAGTGACAGCTGTCACTAAGTCCACTCAGTCTCCTGCAAAAAAGCAAGTCCAATCAGTTGTTAAAAAGGCAGACTCAAGTTCTAGTGATAGTTCAGATTCTTCTGAAGATGAGAAGCCAGTAGCCACAAAAAAGCCAGTAACACCTGTAAAGGGTGTGAAACAAGTCACTAAACCAGATAAGGCTGATTCCTCAAGCAGTGGAACTTCTGATTCTGATGCAGATTCTGAGAGCACTGATGATGAAGGTGCCTCTAAGAAAAACAAGATATTAACAAAGAAGCCGTCAAATCCAGGTAAAGCCTACAACAATGTTCCACCACCTCAGTCAGTAAATACTAAACCTGCTTCAAAGAAAGCAGAACAATCCTCTGATTCCAGTAGTAGTAGTGAATCCAGTGAGGATGAAGCAGTGAAAAAGACTACAGGAAAGCCCTCAACAACAGCAGCTTTGCCAGCAAAGACAGCTACTAAACAGGCTTCGAGTAGTAGTAGTGAAGATTCTAGTTCTAGCGAAGATGAAAAGCCAACAGCCAAAGTAACACCTGGAAAGCCAGTGGCTTCCAAATCTCCAGCAGCAAATAAATCTACACCAGCAAAGAAGGCAGAAAGCAGCAGCAGTGACTCTAGCTCCAGTGAAGATGAAGCACCAGCTGCGAAAACTCCAGCCAAACAGGCACAGCCTGCTAAAGCTACACCAGCAAAGAAGGCTGAAAGTAGCAGCAGTGACTCTAGCTCCAGTGAAGATGAAACACCAGCTGTGAAAACTCCAGCCAAACAAGCACAGCCTGCTAAAGCTACACCAGCAAAGAAGGCTGAAAGTAGCAGCAGTGACTCTAGCTCCAGTGAAGATGAAGCACCAGCTGTGAAAACTCCAGCCAAACAAGCACAGCCTGCGAAAGCTACACCAGCAAAGAAGGCAGACAGTAGCAGCAGTGACTCTAGCTCCAGTGAAGATGAAGCACCAGCTGTTAAAACTCCAGCCAAACAAGCACAGCCTGCTAAAGCTACACCAGCAAAGAAGGCTGAAAGTAGCAGCAGTGACTCCAGCTCCAGTGAAGATGAAACACCAGCTGTGAAAACTCCAGCCAAACAAGCACAGCCTGCTAAAGCTACACCAGCAAAGAAGGCTGAAAGTAGCAGCAGTGACTCCAGCTCCAGTGAAGATGAAACACCAGCTGTGAAAACTCCAGCCAAACAAGCACAGCCTGCTAAAGCTACACCAGCAAAGAAGGCTGAAAGTAGTAGCAGTGACTCTAGCTCCAGTGAAGATGAAGCACCAGCTGTTAAAACTCCAGCCAAACAAGCACAGCCTGCTAAAGCTACACCAGCAAAGAAGGCTGAAAGTAGCAGCAGTGACTCTAGCTCCAGTGAAGATGAAGCACCAGCTGTTAAAACTCCAGCCAAACAAGCACAGCCTGCTAAAGCTACACCAGCAAAGAAGGCAGAAAGCAGTAGCAGCAGTGACTCTAGCTCCAGTGAAGATGAAACACCAGCTGTGAAAACTCCAGCCAAACAAGCACAAACTGCGAAAGCCACACCAGCAAAGAAGGCAGAAAGTAGCAGCAGTGACTCTAGCTCCAGTGAAGATGAAGCACCAGCTGTGAAAACTCCAGCCAAACAAGCACAAACTGCGAAAGCCACACCAGCAAAGAAGGCAGAAAGCAGCAGCAGTGACTCTAGCTCCAGTGAAGATGAAGCACCAGCTGTTAAAACTCCAGCAAAACAAGCACAGCCTGCTAAAGCTACACCAGCAAAGAAGGCAGAAAGTAGCAGCAGTGACTCTAGCTCCAGTGAAGATGAAACACCAGCTGTGAAAACTCCAGCCAAACAAGCACAAACTGCGAAAGCCACACCAGCAAAGAAGGCAGAAAGCAGCAGCAGTGACTCTAGCTCCAGTGAAGATGAAGCACCAGCTGTTAAAACTCCAGCAAAACAAGCACAGCCTGCTAAAGCTACACCAGCAAAGAAGGCAGAAAGTAGCAGCAGTGACTCTAGCTCCAGTGAAGATGAAACACCAGCTGTGAAAACTCCAGCCAAACAAGCACAGCCTGCTAAAGCTACACCAGCAAAGAAGGCTGAAAGTAGCAGCAGTGACTCTAGCTCTAGTGAAGATGAAGCACCAGCTGTGAAAACTCCAGCCAAACAAGCACAGCCTGCTAAAGCTACACCAGCGAAGAAGGCAGACAGTAGCAGCAGTGACTCTAGCTCCAGTGAAGATGAAACTCCAGCTGTGAAAACTCCAGCCAAACAAGCACAGCCTGCTAAAGCTACACCAGCAAAGAAGGCAGAAAGTAGCAGCAGTGACTCTAGCTCCAGTGAAGATGAAGCACCAGCCAAACAAGCACAACCTGCTAAAGCTACACCAGCAAAGCCGGTGCAAACACCTGTGTCTCAAAACAATTCTGTAAATAAAGCACAATCCTCTAGTAGTGATTCAGACAGTTCAGACTCAGATAGTGAGCAAAAAAGCATTTCCAAAACTCCCAAACAAACTCCTAAAACTGTGAATAAAAGCAAGGCAAAGAAATCAGACTCTAGTAGTTCAGAAAGTGATTCAGATTCTAGTAGTACTAAACAGTCAGGTCCTAAAACCCCAGGACTTACACCAGTTTCTGGGAAAAAGCAGAAGACTAATGCAGGTATGGTGACCTCAACACCCAATTTAAAGGTCAACGGGCATGTTGAGTCGGATGATTCCGGAGTGTCGACTGGCTCGAAGGAAAAACAACAACCAGTATCGAACAAAAACCAGCGTGTAAGTATGACAATGACACAATTGTGTTTTAATAGAACATTGGATTTGTTTGCTTTGAAATGTATTAATATTTCATAATATGAATTTAATTGTAAAATAGCATGGCTGATTGCTCTGTCAAAGTATTAACTTGACAATGCCTGGACCTATGGTCATAACGCTTGACATAGAGGTTGGGCTTGACTAGTAGATTACCATTATAAGGTCATGAAGATAAAGGTCAAGGTCACAGTGATCTTGAAAGTGAAAAGCTTGTTCAGGTGATAACTTGACAATGCTTGTGTCCATGGCCCTCAAACATGACTGTAGATTAAAGTAGATTACCCCTATAGATTTTGAGGTCATCAGGTCAAATTGGTTGGCATTTTGGTCCATGCACATTTTATTCCTTTGTCCAAATATCCCTGACAACATGGCGCTCATTGGGGCATAATGTATGACAAAGATGTGGTGTTATAGTTTGAAATATTTTTAAGTAAATATGTCAATTATTCACGACCAGGGTCGAAAGCACTATAATTATCGTTTTAATAATATGATGTGTGTTCAACCCACAATGTAAATTACATTACAAGATAATTATACAACGCATGTTGATCAGTCATTACCTGTTACAGAGGAAGAGTAGTCCATTCCGGCGGGTGAAGTCCGATGAGGTCCAGGTGGATCCAAGGCTGCAGAACAATTCCTTCGATGCCAAGGTCAGTAAATGCTGTTTTTTTTTGAAAATAATCTGCAAGCAGTGTCTGCAACATAGTACCTTAAAATCCTATTAGAAGTGCAAGGGTTGTATTCATTGGTCTGCTTTCAACTCCAATAGATGTGAAGCCATAGTCCGTAGTTGATATTTAAGACTTTAAAAATGACTGGTCCATCAAATTTAGAAGATTGGAAAAATTGCTGAATGGGGTGAAAATGTTCATAAGGGTTTTTAAAAAGACAATCGTTAAAAGTTGTTTATGGTATATGATTATTTCCAAGTGTAAATTTTTCATGAAAAGAATAAATAAAAATTGACACCCATGATGTTTATAAAAAGTTGTTCAGAACTTAACAAACTTTGAGGAAATATTCACAACTGAGGTGTCAATTCTCTCTGTTTTGCATGTTTATGCCAATGTATATCGACCGAATATATATGGTCAAGTTATTGTAAGAGATTTCCTCTAAATGATATGCAATTCTATATGATCTTTTGAAAAATTATTTTCGTCCAATTTTAATTGATAGATATTTAGAAAAAAAATAAGGGGGAGGGGTGCAGTAGATTAAAGGTAGAGATCATTGTTTGCACTTTGCAATGCTATGTAGTTCAAAGGTCAAAATCCTGACTTCCCTGAAAACTAATTGACTACAAATGTACTTAATAATTGATGCATTTCTTTTTCTACCCGTATTTAATCTTCCACATGTGTTTGATGGGGGTATTGAGGGGCAATCAGGGGGCTTGATGATTAAATGATGAACATCACTTGTTCCTTTTGCATATTGTTTGACATTTCTGTTTCATCTCAGTGATTTTGTTCGTTTTGGAAAGTTTTTGTAAAGTAACTATCTAGTATACTTGTAATAAAACAAAGGACAAAAGAACCTACCATAGTTAGTAAATAGGCCGTTAATATATAAAGCTTCAGACATTATGTATGAGGTAGATTATAGTCTGCCTTTCCTGTAAAAGGAATGTCATATCTGTACACAAACATGTAATTTCAAAACCCTGAAATGTTTTTTGACACCAATGATGTTCAATAAAAGTTGTTCAGAACTTAACAAACTTTGAGGAAATATTCACAACTGAGGTGTCAATTCTCTCTGTTTTGCATTTCTTTATGCCAATGTACAACGACCAAATATATATATGGTGAAGTTTTTGTTAGAGATTTCCTCTAAATGATATGCAATTTCATTAGATCTTTTGAAAAATTATTTTTGTTCCATTTGAATTGATAAATATTCATGCCCTGTTTAGAAAAAAAAATGATAAGGGGGAGGGGGTGCAATTGATTAAAGGTCAAGGTCATGGTTTGGAGTGTTATGGAGACGGTGTCTGCAGTTAAAAGGTCAAAATCCTGGCTTTCCTGAAAACTAATTGACGACAAATGTACAACTGATGCATTTCTTTTTTTTCTACCTGTATCCACTCTTCCACATGTGTTTGATGAGGATTTTGAGGGGTGCTCAGGTGGCATGATATTTTAATGGTGAACATCACTTGCTCCTTTTGCATAATATTTAACATTACTGTTTCATCTTATTGATTGTGTTCGTTTTGGAAAGTTTTTGTAAAGTAACTATCTAGTATACATGTAATAAAACAAAGTACAAAAGAACCTACCATAGTTAGTCAATAGGCCGTTAATATATAAAGCTTCAGGCATTATGTATGAGGTAGATTCTAGTCTGCCTTTCCAGTAAAAAGGAGGTCATATATGTACACAAACATGTAATTTCAAAACCCCAAAATGTTTTTGACACCAATGATGTTCAAGAAAAGTTGTTCAGAACTTAATTATATTTGAGGAAAAATTCACAACTGAGGCGTTGTGTCATTCTTGCATTGTATGCATTAAGAATTTGTATAGATCTGCTATAAGTTGAAGCTATTCTGAAAATGTACATCAGGTTTTATTCACACTTTCAAACATAATAGTCATTTGTGAGGCCTCACCATCAGTTTATACTGTGTCTTTTTCAATGTTTACCAATCCTACTTAGACAGGCAGTCAGGGCCTATGTTGTCATGTGCCTTCAGAAGTTGCCAATTATACATGTGTATGATTCTGTGTTTGCAGATGGGTGCCAGGGGTTCATGGGGAGAGAAGGCTAGCAGGGACTTGATTGTGACAAAGGGGAAGTCATTCAGGCATGAGAAGACCAAAAAAAAGCGAGGAAGCTACAAGGGAGGGCCCATAGATATGAACGGGGTTTACTCCATCAAGTTTGATGACTGAAGCCAGCCAGCATGAAAAAGTTCATGCAGTGGCAAGAGAGCATAGACACATGTGTGGTCCACTCCAAGTTTGGTGACTGGAAGTGCACTGTCTGTCATTGTATGTCAGAGGCAGTGTCACACTTAAAATCTGATGGAGGTGACCCTAGAAGCTGGATTCATAATGTTAAAATGACAAAAGTATTACAATCTCATCCTCAAACATTCGGATATGTATAGAAATAGTGATTTTTTCCCTGCTGTTCATTCCTGCATTCAGTTAAGATGTAAAATTGTATTGTTAAAGCCAATAAAGGATTTATAACAATACCAACTTTTGTTTTTGGATGCATTAATTTAGATAGTTATATTAAATGGTGGCACAATTTATTGCTTTGAATTCTTGAATGCTAGTTTATTTGATAACTGTTGATATACTAGCAGTCAAAGTAAGATTGTCTAGTTTATATATTGCCTTATGTCCTTCAATAAATGATTGTTTAATACATACAGATGCTTTAAGGAGGGATGACCATGTTACATACAGTTTATCATTTATGATGTTAAATTTTTAGTTATCAAATGATTTCAAATTGCATAATGTAATCATCAGACTGTAATGGTATTCAATTTCATTTACATGCGTTCATACGTATCCTATGCTTGGTTATGTGTTCAATAAAAAGTTGAATGTTTTAGTATTGCGGTTCATTGGTCAGTGCATGGATAGTGAAGTCCGAAGGTTGGCTTAATTCTCCGTGCACTGACTAAATGTTTTTATACACAGATGAACAGCATTTAAAATCATTCAATGTTTATATTTTTATTATTTGCAAAATTTCTCTGGGATAACCCTACAATGCTGAAAATAAAGCCTCCATGATGTAGGTATTATAAATATGGCTGAACAGTGGCCACTGCGATAATGATGACACTTCACTTGCAACATCAACATAACATCTATTTAAGGGTGATCAAACATCATATGACAATTCACTAGCATCATTAATTTACCTTCAAAGTATTGCGAAGAAGTTGCATCTTCAAAATACGAGTGCAATTGAATTGATATGCATAGATCTAAGGAGTGTAAATATGTGTTAAATGGTTATTGAATATTTGTTATACATGTATGTGTTGTGTTTTGGTAAAGTATTTTACTGTGCCATTAAGCTGTCTGTTAGCAGCCCATTGTATGAAAGTTGGATAATTATGTTGTGCCCACATCTTTTTAGGCTAGTTTACACAACAAATAGATTTGTTATTAGCAATCAATGGATATATATTGACCAATCAAGAATCATTTTGGCCAAACCAACCATTTTTGACATCTACACAATTGACTGAAGTTGTTTATCTTTATAGTACGGGCTATTCCATTTAAACATATAATCTCCGGGGGGAAGGCACTTTTAAAATATACCACCCCCCTACAGAAGCAAATTTACCCTTTCGGGGTCCAAATTAGTGAAAAAAGACACCCTACCAGTACCATATACTATTTAAATAATTGCCTTCCCCCCGTGGGTTATATGTTTTACTGGAATAGTCCTAAACATATTGAACATTTTCTACTGGTTTGGAATAATAAGGTGTACAGAAATCTATGTTTGTGTTAAACATTGGATAATCATTAACAAACAATTTAGGTGTCAATGTGAAAAATTGTTTATGTTACTTATCATTTTTTTTTGGTGAGTAATGGGTAAATTTGACATTTTCCTATTTTTGTTCTTCTATTAATCATGCACTCATTATGTTGAGCGGTCAGTGTGGCTCATTTATTGTTACTGAATGCACATACACATTTATTTGCCTTTTCACGAGATTCACAATCATTTCTGATATGTATGTTTAAATTGCCTTCGAAAGGTTTTCCTGTTAAATAATGGAAACAGTTGTTAATATAAACATTTATTATGAAAGTCTTATGTACTAAGAATGACAGTTATGAAAAAAAATATTTATGAATAAATTTTGAGAGATATTACCGAGTTATGAGCTTGTCTTTTTCTTTAAGATAAAAAGCCCAGGTATAGCCTCGGTTTTGTTGTGCGACAAAAACAAAAGAAGTAAGCTTTTGGTCAGTATTTCAAGTAGTATCATTAGGACAGGCCCTTGCGTTCACTTCATCAAATTGACCTGCAAAGCTGCTTTTTCAGCCAACATCATGAGGAACAGTCCTTTTTTAAGCTTGAACAATATAATTATGTCTCCCCCATGGGGAGACATTTTGTTTTTGCCCTGTCCGTCAGTCTGTACGTCACACTTTGTTTCCGCTCAATAACTATAGAACGCTTACACACAGGAACTTATACTTGGTATGCTGGTTGGTCATGACTAGTAGATGACCCCTATTGATTTTGTGATCAGTAGGTCAAAGGTCACGGTAAACTTGAGGTGATAAAAACAGTTTCGGCTCAATAACTGAAGATCCATTGGGTCCAGGAACTTCATACTTGGTATGCTAGAAGATGACCCCTATTGATTTTGAGATCAAAAGGTCTAAGTTCAAGGTTGCAGTTACCTTTAGATAAAAAACTATGTTGGCAAGACCTTAAGCTTAAAAATGGTTTTTGCTCAATAACTAAAGAACGCTTGTACCCAGGAACTTCATAGTTGGTCATGACTAGTAGATGACTCCTATTGATTTTGAGATTAGTAGGTCAAAGGTCACAGTGACCTTGAGGTGAAGAAACGGTTTCCGCTCAATAACCAAAGAACTCTTGCACCCAGGAACTTCATTCTTGGTATGCTAGTTCTGGGATCAGATGGTCAAGGTTGCAGTGAAAAAACAGTTTCCGCTCAATAATGAAAGAATTCTTGCATCCAGGAACTTCATACTTGATGTGCCAATTGGTCATGACTAGTAGATAACCTCTATAAATTTTAGGATCAGTTGGTCAAGGTTGCAGTGACCCTGAGGGAAAAAACATTTTCCAATAATTACTAAAGAACATTTGCACCCAGGAATTTCATATTTGGTATGCTAGCTGATCATGACTAGGAGATGGCTCCTATTGGAATTGGGATCAATAGGTCAAAGGTCAAGGTCCTGGTAAAGACTGCAGTGATTGTCAGGTAAAAAAATCTGATTAATTACTGAAGAATGCTTGCACATAGGACATTCATACTTGGTATGTCAGTTGGTAATGACTAGTAGATGACCCCTATTGATTTTCAGGCCAGTAGGTAAAAAATCATGGTGACCTTGAGGTAAAATAACGGTTTCTGCAGAATAACTTATGAACACTTGGGCCCAGGAGCTTCATACTTGGTATGATTTTGATTTTTAGGTCAAGGTCACAGTCACCTTCAGGTGAAAAACAATTTGTTGGAAACCAGTCCGTCTGTCCCACTTCTTTCTGCTCAATAACTTGAGAACACTTGGACCCAGAACTTCATACTTTGTATGCAGGTTAGTGCCCAGTCCAGTAGATGACCCGTGTTTGTTCATATCCATTCCATAAGTACAAATTTCAATTCCATCATTGATTTTTTCACACTTATGACCACACAATGGGGGAGACGAGCTCTTTTTCAAAAAAGTCTCTAGTATTGAAGTATTTTTAAGTTATTTGGCACACACATGAATTGATGCATGTTATAGCCACTTTATATACATTTAGAAAGTCTTAATGATGTTCTGGATATGTTTTGAATGGCAATGTTTTATAAGTGGCTGCAAGTGATGGCTTGATTGTCTGCTAATATATGTTATAGAAGATTTGTGAACGATATTTAATGGATGGAATTGCTTTTATGGTTTAAGGTCCTATTACTTTACACTGAACAGTCTTATCAAATCATTTATGTATCCTCTGTGTACAAGAAAAACTTCACTTGCATTGTACACCAATACCTATGTTGGGATTTGATTTGGGCACTTTGGGTCAAGGTGGATAACAGTCTTTATGGAATGGCACCATAAAGTAGTAATCTGACCGTTCGTCAGTAAATTTTTTCCCAGCAGTTTCCGATCAATAACTAAAGAACACTGAGGTCCAGTGACCTCAAGCTTTTTTATGTTGGTTGGTATGAACAACAGAGGAACCCTAACATTGGTGGTTTCAAGGTCTGTTTCAGGTCAATAACAGAAGAATGCTTGGGCTCAATGACTTCAAACGTTGGTCATGAATAGCAGATAAATTCAAAGGTCAAGGACGTCGTGACATTGAGCTGTAAATCCGTTTTCGTTCAATAACTGAAGAGCGCTCGGGCTCAGGGATCTCAAACTGTAGGAATGTTGGTCATGACCTTCACATGACCCCTATTGACTTGGATGTCAGTGGGACAAGGTTGTCATAAAAGTATGATAGAAACTGAAGGCTATCTTTCCATGCATGGCTATCTGTCCATCGAGGCCTTAGGGAGACTTTGTAACATTCCTGTAACTGCTCGTTTAAAATTACTTAGTTAGGTAACTGAAGTGTACATTATACTTATGGGTACCATATGGCTGGCTTTATACAGTTCATTCATAAAGGAAGTACCAGTGACTTAAAGACAAATATAATTGAGTTTCAAGAAACTAGGTTGTGGATGGATTCGCATCAGATTTTCATTATCTAACTCACATTTGATGTTGTATGAGTTACCTATTCCAGGTTTCCTTTTTTTGTCAAAGGGCAAATGAAATCAACTTTCTTTTTTTAATAAGTTTGTCACCGGAAGTGTGCCGCAACTTTGATCATGGAACTTGCTCATCAAATATGAACACAGTTTTTGTTAAATATAGAAGGGAAAACAAATCTAGTTGTGATTTGTCCTAATGCCATTATTCATTGTGAGCTATTGTGGAAGGTGGCTTGTCCTTTGTTAACATTGAATTGGTTTGTTAACACTAGAGGCGCAATTGAAGACCAATGCTTTTAAAAGAATGATTGTCTAGATCTGGGACAAGTTTGAATCTGATTCATTACACAGACTGACGGTTGACCATGCCAAAAGCAATATCTCTCCCTTCAGTGGAAGCAGAGACATACTTATTGTAGGTCTTGTTACTGAAGATTTAGATTTTACTCTGGAACTTTACCAATGAAATTTCAATAACCCACAGAGACATGGTCAATTTTTGAAAAATCAAGGGCCGTAACTCCAAAGTGAACGGAGTGATCTGACTAACAAACTTGGCAATTAAAGGGCAATTACCCCAGAACGAATAGAGTGATGTGGCGGTTGATGGAAACTAGAGGACCGATAAATATGAAACCACGTTTTGTAAATGATAACTCAAAAAGTCTGATCTGGCTGTGATTAAACTTGCTGTCAACAGATTATGCCCTGTCATTGTCATTAAGTTTGGTAAAGATTGAAAAGAATTGTCAAGTTAGGGAGTTGACAAACTTGGTTGAATCTGAATATTCAAGAGCCATAACACTAGAGAGAAAAGTGTGATTTGGCTGTTTATCAAAAATGATCAAGATATCATACCCATAAACATTGTTACGAAGTTTAATAAGGTTGGATAAGAAATGCTTAAGTAAGGCAACATACATGAACATGTGCCACCACCAGACAACATGACCACTGTATGTCTGCTATACTGTCAACTTGTTTACAGTAAACATTTGAAAACAAGGTAATTAAGATTTTGTTTGCTCCTCATTACAACATTATGTGATTATTGATGACTATGTTACATTGCATAGATGATTAGTAAGATGACTAAACCATGAGAAAAAAATGTTATGTTCGGATATTTTATTTTGAAATCAATGCAGTTACAGTGTCAAATAAACGTTTAAAACAGTAAACAGAAAACAGCTATACACCATATATGATAAATCCTACTTTATATCAGTATTGATAGGAATGTAAAAATATTTTGAATCTAAGCTACATTTATGAGACAATATACCATAATAACAGACATAGAGCACAGTCAGGTATTCAACAATCATTCTCATATAATCATGTATCATATAACTATGTACTGGTATTGTAAAGTCATAGTGTACAAGAGCAGAACAAATATCACAGACCAAAATTGTGTAAAATACAAACATACAATATACAGAAATAAAATGATAACATTTTTATTCAAAAGACCCACACTAATGTATATTAGGTACTGATTTTTCGACAGATTAGATGATGACACTAAATACTTCAACTGAAACATTTTATACTTCATAGTAGGCAGTTAAAAGTTCTGTAAAAAAACTATGACAACAGCAACTTTGTCATGACTTAATGTTTCACTAGTCATGAAATTGACCCATAAATATATTCTTTTCAATATTAATAATACAGCAATTTATATTTGGCAGTAATCTGCTTCTTCTTGAATGCAAAAACGGAAAACACATCACACAATAGTAAACATGTAACTTCATAATGAAAGCATTTTAAAATACTGATCAACATCAATGTTATTATCACATTAAACATTTTCTCTGAAAATACACTTTTTGCATAAAATAACTAAATAAGATAACATTAAAAACAATAAATACTTTTTTAATCATCACAGTCTTTTACTAAAATGCATGATTTTGTAGACCATAATGCTAACGAACTGACAATATTAACAGCATTAAATACACAGTTTAGTCCATCAGGTCCATCAGGCCATTTTCACCCTCTGTAAGATGGGCGCCCCCTTGATTGGGGAGGAGACTGCAGTGGTTTTGAGTCGCATGTTATCCAGAATGTAGTTGGTTTTCTCGCGACGGTAACGTGGGTCAGGATGGGGGCCCCTCATTGGTCGAGACGAGATGCCTCGGGGTGGTGCATACTCTGGCAACACACCACGCACGTTGTAGCTCCACTGCATGTCTGGCGTCTGTAGGGTCGAATGTTGTTTTAATTATCATGTCAGTGTAATAACACAATGAAGTTCTACAATGCTGCATTTGTTGGGCCTTTAAATATTGGAGTAGAAAATGATTTAGACAGCGATTCTCATGTTTAAATATTACATTCAAATAGGCAAGTGTTATTTTCTGCTAACTAAACAGACAATAGTTATTAATATTGGAGTAGAGAATGACTCAGACTGCGATTCTCATGTTAGAATATTGCATTCTAACAGGCAAGTGTTATTTTCTGCAAACTAAACACAATAGTTTTAATCAACATTCATGTTCGCTGATCAACAAAAAGAGGAACTTTTAATTTCAGGTACAGCTTACTCATATATTTTACACATTTAAAATTCATTGGTTCACCTACTTGCACAACTAATTTTCCTGTGTATATTTTCCCGTATACAGCTGGACAGAATCCAACACGGATGAGTGACCCGTTTGTGCCAACAGGAAGTAGTTCCCCACTGGATGGGGTCACGCTAAACTCTGGATCACTCCCAGCTGTGAAGTATGCATTATATGATACAGGGTGCCTGAAATACAAAGTTATGTATACAATAAATACTGGTACTTAAGAAATAATCAACACACTGTCAATATTCAATGTGCAATATACTTGTGAAACAAAATAACTGTATAAATAAAATCTGCCTCATATGTTCCAGAGACTTTTGTTTTAATGTTGCTAGGCTCAACAAATTAAACTTTCATTGCAAATCTATTAAAGAAGAGAAGTATCTCTTAACAAGCTCCAATTTTGCGAATGAAGACATCTAAAAAAAAATCATTTCTTGAGAATTTTTTTCACTTGCACAGATAGTTCACTTATTCTCAATTATGATCTCAAACAAATAATTGTCATTGTTACTCAAGTACACCAGCTTAAAAGGTAACTATTCTTACTTGGACTGGCTTGTGAGCCGGAAGCCCACGTAGGAGTCCTGGTCAAGCCCGGAAGCCTCAATGTCGAGAACATCATCCTCAGGGGGCTCAAGGGCGAGGAATCGGATCGGAAACTTCCACACACCACCTTGCGATGCTTTCACCTCTAGCGTCACCCCATGGCTAAAAAAGTCAATAAGTTTGTTGAGTACATATTTAAACATAAAGACCCCCATCTACAAATTGCGAAATATTCATAAATTTTTGTTGACCTTGTTACAGTTAACAATTTTTGATTTTGAGTTCGACAAAATGTTCTGATGCATTTATATATATTTTAAAACTGGCTTAAAGAGTCCTATGCACTTACTCCATAGTTCTGAAGGGGTTAAAAATCACATTGAAGACCAGCACAACAAGGCCAGATGCCGTGTCCCGATGTTGTCGTACGAGCTGCAGGGCCACACTGTTCTGTAAGTCCTCCTGGCTGTCCTTGCCTTTGTATGTCAATGTGTATGTGAACTCCTCAGCAGTGGCTAATGCTGGAAACAGAAAATAAGAGTGAGAATACTTGGGTTAAAACTAAACGGTTACACCTGAGCGACTTGCGATTTCTTTTAATACTACAAAGAATGGTTCAGTATAGAAATATATATTTGCAAGTAATTCTTAATAATACATGCTTAGTTACAAGCATTCAGTGTTTATTTCATGCCAATAATGTTTCAAATAAAACATGAACTCAACCGCTTAGTTGAAATACCTGAAATATTGATAACATGCACCACTTACATTCACCAACCACAATGCCATCAGGCAGTTTTGGGGACTCGTTCTTGGGTGTGATGGAACGTGTGTATATGGACTTCATTGGCCCAGAGGTGACAGGCGCCACCCCCGCAAGAGTGACCTCCAACCTCTCCTCAAGGCGATCCCGGGCCTGGCACTCGATCATCGCCCCGTATGACTCCTTGATTGGGCGTGACTCTGGAATGCCCTGGATGGGGAACACCCACCGAACCTCCCTAATGCCATCACTGCCGGTCCGAGACAGTTGGTACCTGCAGGTACATTAGAGTTTGTTGTTTTTAATGTAGAATTTTTACTCAATAACCTTTTTGGCTGAATATCTGATAACCCCCATGTGGTTGAAATTCAACAATTCATCTACAAACACTTATAATCAAGTTTATGTAGATTTTAACTAAATAGCATGACCAAAATGTGTTAAAATCTACATGTACAAAAAAGCAATCTACATGTACATCAACATACTATGTTTAAATTAGCAACAAAAAACTACTGTGAAATCATTTATATTCGTTGGCATGAAATTTCGTGGTTTCCCGAAAAATTACAATTTCGTGGGTACTTGAATTCGTGGTTTTTCGTTTTTGAAAAAAATAAAATAATCGAAAATCCGATAGTTCTAGATTGTCTGCATTATCTCCACGCACAGGCCTGTGATTTCTGTCTTCTATGTCATTTATGACACTCGCTAAAGTGGTACGACATGCCAATTAGTGCATATACCCATGTCAATTATCGATTTAATTGGAAATTAAGGTCATAAAAGAAGATGTACCCTGATCATAAATACAGATAGGCGAAGCCATTGAATGCCAATTAAGAATTTTGCAAACTGTCAAAACACCGAGAAGGTCCGTTTATTTGAGTGAACAATCCCTAAAGATTGCTGATGTCTGCAAATTCAATCACTTTTGAATATCATCTCATTTCAATATTTATTCACACGTTTTTGTTTAATAAATATATTGAACGCGTTGTTTTGTACATTGTCATGTTGGAAGCTCAGTAAACTCCAATGTAATCAATTAATTATTTCATATAACAAAAAAATTGAGAACCGACACTCATCTCTCACATCTTGTAAACTTGAGAGATTTTCATGAACAGCACATGTTTAGGCACATGCTTCAGTTATTTGGTTCATAAAAACATATTAAAATGATTTGGTTTATTATTTGTTAAAGGCTGATATAATTAATGATAAAACAATGAAAGTAAGATATACAGTGAGACGGATATTTACGCTGTATACTCTGGCCTCTGTAACGAATAAACTAGACAATGTACATAACATGGCAATTGAAAAAGTGAATAAAGGGTTTATATTTCGTGGAATCTTGAATTCGTGGATCACCCAACCCACGAAAACCACGAACAGTAATGCCCCACGAACATTAATGATTTCACAGTATACTTCTTTCAAAAATAATATTGAATTCAATCCCCTACCCCTGGCTGTCCCTGGGCACATAGTTCCACTTCTCTCCATCCTCTCTCGTCACTATCACGGTACAGATGGCCTCAAACATGGTCATCTCAGTGGGCGCGAAGCACACAGGGATGTCTAGGGTGGATTTTGGGCCAACACGGATGCTGAATTTACGCTTCAGGAGCAGACAAAACGGGGAATTGTTGTCAGCATCAGCCTTGCCTTCTAGGGTCTCCTCCAGACTAGAGTTCTTATCTAAAAGGAGGCAAACAAAACAGAATATTACTACATTGTATTTGTGCATTATGTATTTTGTGCAAAGTTATCATACATATATAAATGTTCTCATGAAATAATTCAAGCATTAATTATATTTCAAATAGAAGACCTGCAAGATATGAAATTTAATGCTTTATAAAGCTACAAAAATCACAAAGATGTCAGCAAGGATGTCAACAAAGCTAATTATGTATTCTCTATTACGGTATTACCCCAAACTTTATTTCAAATAGTAACAGAACCAGAGATATTTGAATGGTAATGCTTTAAAGACCTACACAATTGATCTTACTCTCTGTTTTTATCATATTACTTTAGCAATTTTTTTTTTATTATATTAGCTGGACAAAGAGTAAAGAACATGACTCCCAAGACCAACCCCCTCGCCTAACATCTTCATACTATTTATAACTGTCTGACTTAAATAAAGATCATCTTATCGTATTTTACCTCTGAGCATCACCTCACAGAGGACTGCTGTGTCCATGGGGTTCCTGAAGGGGATGATAAGCGTGGTATTGGAACCCGCCACAGTGAATACTGACACCGGGTCCTGGGTCCCTGGTAACAGTCCTGTGCCCGAACCAACAAACACCCACTCTCCCAACTGGAATCATTGATAAAGTAAATATAGTATGATTTGTAAATTTATCCACATGATGCATAGCCCAAAAGCTACATGAGTTCATTGCCATTGTCAATTGGTGTTTATGAGACTTGTCTCTGTAAATTTATTCTCCATCAGCATGTCCATCGAAGCAGAAGATGACTTCATTCACATAAACAATTTTAAATTATTATTTAAAAGACTCTCCTTAAGAGTAGACTGTACAAGACATTTCAGTCCTTAAGTTTGTTTAAACAAAGTGTCTAAAGAGTTCAGGAATGAACATTCTCCTATAAAATAAACACTACACTCCACAATACATTTGCGTGTACAGTAAGGAAGGTATAGTTAGTTTCCTAACCTGTTCACTAAAGAAGGTGATCTTAGCAAGGTGGTCTCCCTCCCCAAGAGTTGAGGGCATGAAGTGTAAGGGCACCTCCAGACTCGAGTGTGGGGCGAGCACAATAGGGCGCTCGTTATCGCGCTCCAGGCAGAAGTTGTTTGTATTAGAGATGGTCGGAATCAGCTCCAGCATCTCCTCTGTTGGGTTCTCAAGTACGATGTTCTGTTTTGTCCATCTGATAAACATTGGTAAGTTTAATTGTATTTTGCATATGATACTAAGTAGTAAAACATTTATGATGTTATTAAGCATTAAGGGATTGATAACTAACAAGGTGTAACACTATGGCCATAGGCCAAACTGTTGCTATTCCTTTTATTATGAATTGTGTAAATAATTAAACAAGGCCATGCTGTTGGCATTTCAGCAATAACTTGTCTTAAAATAAATATAAAATCTTTATCAAAATCAATTGTTTCAACAGTACTTTAAAAAATGTCTAATAAAGGACATGTAATAAGTTATGCTTGTCTCTTGCAAGGACATTGCTATATCTTTGTTACATGTTCATTAAACAGAATGCAAGATTTAACAATACATTCAAAAGCAGAAATTCAGCGTAAAAGTAAAAGTGAGCGTTGGTTTCTTACCTGCCGAGTTCACACTCCATGTGTGGCAGAGTGGTCTGGGAGGGAGAGTCTGCCATCAGCTTCAACATGTACCAGAACTCTCCAACCAATTCATGGTAGAATATCAGGCTGGAATAGAAGTTAAATCAGTGTGGTATTGGTGTCCACTGCTTAACCATGAGGTCATAGGTTCAATTCCCATGAGGGACATTCTATCTTGTTGTCTCAAAAAGGACACTATAATTTTTGTCATACCCAGAAATAAGTATAAACTAACTATGAAGTTTTCCAAAGAAATCAGTCATTGAAAAATTGTAAATAGCTTTTTCATTACATAACATTCTTCCACAGGGGACAGAAACAGATTATGTTATTTTTTTCTAGCCTATACAGTATACATAAAGAATATGTTTTATATATATAAAATAATTTGTTTCTGCCCCTTGTGCATTCTTCAAAGTAGACATAATAATTGTAAAGCAAGTTTTTTCACTTTAAACAGGAACACCAACTGGTACATGTGCATCAAGAGATACTGCTTACCTGCCCTTGGTTTGTCCTATGACAGCAGGAGCATACTGCAGCATGTATACATCCTTGGAGCCGGCTGGCAGTGTTATAGATGGAGCACCTGTAAGGTCACGTCCCTCAATGGTTGCCTCCAGGGTAACATCATTCTGAGTAGGGTTGCGAACAATCACCTCGAGGAGCTGTTTCTTCTGGCATGCGCATGTGACCTCAATAATGCGCTCTGGAGGTGCGGGCTTCACATGTATCTCAATTGCATACCAGACACGGTAGCCATAGAACTGGCGCGTCTCATCATCTTCGTCTGGCATCTCATCCCCATCACTGTCAACCTCTCTGCATAAACAAACAACATTATGTAAAAAAGGAGGTTTTGTTTACTCTTGGATATTTCATTAAAGCAGTTCTATAGTACGCAGAATACCTGTAGCTGCATCATTTACATGTATCATACATAAAGTTGATAATAACCATCAGTGGTCTTTACTTGCTATTAAAATACCCTTCTAAATAACAAAATAATTTATAAAAGGAAATTTCATCAAAATAGGTTAACAGAGAAAAAAATATATTAAATAAATTTATAACAGAAAATATTAAGTGAGATCAATAAGCTATCAGAAATAGTATTACGTACACAACAGGGTTTTTGCCAGCAATGAAGGCTATCACTCCCTTAAAAACTCCGCGTCGAATGGGAGCGACATTCATCCTGTAGATGGCCTGTTTCCCTGGTAACACAGTAACGGACATGTCGCCACTGACAATGGGGAGGTCAGACTCCACACGGTAACACAGCTTCTTGTGTGTCACATTCGGGATCTTTAGGTCATAGGTCAGTCTGAAAAAACAAAGTCCAGAAATTATAACATACCACATGTTTATGCTGTATCTACAAATTGTACCTTTATATACTGTGAAATCATTAATGTTTGTGGGCATGAAATTTCGTGGTTTGCCGAAAAGAAACAATTTCGTGGGTACTTGAATTCGTAGATTTTCATTATTGAAAAAAAATCGAAGATGCGATCGTCCTAGATCGTCTGCATAATATCCACGCGCTGGCCCGTGATTTCCGTCTTCTACGTCACTCGGTTTATGACACTCGCTAATGTGGTACGACATGCCAATTAGTGCATATACCCATGTCACTTATCGATTTAATTGGGAATAAAGGTAATAAAAGAAGATGTACCCTGATCATAAATACAGATAGGGGAAGCCATTGAATGCCAATTCAGAATTTTGCAAACTGTGAAAACACCGAAAAGGTGCGTATATTATCACGTTCGGTGCTTAGTAACCTTCAATGTACTAGTAGTCGATTAATTATTTCATTAAATAAAAAAATCGAGTATGGACACTCATCACGGACATCTTGTAAACTTGGAGATTTTCATTAACAGCACACGTTTCACCACGTGTTTATATATTAACAGAATAATGATCGTAAGTTATACAGTGAGACAGGTTTTAACACTGTATACTGCGACCTCTGTTAAGAATATACTAGAGTATGTACGTAACAAGGCAATTGAAAAAGTGAATAAAGGGTTTATATTTCGTGGGATCTTGAATTCGTCGATCACCCAACCCACGAAAACCACGAACATTAATGCCCCACGAACATTAATGATTTCACAGTACATGACTATATTTGCATATGCAAAAATACAAAATATGTTAAAATGTGTTATAGTAAGATGATTAGTGGTCATAAAAAAATGGTTACTTCTGTTAGAACCATTTTGTATCAAAAAGGGTTTGGATATGATTGGGATAAACTGTTGATAAACCCAATTTATTTTTATATCAATATGTTGAACATATGAGAGATCAATATAAACAACAAAATGGATGTCACGGTGTGCACTGAATTCATAGAACTTTAATGGATTACACACAATTTAAGATAGAGCTGAAAATATATGTTTCGTATAGAATGTGATGTTAAGAATACCGAATTATTCCGGTAAAAGTTCGTTCTTCATCTCACTGCTTCATGATTGAAACTGGTAAATCTGAGTATATGTTAAATGTGTATGGGATTGAGGTTGTACAGCACAATATATCTTGACATATGCCAAACATTACTACTGTTACTTTATCTTTAGACTTCCCTTGGTCTGAACATAATATTATCAAAAGTTACTGTCCAAATATTGGGAATACTCACGTTTTCAGGACCTGAGACTTGAGGATGATATGCTCTAGTGCAAGAGGCTTCTCCGCTGATCCATTCAACTGGAAAACATGCTCCGTGCCATCCTCTGTGTTCATCAGAACCAACCGACCCTGCAATTCGACATCATGAAGACATGTACAAGGCTTGGCATTAGGTTGTGTTTACTCGGTCATAATTGGAAATACTTACATTTTCCCTTTCCTGTTGAGAGCTAACTTCATTTTGATGAGTAAATATGAGAGCGATTAATAAAGAAGGTTATACACATTAAATTCTAAACTCAGCTTTTGACATAACATCCATGTTTTTAATTCATGATCATTGCCTTTAAACGTTTTTTTTAAAAACTGGTCAGAAGTGCACATTCTTATACATGTAATCTGCCCATGATAAAATGTCACTTGTCATACTAATTTTTATAAATTAATATGGAAACAAAGCTTACAGCAACAGGGTTCTCATTCTGTGGTCTAAACACGAGTGGGTATCTTGTGGTTTGAAATGCCTTGGCCAGTATGGTGCGGGGGCCATGGAAGCCTGTCCCTGTGATGTGGGCCTTCAGAGGCCAGTCGTTGTTTGTCATGTTAACCTGCAGATAGGTCATACAGTTATCATTCAAATTGCATAGTTAATGTAACTATCAAAACATATTATTATTTACTAGAACTATTTCATAATAACATTCTGAATTTATGAACAAAGCAGGATAGGTCAGAAACAGAGTCGGTACTTGTCCAGGGCACATTATCTTTGTACCTATATAATTTCAAATGAAAATCAGCTTCTAACTGGGTAATGTTTTAGCTGTTTCCATTAATTCCTTTGTATAATATAACAGCACAAAGTTTCGTACCAGTGGTATTTCCTGTGTGACATTCTGGTGCACTGGAGCTGTGAAGGTAATCTCGGCTGTACTGCCCTCTGGGTTCACAGTGCATTCAATTTGAAACACACGAACGTCATCAGTCCCGCGCAGCACAATCTCACATGGGTAGTGGCCAGGCTCCTCTGCCCTGAAGCGCACAGGGATATCCAGGTGACCTTGTCTGTTCGGGGATGCTGAAATCAACATATGGAGTCATGTCACATAACACAAATGATTTGTTATGTATTTCATTAGTACAGACTACAAATGTATAATATTATCTTCTGCATGTACTGTAAATAGTGTTTTAAACATTTTAGTTTAATCAGTATCATTTCACACAACTACTGTATATAGACTTATAGCTTCGGATTAAGGATGAAAAACATGGCTTCTTCAGAGCCCCTCTCACTTCAAGTGACTTATTTTCAGGAACATGACATTTATTCACCTTTTTCAAACGTACCAATGAAGTAAATGGCCAATAATATTTGTTTGAATAAAATGATAAATATCAAGGTCAAAAACTACATATATCATTGTGACATTCTTTTCTGAGCTCATAACCTGAACACAAAAAAATGTAACTATGTATATTCTCCCTATCGGGTGTGCCTACCTATGTAGACTTTCTTGCCGGTGGGTGCACTGTGGGCCCTCTCCCCGGAGGGAGGTATGAAGATCCTGTCAGGCAGTTTGTAGTGGGCGGAATCAACTTCCACAGTGTAGGTCTGACCCTGCGGGCGTCGCTCCTAGAAGAAGGGGATGGGTGTTTAAGATGGTGGGGCATGAATTTATCTGCTTCTTTATTTAATGTAACTGAAACCATGCTTTTATTTAAAAAAAATGACATTTCAAAATATTTATTAGGGTATAAATGATAAATCAATTTGCAAGTACATAGTTTTATGAAATAATGTAATTATACAGGTTAAAAATATAGGTTTTTTAAATTATCTTCAATATTAATGACTGTTTTTATTGTTTGTTGTAGAAATGTTATATGTGAAACAAAATAGGAAATACACAACATAAACTTGCATTGGTATAGTGAAGGACTATACATTTATCTGTACACGTGTAAATATTAAAATGCAACCATGCCAAAAACTATATGCAGGTGATAAACAGAGTTTGCATCTTACTTTGGCCTTCTGTATTGCCTTCATTGGGTCACTGCACAGTTTAGTGATGGTCTGCGCGGCAACAATGCTTGAGTTTAGAGTGCCAGTGGTCAAACGCCGTGAAAACTCGATGTTGGACATTCGCTGGAACACAACAGCCACACATGCAAGTGTTTACACAATTACACCAACAAGTGTAGACAAATGACCAACCACCAAAACAGCAAAATTGCAACTTGTGGGGATAAATTTGTTGATTTTTTTTCCAGTTAATCTATTGGACAATGCAACAATGACATTGTGTCCTAATAAAATTACAAAATAGAGTCCTACTATTGGCCAAGTCATTGATGATTGACAACTGGTGACTGGTCAATTACAAATGCCATGGAAACCAGTTTAAAGTCTTTATAATATAACAGAAGCAACATAAGCAGATTGCAAATTAATCCAACTATACAAGTGTTTTGCCAGCGTGAATAACACAACCAGGTTTTTTAAGTTACCAGTATGTTCACAAGTAAAATATTTTCAATGACTCTGCCATTGCAAACAGCACTGAGCCTATGATATTGCTTTTACTCTTTTCTTTGACAAATTCAAAATCTAATAATTGGAGTTTTAAATTCAACCATGAATTCCATGACATTTTGTGTTATGCTTACATAACTGAAAGGGCTTAAAAGTCACAGAATGTGTTCCTGATATAACAAACAAATTGAAGCTGCACCACAAGCTTACAAAAGATGCTATGCATAACACTAGTGTATAATACGCAAAACATAAAAACAGTATCAAAATAATATGATAAGCTGTGTTATAACAATATAATGTACAAGTGTTTCACAATATCATGCAGAACAATATTATTGCAGGACGTGTAATCGGGATACATATGTATAAATAACCAGACAACATGATTTACCCTAAACATGAATAGCTGCAGTGAAGAAAATAAAGTTTATCATTAAATATTCATTAATACAAAGTTTTCATTTTACTGTTTGTATTTTACAATTTTTTGTTCAAGACACAATCTGGAGAACCAACAAGATCTTAAAAAGTGCAGGTAGTGTATGACCACAGAAAAAAATCATCATATTGCACCCCATCCACCGCTTGAACATTAACCCTAATGCAATGCGTACCTGTTGTGATGCGACCATAAGGGCGCGCTCACGGGGGTTGTTGTTGTAGGGCACAGTGAGGTTCTCCTGTAGTTCCTGTCCGGCCTCACATTTCCAATACACAACCCGCTCATCTCCACCAAACAGCCCCTTCCCAGTACCTAGTATGATAAAAGTTGCATTGATTACAGATATAGTCACAGAAATATTAGTGATGTCCTAGCTAAATCGGGCGTGAAGGGATTATAATTTATTTTAATGTTGACAATTATTTTATTTATTAAAAGTTGTATGTTAATTTAGAACGATATTAATCTAAACAGTACACAATATAAATACCTTTTCGCTGATTCTCAATAAAACCAAGCATTTCAGTTTGGAAAAAAATGAAAAAAACAATAAGTTATATTTTACAACTATGTGCATAATGTTTAAATTAACACATGTACAGACAGTATGTATACCTGCGGCAGCAGCACTGCTGATCCTCACACTGTGAGTGGTCTTTACAAAGGGCAGTGAGTCCGGCAGGGGGAGGGTTGCCTTCGCCTCAATGGAGTACAGGAACTCTCCTATCTCCTCATTCAGGAAGATGACGGAGCACTGTCGTTCACCAACATTGAACGGAAGGAAGTGGATTTCCACTGTTGTTGTGGCATTGGCATCCAGGAATATGCTGGAGACCGGGCTGTAGAATGCGCTCATCATGCTTTCATCATCTGAAAAGAAAGTATATTGTTCAGATTCGCTATGTATAATTAAAATAAGACCCCTGCAAAAGTTCAGCATAGGAAAAAACTGAAGAAAATCTTGAAATTGACATGACAATAATCTACCCTGATTTTGATATCTATAGCCATTCAACCAACAGAAAACATGGAGAGGCCATGCACAAACTTAGATTGATAAACTATTTTAGTTAACAAACTAAGTAATTACTGAGGTTGGATAAGATTTGTTTAGCATCATGCCAATTGTTTGACCAATCATTTGAAAGGTTATCAATGTGAGCAAGTACCATACCATCTTTCTGCATCTGGAGAGTATCAGCGATCTTGGGGGGCGGGGAGGGTGGTGTTTCAGGCCTCATAATTCCAGAATCAATCTTCGACTTGATTCTCCTCTTCTTTTTCTCCTTGCGTTTAAGCATGGCTGCCTGTCGGCCAGGGTCCAGGAGGGCGCCGCTCGCCTCCACAAGGACTATGCGGAACTCTCCACCTTCGGAGAAGGGATTGGTCACTTCGATGTTGATCTTCTCCAGCTCATAGCAGGGGGATTCACATTGAAGGACCTTCTGCAATAAGACACACACATTGGCTTAGATAGAATACATTAGGTAATTATCTTGTGTTAAGTCTGTATACATACACCCGAATAATAAGAAACATGCACAATTCATCCTCCTCAATCAAGTCATACAGATCCATAAATGCTTCCAAACAGTACGTGAAGTGATGTGTATTTTTTTAACAGCTTTGAAAAACATCTAAATGATAAGTTTGTTTTACAATTTGAATCAGATTACACATGTATAACTAGTAAATGAACCTGAAAAAAGAAGATGAAAAAAGGTATAAGCTTACTTTTTAAGTGTTACAACATTTATAATAAAATCAAATATGTATGAATATATTAAAACAAGGATTAGAAACAACATTAATTGTTTCCTAGCTAATTTACACTAACATGTTAAACATTGAACAAGCTTAACTTTAGCCCAAACACGACCTTACCTCTGGGTCTTTAAATTTCTGAAAAGTGGCGGCATGTAATAGAATGATAATGTGAAACAGATGATACAAAACTACTTCTGAATACAACATAGGTGCAACACATGTATTTAAATTTTTGTTGTCTTTTTAGTCAGTATGGAATGACATCAGATGTTTTCAAAGCAGATACTGCAAATTAAATTAAGTGAGCATTACAATTGCAATCTAGTGAAGTAGCAAGACAAAACATCATGTGCCAAAGAGATCCAGCACTAGGGAGAGCAGTGCCAGAGAGAGCAATTGCCCAAGAGAGCAAGCTCCACAAAGAGCAAGCTCCTGAGAGCCCAAGTGCTAGAGAGAGCAAGCTTCAAGTCAGTTAGAGTCAAGAGAGCAAGTGGCTGAGGAAAGCAAGCTCCAGAGAAAGCAATCAACCAAGAGAGCAATCAACCAAGAGAGGAGCAATTGACCAAGAGAGCAAGCTCCACAAAGAGCAAGCTCCTGAGAGCCCAAGTGCTTGAGAGAGCATGCTTCAAGTCAGTTAGAGTCAAGAGAGCAATTGGCAGAGAGAGCAGAGACGAGGAAAGCAAGCTCCAGAGAAAGCAATCAACCAAGAGAGCAATCGACCGAGAGAGCACAAGCGCCAGAGAGCATAAGAGCGAGTTCCAAGTCAGTTAGAGTCAAGGGGGCAAGCGCCAAGACAGCGAGTTTCTATGACAACAAACTAAAGACAACCGTTAAAAACTTTTAAAAATAACCCACCTTGGGTGCGATGTTTTCCACTTGCGTCCTCAGACTGAATGTGAGAGTAGAGCCGACTGCTGACCCTTGGCGTCGACCAATCAGCACAAGGACAGCCTCGGCCGGTCTGAGGAATCGGCTGGTGAACTCGACACCAAGGGGCAGGGAGGACTTGGGAGGGATGGTAACAAACTCGCCCTTGGGAACCCGGAAATCACGGGCATCATGACCAGCAACCAATACCTGATACACCAGTGGCTTCCCACTTGGGTTTCTTAGCTTCACCTTAAAAAGACCAAATATTCAGTATATAATAGAGTTGAATGAAAAAAGATATTATGTTAATGTTAATATTATTTTAGTGATACAGAAAGTGATAAGTCCTTTTCGTTATTACCTCTGTATGCAATACTTAATAATTGCTAAAAATTGAAAACTATTTAAAGGTTATCTCCATTTGATATACCGGTACATAAACTTGAGTACATTCCAGCCCTACCTGTCTGGAGACTGTAGCATGTAGTGGCGCGGAGAACTCCACACTGGCTTTGGGCAGGTATTGGGGCAGGCGTTGGTACAGGTGGGAGCATAAAAGCAACAGGGCGATTGGGTTCGGGTCTGTAATGTCAATAGCCTGGATGTCGTAGTCTATCCCAGCATAACGCATGGCGTTCACCACCTTCAGGGCATTGTGCAGGCACTGCTCAGCAGTGGCAGGGTGCGTGTACATGTCCTGTAGGTGAGTCTTAATCTGGAAATAACAATGAAATCATCTGGAAATAAGTGTACCGGTAAAAATATTTATAATTCATACATTGAAGCAGTGCTTATTATAAAGCTTGCTGTTGCAATCTTGTACAAATAATCACAGCTTGTAATATTTTATGTACAATTTGAAAAAAACACATATATCTATCAGTGTAGCTAACATCTCACACCACATAACCAGTCATTGAAATATGAATTTGGATCATGAAGCTTTACATTAACGAACCTGGCTGTGTAAAATGAAAACTTTAAATATGTCAGTTAATCATTCAAAAGCACAGGGCTTTTGCAAACCTCTCACACTTCACAATAAGAACATGATCAACTGTGCAGGTACCTACCAAGAAAGGCATGTGGGCCCCGATGACTGCGCCCAGTACCAGGCCGTCCAACAGGTCAAAGTCGTAGTTTACAATCCAGCGGGCCGGGGGAACTCCACCTGAACATATATATATATAAACCATTTCTGTCAGATCATTCCATTCTATAGCCTCAATAATATAACAAAAAAATAAACAGTGCAGTACAATTACCAACACCAGTTTGTGGTCAAAATGATCACAAACTATGATGTGAAAATGTTTGTAAGGCTTGCCTAAAATTGAAATTTTACAAAAATGGGGTTGTTACAAATTTATGCTAAGAAAGCAATGGGGGGAAAATAATCTAATCCTAAATTAGAAGATTGTTTATATATATACCTGTGGTATGGTAAAGCCTTAGAGATACATGGGCAATAACTTTGCCACTGATGATGCCAAGTGAATCTCATATCAAATAATGTTTTCACTACAATAATTCAATATATAGATTATAGTGCTTAATGTTCCTCTTAAGAGACAATGACATGCATACCATTAAAACCTAATTTTTAAAAATTCACATGAAGAAGAGGCACCTTTAGTACAGTTCTGCCATACAATCTTCCTGTAGTGTTCATAGTGATGGTTCACCCAGGTCAGAATAATCCTCTCGGCGCAGCTGTAGATGTTACTTGATAGAGGGTCAGGGTTCACATCTGGCATGAACACGTTCTGGTCTGGGGAGGCAGTGTTTTTGAGGGAACGTGGTGTCACCTTTACCAACACTAGGGTCTAAAGCGAAAGAAAATATGGGAATGCCACTATAGTCATAATAGATTTGGTGAACAGTTTAACATGTTATTTCTGAAGAAACATTTTCGAATTTATTTTATACAGGAAACATCATACATGAACTTTTAGTTCTAGAAAATATTATAGTAGTTTAATGATTGTCATATTAAGCTCAACAAACTTTTCTGTGTTGACAAATTCTTCATACATTCAATCGAAACATGTGTCCAAATATTATACAGCTCATTTGACAATAGACTTTGTTTGCGGTATTTTGGCCTACCTTGAGTATCTGTAGGAGTATGTCGGTCCAGGCGCGTTTGGAGACAGCCTCGAACACATCATCATCCAGCTCTTCCTCTGCAGATGACAGTGCCGTCTCTGCGAGGGCGGGGTTCATACGGATCTCCGTCTGCATCTGCTTCCACAGGTGGTAGTCCCTACTGTCCATCAGGTACTCCGGCTTCACTGAAGCCACACATGCACCCTGACACCTGCAAGCATACAAGTACATAGTCATACATTTCTCGAAGAAATCTAAGCGGAATTCCTTTTTTTATTCTCTTTCAAACAAATAAAATTATATGATGAAATCACTACTGTTCATTAAAATTTATGAAATGTGAGAATGTTGTCATATAAATGTTCATTGCAGTTTAACCAGTAAGAGGACTTAGTGTCATACAAAACAAATCTTGAATTTACATCCCCTTTAATAAAACTATTTTGTGAATGGACTCATCTTTTAGGCAAGTCAGTGTTAAACTAGGCTTTATGTCAATTAAAATGGAAATTGCTATCTGGTCATTTTAACACATTAAATGCATGTGTAAAGAGCTCAGATTCTTAAGATTTCTCAATCATTTGAGATGCTTCTTATTACATCTGCTTTTTGCCCTGCATGGGTTTCCTGAAGAGGGTGAGAAGTGTTGAGTGCTGCATGGGTTACCTGAGGAAGGTGAGAAGTGTTGAGTGCTGCCAGTACACCTGTTTTACTCTCTCAATGGGGTCAGCTGGCAGGTGCCCATTGAGGGGAATCCCGGGTACTGGCCGCCCAGCCAGATGGCTTATCATATCATATATGGTCTTTATCTCCTTCTTCAAGTTGTTGGTGTCCCAGCTGCCTGACTTTGGGCTCTTTTCTTCGTCTACTGGCTTACGGCTGATACCACTGAAATACACCAGGGAAAACTGTCTTACAAGTTGTTTAACTTAATATTTGTATTATTATGAATGGTTTCACCTCTTTGTTTACTTTTTAATGTTTCTCTCCTCTTTAATTTTGTACTAATACACTTTTGTAGGAGCTTTTAAAAGGCAGCTTACTTTGTCCCCAAAAATAAATGAAAAGATACCTAAATTAACTGTATGGAGTAAAACAAAATTGCAATCGGCCAAATTACACCCACAAGTTACAACAAGTTAAAAAATGATTTTTTTTTTCAATTTCAAGATCAAAATGATATATTTATATATGTACTGTGGTAAAAGTGCATACAGTTTATGTAGTATTCAATTCTGAAACTGGGCATTCCATATGGAAATAAACTTTCCAAAATTGGTTCATTTTTCGATTTTCTTTCAACTTTAGCACTGATTACCGTATTTTTTTCAAATTTACAGTACAAGAAATGAACGATTTCTGTTAGGCGGCCTTTAAATGATTTGCAAAAACTGACTAGCACATTTATTTCAACACCTTTATATTTGTTTCTACATCTGTTTGTTAAATTAATTAAAAGCATCGAAATTCAAAAGTAATAATCTCTGATTACAAAATATTTAGCTTTCAGAAATTCTTATCAAGTGTTGCATGCTGCATTATACACATGGTACTCTACAAAACTCTGTAGCTGGATGTAACATTCAATGGACAACAAATAACATTTAGAAATTCTATAAACCATGCAGAACCATGCAGAAATACTGGAACCTGTAACAGGGGGTTGGGCATGCCTTGATTGCCATATGCAAATGAATACACACAAGCATGAAAATAACAATTACCTCTTCTCTATTGTACCACAAAGTAACCTAGAAATTTGTGATATCACACAGAAATGAACATGAGGTGAATAAAACTGCAAACTGTGACAATCTAAATCTACAGTCACTTATACAACACTAGACAGACTCTTACACTACAGGGAATCAGACAGCGAGGAATGGTATGAAAGTAAGTAATTTTACTGCAAAATCACATTGTTTTCAATGTATAATCAAATGCAACACTAGAAGTTAAAAAATATGTGAACTTGAAGAAGGATTTAATAAATAGTGTTTTAAAATATTAACTAATAACTATTAAGTCTCCTTAGTTAACTAGTTGATTCAAATTTACCATATGAGTTAAATGTTTTATGTAACAAAGACCTTAAGTTAATTAAAGCTTACATAGCGCTATAAAGTACATTTCATACAACACTGAAAGACCATGATGATATACGGTAACTAAATATAGTTTTATGTAGCCTTCTTTTACGTTAATTTCAACACATTGATCAATTGAAAATACTTAAGCAGAGAAATGTTACTGCTTGTATAACATGTTTATGACAGCACACACACGAGTGGTGGTCACCATTATCTGGAAACACTTACGTTCTCAGAGAGTTTGGTATGGCAATGGGGAAGGGTCCACCAGGCCAGCCCTGACTGGAGAACCAGCGCTGGACGGCCAGCAGAACCTCCATATGGAAAATCCCTTCTTCTGAGTCCTCATCTGGGAACATGGCCGAGCCTAATGAGCGTGAAGCCAAATCGTTCTGTCGGGAAAACATCTGATGGTCTGATCCAGATGGTGGCTTGTTCTTGGCTCCATCTCGGTTTACAGGTGTGCTGCCGTCTGAAGAATCTGTTGAGGAAATTTATATTTGTGGCATCTTTTTCTTGAATATGTGAGTAAGAATCAGCACTCTTGTCCAAAATGAAATGATAATCTCAGTGTTAGCTACTCTTGCTTTTAAAATAATTTATATTAATTCATATAATATCAAACATACATATATACATAAACACAAATCCTCAAAAGGCAACAAAAGATACCTCCAAAATCATTGTAAAGATTTAAGTAACCCTCAGAATAACTCTACTCTTACCTGTGACACTGTCAGAGGACTCATAGCTGGATGAGGAGACCTGGAAGTTTGAGCTTGTGGCGCTAGTGCTGGGGCGGGAGTTCATGTTGGGCGTCTGACAAGGGATAAACACTGCCTCTCCCAAGTTGTTCAGGCTCTCCTTTGACACCATCTTATGACCTTTGGGAGATCCACCCTTTAACAGGAATAGATTTCGTACTGACATGTGCTAATTGTCTCTTATACAACACTCCTACGTATTTTAACAATGTTCAACCTTAAAACTAGGGTAACAAGAGCCGTCGTAAGACAGCGCGCTCAACTACGCCGCTTTGATTTAGAATACAACAACGATGTAATAATACCAAGTTTGGTCTCTTTATGTCAAACCTAACTAAAATTATTCGATATATAAGGTGACTTTGATGCTGCCCTCCCACCAGCCTGCCCAAACAATGACACAAGTCATTCAAATAACTTGATTTCCCATTATGAAAATGTGGTTAAGATTAAACAAATATGCCTTTCAAAGGAAATAAAAAAAAAAAAAAAAAAAATAATAATTCAAGGGCCATAACTTGTATTTAGGCATAAAACGGAGTTATGTTTCTCGTTGTAAGATGGTCGTAAATGATTTTGAATTTTATTAAGTGCATTTAATGAACGACATAGAATTTTTTTTATTAAAATCCCAACTTGCCCTTAACTTTACTTGCCTAAAACTTTAACCTAAGTCAATCAGGGGCCATAACTTGTATTAAGGATATGGAGTTTGGTAACTTTAATGAAGGGTATAGAAGTTATTAAACAATATCCCAGTCTGCCCTAAAACTTAAACCTAAGTTCCATAGTCAATCAGGGGCCAATTTGTATAAAATATAATATGGAGTTATGTGACCTCATTGTGTGATGGTCCTGAACAACTGTGTGAAGTATTTAGTCAATTGAATGAATGGTATTGGAGTTTTAAGTGAAATTCTCAACTTGCCCTAAAACTTTAACCTAAGTTTCATAGTCAATCAGGGGCCATAATCTGTGTAAAGAATAATATGGAGTTATCTAACCTCATCATGTGATGGCCCTGAACAACTGTGTTAAGTCAATTGAATGTAGGGTATTAGACTTATAAGTGAAAATCCCAACTTGCCCTAAAACTTTAACCGGACGCCGACGCTGACGCTGGGGTGAGTAGTATAGCCCACCTATTCTTCGAATAGTCGAGCTAACAAGGTATTTTTTTTTAATGAACAGTAAGATCAATTGACCAAGATTTTGAGATCACCAGGTCTTGTTTAAAGGTAAGGAATTGTGTATTAGATTGAATATGGGCAGGGTACCTGTTCACAGACTATCTGGTGGTCAGTTCTATGCAGGGCCAGGAACGGATAGCAAGTCATGAGGCAATTATCTGCAGTGGCAGTCACCAAGAGGGTGAACGCTAGTCCACAGCCATTGAATGTGAAGCTGACATTCTTGGCAAAGGAGACAGGGCGTGGACTCGCAAAGGTCACCTTGCATGGCAGGCTGAAGGGTTCAACCTGACCCTCATCTCCACAGCATGGCTTCACAACTGTTGGGTGAAAAAAATATATATATAGAAATATATTTATAATGAAATGGTACATTGGATCTATGCCAATACTCTTCTTTTTTTCTCAAATGAAGGGGCATACTTGATATTCAACTTGCATTTTACTCAGGCTATACATGCTGCCTCCCTACCCCTATCCCCCATTCCCGTGAGTACCTACCCTGTCCCTCAGGAAAGGAGACTTTGAGGGGGCTGAGTTTGCTGCCATCTTCACACTCCACCTCTGGGGTCTCAACCTCAATCTTAGTCTGTCTGTAACATAACAATAATGGAGCATGTGAACAACAATATACCAGGTAAGGTTCAAACTGGTAACACAAGTCAATACACTACCTCAATATAAGCAACAATAACTTTAATGGTTTATACAAATTGAAGTCAGGTTAACATTCTAAATTAGTTCAAGGTTGACATCGCCTCACCATAGTTTCATCCAACGGAAATCATACAATTTCTAACAGTTATTCACTTGGTGTGTGTTGCATAAGAAGTTTGCTCTGTAGCAGTGCTCTGTAGCAGATTTCTGGCAAAAAATTGGTTTACTTGCTAAAAGAGTTTCTTTGTTATATGGCCTTTTTTGGAGGGCTGTCACAGATAATGCACTGCTTATGCAATTTGCCCTGGTACTTACTCAGTGAACTGTGCAGCAAAGAGTGTGAACTCTGCGCTGACCTCAGTTAGAAGAGGCACCGGGGTAAGGACGATGGCGAGTGGGTCGAACCAGAGGCGCGGGGCCTTGTACTCCGCAGCCACCTGCAAGTACTGGTATGGCTTGTCAAACTGCTCATTTAGGATCACCTTGAACAGGCCCTCATACTTCCCTGGGGTCTCTGTGAAACACAAAAGGGTATATTAAAGCAATGGGTAGATACTGGTAGGAGACATTACAGAATGGCAGACAAAGTTTACTGCCAAGTTCATTATCCTGAACGAAAGGATAAATTGATTGTTCTTCTTCATTTTTCCTCTAACATGTCTAACATTGAACCAATTCCAGGTTTCAGTTTTTTATCAAGATACAAAAGTGATAACTTGCAATTCGAGTTCATCATTACCCACATAAAAGTACAGGTGTATCAAACCTAACTTGCATACAGAACAATCATCTCCTGGTAAAATGTTTAATTCTCTTGAAATCATTTTTATCAAGCTAGTACAATTTTATTCATGTCTTATTTGATTATTTCCACACACTAAAAATTAAATTCTTACTTGGACAGAACATGACTGCGACTTGTTGTGTTTCCCCTGGCTTGAGGGAGCCCTCGATGTACCCCTTATCCTCACCTCCGGGGTCAGTAAAGGGGGCACCAGATGGGTGGATAAACTTAAATACACCCTCCTCAATTGCCTTGCTGTTAACGCGCAGGTCAATGGCCCATGTCAGCTCATTGTCACTATTGTTCACCAGAATCGTGCCCTGGAATAATAACAGGTATTCCAGTTAAACTGGCACAACACTGAACCTCTCTGATATGAATCATTACCATTCAACAAATGAATAGATTTATTTGTCACATGATATTCTTGGAGTCAAACAAATGCAAATGGACATGGTTTCAAAATATTTATTTGTTTAACAAAGTAGGTCATCAGTGAGGGCAATTAAAATCCAATTTTAGGGTCATATCAATTATACACCAATTATAATTTTCTAATAAAACAACATCATTCAATTAAATAAACTAGTAAGTGAAACTCTCCCAAATATTCAATTTCCTCTTTTCTATTCTTGAATAATTTGTAGAATATAACTGTATAATTATTCTCACAAATGCTTACTTCTGTAGCAGAGTTCGACAATATTTCACCACTTTTGTTCAAAACAGAAGCGTGTGCATACCTTAGACTGCATCTGTCCGGACTGTATGGAGACATCATGGAACGAGGCAGGAGCAAACAATTCTATCTTGTTCGTTGAGAGCTGGAGAGGCTGGCGTAGCGCTGTGGCGATAACATGCTTTCTGGGTGTGTCAACGGTAAACGGCTGGGGCTTTGGGTTTATGATGTGCTGCAGGGCATTCTTGTTTGAAGGGGCAGGAGTCGGTGGGAAGGGGGTGGGGGCAGGGGATGGGGCTCCTGTGTGGTTGATCATCACTGGCAGAGTGAAGTCATATGCTGCAACCTGAAAAACAAAGTTTATCAAAAATCAATAAATTATATTTATGTTAAAAAAATAAAGTGCTAATAAAAAATATTGTTACAGACATATAAAAAGAAATCCTTAGCATAAATGGTAGAATTCCTTTCTTCTTTGGCAGATAAACTACATGTAGAAATTGAAAATAGAAGGAATCAAAGCTTAACTAAAATATTGTGGCTAGCCTTCAACATTTGAATATGAAGTCAAGTGAACATACCTCAGTTGGCATGAATATCAGCTCTCCCTCCACAGTCTCTTCAGAGTTCAGGGTCACAGAAAACATGCCCGGGTTCAACACTTGGAATGTGTAATCATCTGAGAATGCAAAATCTTTCATATTATCTTCACTTTACATTTTGAACATTCTTTTAGTTTTTAGAAAAGATATATTTAAGTAACTTTCTGACACATCCATTTGAATTACAACAATCAGATATGGGTATTAACTATTAAGGTTATTATTTTAATTTTCAGATTTTGTATCCTATCAAATATGTTCTAAAACCAAAATGAATTGTAAATTATAATCATAAAAGTATCTTACACTTTAAATACACATCACAAAATGGGAAGCACAACTTTATTTTTAGTCAATGACACTATGATGTCATATTGTATGCTTATGTCATATTTAGTTCCATTTCTGTTAAAAAACAGTTCCATTTAAAAGACACTTATTTACATATAAAACTTATCTACATGTATACCTTGAGTTTGGAAACCGGGGAAATTGAGGGTGAAATCCTTAAACCTGGATAAGTCAAACTCAAGCTTGGCCTTCGACATCATCTGGAAATTACAACAATGTATGACACATTATTGTCACGTAGCTTGAGAACACCAGTGAAATGGGTCATTGATGTTATGAGTAAATGTCGATATGTTCATGCAAAAGGTCGTGGGTTTGATCTCCACTAGGGTCAATCTCCCTTTGGCTTTCAAACTGGACATTTTTACTAAATTTCTAGAATGATTAAAAAAGAAACTCAAAGATCTCTTAACATTCAAGCTAAAATAAATGGTATAAGCTAATCTAATGCTTTCAAAATAACAAAATAAACAAGACATTGATCTTTAAGGGTTACTAAAAAATATTCCTTTAAATACCCTGTTAATGAGCTTGAAAGGCATTGTAGATCCGGACCCACAGAATACACCTCCAAAATTGAATGCAGGCTGAAACACAAAACAAGCAGTATGACCTACAAAAGTCTTTCATCAATTGATATGACTAGCCAATAATAATTATCAAGAACTTATAAGGTTAAGTTTGAAAAAATTTTAGCAAGTACTAGTCATTCTGATATTGCTCTAAAACTTATAAGTGCTGAAACTTGGCGAGAAAACTGATAATACTTTCAAGCCAAGACTAATCATTCCCGATGCCTTAACAGCAATCAAAACTAGCACAAGCCCGCAAGCCCACAACTGTTAAAGTACTTGCTTGGCTTGTTCTAAATCTCAATTCTAAAGTTAACTTAGCAGGGCATGTGACAATTCTTTAAGACAAGATGCAATTAAACAGTTGGAGCCTGTTGATCCCAAAGTCTTATTTTGATTTCAAAGGCTTACCAGATCAATGTCAACCGTGGGTGGCTCCACCGTCCCGCCCATCCGCAGCTCAATGTTGCGACCTCCCTTGATCGCCACCTGGACCCGGGTGTCAAACTTGAGAATGGCATCCGGGCTGAGCTTCACCTGTAGCTCTGCATTTCCCCCAACAGGCACTACTCCATGGAGCGGGCTCACCTGCAGGCCTGGGAATGGGTTTGGGTCATTCACCTTAACAGATAAAAGTTATCATGTTATAATGTACACATATATGTTGTTGAATTCATGTAAGAATAAGTATCATTAAACCTCATTTGCTTCTTTATAATTAAGCTACTTTGAAAAATGGCAAATTATCTCCCTTTTTTAACTGACCTAAAAATACCACTAAAATTCCAAGAGGTTACATAAGTCTACTTAAATTTACTTGCAGGTTATAAACTATGACAGGTAAGACAAACACATTCACACTATACTGACCTGGAAGTATGCATGGTTGATTCCAGTATTGGCCAGAAGGATCTTGCGGGTGGTGCACAGATTGACGGGGACCTGACCAAAAATGATCCGTCGTTCCACAAACTGAACATTGGTCGGTCCCAGCTGAAAACACAGCAGTGATTGCTTACAAAAAATCTTCATTACTATTTATAACCTGACAGTGATAACTGAAACAAAATCTCCACACGAAAGCTTAGCATTTCTGAAATGAGTCTGTTATACCAAAATGTCAGTTGAAAGTCATGTATAAGATATTTTGCTTCAAAGCTTTGCCTAATAGTTCCATCTGAATTAAAGTTTATCACTAAACAGCATAATGTTTTACTTCTTAATGATAAAAATGCTGTATGTTTTTTTATACCTCTGCTTTACACCTGAGCTGGAGGGTGTTGCCACTGTGTATCATGAGTGAGAAGGATCCGTCCTCTGGTGCGAGGTAAGATGGGTGCCAGACCACCTCACAGTCCAGCTCCTTGAAGGGGTCAACCACACCAGTGGCCGGCCTGATGGAGAACGCTGTCCCCTTCTCACCAAGGTTTGGGGCCCATGTAAACTCAGCTGGGTAGTTCAGTTTGTTTGTCAGGGTGATTATGCCTCGGAAACCTAGCATTAAATAAGAACACATGTTTGAATACTTAAGTCAGTGGTTTGAATTTCAAAAACATTTATATTTAAGGTCGTATATCATAAGACTTAATAAAATTTAAATTAACAATATTAAAACATATTGGATTAAAAGGAGAGGGCTATACATCACAAAAAAATATGCCATATGAGTTAAATCTCTAAATCTGAGGGAGAAGTTTGCTGCACAAACTTTTGCCATCAGACCACCAGCTAGACCAACTGACCATATTATGACTCCAAAGTAACCTCTTCAAACTTTGTTGGGGTATAATTATATGATTATTACCATTAGTCAAAATAATAATAACAAGTTTGTGGGTCTCAGAGTTGCAATGCAAAGCTTTTGTAGCATAACCAGCACACTACATACCGGCATCTGCAGGCAGGCCGAATGAAGGCTTGAGTAACAGCTCCTCTGTGGACAGTTGCAGGGCCACAGGCACCACCTCCGCCAACACTGTCACATGGTGTTTGTGGTAGTTATTCACTGTGTACGTCACGGACCTGCAATCACAGACAGTTAAACATCACATTGAGGACATTTGACAAGTCTTTCCAATGATTATAGTAACTTTAATTTAATTGAAAAATGTTTTCAAAATTCTAACTCCTTGTCTGCTCATGTATTTAAACCTGAGTATTCTAATCTCATCAAACCATATTAACTCTTTTTTCCTACGAAGTTAGGCTACCAATCATTGATATTCTAAACTTTTAGTATTGCAATCATCTGAACCTATGCAAGATAAAAAAAAAGAATGACTTTTAGATCATCAAATATGATATACTCGGCCAAAGCAATTATAACATGCATGCTTATGTAGAATTGATTTCTTTATCAAAGAATATATTCTACGGGAGTACCAGTAAAAACCTTGTGAACTAATTGGACCATTGCAATGTTACCTCTGGAACTTCTGTTTCTGGTTCGACTCAAAGACGATGGGAATGCTGGCCTTAGATTTGGCAGGCACCACTTGGGATAGCGGGCTGCTCTGACGTAACTCACGACAATCAATCTGGAATGTAAAAGACAAGTTAATCTCAAGATTGAATGTGTTTTCTCAAAGGTCTACCAATTTCGAGTATGGAACCATTGTAAAGGGAGTTTGTACATATTTCAAACATTTCAACAAATTTATATATTGTAGAAAGAAGTGCATATATCCCTTTAGCCATAATTCAGAGTGTAAACTAATATATACTCCGTTTTAAACAGACAAATTTTGCAGTTGAATCTCAATAATACCTCAGCCACCACGAGGACATTCTGGTCAAGGTTGTTAACAATCTCCAGATTCTTGGTGGTGATTGACTTCAGGCAGACCTGTCCAAAGTCTAATAGGGCGGGGCCTAAATACAACAAACATAACTGTACTGAATTGGAATATTGTATGTAATAATAACTTTATACCCAAATGGGTCATTTTTGTTATGTACTTTGTTTTTCTCTCAGAATTATGCTAAATTGTTTTTGCAGAAGAAAAACCTAAACACATCATTCCGAAGATAATACATGTATTTCTATGTATTCACACTAAAAATACTAAAAGGTAATCAGAAATACAACTTTAAAGCACAATACTGCCACAGTATATATTTCATTTGTGCCATTATAATATATTTTTGGCTAGTAAGCCTTCAACATGGGTTGTACAAGAAGACAAAAACAGAAGAATTGATTTCAAGGTCAAACATTTTGATCTCAAGGTCAAACATAAGAACATTATTTAGTTATAGAACAACAGCTTAAGGTAAGTATTTTACTCCCACAACTCCAGTACTCACCAATGACAACCTGGTGTTGTTCTTGTGGTGTTAGGAAGCGGGCACAGTCTACTTTTTCCTGGCTTGTAGTGGGCACTGCATTCAGCCCATCACGTATAGGTTTGCCCGTTACCTTGCTCATAGTGGCCGACAAGCTCTTGCTGCTTAATAGCTTGAAGTCAGCATTGGGAGGGGTGGGGGCTAAACAAAAATTTGTGAGAAACATTAGTGTCTTCAAACATGGTTTTACATGTATACAAGCTCAACTAGAAAGTGTATAAAAATGTGTCGAGTTGTTGCAGCTTATACAATTTTAAAAGTTATGTTTTGTTCAAAATAACTTATGTCTTAATTCTGTACATATTTCATCTAAGTTGTGTGTGCATATCAAAGACACACATATTGTGACATAGAGGTTTTGCTGTCTATGAAATTTGATAACTTGCATTACAATCTCCATACTGAAACTAAGCCTGCAACTTACGTCTTGGGTCGGGCTTAATCTCATCCAGCAGCAGTTTCTTGGGTCTAATGCCTTTAGCAGGCTTAATACCAATGTCTGTTGAGGTGTTCGTCGCATTGAACTCCCTGTGAAATAAAAGTCATTTGAAGCATTCCCCAGTAATATATAGTTGAACTATTAGACATTTTGGTTAAATCTATTTCACTGCATGAAATTTCATTTTCATTGATGAATCTACAAAAATGTCGGCATATTCAATAAAAAGTCTGTCTGCTCTATAACAATCAGAGTCAAAAGATTTTCAGGGGGTGAGAGTAATTCCATTTTTAAATACTATATCCTCACCTTGCTTTCTTCTTGTTGAGTCTTCGGTCCTTCATTTCTCTGATTAGCTGGACGTAGCTGTCCCGATGCTTCCACTGCTTTACATTGTCATCGTCAATATGGGCATAATCTGGGTCAATGTACGTGTGACGCTTTGTACGCGTAAATATAGTCCTGGAAATGATTTATATTTCCTTAAAAGATTTCTTATACTGAAGTTAGATAAAAATAACTAGCCCCGAACAAAACAAATTTTATTGTTCAATTACATCAGAGCATCTTGCATGTATTATATCAGAATTGCATTTTTTAAACATGAGGTATGCATTTAATTTTAATGCAAAGAAACATTATCATATAATATAGAATGCTAATTACATAAATTCTGTATCAAAACCATCAAAAGATCCCATAACCTTCACTTCTAACACACAAAACCCTTAACCTCAAAAACACTTATTTTAGAAAGCCATGTGCAACTGCCAGATATGAATTCTTTATCTTTTTGTGCGATGCAACATGAGGCACAGTGCAGTTTTGTACCCTGATTACACTCCCACTCAGTGCACATGATTTACCCTGACATTGGGGCGTTTTCTACTTTTTCACCAGGAATTTGTTTGTTTTTCTTCAGTAATGTATTGAGGCAACATGGACACTTCAGCTCTGTCAGTTTTACTTGGTCCGACCACACAAAATCTTTGAAGCTAATAAACAATAAGTTCTATACACATGTGTGTCTGACAATAGGACATTTTACATAGCAGTCAAACCATGACAGTATTTTTCTGCATAGTTAGCCCTGATGATATGTACAAATTGTGAAAAGACTAAATCTAACATGAGATTTTTCTTTTTTAATATACTAGATCAGTAATTTTAATATACTAATTCAGTAAATGTTCATAGCCTTCATTAAATAAACGTAAAAGCTTGACCTACTTGTACGACTCATTCCTATCACTGGGCCTAATGCTGTGGGCACGGTCATTGGGGAAAGCGACCTTAGATTTGAGGTCATCCTCTGTGTTGGACGTGGTAAGGCGGTGTAGTTTGGCCGATTTTCCACCCGCCACAGCATTGCGGGGCTTGTCATTGAGAGAGGCAAATGTTGTGTCCACAAACATGCCTACCTCATTGCTGATATAGGGGGTTATACCTGAAAATGAGTCCAAATTTAATGTCAAACAATAGGAAAGCAAACCATTTGAATTTCGAGATTATATTAACTCCTATGCCAACAAAATTAAAAAGTTACATGTCTGTTATTTTTCAAAACATGAGGAAAAAGTTATAGTAAAACAGATGCTATTATTTATTACCCACCAGGTAACTCAACTTTAAATAAAATACATCCTTCAACTTAAAATTGATTAAAAATATTATCATACCAGGGTTGAACTTTGAGTTCCTGTGTTTGGTGATGGGGTCACTGCGGCCAAGAAAATGTATAGGAATGGTGTGGATGACTTGTAAGTGGGCCAATGTTGGGTTGCGGTTGTCAGCCACATGCCCGATCACATCTATCATTTGTTGCGGCTTAAAGAAACCTTAAATAAAGAATGTTCAAATTATTGGCAAAATTTTACATATATCATATCTATATGACAAGCCTTCCATTACACAAGTGTACATGATTCTAGCTTCACTTTCTCAACCGAAACTCTAAAATAGAATGATGATAATGAAGATATCTCTCAACAACAAAAGTAATAGAATGAAATAAAATGTATGTATATGCATTACCTGCTTGATTGGGAGCAAAGGAGAAAATGACATCCTGAGTACCCAGAGGTTGGATCTTGCCATTTGGAGGGTGAGCAATAAAGTGAGCAATACGCCTGAACTGGAACGTTGTGGGGAGCACGTCCGAGCTGTTCTTCAGGGTACAGAGGATGTCTGCATGCTCCCCAACCGGAACCTCACCGAAGTCATACTTGGTGGCTGGTGAGATGTCCAGCAGAACAGGCAGAGCTGTGCCTGTCATTGCCACCTCAATACACTTGTCATCTGGAAAACAATGTACAGGATAAGAATTCAGGTTTCTAAGCATTTTCAAATCTGATTCTCTTATAACAGAACTAGAGTTGTGTACACAAGAGCGTATTGTTGCTTCTAACAAGTGTATAAAGCTAAAAGATAATATTTGATTGTTTTCACAATTCAAACCCTACTATAAGCTGTGTAAATTTCAGTGAACATACCAGCCTGGCCTGCTGCCTCACTTGATCCGATGATCTGCAGTTTGAGAAAGAGAGCAAAGTCCTTCCTTGGAGGGGGACCAACCTTGTTCTTGAAACCAGCCTTCGAGGCATTCCACCTGAGATTTATAATTTTTGAAAGATATTATTCATCGCACACTAAAAAAATATGCAGAACTCTAATCTATTTACAATACGGTAATAGAATTTAGAATATGAATGCAACTTTTCCTTTCTGTTAAATGACAATATTGAATAAAAAATTAAATATAATGGGTATTGCTAACTCCTTCTTATTGCTTTTACCTTGGGCTGAACCTGAAAAAGACAGGTATTCTCTCGTACGGCTGGAGTATGCCCTGGTTGGGGATGGCAGTAACAAGGGATGTTAGCTCATTTGTCTCCCCTTGGACCTGACTTGAGTCGCCATGGTCTGCAAGGGCTGCCAATGTGTTCTTGGTCAAATCTATACCCTGTGAAATGAAAAAAAAAATCTTTGAAATTACAAGACTACTTGTGCAAGATAACTGGAATAAAACATAATTGACCATACAATTTTAACATTTGTGTTTCAAATAGGGGCAAAGTAATTTAAGGCGCACAATTAAGGTTGATAATTTTTTTAATTTTAATGCATTACCATGTTTAACTCATTTGACATTAAGGATCAATACAAAAAAATGCATATTAGCGATATTTTGGCGCTTTTTCAACTGTGGAATTTGTGGCCACATTGCTATGAATTGAAAAAAATAATTAAAGGCTAATATTTTTATCAATACCTAGATCATATGCATATATCTTTGTTTTGATCATAAAAGTCCAACGTGTTAAACATATTTATGCATTCAACTCATCAATAATGCATCAAACTATATTGTGCGCATTTAAGCATATAATTTTATCCAATGTTATCAATTCTTTCCAAATAATTAAAGCAAAAGGATCAGAGTAAAATATCTGATATAATATGGACATAACGTTCTTATGAAATTATAGCATAGTTTTACCATTTCCTGTGCAATAGCATCTTCATCAAGGATAGCTACAAAGTTGACAGGTTCTGGACCATTATTGCACAGTACAGCACACTCAGTCTTGTCTGATCCGTAGTAGGCATTTCCAAACTGTATACAGTTGATGGGTTCCTCTGTCTCCAGGGAGAGAACCTGAAGAGCCTGCTGTACGCAGTTTGCTCGGATGGTCAGTGCTTTCGTCCCTTCACCCTCCAACTTAACCCTATAAAAAAACAATATAGATTATTAAAACAGAATGAATAATTGAAAATCAAAAAGATTATTGTTTATTATTTATCAGATACAAGATTCATGGATTATTTTTTATTCTTTTAACAAAATGAATTGCTTTCAAACCTTATTCAATATATATAAATATATTTATATGAAATGTATGTAAAACTAAGAAAAAGAATTACATTATTACAAACTCACTTTACAAGTTCTTCAATTTTTCCAGCATGCTTGGTAACGAGCTCAATCTGCAAGTAAAAATTACAATTAAAATTAGTGATACATATTTATCAAAATATAAATACATGTTATTACATAACTTAAGTGGAATAAATTTTTAATCACTAAATAAATACATCCAATCTAGACTGGCAAAGAGTTCTCCACTTGCCTTTATCAGCTGTACACTTTTAGGTGGCACAGATCCACTGGTTGGCATGATAGCAATGGGCTGATCACCAGCATACTTGATTTTGAATTCTCCTGATTTAGACCCATGGTTTATGAGGCTAATTTCCCTTGCTATTGTTTTGCTATTAGCTACCACATGCCCAAAATCAATTGTCTGATCAATCTCCAATATTGGTTTGGTTGGATGTCTAGAAAAAGCAAACATGTGTTGGCCTTTATTTATGATACAAAACAAATATCTCAGTCATGAAAATTAGCAATTAAGCAAATGTGGTTTAAACTTGAGTATAACAAGCAATAACATACAGACTTACATAAATTAATAGATGCACTCTTACCCCAAAAAAGATTTTCCACAATTAATACAATTGTTGTAATATACCAAAAAGAATGAATAAATGTTGAAAACAATGATTCTTATAAAGGATACCGAGTTTAATTTGAAAGAAAGGTGCAGAAAACACCGTATTTCTACCTTATGAAATGACAGTTGATCACTGTAAATCTTTTAGCATTCACCAATCATTTAATATTTTTGAGTTATCAGCTACTAAATTCACGGTTACAATCTTGTTATCAGTAATTAATTTTTTCCATAAATGCATTATTTAGTAAGTTGTTGAAGATTTATCACTCAAAATTTATGTTTGTTGCACATGTGTATGTATTGATTTTGAATTAGTGTCCCTTTAATGATAACACTAAGTCTTACAGGGTATTATGTTTTTAACCTTATGTTACATGATGTATCACTAAATGTGTTACTACTTCACCTGAAATATATCAATATGATCTTTATCCATTTACTGAAATATTGTGAATCTTTGAAAAATCAAACATTGGCACTTACGCAACAATTGGAATTTCCACGACTTCTCCATCTACAGTGACTACAATACGATCTTTAAACTCGCCTTCTTCAGTGCTTCTGTACTCTATGATGGCTGGCACACTCAGACCTGGTGCAACAGGCTTGTCTGGATTCTTAACTTTCAACTTGAATTTCTGGAGATGAAAATACAAAAACATATTTTTTCTTTACAAGCGTCTTACATGTTAAAATATGGCATGTAATTCAGTTCAGATTGGTACAATTGTTTTCAGATTGAAATGTATCATGAGTGAGAACTAGCAGCCTGGTAAGCCAAGTTAGTAGAGCAGTGTGCTAGTGTTCTGATGGTTGGTGTGAAGACATATTGAACATATTGTTGTCCATATTGTTTTGGAAGTCTTGAAGGCGATTTATAAGCCCCGCATCAGCCGCATATTTCATCCCAGGATGACTAAGCAAAAATGTATGACTGTGCATATAAAAAACATTTTTTTGCGTATTCAATAAATAGATGGTCTTCGTTCAGCATAAATGTTCCATAAATTAAGCATGATTAGAATTACTGAAAATGTTGTATTCATGTATACAGTCCGGATACTACCCATGACTACGATGATCTCTTTCTCATGCAATGAAAACACTAGGTAGAAACTGATGAAAATGTATTGTATATCTTACCTTTGTTTTTGGAGCATAGTATCTGATACTTTTGCTTGATTTACTGATGTTGTAAACAGTGACATTCAGCTGTTCAATACTATCCGGGGTTGTGTCATAAAACGCCACATTTGCGGGACTAATTCTAATTCCCGCAACATCCTTATCTTCCATCATTTTTATTTCTTTTACGCGTAACACATTTATGGTAACAATTTATTTGACTTTTATCACATTTTAGGTAAATTTGCAATTTTCACATATCGTCCATATTGTTTGGGAAGTGTTGCCCGGAGTCCAGGTAGCACAAATCTTTTAGCCGATTGGTCGAATTTAAAAGTAAAAAATGTTTTTAAGAAATAAAAAGAAGAACTGGAATTTAAAAGTAAATCAATTTAATTTTGTTAACGTTAGTAAAGGTTATTCGTCATATACATAAACCTAGCATCTCCATTAAATGGGAATATTATCAATTCGATAATCCTGCGAAACAATCATTTGCATAGCTTTGTTTGACTATCGCATAGCAACGGACGCCATTATCATTGAATGTCCACAGAGTGAAAATGGGAGTCGATTACTACAATATTTTGCAGCTCACAAGATCAGCAACGGATGCTGATATAAAGAAAAGGTAAACCAACATTTATTTAATTATATTGTTTTATACATAACTGTATTTTTACTATTGATATAAATGATATGTTTTCTTTTCATCTTATTCAAAACACTACCAACATTTATTTAATTATATTGTTTTATACATAACTGTATTTTTACCATTGATATAAATGATATGTTTTCTTTTCATCTTATTCAAAACACTGACAACACTGAACTTTATAAGACGAACAGAACTTACTGAGTTTTTATAGTTATCAAATGTAAATAAACTATAGATAGGGGAAATTCAAAGCGACTCAACAATTAGAGAAAAAAGTTGGCAGAAAAGCAATATAATTATATTGGATTTCCATAACCTTTTCATCAATTAAAATATTGGTGCAGCATATTTTTGCATAATGTAAACCTTGAACAAAATTTGTGCTGTGTGTGGTCTTAAACCAACAACTGCCGGAATACTAGCTTGGCACTTGCACCAGCTGAGCGACTAGTTCTTACCCCAAATAAGAGAATTTTTAATGAATCTCCAATAATTTTCTCAACAATAATTGATTGAACCAGTTCTAAATTGAAGAGCAAGCATTTACTGAACTGACAATAACTCATAACAGATGAAACTAAAACTCAGAATATCGCTTTTTATTTAAAAAGTATTAATTAATGACTTCACACACATGTTCATGCTAAATGATAAAATGCTATTCACTTGTCTTCACTGGACTCATTTTCCAATAATAGTTTAAAAATGAAATAGGACGACAGAAAAGACAACACTTCTTTAAGGGAAAAGCATATTTACTCTCTGGCAGAATTTATAAAGCTGAATGTGTCATAAGGACATATGTTAACTCAAAATATCAGTTTGATATATTAATAGTTGTCTTTTTTTATAGCTACCGAAAGTTATCCTTAAAATTCCACCCAGACAAAAACCCAGGGGATCAAGTGATTGCAGATAAATTTAAGCAAGTCGCTGAGGCTTATGATGTACTTTCGGACAGTAAGTTGAAAAGAAGTATCAATTTAAAAAAACAACAAGCATTTAAATGTATTTTATCTTGGTAAATTTAAATGAAATATGATAAAATATTGATATCTATAAACGTCCAAAGCATACAATTCATGTATTTAATTTAACAAATGTACAATAGAACATAAGTACAAGAGGGTCTCTATCTTCTTTTTTTCATGGTAGACATTTTATATAATAATGAGTTAAATAATTATATTGACTCTTCAAACTTTATCAAAATGAACATTTTACTTAAGACATAAACCTCCTTATCTTTATCAGTTCACTTTAATTTCTTTTAGCTCGAAAACGTGCTGTTTATGATCAGTTTGGAGAGGAAGGTTTGAAAAATGGCGTACCAAGTGGTTCTGTTGATACTGGAGCATGGACACAAGGATACACATTCCATGGAGATGCAGACAAAGTATTCAGAGACTTTTTTGGTGGAGATAATCCATTCCAAGGTAAATTTCAAAATAAACTCTTGAGTTGTTCAAGTACCAAGTATCACGTCTTTTGGTTTTTTAGACAGACATAATTATGCTGGCTCAACATTCAATTTAATACTCATAATTTTATTTCATTTGCAGTTTCTTCAAAATAGAAAATTATCTGATCAATGAAAATAAACAATATATCTTATTGAAGCATTATGAGATTTCTGAAATAATATCATAAGTTCATTCATTAAAGCATTCAAGTTGTATTACCTGTAAAAATTAGTGTTTCACTGAATAGTATGCTACTGATACTATGAATCAAATGTCACTGTTGGTACGTATTAGCATAAAAAATTACAAGAAGTACAATTAAAATTTGTAAATTGTCCTCTGTTGTTGCAGAATTCTATGACCGTGTGGATGGAGACCTGAGCATGTCATTCGGGGGACTGGCTGGGCGGGGCAGAAAGAAGCAGGACCCTCCTATTGAAAGGGACCTCTACCTCTCCCTAGAAGAAGTATTCCATGGCTGCACAAAGAAAATGAAAATATCCAGAAGAGTAGGTTTAATTTCTTGATATTACCTTACTTATGATTGTAACAATGTGAATTTTTACATTTACTAGATATATTTCACATTTTGCTTTTTATACAAAACTAAGTCAAATTGGTTTTTAAAACAAAAGGAAAAAAATGTTTATCCAGTAATTTAATACTTTTATGGTTATTTTTCAACAAATAGAATTTTCTAACATGTCTTACATAAACCTTCAATGCAGGTAATGAATGAGGATGGGCACACCTCCAGTATAAGAGACAAGATCCTCACAATCACAGTAAAGAAAGGCTGGAAACCAAACACCAGAATCACATTCCCTGAGGAGGGAGACCAGGGACCCAACAATGTGCCAGGTATTCACACTTGCAGTTTTTAGCTCTTTTGAAATTTCTAAGAAAAAGTTTAGATATTAATTTATTATTAAGTGCTTTTGTTGTTATGGTCAACAGTGATGTGCAAAAACATTATGGTCTGATAAAAAATATCTAAGCTATTAACATGGAACTTCACAATAACTATATTCACAAAAGTAGCCAACACTATTGCTCTAGCCAAAAAACTCATTCAGTTGTATACCTTGTTTAACTTAACAATATGAACAATGATTGGACTCCACTTTGGTACTATGTTTGAACCCCTACAAACAGCATATTTAAAGTACGTAAAAAACTCTTAAATCCATAAATGAAATTATTTTTATATGCAGTTTTAACTATTTCATGTATCTTTTTCAGCTGACATTGTGTTTATTGTGAAAGACAAGGTACATCCCAGATTTCGCCGTGAAGGAGTCAACCTGATCCACACTGCCAAGGTGCCCCTTGGAAAGGCACTTACAGGTTGCACAGTGGACATCCTTACCCTCGATGAGAGAACACTGCACATTCCCATCAACGACATTATCAAGTAAGGGTCATCTTGAAGACAGATATACAGTACATGTTGTATTTCACATACAAGTGTAGTAAGTACCCCAATAAATGTCTGCTCAGTCAAGTCAACCTCCTAATAATTCATTTGTATTATAAGAGTTAGCGGGCTAAATAGCATGTGTTAATACAGACTTCCCAGGCTAGCTGCATGTATCCATAATCTATGTAGGTGGTCTTAGAAAAGCTCTATTTCAAACTTTGATTAAAGGATTCAGTAATGACTAGCCTTGGGAAGAAATATAAAGACAATTATGTCCTTAATGTTACAATGAAATATGATTTTTATTTTCTGCACAATAACAGCTTTGGTAAACTTCTGTTTGCTTGATTCCAGGCCTGGATATCGTAAGATGGTACCCACAGAGGGCATGCCACTGTCCAACAACCCCACACAGAAGGGAGATCTGATTATTGAGTTTGACATTGAATTCCCTGCCTCACTCACCCCAGAGAAGAAAGACCTTGTCAACGCTGCCCTGATACATTAGACCTTGTGATAGTGACTCCCCTTATTGTGTATCTGTGATATTTTGAATGATGTCTGAATCAACTGATTTGTTGTATTTTTAAAGGAAGTTATGTTATATATTTATCAAAACGTGGATGTTATTAGAAAAATTAAAGACAAAAAATGGAAAAGCATTTATTCCTTATATTAGAAGCAGTAACATTTCAAACTTCCATGTTCATTCATTGTCTCATTTATGAATTATTTATCATTTTTCTGTCATAAGTAATAAATATAACATGGTAAACGTTGTTGTTAAACTAAGTCTTTCATTGCAAATTTATGTCTTGCATATCTTCAAAAGTATTTGACTATACAATATATATAATATTTTGTTCATATTAAACAACTGTACAATGTTAAATGCTCTCCGAGCTTGCTTAAATTCTGGATTTTAAATAGCAGGGCTTTTACAAAAAAATGATGCCAAGCAATTATTTAAAAATTCTGGCTTGTTCATTGCTGGAAAAACTAGTTTGATCAAGCAAATTTAAGTATTGATATCCCCAAACTCCCCTTCTGCACCTAATGCCTGATCATCTGTGAAATTAAGAGCCATAAATCTGGTTCAAATGGACACAGCACTAAATCCTTCTTTTCTGAACATCACTGTCCGGAGTTTGAAAAAGGTAAATTTTAATGTTGTAAAAATGCTATTCTAGGACAAGATGGTGAAAAGTGATGTATGTGTTACAAAGAACCGGTTCTGCCACCAGGCACATGTTTTTTTGTCCAAATTAGTTTTATCGTAGTTATTTTAAAACTTAAGAATTCACTTTTCCATGTCTGAAACTCTGACTTAAGATGTTAGTGAATACAGAACCTGTACACATGATTCCTGGTGATAAGTGATTGAAGCAAATCTTCCTTACGGTGTAACAGATGTTTGACACTCAAGGATTTACAGACGGGTGAATAAGAGCAACTCTATAGGACTCCAACAAATGATTGTGGGAGCCTTAAAAAATAATGTATTGCATGTTATGAAATATTCTGTTGCCGAGTTTCTCAAAAGTTCTTAACCTAGTCTCACTATTTTTTTAGCATGTATTGTTTAGCATTGAAAGTTTTAAACAAGTGTATTCATTTCGAATTTCACTCAAAATATTAAAAGTGATTATATAGAAAAGTGATTTTCTTTTTCCACAAATCTTTGTCTAATAGTTAGCAATTTAAATTAAACTTAAGCAATAATGTATTAACAAGTGGAAAATGTTAAAGTATCCTAGTCAACCATTATCTGGATTCGGCTCTTAATGGTCTCTCAAGAACATGATTTAAATAAGCTTGTATCTTTTTATACTATTGATGAGCCATAAATGAAGAAAAATCAAAATGAATTATAGTCTTTTTTTTATTTTTTTATTTTCATCACAATTTATTATAACATGATTACCAGTTATGCACTAGCATGAACTGCAAAGCTAGATTTCTTCCAGTTCATTGTGGAACAATGACATTGTATCCCTTATTTTTCTAAAATGTGTGTTTAAAGAGAAATGAGAGCAATTGTGATTGGAGGTTCAAACAGCAATAACACATCAAAATCACTAATAAAGTGATGAATATTCAAATTCAAGCCATACTTGTAAGGCAAGTAGTTTATTTATGTGGTTTTATCTTTTACCGGGTTATACACATGTAAAAATCCACCAAAATTATAAGCAACATAGTTTGCTTCTCAAACATGTACACATCAAATTGATATGAACTCAATCGGATTATGACCACCCCTGACAATTATCTCTTTGTTTAACAAATAATGCATTAAATCCCAGTCCACTTGCATTTGTCCATGGTTATCATGTTATTACCGGTAGTAGATCTCCCCATTGGTTTAACAGATATGAGTAATTGGCTGTTTGGCCTCATGTCAATAGTTAATCATGTTGTAAAGAATGTTCATGTAAAAAAAATAATATCAAATTAAATAAAAGTATTTTAATATCCCAAACAAAATAATGTTATCACACAAATAGAAACCAATAAATATGATTAATTAGGTGATATCTTAACATTAACATATCATCATGCAATTTTATGATGTAGCTGATCAAAACAACAAAAGATGAAAAAGAATTGTTAGAATACAAAGCTAAATAACACTATATAAGGAGATTGCTGAGATTTCAAGTGAAGTGAGAAGTTGAAACTTGTCTAGTTTGTCTCAACACACTGAGCAAGGATTTCACAAACATAAGTTCCACACAATGCCACTGGAGAGCACAGATGTGTTGACTTAAACCTGCAAAAACAGAAGATGGATATATACATATATATGTCTTAAAATATCTTTCAGATGTTATTTTTTCTTCTTTGTATTCAAAAATGTAATTTTAAAACTTCTTTTATTTAAATAGGTTAAATATATGAACTTAAATTCATGTTAAATGTTTACAGCTCATATCTTTACAATGAGATAAACCCACATGCAGACTCAAGATATTGCTAGAACTTGAAAGTAGGGGACAATAGTACTACAGCTAATTACAAACATAAAAACCGTCATTAGAACAAAATTCTCCCCATATTTCTGCTGTTACACAATATGACAGTAGGTTTAAAAATATTTTTTTACAGTGAATATATACACCAACCGTACCCATGTTAGTACATCAGACATTAAACCCTTCTTTCCGTAAGCACTGTTTATGAGCCTCTATCAGGTCTTGGCATTTCTCTGGTCCTTTATTTGCAATGCTGAAAATATAATTTCCAAAGGTTTTTGAATACATATATCAGTTACTATAATTATTCATTAAAGGTTAAATAAAATCATTAATGTTTAGAAAAACATGTAGATCTTGCTAATAATTATACATGCATATAGTCTTTTCATGTCATTAAGGTTAGCCCAGCACTCTAGCCACTGTGACCCAGTGCCAGCTTCTTTTGTGTTGACCATGGACAAAAAGTATAATAAAATGATGTTTGAAAGATAGAAAAAAACGGACTCACTCAACTAAACATAAAACACATAAATGGTTATAAAAGTGAGGACAACATTCCATTATGTAAAAGGGTTAGCCTATAGGTCTACAGGAAATTATTACTAATGTCAAAATTTTATTATTTTCAATATTCACAATTATGTGTATAGTATACATTTTTCTCTTTTAGACCATTGGCTAATTCATTATATATACTGTAATTCACCTAAGAGTTCGGACACCTTAAATTAATTATTTTTTTCGCTGTCCGAAAACATAGAAAATTACCATTTTTACATTTTATTTAAATGTTTGTTTAACCTGCCTTTTTTCTTCATGTTTGCATTTTACCACTTATTAATTTATCCGTAGTAATAAATGGTCATAAACTTATTTATTACACCTATAAGTGTAAATCCTGCATCAAGTTAATTAAAACACCATTTTATACATGCATTGAACTGAATAAACACATTCTATCGGCTTCAGATCAAAGAGTCACACTGTGTGACGTCACATAACTTACAGTTAACCTGTTATACCCACGAGGATCTCCTGGAGAGCATGGACATTGCTATGCAGGATTAATGTATAACTGTACGATTATTGATTCTTACAGTCTGTAAGTGTGGTACAAGTTTGAAAGTTTATTGGCAGATCGTTTTACAAACATGTCATGTCTATGTTTTCTTAACCCCTTGATTGCCCTTGTTGTTTCTTTAATCCTCCAATAAATATATCACACTTCCTTTTTAACAGGCAATAAATCATTTAGGATGGGTAGTAAGTAATTAACTTGTCACAGTGGTGTATAGGGTTAGGTAATCGGGAGCAAGACAAATCGGCCCCTTACCAAATCGGCCTACTACCAAATCGGCCCCTAAGACGTTTCGGCCCTGCCATTTCGTCCCCTTAATTAAAATGACTCGAGACGTTTCGGCCCCTTAGTGATTTTCAATAGAGACATTTCGGCCCCTTAATTTTATTTTATTTTTTATCTTGAGTATAAAGAAAAACATTGTAGGTCGTTTTATAAATGTCAATGAGATCTGTAAATAAGTTGTAAATAAAATCTTTAAATTTAAAAATAGACAGATATGCATAAAAAACATTGATATGACTGATATAAAAATATAATTAAAATCTAAATAACTATTAACCCTGATTTTTAATATAAAATGTTAGAAAATCTAAGAAATTTTATTTGTTATAACTGTTAATTATTAATTGATCATTAAAGACTTCAAAGAAAATTTGTCTTTGAACCATGCGTTCTTTTTTGCAAGGCAAACTGTTAGTGTTGTGGGTGTGTAAAAGACATTCAAAGACGTGTGAATGAATAATTGTCTTTAATTTGTTAATGTTATTTGGAGTTGATTGAAGAAGATTTGAGTAATATAAACAACGTAAGTACATATATTAAATCGTTTCTAAAAGTGGGTACCATTTGTTTTAAACGTGTTGCGTTTTTTAAAAATGCCTTTACATTTCAACCATTAATTTGTTATCTATGTGGTATACTATTGCTCCAGAATAATTATTAATTATTATTTTTGACAATTAGTGTTTTATCTAAACATAATTAGGAAATACTGTTTGTTTTATAGATATGAATTGCAAACAAGATACAACTTGATAGTTCAAATGCATTTTAAAAAGAATATAACAATATATACGTAATAAAAAAGTGAAATAATATTCTGTTTGAGGTGCGAAGAGATAATTGGTATTAATCTTGTGAGTGTAAGTGTGAGAATTAGCGGTTGGGAAAGTCGGAACAAACCTTGTAGATGTATTTATAAGCTTGTAAACACAAAGTGTCACAATTTCAACGCCTGATACCTCTGTGAAATGTGACAATTCGCCATAAGACCGTCTGTCTAAAATCACCGTTTAAGCCAGTTTGGTTTTGCATGTACGTATTCAATATAAGATTAATAATAGTTTTTTTTCATCCTTATATATACCTGATTTGAATATAAATAACTGAATTTCATAAAATTTATAACTTATATCGAGAGCGTTACAGGGACATCAACGCCAGGATCATGGGTGAGTGGGACTCATACGATTCGCATAAGGTCACCTGCGAGGAGTTCCTGAAAAATGTTGGTGCCATCTACGGCGGGCGATAGGTGTTTGGTCAAGACTGATGTTAGACAATGGACATGTCATTATACATAATATTAGCAACATAGTTATGTATAATATTTAAAGATTATTTAAAAAAAAAGTTTAAATATTTCTTCTTCAACACTATTTCGTCTTCATGTATATAGCTTTGTCTCTTAACATAAAAAAAATGAAATTACATGTTTTTTACTTGTATTTAGAAACAAAATAAAAATATGTTTTCAAGTGTACAGATATTTTCTTTAAATCTATTTTTATCTATACCTTTGTATGCATGTATTATAGCTTTGTCTATTAAAAAAAAATGAAATTACATGTTTTTGACTTAAACAATGTATTTAGATATAAAAAAATAAAATAAAAATAAGGGCCGAAACGTCTCGGTAATCAGGGGCCGAAACGTCTACGGGATGGGGACGATTTGGTAAGGGGCCGAAAAGGTAACCGTTTGAGCTAGGGGCCGATTTGGTAAGGGGCCGATTTGTCTGGTAGCCAGGTAATCTAGCCAGGCATTGTAAAGATAAAAATCAATAATCTTCGTCTGTGAAACTTGGTAACTGTGAAAGTTATGATTGATGTCCTTTGGGTGTCCGAAAATTAGGTACGCAAAATAAATTATTTTGGAAAATAATTATGGGTGTCCGAATATTTAGTGTCGGAACTCTTAGGTGAATTACGGTACCCAATGTTCATTATAACTACTGTATTTAACTTTAATTAATGTATATTTTTTGTCTTTCTAATTTCATTTTCTCATTGTTTCAAATGACAACAACTTGATTCTTTATATGAACTGCATCGCATGATTTGTGGCCTTCAAACATTGTCACATACATCTGCTTTTATTGTTGTATAGGGTATTTCAATTAAATGACATGCGAGTAAGATTCTGAAAGTTTCATTATGATCTCTAAAATTGCCTAACATATGTGTTTACAAGTAAGACAATGCATTTCTAATAATAAACTTTATGTCACACAAATAATGTCATAACAATTACATTTTTGAAATGACAAGCAAAATTAACATATCAATATTACAACCATCTTGGAATTTCATAATTGAACATAAATAAAGAAAAATTTGATGATTCAATTTTAATTTATTAAGTACTTTTATTAAACAATCAGGCCATATGAAACAGACACTGTTAATGCAGTCAAAATAAGTTGTACTGAAAGCTGTAGCTGCTATGCAAACTTGAGCTAAGTCTTTGTCATAAATCATGAAGAAAATGATGAGCCAATGACAAATGTTTTAAAGAAAGAAGTTGATCTAATCTTAATTAATCAATTAATTATATCGGTGGCCAATTGTTATTTATCCATAGCAAATCATGATGTAATGATCATTATTCTATATACAGATCTTTTCCACTACTGGTATTAATTGGTCAATATTTATTTTAAAAAAGTTGTTTATAATAATATATTAAATTATTTTTGGATATTGTACCATTCGTCCCTAGCAGTTCTTGTTTCTGGACAGGCACAGCAGGCTTTACATGGCTTCTTCTTTTCCTCTGCCGGTGGGGCTGAAGTTTCGTCCTTTGAAGGTTCGCTTGAAGATCCCTGGCCCATTTTGCAGTAAAGATTGCATAAGAATTAACAAGAAGTTCTACAATATCACCTTGTCCAAGATCATCCGAGTCGATGAGACGCTAACCACGGACGTTGGCTCCCAAAAATTGTGCGAAGACTCTACCCATAGGTACTCACGAAGGGAACCACTTATCTAACTTGCGAAACGCTTGCAATAACTGTCTCCCAGCGCTTGACGCCAAAACGCCCGGAAGAAAGATCAACCGGGAACCATTTTTGTAAACAAATGGCTGAGGCAGAAAAAGACCAAGTAAACAATATATCTTTTTTTTATCATGATTTAGAGATGAAAGTTAATAAAAAATAAGTTATTTTGCTATAATGTTAACTTTGAATGGCAGTACCAACAGAGAATCCTGTTTCACTGAAATATTCTAACATAGAATGTATTCTCAGTTGAATATCATTGATTTTAATTGACACTGATTAATAAACTGTTTAATGTAGACATCGTCACCTTCATTAGGTTATTGCACTAAGGTCAGGACATGTCATCTAGGCATCTGGCGCACGCCTCCGCCTAAAATAGTCCAAGTTTGCTTTTTACATGTCAACATCGGAGATGATAATAAAATACTAGGGTTTTAGCTAGTCCAAATAATTGTACGTTGACGGATTTTTTTTAGATTTTTGATATGGCAAATCCTTCACGTACAAATTGTTTAGTGTCAAAAGTGGGTAGTTGTTCCGATCAGGATTCCGGGTTAAAGCATATAGCATCTATAAAATATCATAAAAACAAGAAATATTACCAGATAATGTTATTTTATATTAGTTCCGTACACAAAAAAATAAATATCCAACTTATAATTATGATTTTGACGGCTTTTTTTCATTTCATTCTGTCAAAACATAACGATATATACATGACGGGCACCTGCAAGGCTTTAGGGCACAGTTTTAAATCGCTCGGAACATTTCGGCCATGGCCGAGTTGTTACGATTGTATAACGAGGTCTATCTCGAAGCTTTGTCGGAGGAGGCCGAGCTATTACGATTGTATCGAGTTGTTCCCCTTCGCATAATTGTTGCCTGTGTCAGTCAACTTTCGTTTTATTGGAAAGGTAAACAACTTGTTTTAATGCACTTAATGCTTGTTTAGTGCAAAATAACATTTCACTTACATGGTAAAATATGAATATAACTCTTTATGATCAATTTCAACCATAAAATACTTCACTTAAAACAATTTCAATATTTTTAAAACACCCCCGTTTTTTGCACAAACCCGTTTAGACGTTAGGGATTGGAAGAATCCCGTATAACACGTCTATTATTTTAGACTAGGGTTTTAGCCAGGTTTTTAAATGGACAGGGTGCTGCAGAAAAAGGACAGGGTGCTATGAGAGATAAGGGCAGATTGTGTCTGGCATTGAAGAATTTGAACATAATGAATTTCACAAAAAAATAGCAGGAATTGTGCTTAATTAAATTGAAGTTATAGTATGTTACTGTACAACTGCCAAATATGTCAAGTTTCATGAATTTATAATCATATTTTAAGCTTTAATCAAAACAAAACAACTTTGATTATCTCAAGCATTTGATTCTATAAAGGCAGTAGGGTACACATGCTGGTCTCCATGAGGGCAGAAAGGTGCTACCAAAAAGAACAGGGTGCAGCACCATTTCATAACTCTTTACCTAAAAATCTCAAAATGCACCATTTCATGGAGTATCCCCAAAAAAACCTTGGCTTTCAGTGATCTTGGATGGCTTAATATAGAAAATAGGATAAAGCAACTCAGACTTAACCATGTACATAAAATCTTTAATATTAAGTGCCCATCATACTTATATGAACATTTTACTTAAGTCTTATCTACACATTCTTACAGCAATAGACATAGTGCTGGAAATTTTAAAGTGCCGCAGGCAGACAGTTTTATATTAAATACTTTCTTTCATCAAGCGATCCATGACTGGAACAGTCTTCCACTAAAGTTAAAAGAATTGAAAAATAAGAATACTTTTAAAAAAGAAATGAAATCACAGCTCATAGTGTGCAGAATTAGAAGATTTTCTATTTTATTAATTGTTATTCATTTAAGCGTGCATATCAGTTCTAAGATTTTTGTCATATTATGCTAAAGTGTCATATAGTTTTTACAGTTGGTTGCATTACATTTAATAACTGTAATAGAATTACGATCTCAAAAAATTAATCATTCTTTAACTAGTCAGAGTGTGTATGTTATTTTTTGTATAATAAAACCTAATTTAAACAGCTTACAACTAAGATCTTGGCAAATAATTATGCCCCCTTTCGAAGAAGAGGGGTATATTGCTTTGCACAGGCATGTCGGTCGGTCGGTCGGTCCGTCGGTAGACCAAAGCTTGTCTGAGTGATAACTCAACAACTCCTGGACGTAAGGTCATCAAACTTGACATGAAGGTTGGGCCTGACCAGTAGATGACCCCTATTGTTTTTGGGGGTCATCGGGCCAAAGGTCAAGGTCACAGTGACCTTGAATGGTAAAAGGTTGTCAAAGTGATAACTCAAAAATGCGTGCACCCACGGCCCTCAAACTTGACTTGGAGGTTGGGCCTGACCAGTAGCTGACGCCTATTGTTTTTGTGGCTCATCGGGTTGAAGGTCAAGGTCACAGTGACCTTGAATGGTAAAAAGTTGTCCAAGTGATAACTCGACAATGCCTGCACCCATGGCCCTCATAATTGAATTGGAGGTTGGGCCTGACCAGTAGCTGACGCCTATTGTTTTTGGGGCTCATCGGGTCGAAGGTCAAGGTCACAGGGACCTTGAATGGTTAAAAGTTGTCCGAGTGATAACTCGACAATGCCTGCACCCATGGCCCTCAAACTTGACTTGGAGGTTGGGCGTGACCAGTAGCAGACCACTTTTGTTTTTTGGGCTCATCGGGTCAATGGTCAAGGTCACAGTGACCTTGAATGGTTAAAGGTTTTTCGAGTAATAATTTAACAATGCCTGCACCCATGGCCCTCAAACTTGACTTGGAGGTTGGGCCTGACCAGTAGATGACCCCTATTGATTTTGGGGGTCATTGGGCCAAAGGTCAAGGTCACAGTGACCTTGAATGGTAAAAGGTTGTTCGAGTGATAACTCAACAATGCCTGCACCCATAGCCCTCAAACTTGACTTGGAGGTTGGGCCTGACCAGTAGATGACCCCTATTGAGTTTGGGGGTCATTGGGCCAAAGGTCAAGGTCACATGTACCTTGAATGGTAAAAGGTTGTTCAAGTGATAACTCGACAATGCCTGCACCCATGGCCCTCAAACTTGACTTGGAGGTTGGGCCTGACCAGTAGATGACCCCTATTAGTTTAGGGCTCATCGGACCAAAAGTCAAGGTCACATGTACCTTGAATGGTAAAAGGTTGTCCGAGTGATAACTCGACAATGCCTGCACCCATGGCCCTCAAACTTGACTTGGAGGTTGGGCCTGACCAGTAGCGGACCCCTATTGTTTTGGGGGGTCATCGGGCCAAAGGTAAAGGTCACAGTGACCTTGAATGGTAAAAGGTTGTCTGAGTAATAACTCAACAATGCCTGCACCTATGGCCATCAGACTTGACTCAGAGGTTGGGCCTGACCAGTAGATGGTCCCTATTGATTTTAGGGGTCATTGGGCCAAAGGTCAAGGTCACAGTGACTTTGAACGATAAAAGGTTGTCCGCGTTATAACTCAACAATGCCTGCACCCATGGCCCTCAAACTTGACTTGGAGGTTCGGCCTGATCAGTAGATGACCCCTATTGGTTTAAGGGGGTCAAGGTCACAGTGACCTTGAAAGCAAACTTGACAATTCCTGGACCTATTGTCATCAAACTTGACATGAAGGTAGGGCCTGACCAGTAAATGACCCCTCATGACTTTGGGGGTCATCGGGCCAAGGTCAAGGTCACAGTAACCTTTAACACAAAAAAGTTAACCATTCTTCTCCCAGTGATATCTCAACAATGCCTGAACCTATGATCATCAAACTTGACATGGAAGTTGGGCCTGACCAGGAGATGACACTTATTGATTTTAGGAGTCATTGGGTCAAAGGTCAAGTTCACAGTGACCTTTAATGTGAAAATGTTTCAAATGATAATTTTACAATGGCACATTTTGTCTGTGTGATTTCTTGTCAATGCCTGCACCCATGGCCCTCGAACTTGCCTTTTGCCCAGCTGATGACTCCTATGGATTTTGAGGTCAAAGGTCATGGTCATAACACACTCTATCCTCAAACTTTGAATGGTCATAATCTTACAACTGCCTCAACGGCATCCAATGTCAGTGACAAATCAGGTGTCATTTCGGTCCATGCATATTTCATTCAATTGTCCATATAATCCTGACAACATGGCGCTCAGGGGGGGGGGGGGGGGGGGGGGGGGCATAATGTTTGACAAACATCTCTTGTTATATTTGTCATAAGGACCCCATTTGAAATAAGTTGAATAACTTTAATGGGTTATCCTGTGTTATATATTTGTCACATTGAATTAAATCTTTATTAACGCAGATACATGTATCCAACGCATTCTAATGATGTTGTGATTTAGTAAAGATATCATCCCTTATACTTTGTTAATCAGTCTGTGATATAACTTTATGAAATATTTGATTTGTTAGTATGACATATATATATATATATATATATATGCACGAATAAATCTTATCTATAAGAATATTTTGTCTCTATCTCAACTGAGTTAACCCGTTTAAAATTATAGCATAAAGGTTTCCCAGTTTATAGCGTGTATATTTGGCATGTGAAAGTCATGTGGTAAGTACAGATACATATATACCAATGCTATTTTTAGATTGATTGGGATTAATGTAGTAGACAACCCCAGTAAATTTCCAACTGGAAAAATACATAAAAAATGTGAAAGATACATGTGTCAATAGCAATGTGGTACATCAGTAAGTAAGATTCAATGAATTATACACAACAATTACAATTTTAACTACACCTTTAATTCTATTTATCTGTTTACAGTTTGAGGAGGAGGAGACCGAGGAGGAAAGTCAGAAAGGAGAAAAAAGGAAGAAAATTTTCTCCAAGGAATGTAAGTACACTGATGTTTGTCATTGATGTCCAGGCTTTTTCAGCTGGCACTGTCTGGAATTCAACGTTTTGGATGGTGCTTCACTCCTTTATCTGGCCATAAATTAAGAGTGTGAAAAATAGCTTATCTGATAATCACAAGGAGTTATGTTTTCATGAATTAACATGATGTTTGTTAATTACTAGTACATTTTTGTATTTTAAAGCGGCTAAGTGGGTGTTGGCGAGTTCATTTGTTAATATTTAGGAATAAAGAAAACAAAACGGGTTGAATAAGGCTTCTTGAAAGCTCCTCTGTTCTCCACAACCCACTAGCAAAAAGAACTGATAACTGTGCTTTAAGCATCTCTTAACAATTGCCGACAGTTTGCCAAAACAAGAACAATAAACATTCGTTTTTTGAAAACATAAATTTCGGTGATGACAATTTCTTAATTGTATTACATAAAACTCCCCAAAAGCATCATGGTATAATTTATAAAGGATAAGGTCTGCTGACACATTGGTGTTACCCCTGCTGCCTGCAGATTTTTATTTTATTTTTCTTATATTTTTATTTTTAATTAATTTAATATCTTAACTTATCACCTTGATATTTTTTACAAATTTCTTATTTGCTTGCTTCAAAAAAGCTGCCAATGTCACTTTAATATGCAGGAAGTCTTATCACATTGTCAAGTTATGCCCCTTGACCAGCTGTGTTAAGTAACAGTGACCTTGACCCTAGGGACCCTAAACGCAATCCCATGAAAGGTATCCATAAACTCGTCCTTTATACCAAGTTGGGTCAAGGTATGTCAACCCTAACTTAAGTTATTCATTTTCAACCGTTTTTCAATTTCTAGTAACAGTGACCTTGACCTTGACCCTAGGGACCCCAAACGCAATCCCATGAAAGGTATCCATAAACTCTTCCTTTATACCAAGTTGGGTCAAGATATGTCAACCCTGACTCTAGTTATTCAGTTTCAACTGTTTTTCTAGTTTTAGTAACAGTGACCTTGACCCTAGGGACCCCAAACGCGATCCCATGAAAGGTATCCATAAATTCGTCCTTTATACCAAGTTGGGTCTAGATATGTCAACCCTAACTTAAGTTATTTAGTTTCAACCGTTTTTTTTATTTTTAGTAACAGTGACCTTAACCTTGACTCTAGGGACCCCAAACACAATCCCATGAAAGGTATCCATAAACTCTTTCTATATACCAAGTTTGGTCAACCCTTACTGAAACTCTTCAGTTTCATAGGTGAGTTTGACTTCGGCTGGCCTGTTGCCCGCCAGCCCGAACAATGACATTCGTCATTCTTATTACCAGGCTTCACTATGTGAAAACCTGGTAAAAAAAACCCCCAAGAACAGTAAACAATCAATTGTTGAAAATATTCATTTCAATGATGACAATATTTTAATTGTGTTTACTTGTTACATAAAACTCCTCCTGAGCATCTGTCAACCGTGGTACCCTGACAGGCTGACTGCTGACCTAGAGGACATGGGTTCAACCCCAGCTGCCTGCAGATTTATTATGTTTTTTATTATTATATTTTTGAAATTATTTTAATATCAAAACCTTGATATTTGTTTACAAAATTTTCAAGAAATATTTATATTTGATTACATCGAAAAAGCTAAAAATGCCACTTAAATATGCAGGAAGTCTAATCACTTTGGATAAGAGTTTGTCATGTTATGCCCCTTGAACAGCTGTGTAAAGACAATAATTGGCTCTTGTTTTTCATTAAGATTCGAAGCTTCCAAGATTCAAGCACATGTTTCTTGTATTCCAGTGCGGTGTATGATGTACGGGTTTGGAGATGACCAGAATCCCTACACTGAGTCTGTGGACCTGATAGAAGACCTCGTCGTAGAATACATATCAGAAATGGTGGGCTCTCAAATAGATAAGAAAATAATTGCTTGTTATGACAGTACTTTTTTAATCATTATTTATATAATTCACAATTTTTGTCACAAGATTCCTCGATGCAATATGTTATACATGTACCTTCACTTCTCTTGTTTAACTGTAGTTAATCTGTTGGATTGGTTTCAGCCTTAGGTTTAAAGTGCAACTTTATTTCAGACATTATTTTAAATTTGAAATAAATTCAAAATGACATGACTTTATTTCAGACCAAGAAAGCGCTTGAGGTCGGGCGGCCCGGCAGAATATCAGTGGAAGATTTAATTTTCCTGATCAGGAAGGACCCGAAGAAATACTCAAGGGTCAAAGAACTGCTTACGATGAGTGAGGAACTGAGAAAAGCTAGAAAGGCCTTTGATGAGATTAAATATGCCACAAGTGGCACATCTAAGTGATTTCATTTTTCTCTTGATCCATTACATTCTGCCACAATACTAATTTTGCATGATTTTAATTCAATACTAGTTATTTTGCATTATCTCATTTTCATACTGATTCTGTTGTGTCATTGCAAATAAACATTATTGAACATGGCATGTTTAAGTTTTGTTCATCACCATTTTCAGGATTTCTTTCATGATTTTTAGCTTGTATGTTTTTGAATAAATAGACATGGTAATGTCATAGCCATTGTGTTGGTGGGCAACGTTGGCAAAACTTTGATTGTTGGCCATAACTTGAAAACAAAGAAATACACATGAAACATAAGTTTATGCCTACTGGCAAAACATTCGTTGCATTATGATTCTTAATCAAATGAGAAAAGTGGAATCTTGAAGGGCACTTGTGTGAAAGTACACCATAATCTGAACTTAAAACTAGTTGTTGCAAACCTTTATTGAGTACGGTAGTTTTTGTGTTACCTGCGAAGCAAGGCAGACAAATGGGATCACTGTGTCTGTGCCTGCTTCAGGGTCACACTTTCATTTCCTTCCAATAGAATTTGAATGAATAATTCTATAGACCTCTACTTTGTATTCACACTGGTCATGGCCGGTAGATAATCAATGTTTATTTTTGGGACAGAACATCCAAGATTGTGGTGGCCTGTGATAGAAAAAACGGTTTTATATCAATTACCTGTAAAGCCTATTAACCTTGACTGCACATTAATCAAGGTCGTTATATGACCCCTATCGGATTTGGGGTCAAAGGTCGTGGCAAAAATTATAAGAAATTTTTATCAATAACTTGAGAAGGACTTGTTGTAGGGTCTTCATACTTATATGGTCAATTTCAGTGGTCAAGAAAACGTTATAAGCAAAACCATTTCAGCTCTTAATATATCAAATATACTTTATTCAAGGTAAGTATGTCAAAGGTCATAGTTGCGTTTTCCGCATTGTTTTCTGAAATGTCATCTAGTCCCCAATAACATAATAAAGCCAATGCATGTCTCAAGGCCAAAAATCACATGACGCGGCCCACATGACGCGGCCCACATGACGCAGTGTGCAGCACCAAACTAAAACCCTACTTGACAGAAATTAAGCAAAAAAACCCAATATTTTTTATATTGATTTTATTTGTAATGAATGCATGTTCATGCTCACATGCATTTAAACAGACAAGTCATTTGTGTTACAATGTGCTTTACAATTACAGAGGTATTTTAACAATTTACCATCAATTACAAAAATATCACATCAAAAATAACAATAATGACTAAATGCAAACAGTTTTGTTGAAATAATTTCTCCTAGTTAAACTCTTACAAATGTTTAATATTACATGGTGCTGAAGAAAACTAGATTTGTTACACAGAAACAAAGATATGGATAATCATGGATTTTTTCCCCAATATTACATTTCAAATATAACATCCTTGAATTAATAGCATAAGTTGGTTTGGATTATTAAAGACATTTCATATGGTAACTAGTGATCAGTAATCACTCAAGAACGCATCTTGGACGGCATCAATATCATACATAACAGACAAGTTTATAATGATACATAAACAATCTCCCATTGTCCATTCGTTGATCAGGTGGCCACACTGCGCGGGGTGACAAGGTCTTTCAACATGGGCTGTGTGACAGGCCAGGTGTCGGGGTTACACTCCTTTGCCCGGAGCTCCTCATCATTGAGGACGGCTGGCATGTGGATCGGCATTGATGTCCCCGTAACATTTAGCAGTTTTAGCTCCAGGGGACCCAGCTGCAGGTAGTCCTGGTATGAGGGAAGAATACAAATCTAAACATATTTTCTCATGTCTAAATATTCAAATAAAATAAAATGCAGTGTTAAAGTGTAAATCTTTACAAATAAAGCCTTTCTCTAAATCATAAGAACTTGAAACCGGGTTGGGGTTCAAAAGTGACGCGTCTTTCACAACTCTCCAATGAAAGAGAAGGCAAGAGTTGAGGAAATTTGAGGGTCACTTACCCCCCAATTTTCTTCCTCATAGAACATGTTATCCAGCAGATCTGTATCCTCGCTGTCAGCCTCTGTAACAATAGATGGATGGTTAGCATCAAGTACATGTCTTCACACTCGAGTACATTCAGTTTCTCAATAATATACATGTTTGTATGTCATAAAACAAAATTCTGCTATAATATACAGCTCTGTCACTTCATTTACATAATCTAAAGACAAATTAAAGCTTAGTCCTCTAAAAACAAACCTTGGCGCCCAAAATGCCATGTTTTTGATAAAGTTTTTTCATTGATGGCTAAATTTTTCTGTTGTTTAACAATTAGTAATTGCAGTATAGGTAGATGAGTGAAGTTCATAAAAAGCTTAAACATGTCAGCTACATGTAAATAATATAATGTATTCCAATTTCTATATGAAGCATAATGGTAAAGAAGCTATCCATATAAACAAAGCACTCAAACACACAAAAGAGTATACAGATCTTTGAAAAAATATCATTCAAATCCACCAGGTACAATGTAGTTTATGTACTTGCAATGAAAACCATAAAATCTACTTTGATAAAAATCCAAAGAGAAAATGAGCGCCGACCATCACAAAATACACCCATCCTTATTTTAGGACAGCAAGCTTGGTGATAAATGGTTGTATGTTAAGCCAAATTTACAGAGCGAACACTGTGAAGACAGTTTTTCCAATTCAAGGATCAAAATTCTGGAGAGACTGAGATGATCGAACCTGACCAAGATATTCTGCCAATAGACATTCTGACCAACTTTGGTGCTGATTGGAAAAAGGCTTAAAAAGTAATTAATCAAGACCAATTTAGCTAATTGATATAATTAAAGACCGATTACTGTTGAGTGACTCGAGTGATATTGCTGGTTAATGAACTTGTCCAAGACGTAATATCCACACTTTTTTCTAAATTTAGTGATGATTAGACAATGGCTTCTAAATAACTTCTGCTGACAAGAGCAATTTTAGGTAATTTCTGGTTATCAAACTTGTCTGAATTATTATGCCAATACACATTCTGATTAATTTTGGTGGTGATTGGACAAAGGCTTCTAAAGTAATTGACCGGACAACATACTTGATGCCTTTGGCCCAGTACACAGGAGTATAAAAACAGCAAACTGAGACATATTGCATGGATGTTACCATAATAATGTTTTGTTTATAACTATGTAACGGCTGTACAACTTCAGCTACTTCATCTATCTCCAATTAAAAGAATAATGAGATAAAATCCCAAATGCAACACATACAATTCTAAATACACATGTAATAAGAACTGCAACAAGCAGCAATAGTGCTTAATGTGGGGGGAGGGGGGGGGGGGAATATGATGTAATTGTTTCCTATGAATAGAAACAGAGTGGTCGCACCCATGTGATGTACTTTTAAGTTCCATGCTACATTTAAGGTAGCCTATGGTTTTTCTAATGAATAACATATCGGATTTGATGCCACAAACTTACAATTTAAAATAGTAAAACAAGACCTATTTCTCCTTGTTGCAGTTCATAGTATGTACCATAATATGTACATGATGTAGAAAGTTGTGCACCCACTAATGGTACAAGTGTACAAGTGAGAGACTTACCTGGATCCTGACCAGTGTCAGAAATGTCTACAGAACATTCATAGGCATGCATTGGCATGGACACATATTTAACATACAGCACTTATATATAGAACTTAAATAGATAGCCAGATTTGATAGTAAAATCAATAATAGTAAAAAATAGACATGTTGGGTAAAATAAAACATCAAATAATCATTTGTTTTTGGAAAAGAGAAACAAACAAAATATTAGTTGACAGCAAAAATGTGTACAGTTGAAATTAACAAACCGAAAAGAAAAAAAGTATCCTTTATCATACACTCATAAATTAATATGTTTGTGTCAGAAATCGTACCACTATCTTCATCTTCACTCTGTATGGATGCTTGGACGAGGGAAAACACTTTGTCCTGAATTGCCCTGTGGGTTGCACTCATCGGCCGAGCTGGTATGCCTGGAATATAACACATAGAATAGAGTCCAGTAACATAATTTTAATAGAACACATACATTGGTATCCACCAGAGTTATATCTAACACCAGCCGTTGATTATGTGTAACACGAAATAGTACAAAGCCATCTGTGCAGAGTTTGACTTCCACAAGAGCATTGTAAGCAGATCCAGGTGCTCATCACTTTTTCTTTTTTAATCAGAGAGCATAACCCAAGAATTAGTTTGTCCAAGTTACTGAACTTGCTACATATGTATTACAGTGATTATGCTTTATGCCCGTTTTTAAAAGTTATGGCCAACATTTATTTTACTGCACACAACAACAACAGCAAGGCTACAACAATAGCTGGAATTTTACACATGAAAAACGGACAAAACTAAATAAAACCACTGCGAAGTGAACACCAGTGCTTGTATGTTGTAATTTTCAGTTGAACAAAAGAAATTAGTCCATCATTAATAAAGCCAGAGTTATTGTCTCTGGCAACATGTTTCATTTGAAATTCTTAAAACAGTTATTGAGTTATGGGCAAGGTTCAAGTTTTTGCATAGCAGAGACCATGCCACCAATTTTTTATGGGCAAGGTTCAAGTTTTTGCATAGCAGAGACCATGCCACCAATAACAAAGACACCATATTTATGAAAATATGGCCACTTTTTTCCTTAAAAAAGCAGATGAAAAAAAAAAAAAAATGATCATGTAGATATAGCAAAATTTATTTTAAAAAATTACATCGACCTCACCTTTAGGTGAAGTCTGGTCCCCACCAGACTGTTCTATGGACAGTTGGGCAAGGTCCATCTCTAATATCCCGTCTGTATCCAGGTTCTCACCCTCCGCAAACTGGGTCAGGAAGAAATTTCTGAAATAGGGTGTCAAAGTCATAATGATAGAGCTAAAACAGTGCCATATATTAGTACCATGTTAACAGTGAACATGAATGTCAATTTAAACAGCTAAGCATCTTTAGTCTCTTCATTTTAGAATTATATTGACTTCTTATTGCCTTTTGACTTGTTGTAATCAATTGTAGTACTGTACTCTAAATAACTCACCTGGAAATTTTTAGATCCTCTATCTTGCACTCGAACAGCTCAGCCATGATCTCAAGGTTCCCGCGTTCCATATCTTCAACTTCATATCGCAGGTCATCTGTCTCCCGACGGTGAATCTCTACCTATATACATGCAGAGAATAAATTGTAGTAATATGTATACAAGATGGAAACACATGTTTTAATTATGACAAAGATTAAAATCCGAAATATGCAACGTAACAGGGATAACAGAGTGATTTGGTTGAACTATCATAGCAATAAATTAAGATAAGGCAATACCTCAAATAAAGGTATTTAAATTCATTTTACAGACATTTGATCTGACACATCCATGAAAGATTATCATAATTTGGCAAGTTTAACATCAGGGTTCTCATCATTTTTTGAATCTCTTTTATCATATACTTGTTTATGTAGAATGTCACTTATATGTAAGTGACATCCCAGAGGTAAATACATTTTTCTTTTACGGTTGAAAATCATAGTTTGTAGGAGTAGATGGCATGAAGTAACTTTGCAGTGCTGCCATATAAATATGAAAGTATGTAGTAGGTGTGAGACCTCTCGTTTGAGCCAGTCGTTATCGAGCACCTCCTGTCTGCTGATTTTGTCCATCTGGTTAATGGCTTTCTGTAAAACAAACAACAACAGATCAGTGTTGGGTTACCTATGCAATGATCTAGTTTGAACTGATTGTTTAAAATTTAACATTTATTTTAAATCTTAATTATTTCCGTGACAATTATGTTTCTCTTTCCTAACATGTTTCTTGCAAATAAAATGATGAATACATCTTATATAAAATAGTCAATAACACTGTTATAAAAAGGCAAATGTGTTAACATGAGCATTTTCAGTTACAGTAGTTACCTCAGAAGCCCTATGTTTCTGCTGGTCAACTTTTTCAGTCGTGTATCTCTCTATGTCATCTTTTGTCTTGGCCAGACTGCCATCCAGATGCCCTGCAAACAATTGTCTAAATTAAAAAATAACAAAACATATACCGAATGTTTTTGCAGATAGAATTTGTATATCCCCCCCACCTGACCTCCATATTTTACTAAAAGTTGGTACTATAACTCATTGTTCTGCATAGATTTAAAGTACACCTGCAAACAGAGTAAAACATGTTTTAATGTCCAACAGTCACTATTACAATAATAGTTACAATTAATTTCATGTATAATTGTACATTTTAAAACAACTCCAGGATGAGTTTCTTAGGCTGGTATGTCAGAAGAGAGCACCACCTAGGAATATCTATCAATTTTGATTCAGGTCATTGCTTAGGTAAGAAGGTGTCTCACATACTTTTGCCTACACAACTTATTACTAAACAGTATCATTATGATTCTAATTTAAACCGGAGTACGACTTCATTAGAGAAGCATAAATCATAATTATGAGCTGGAAATAAAGGGATGAAAGAAAATTGATGTCGCATTATAGTTTCTGAAAAAGCAAAACATATGAGTAGTGAAAAACAAACATTGTTATATCATATATTATGGTTTAATAATATCTCACAAATTCAAATAATGAACACAAAATGTCTTGTATTAAATGTAATGAAATATCAAATAATTTCTCATGCAATTAGTATGAAATATGGACAATGTAACCCATGCCTTATATGACTTTAATATTCAAATGAAGTGAAATTAAATGCAAAAAGCTTTGGAGCAATTATGCTTTGTTTCAAACGTCTTACTGTGGAAAAATGCAATAAGTCTTGGCTCTGAAACAAAATATCCGTACACAAAGTTTACCGTAACATTATTATCATGTTAAATGAAAATTGTATCATATAACATTCACTTCAGGTTCACCATTTTATCATAATTTCCATGATAGATGATGCACACTCCCGTTCAAAATCATAAAATGCGTAAGTGCTATAAATTGATACTTTACCCTAAGTTAAAAAAAACCTACATACCAGGTATGTTAAAGGTTTTCTGTGACAGATAATGTTGTTAATGAAGAAAAGTAATTTCCAAGTAATTTCATTAAATCCTCTCATACATGTATACACAATGTATACACATGGACAAAAAACATTATTACAAAAATTAAATTTAATGTCCCTAAAAGTACACTAATATAAAGTGTGTACAAAAACCCTACCTTTCATCTCATTGAAGCTGGTGGTCATGTCGTCCACTTCCTGTTCAAGCGTGCGTATTAGTGTGGCGTGATCATGCTGACCCTCATCCTTGTAACGTGTCCAATAGTCCACTTCTTTCTGCATCCGAACAATCTCTGCCTCTGTCTCTGCTATTGTGCGCTTCAAATCTGAAATTATAGTTATTGATACATGTCATAAAGAGAATAAAGATAATCACCTACAATGTCATAATAGTACCAACCATGAAATGATTCACCCATATGTTTTAACAAGAATTCGTTTTGTAAAAGTTCACAACCCCTTTCAATGTAAAATCTAACTGATAGCTTAGATTCAGACCAGATCCACTACTATACACTGCTACTTTATGTTACATGATAGCTTTATCATCTAAGGATTATCTGCCCTAATGAGTTAAATACCTAGGCACAGCCACATGCTTATCAGTTATAGTTTAGATATCGAACAATACATGTTGTTCTGATATTTAATTTGGTGTTTATGGAATAACAATTCAACTTAATTTTGTATTCTATTTATTCATCTACATATGTACACCAAGAACATTAAAACACATGTGGCAATAAATAGTTAGAGCACATTTAGTGTCATTTTTATATCTATATGTATTCCTCCATAACATAACACTTTATACATGTAAACATAGTTTTCCCCCTTTTTTTGGTCAGACAAAAATACTGAAATTGTATTTTTTAAAATTGTTTGAAAATATGTAAATTTTAACAAAATGCTTTGGTTTGCTTTGATTGTGAAGACAGGTATAAGCTGATATGAATCACTCGAGTCTGTTTTCTTGGTAGCTAAGAGAATGTACCCCTGGTCAGGCTCAAATCCACAACCTCTTGGGTGAGAGGTGACACATTAACCTCTAAATCACTCTAACCCTAGTGGGGCCCGAACCATCAACCTCTTGATGAGAGGAGGACATATTTACAACCAGACCACTCTCGTCTCACTGAAATACTTTGACAATAGCACATCATAAAGCATTTATAAACATCTACCAACCCTCTAGCTGTTTCTCCCTCTGTCTCTGTCTGTCCCACTTCTCGTGCATTGTTACTATTACATCATCCTTGTGTTTGATCTCCTCGCCTGCAAACAGCTTGTCCGAATCTTTTGCCTGCTTCAACAGGTGCTGCACCAACACACCCTGCTCCTCCTTTAACTTGTCATTCTGTAAAACATGGACATCAATAGTATATTTTTTATGATCATCATAATATGACGAAATCATGTTCAAAGATCCCATCAGTATAGTTTGATGAAATCCATTACATGGTTTCAGAGATCAATAAATTATTTAAAAAAAAGGGCTGTTCTGAGACACCTGATTGTTGAATCCTGACATCCCTGACAAATACATTAATTATGATGTATGATAATGAATACCAGTATTAAAGCTAGATTTTCATATTTTTGTTATCTATAACTGATTAATTTTAGGAAAGGCTAAGCAAAAATATTACATAATTCAATCTATATTGGAGCATGGTATTGATGTTAAACTGTATTCATTTACTTTCCAGAAATGGCTTTTAAGTATCTTGAGTATTCAGACATATCCAGTTTAAATATGAACTGTGTAAGGGGTTACCCTGTCTAGATGGCGTTTGTTTTTCTCCTCCCAACCCCGGGTCTCATACATCACATCTTCCAGCTTCTTCTCTACAATATTGATTCTAAAAAGGCCATAGAAAGCACACTGGTACAAACATACTGATAGTAAATAGTAATATGGATGTTGGAAATGGAGCAATTACAACATAAATCATCATGTTTATGTTGTTTAATGATAGACTGTTTATTGACAGTTTTAACTCATACAAAATAATGTTGATGTTTTTTACTGATAGCTTATTTATTGGCAGTGTTTCATCATAGCATTTGAGAGCTTAAATTTGATGTTTAAATTTCAATATTGTTGTTTTCATGTGAAAATAAAGTTTTAAATTCAGGGTTCCCTGAATATTTTTTTAAACTAACCTGGTACTGGCAGCTCTCATTACACACCTGATTAAAATTCTACTAAATAAATGTGAAAACCATCTTACTGATAAGCCAGAATGGCCTCCTGTGCAGTCATCTGGGGCTCCTTGGATTTCTTTCCTCCCTTTTTCCCCTTTTTCCCACCCTTCTTTCCCTTCTTGCCTTTCTTTTTCGCTCCCATCTTTAATGGCTGTTTGAACTGCTAGAAAGTTTAAAAAAATTGCATAACATTAAATTATCCTGCATAAGCTACATTCATGTCTGAGATGTAGACACAAGGCTGTTGGGTTTCACTACTGATATGTCTTACTGGCTAAGGTCACAAATCTGAACACTTTTGAGGTTTTTTACAATTATATTGGAGAGTTTTTGTTGTAGTTGGTTAGATTTTGTATGAAACATCTTTAGTTAATGTGTTAACATCTATCAAAGTACTGTTTCACAATCTCATTAATTTAATGACGAAAATCATAAATGTTATGGACAGTAAATAGCCCTTCAATTCATGCTTTGCAGGGCACAAATACCTTTGATGTAGAAAAGATTAATTAGCACTTAATGTGCAAATAGAATGGAAGACAAAATAGTAATCAAAATAACATCAAAAACTTGATTGGAAATAACTGGCCAAAAGTCAATCACACAAAATAATGATAAATAAGTATGCTATCTTCATTTAACACTTAGCTGCCAATTTATTCTTTGTTTTCACTGTTTTTAAAAACATGCAATTCATATTTTTTTATGTAAAGCGTGATTTTTATTTACAAAAACTAGAAGCAAGGTCATCATAACAGTGGCCTGAAAGATGAGCACATGCCCTGTGATGTAATTTCACCCGTATGCTACATTTTGATTTTTTTAAAGTTCAAGCGCATTAGAATGTTGTATGGCATTTTTCAGCAAAATACTCAACGAAAACAAGATGAATTTCACTTGAGGGTTGCTAAGGCAGGCCTCAGGATTGATCTAGATCATCAAATAATCAATCACCATAAAGTGAAACAAATGAATGTTTTAAAAGGTGTTCAGGATTTGTATCCTGTTCGGATATGTTCCGCCAACCAGTATAATTCTTATAAAACATGTCAGACAAAATGTCCTGTGCATGCATGCTTAAATGTTAAAGTTTGTGTACGCTCAATTTCCAAGTCAGTTTGTCATATACAACAGTGAACAATGGTTAATTCTGAAGTAAACCATATGCTGTGACTATTCTCAATAAATTCATTATATAATACGTTATTGAAAACCGAAACAATCGACAGCAAATTAAAAAAAAAAACGAAAAAATCTTTCCGACGTATTATTTGGACATTTGATATTGCGAACATATTCTTTTTATATTATTTGAGTTTCAAGAAAAGTTTCGAACAAACTCACTTTTTAATAAGCTTTATTTTCAAACAAAGATCTTAAATTAACCAATATTTTTCCATAAATCGGCCATATTTGTTTATTCTAGCAACATTAGCAGTGAATAACTGTTTGGGCTAACTTCCACTATGATATATAAAGGCGCGATTTTCAAACTCCGCGCAGCGTTGTTTTCCGTTACCGATCGGTATCCATGTATGTACATTGTATGTATTTCTTTAGACCTTACGGTCAAGGATAACCCATGAAAGTGCAAGCACTTATTTCCAACGGGGTCCTTTGTTTTTTGCTGAAGGGACAGCACGCTGAAGAGACAGTGGTGGGATACAAGAAGCTATACCCTAGCTCTTTTTCGAAGAGACCCCTTGATTCTTTTACGTACTCGGTGTAAAGCACCGATACACGGGGTACAACTTTCCTGGGTTAAACCAGTACTGAGTACACCACTTTTTCAAGCACCACCCTTTAAATACCAAGCGCCAGGCATTCTTTTATTTATTTTTTCAGTCGTTATTTTAATAACTGTAAAAGTTCGATATCAAACATTTAATCATTCTTTAACTGGTCAAGAGTGCATGCATGTTATTTTTGTATAAGTAAACCTAATTTAAACAGCTTACAACTGAGATCTTGGCAAATAATTATATTTGTCATAAGGACCCCATTGGAAATAAGTTGAATAACTTTAATGGGTTATCCTGTGTTATATATTTGTCACATTGAATTAAATCTTTGTTAACGCACGTATGTATCCAAAGCATTCTAATGATGTTGTGCTTTAGTATAGATATCATCACTAATACTTTGTTAATCAGTCTGTGTTATAACTTTATGAGATATTTGGTTTGTTACAATGACATATATATGCACGAATAAATCTATCTATCTATCTAGGCAACGGAGCTACTTGTACCAAGTTTTAACGTCTTTTGGTATGACGCGGCCATGGATCAAACCCACGACCTCCCGCTCCGTAGGCGGATGCTTAACCACTAGGCCATGGAGACGGTCATCCGACGTCATCGATCCAGCCTTTCATTTCATTCCTTCTCAAAATCGACTATAATGACTATTATACCGATGATATAGAACCGAGGTTTTTCGCATTTCTGTATGATCTAGAACTTAAGGCCTTCCACAGTACAAAGAAATTAAGACCAGTTTTGAACAATCCTCATATCCTGGGACCAATAACAAATCATTGCTATCAGTGATCAAATCAACCGTCGACAGCATATTCAGACTGACTCATGTTTTAATGCTTGGTTTCTTCTCCCTTTAATCCTACTCTAAGTCATTTCTCAATCTTGCAGAAATTGTGTAAAGTATAGAATATTTAAGCTGAGTTACGTTTATCTTCTCATAAACTAATTACAGAGTAAGAAAGACACCACAATGCTGCTAGGAATGAAAGAAAATTCACAATCTGCAATTTAAATGATACTGAGGACGAGTTTCATTTCTTTGTCAAATGCCCAGTATATATGCAGACTTATGAATGTCTATAATTTTAATGCAAAGTATAATCACCAAACAATCCTTAGAAAGATAGCGCTGTATTGTGATAAGTCCTTCAAATTAGGTGATTTAAGATGGGGCCAATAACAAAATCCTATAATATACTAGTAGTATAACTATTTATCATTTAACGATTTATTATTTAACGATTTATAACTATTTATTATGTTTTCCCTTTTTATTTTCTCAATTCGCTTGTAGTTTATGACTATGATACATGTTTTTGTTGATTTTATCATAAACTGAAGTGATCACACTTTAATGCGTATAGTTCTTTTTTGTACAAACAAATACTACTTTTATATTTATCTATTTTTAAAATCAATATAATTCTTATACAATTAGCCACCTCATCATGAACCTTGTTGTATTGCTTATTAACCGTAAATCAGTATATATTGAAATAATTATGTATATTAACCAAAATCATAACTCATAACCTTAAAAGGCTTTATATATTATACCTTAACATTGACAACATTCTTAAATTTGTTATACAGTTGTAACACATTCCCACATTATTTATAATATATAATTATATAAATAGTCTATTAATGATTCTTATGTTATAATTGCCACATGCCATGTTTTGCTTCTACATGTATGTACATATTGTTGTAACGATGAGCATATTTATGCTTAAGTGGAATAAACGTTCTGTTCTGTTTTACATTGGTTTACCTCGGGTACATTGCTCCAATAAACATTAACGACCTTACATGAATGTCCGTAACTTAAGACTGTGATGCCTAAATCCTCGTGGTTCATTGCCTAGGGCCTATTACAGAAGCTTATAGACGACAGCGAATCGTCGACTTCCGGTTCGTGACAGTCCGCGGTCAGGCACATTGACACAACTATTCAATTGGTAATTGTCTTCCAGTAATCGATAGGTTGATTTCAGTGTGAAATCAAGCCACTGACCAATATATCATTTGATGACTATTTTGCACATGAATAAAGTCATGTAAACAAAAGCACTCAACGTGCGTATAGGGGCGGCGACTGCAGCGACGACTTTTTAAACATTGAATATTATTTTACTGTTTTCATTAAATCCAGCTATTGCAATATGCAAATTTTAATTGAAAATGAAAATAGTATAGTATTGGAGAAAAAATATGTAATATAAATAAATGTTAATGGGTACTTAAAACTTTTATGAACTTAAATTACTTTTTTTTTGGCTTTCTCCATAAAAGTCTTGTGATTTTTTAATAGCGCATACAAGAGGTTAAAACACCCCGTCTGTATATGTGGTGTTTAACTACCTGTATGTTCATTTCATCTGCTGTATTTTCTTTCTTACCGTTTGTGTTTTTCATGTTAGCACTGTTGTTTGCAATTTTCTATATATTTGTCACGTGTCCATAACTAATGGCCATGCCTTTATGAATAAATCTTGAAACAGTGAGTCTTACGTCGAAGTTATAACCATCATTTAGCAGTATTTAATGTAACCAGACATATAAATCATATCCGTGCTTAACCATGCCTTATTATTTCTGGTGGTTAGTAACCGTCAAGAAATTATTCACTGCCATTCGACTTATCGCCCCTTATTATCGTCATGGAAATCGCAAAACAATATGGCTGCGCCCATAACATAAATAAATAATATACTTCCCTATGAAATACCATTAATTTGGTAATGCCAATTGATTGTTCGCTCTTTAATTCTGGATACGACAGTAGTTAAAGCCAATAATGTCTGATACCTTAGGAAATTCTGTCTTACTTTGATTTTACACCAATATCAAACTATTTAAAAGAAAAAACCTTTCATCCAGGGTCATTTGTTGGCCATTTACACAATAAAATCTTTTAAAGAACTGTTCACTGTGCTTATTGATTGAACAGGATTTTGTTTGAAAAAAACAAAATTGTTAAGCTTTAAACTTGCATAGTAGTATTCTTATTTGTTTTCTTAAGTGGACAATTCAAAACTACATTGGTATGTTATTATCAAGGCTTTCCTCTGATTGTTATTCACCCCGGCACTGAGTTTTGCCTCACTGCAGTGCTAAATTACACTAGTCTGTCTAGACCTGAGGCAATTGTTTATTTGTCTGTGAAAGTATCTTGGATATCCTGTCTTTGTTTCCCCATTGTAAATTTCATTTATTATTGTAAATTTGTCACAATGACCTTACATTATTATAGATTTTCACCTGATATCAACTGCAATAAACATTTATATTTTTGTCTGTATCTGTTCAAAAATGTAGAAGAGTCACTTCTGGCATGTACCTTCGGAGGGACGGGTTCTAGTAGTGCTGTTCAGGAGCCTGTTTAAAGCCCTCAACAACACTGTCTTCCCATAAACTGTGGTTCCAATAAACAAGTGTTTCCCTCAAAAAAGAATGTTTATACTGGTCAGTGTGAAAGTTATATGGACATGTGTTATTAGAAGCAAGTGTATCTATTATATATAAGGAGTTAAATAATCATTGTATCAACTGCCCGCACCATAGGCAGCTGAGTTCCAAAGTGCTAAGGCCTAAAAAAATAATATATTTGGCTCGGGTTACCCGACTCTACCTACGGTAAAGGCGCCGACCCTACCGTTTTTATAGTCAGTTTGAAAAAAAAAAATGAAAAACTAAAAAAAAATCAAAAAAAAAATCTTTTTTTTAATTGCTTTTCAATATGTAGTTTAAAACCTTAAATGCTTATACAGAAAATAACTTTAACACCATTCTCCAATGATGAAAATAACATTCTTATATAAAGCCTAATAATAAGAAAAAAAATAAAATAATAAAAAGCCTACCTACCCTACCTATTTTTGAAAAGGATGTAACCCTAACCAAACATTTATTTTTTTTAGGCCTAAGCATTTCTGTCTGCCTTTGTATTGTACATGCACTTGTTTAGGATGAAGCGTGTGTGATTTAACCATGTGTAGAAAAGTCCATCATATTTGCATGATTATCATAATATCAATATCTTTCTTTTCAGGTAAACTCATGGACAATCTGCTGATGTGAAGAATTCAGAAATCAACATGACGGCTTACAAGTTCACCTCCCAACGTCAGCTGCGAGATGTGCTGAACAATGTGGAGCGTGTACAGAAAGCCAACATTGATGAATACTCTTGGGGTCACCTGAATGAGAAAAAACTTTATAAAGCACCTTACAATGACACACATGGCAGGTTTTGGAAGTCATCAAAAAAGAAGAAATCATCAGTGAAAGACAAAGATCTTATTCCTGGACTTAAGACAATTTCTTCAAAACATAAAAGTGATAATGGGTCAAAGATGAAGGAGGTTTTGTATGACTTCAGTATTGGGACAATGGGAGGTGTTCCCTTCCCCTCTCCTGTTAAATCAACCACACTGCCTAAAAAGGAGAAAGTAGAGGAATTCAGGAAAGAAACAACTGACATGAGTAGAGTAACAGAGGAAAGCAGAGTGAGCAGGAGTTTCCGCAAGGACACAGCTTCAGCTAAGTCTCTGTATTCTGAGCTGGATGATGGGATTCTTGTGGAGCAAATGCCAAACCAGGAAATGATGGTCACCCCACCAAGACAGATACAGAACCAATACCTGCCTAGGAAAATGAATCCTAGTGATCCTAATTATGATGTCATGCAGGACTTGACACAGACGCTAGATATTGATGGTTATTTAACAGCCAAGCATACATTTTTGCCATCATTTACTACAGGAATTACAAAGACTGATCAGTTTAATAAGCTTAAAGAATTTGAGACTGTTGTACTGCGAAAACAAGACACGCGTGAACAGAAGGTGCTGTCTGGAATGAAGGCTGTGCAGCATCTGGAGAAAAGACTAGAAGAGGTTATAAATCTTTCAAGAAAATTTCATATTTGTTACCTGGATTTATTAGTATTTATAAGTGATCATGTTAGATACATGATCACAAATATCAAATGCAATGAAATAAATTGATTAAAATATAATTGATAATGTATAAATTTATGACAGAAGGTGATGGTAGAGTTGGTCCTTGCTTTCATTCTGCTTAAATGATTCTATGAAAAAAAGTGTTGCGCAGCACAATAGTTATTTTATTGATGGCATGTAACTTGATTGTATTCTAATTTCAGGACCTTGAGATGATGAACTTGGGTGGTGTCGGCCCAAACTTCCACAAGCTGCAGGTGTACAGTAACAGTTTTGAGGATCTCATAGAGGAAACAAGCACCTTTGGATACATGCTCAAATGTATCAAGGTAGGGTTGTACTAGGTGATATTATGCAGTTAGATCTTTGGATTAAAAGGATCAGGTTATTACAGTTTTATTCTTGGGTTTAAAGACATTGTAACATGCCATGGCTGTGTTAAAAAACAAATTTTTGGACAGGTCAACAGCCTGAAAGTGCTTGGTAAAGGAATCGTATCATTGGATGTAAATGAGAAAACTCCTGTTTGAAATTTGAGGTAATGTCTAGTCTTCTATTCTCAGTCCTACTATTCTGTCATTTGTACAGACTAGTTGTAATTGACCATACCCTAGGATACATCTTCAGCTATGTATTTATAACTGTTGAACAAATTGGATATATTGCATATGGTCAAAAATTGGATTATTAAAAACATAATGGCTTCACTTTTAAATTACTTGCAGTCAGAGTATGATGGGTACATCACAAAACTGCTTGACAGTCAGACACCGCAACACAGTCGCCTGCTCCGGGACCAGGTGGAACAAATGTCGGCGCGTGGTACATCACGGCCAGCAGAGCTTGCTGAGGCCAAACAGCGTGTGGCCACGCTGGAGGAGGCTGCCACAGAGGGTATAGAGGAAAATGAGAGGTAAACTTTCTGGAAATTGTTGATATTATGGCTTTGATGTAGTTCTCAAAGAATTCATAATCCTGAGCAGGTCTTTTGCAAATGACTTAGAATTGTTGCATTATAAGGAATATTTCGTATAAAGAATAAATCACCATATTTCATGAATTTATATTAAGTATACACAATTGAGTAAAAGCATTTCTCTATCAAATAATGATGCACATTTATTTTGTTGCAAGTTACAAGGTGCTTTTGTCTGCCATTAAGCAATGCTGGCTTCAAGACAACTTATGATGAATTTGATTGACCTGTATGTTATTAAAAAGACTTTTCTTTTCAGGTTACGTGCACAAGTCGCTGAGGAGGAGGAGTGGCTAGCCAATGCCCCTGAGCCAGGTATGTAGATCAACATAGGTACATGCTTGATGATAATTATGAATATTTTGTTACGTTGCAATACATTAGTTATTTAAAATAAAATAAAAAACATTCACTTTTTTTGCAGATTGATTAGGTTGTAGATTGAAAACCTAGTGAAATAGTAATATACCATATGTTTGGTGATGATTAGATAGTTGGATTGCAAATTTCAAATCTTGCAAAACTAGTTCAAAACCCAGTGACCTTGAAAAATTCAAACAATCTACAGTATCTATGAAGTGTTCTTTTCATGATCCAGAGCCCCCATCTATCCCGATTATCAGTCACTTTGTGGATGACACTCCTGTGGAACTTGCCGATGAGATTGAACATGGCAAGGCGCTCATTCTTGAGAAATTGGACGCTCTAACAGAGCTGAGGAGAAAACTTCGCCTTGAATACGTGCCTCTGACCGTCTGTACACATCTGGAGCAGTGTATCAAGGAGACTCAGGTACATGACCAACTACTCAAGGGGTTTAGGTTATAATTGTCTAATTATTATTTTTTTTAAATCTTGTATATTATGTTTCTGAACTTCTAAAATGTAAGTCAGGAGATTATCCATCAAGCATATTACTGTGATATTTCAACTCTCAGAATGTTCCTTATTTTGACAAGCAATATTTAATTTCCTTCTGCCATTCATAAAAATTATTTATATCATCTTCCATTTCCTTCTTAATTTCATGTTTTGATTTTCAGCCATTCATTTTCATTATATTTGACATTGCAATAAACTTAATGAGTTTAAACTAACTCAATTTTTACATACTAGTAGTTGAAGTAGCCCATTAATAATAAAACAACTCATAACATATTAATTTCTTCATTTATAAGTCAATATTTCCGTCTGTTTCATTGTAGATCGAGGTACAGAAGCTGTTGAAGCAGAATGAGTATTTTGAGCGAAGTAACAACGAGATGGAGACCGAACTGCGTGACTCCATCCAGGATGCAGACACCAGTGAACGGGATGCAAGGTTTGTGTATTTTGAAGTTAAATTCCATCGACAAGGCTCCAAATTCCTGTATGGGGCTGATTAATGTAATGTCATCAGAAAAAAATGTGTCCTTTTGAAGAAAACAGAACATTTTCAGTTTTTCAATTTTGTGCAGGCATTTACTTCTATTATTTTGAAATGAATTTAAAGGTTTCTTTATTATTCAATTAAATCCTAATCAGGATTCTTTCTCCATAGGATGACTTTCACCACAGTATTCATTTTTGCTGATAGCAATAAATATCTTTTGTTTTATTAACTCGTAAATTGAACTGACATTTACTCATTTGACCATAACTTTTGATAACTACCCGGGACCGGTAATGCCCGATAAAGCCGCAAGAATTTGTTTTCTATATAGGGGTTTTAAAAAATATGCATTGATTGTTTATCTCTTTAAAATTTAACTGAGAGTGTTGAATATATTACCATGAGGAAGTTTTATGTTTTTGTATTAATATATACATGTGAAACATGACATAAATTTATAAAAAAATTGTTTGTTGTCTCATCCACAGCTTATTTCCAATGATTATTACGAGTTTTACAGAGTTGTAAGGTGATTATTATGATGAGCCAGATGATGTTATTGTTGAGTTTATTTGTGAACAAATCTTGTTGTTTGTTACTTTTAATTTCAATTTTACTGTGATGGTTTTGCCTGACCAGTTTGTCACAGTTTTATTTAATTTATACACTGATGCAACCTTTATATACTTGTATAAACTGGATACTGAAGATGTATTTTATTAGCCAGTGTTTTAAATAATTTCACGCTAAAATAAAAGGTTATGGACTGACCATAAACTATTAACGTTTATGTATAAAAAAGTTCCATTTTTAATGCAGAGTATATATTTAAATTATGAAGGGTTTAGCTTAATAATTAATTCGTCTTGAATGCCCTTTTTTAAACTCTATAACATGGGCTATTTATATGCAATTTCCTTTTTGGCCATGTTTTAAGAATCAGTCCTTTTTTCTCAAATTTGAAGCTACTTCTTACACTGTCATTCCCAGTGCTATCTGTATAAATAAAAGGCTTGATTTTGTTTTCCACTACAGGCGTATTTGGAAGAAGGTGAACTCACTGAAGGGCCTGCCACGTGTAAACCTGTCCCGGAACGAGGGTGCAGTGGATGACAGTGATGACGAGGAAGATGATGAGACCAAGTGGAACTGGTACATCTCCTAGGCAAACATCACTGTAGTTACCGTTGTTTTCTTGTGCATCAATAATATATTATCAAAAAGGGTTATTTGCCTTGATAATAAATATGGTATGAGATGTCAGTTCCTTGTGTTTGAAGCTTATGCCAGTTACCCTGCAATATAATTGTTAATGGGTGAAGTGTCAAGAGTGAAATATAATTGATGTGTGAATACCTTTAACTTTGTTATTATTATCTCGCGTTGCTACAGAGAGATAACTTTTATATGGTTTTGTTACATTTTGATGTTTGCATACTGTGTTTTTTATTTAGCAAATAACATCTGCATTCACTATTGTAAAGTGAGAGCACATTTTTAAATGTCAGATTTAAAAATTGTCAACTCCTACATTGTGTATTAATGTTTGGTAACACATACACTTTACATGAAGGAGCTTCTGTGTTATGATGTTTCTGTGATATATTCATTTGTATTTGTTCACATTGTTTTGAATTACAGAGGAAGTAAATATGCTAGAATGAAGTTTTTTTTATCACATCCTCTTCCTACCTCCCAATATCATAGTAGACCATTTAGTCACATGCCAAGTGGAGCATTTATGACCTTTAGAAGAATGTGCACGATTTGGTACATAGTAGTGGCTCAGGACAGATGAATGCTAGCTTTTTATTTTCATTAAACGGAAATAACTCTTGTGCTACTTATCTGATCCAGATGAATATTGTGAGTGCACTTTGATTAACCTTGACAGAAGTTTCATCAATTTCTGTTAAGTAAAAACTGTGGATGGACGGCAATAGGAGATATCAAGTTCATATAAATTGGATTTCTTAGATTTTAACTCAATTATGACCTTGACCATCATCTCAATGTGGTCAGTATTTGCAGCAAAATATCTTCAAATCTAAGCGGAACATACCGTAGTTACAACTGGCAAGTTGTCTACATTATATACAGCATTTAACCGTTAAGTGTGACCATGACTAATGCAGTACCAGGGTTCCATAATTTTATGTGCCCTTCACAAGGTGGAAATTTGTGTTTTACACAAATATATGTGTTATATATATGTCAATATATATGTCAAAGGAGAACCGATACTCTGCACAATACAGTCACAGACTGCCATATCCCTCGCCAAATTCATAGTATATTTTATGAATCATAGGGGGCTGAAGAAATTTGATAATTGGTCACCTAAGGAATATTTCTGTGAAATTATTTTGAAATTTGGTCAATGGTTTCTGAAAAGAAGATTTTCCATTTAAATATATAGTGGTAACTAGCATCCCAACTTGTAACCATGTTTTGATTTTATGAATCAACACAGGAATTAGACAGAGGGTCACCATAGAAACATTTCTGTAAAACTATTTCGAAGTTTTCCATATAGACATATAGTGTAAAGTAGCCCTTGCCCCTGGCTGCCATGTTTTTTTTATAACGAATCAACATGGGGTGAAGGAATTTGATCGAGGGTCACCTAAGGAACATTTCTGTGAAATGAGGTCGGACAATCACCCTTTCACAATTGATCATGCTCAAAACTATGAAAAATAATAATAATAATAAAAAACACTGCTATGACTTTTTCACTTTATTAAAAGTTTTAAAAATCATTGTATATAACTACACAATAAATAACAACGAGTATTTAAACTCTTAAAAACAATAGCTTGTGTTAGTCTCTGGTTTACTAGTAGGTAAATGACTAATCTAAAGAGATTTTAATGGCAATACATAAGCAAACCAAAGAAACAACCACAATATTTCATGCATAACTGAATTATTTAAGGATTAAAATTCGACATGTTGCATTTTATTGGGGGTATGGTATGCAATGGGGCTGTTCAAAATATTTATATTTACATTCATTGAAATCTACATTTCTGCTAAAATAAATTGATTATTCAAGAGCATTTTCTCTTTTCTTTCTCTCGTTGTTCTCAACGGCGGGTAAATTAGAACAGCTGTCGTAACCTAATTTTATACGGCAATGAATGCACAGTAAAAATAGTTCCTTATTTGTATGTTTATTTTCTATCTTTTCAAGGTCAAGAATATTATAAATACTTATTATTGCATACAATGTGTGTTTTCTGTCCGTTATCGTGGTGTATTAAAACGAAAAAAAACCCAGCGTTATCGGTAGAAAACGTGCATTATTCAGTAGATTCACGTGCCGTTAATGCCTGGTTTTTTGTTTTACGTATGATGCTGAAGATGCTGTACATTTTATCAAGAACATGTTTACAAAATGTTCAGGCTTAAATAAGTTATCAAAACAAATAATGGTTAAAGTAGGACTGAATAGGTAATTAATTGATTACCCAATAGTTATTGTGTTTAAATAATCCCAGTAATCCAGTCAATTTTCAAAAAAAACAACACTTTCAAAACGAATGAACACTGCAAATGTGGCGTCGAAACAAAATGCAGCTGCCGAGTTATGTTGCGGCCCGAATCGAGCTTAATGTAAAACTTTTTCAATGACATCACTCAAGACGTCATACAAGCACCTGTTATAGAGGTTATTTAAACTGTTTTTGCATTTTCGTGACATTTAGCAGTATTTTTAAACACAAACGTTTGTTCAACTGTTCCATCCATCATGAAATTATCTACATTAAAATCAATCAAATAATCGTTGCTTATTTTGTTTTAACTGCTTTACTGCAGATTACAGTTTTGCATGTTGCCAATAATTGTACTACGATTTCATTAAAAAAAATAGTTCCGTAGTAAATATGCCCCGCACCTTGGTATTATTGTGCCCAATGACAGGACAGAAGTATCGAACAAACGCACGCGATATCGATGGGAAATGCCATTGCACTTTATACAGAAATAAAGTGCAATTGATAAACAACAACCATCGTTGAGGAATGAAGTGTGAATGTAAATATTTAGTACTGGTAATCATTAACAGCAAAACTCCCAAGTTATATTTGGATGGTTCGAGCACAAGTATTACTGCTGTGAGTTGGGACCTTTAATAATGCCTTCTTTATAATTCCGGAGAAATATGAGATAGTTATGTTTACCCTTTTTTCCAAAATAAGAATAAAGCAAATCGATGCAAATACCCGTCCATTATCTCAATCAATCATGGGGAATAACTCAAGTATTTTAATCCCCCCCAGCCACCCCTAGAAAAAGACCTTTTAACCCATACAAAATTGTTGCTTCCTGGTTGAATTCATTCATAATCATTTCGTTACATACTATGCAAAATCTGTTCTGCGAATTACTATCATATTCTTATTTTTTTTACTTCAGTGTGTTATATCAATGATACTGTACAAACAGTAAATGCGTAGGCTTTGATTTCAGTTAGATGAATCCTGAAATTCTGGTAATACCAAATAAGTAATTCTGAAACCCCCACTTGAAAGGCAACCGCTCATATCAAGTCAACCGACACTAAATGAAGAAAATATATGACATTAGTGCCTAGTACAACCAGTACACATATAGTTACATAACTAATAGAATACAAAATGAAATATATCTTAGTTTTCTAGAATATTTCAGTACTGGTTAAACAAGTGAATGAATGAAGCTCTAACTCTAACTACATTTTCACACTAAAAGTTCTGTGTATAAATGATACAGTGTGTCCGTTTAAAACAACAGCAAAATAACATCAAGCAGGTCAAACACTGTAACGTAAGAATCACTAAAAATTAACAAACACCTAGATGCATATTTTTTTATAAAATTCTTAGGCATGGTAAAATCTGGGTTCATATTAATAAAGCAACTTAAAAATTATCTTATAGCTGCACCCTCACTGATTGACAGTTTTGACATTCTTTGTATTTTTTTGTGTCTCTGAATCAGCTCAATCATGGCATCAGTGCCTCCTATTCAGTCATATAAGAACACTCACAATAGAACAGATCCAGATTTGTTCGAAAATCGGCTGAAAACTTCCAATTTTCTTAAACGCTTTTAGTGACAGTCACAAAACATCATCTCAATATCATCATACTTTTCTAAACAACTCGGATCCATCATATGTTTAGAAATGATGAGGAACTATAGATGTTGTACTTTTATTTGGCATTATAGGAATAACTGAGATGTAATTTTGAAAATTGTGATGGTTTTTAATGGTCGCAAAGACTTTAAATGGTAATGCTCACCTGTTTTCGAGTTTTTGCGTGGACAAAGTTTATACAATACTATTAATGGTGACCTTTACTTCCATGTATACAGTAAAACTTAAGCTACATGTGGAACGATTTAAGTTGATGAAATTGTCAATTTTGAGGAAAAGATAAAAACCTTAACTTCAGATGTTTTGTGAATATGACCCCAGAAACTCGATATAAAATTATGTTGAAAGATATATGAGATTTGTATATATTACAAAGATGATCTAAATTAAATTATTTTCATCTTAAAATCAATATTTAGTAGTGATTTAAATCAACATTTAATAGATACATGTTTTTTGCACTGCATGGCACATACTAGAAAAATACAGAAAAACTTAATATCAATTTCAGGCAGACCCATTAAACATATATACCCTAAAGTTTATACCCTAATTTGTCCCTACCTAACTAAGCAATCACAGCATTAAAAGAAATCAGCAAACACTTAACAACAATTTTTTTTTACCAAAGACCACTTATCAGCATAATTAATTAAAAATAAGATCACAATTTTGATAACAAATTTTAACATAAAAACAGTCCTATCCATACATGAGTCATTATTCCTTGCTGGCCTTCTCCTCAAGTATGGTTTCTATCTTTCCTAAGAGGCCAGAGTGATGCTGCTCTGGGATGTGGATGCTAGCGTCGCCCTCGAATGCTGGCAGCTCGGTGGGCACGTGCACATGGACATCGCCAGAGTGTTTCTGTATAAAGAACTCGGTGTACTTCTTCCTCTCTTCATCATCTAACACATAACTGAAACAAGAGACATTTGTCAAACATTATGCCCCCTGAGTGAGGTGTTCTAAAAACCCCATACATTGATAATTGACCTTTAACAGATCTACGAAACAATAGGGGGCATCTACTGGTCAGGAGCAGCCTTCCACTGAATTTTATTGGTTTTGGGTCAAAAGTTCTCCAGTTATGGGGGTATTGTTCTCCAGTCTCTTGTATCTCACTCTGTTTCTTCAAGTGTTTTAATGTTTGGATTTGTCTGCGAATTGCTAACTTTTATCTTAGTCACTTATGGCCTTTGAAAACACAGTTTAAGTTGGATGGCTTCACAGCAGGGTCAAGCCATAATGCAGGCGCGAGCAGACCTTAATAAACTCAAATAAACAATACATGTCACACATTACGTTTCAGACCATCTTTTAATACGTGAAGGTCATAACTGTTGTGATAGCACAAAAGTCAATTTCAGGAAATACTGCCGACCGAAGGGATGAATATTGTTTCCTACTTGTATGTTTATTTTATAGTTCCTGTAGAATATCTCATTTGCCAGTGTTATACATGTTGGCTTTGTATGGCCAAATTTATTACATAGGTTACCAAAGAGATTCAAGTTCAAACAATTGGTTCAGATTAATTGCAGATCAGAATTTATTGATTGCAGACCTTTCATTTCGGTAGCACTAGTCACAAAACATGTTGACTTATTAGAGATCTTATTGTCTCCATACGATACAAATAGGGGAGGATCAAGGGCAATGTTTTGCATGAGAAAAGGTCATTGTTTTGTTAGAAACAAACATATCTTAAAACATGATTGCCAGAAAAAGACATTTCTTTTTTAATTTTAAACTGATCAGCAACTTTTAAAGGTCGAAGTTAAATAATTTGGTCAAGAGTCAGATCTTTCAAGGGTTTTGTTGTATAGAAACTAGTTCAAATGAGTGTTTGAGGGCCATCTTAGCCCTGTTGGTTTCTAAAGGAAGTAATTTTTCATCATTTAAATGTTCTGCTATATTATATATATATATATGAGTAAGTAAGTAGTAGTAATGATGTTGTTTAATACAACTTATCAACAATTACGAATTTAGTTGGCATACTTTTCTCCTTAAACTTAGCCTGTAATGTACTCACTAGTAATTTGTGAACCTGCTACCCTGGATGAGCTGTGCAGACGCGTTGGTAAAATGACAGGAGAAGAGCAGTAGGTTCCTAGGCTTAACTTTGATGGCAAATCTCATGAAAAGGCACGAGTAGAAAAACAAAGCTGAAATTGTAAAGATAACATATAAAAACAAAGCTAAAATTTTAAAGATTACATATCAATTGTTAACATTGAAATGACTTAAATTTAGGTCCTCTATTAACATGTATTCTGAATGATTAAGTAATGTACCGGTACAGCAAATAGTCTAACAGTGGCTAAAGCAATGAATGCCTGTAATTTCCTAGAGCTCTGCATTGGTCATGAAATACTTTCACAATCCCCCAGTCATATTGACATAATTTTCGGGCATTAAAATGCCTACCTGTGGTCATCTTGCCACTGATCTTCTCTGGGTCCTTGTTCATGTCAGCGATGGCAGCCAGTGGGAGACCCCAGTTGGCAATTGGACCCCAAAAATGCTGCAACAGTAGGGAAAGTTGTGATACACTTTGAACAATCATGCAGGAAAAAAAATGAATGTACAAGTATGTCCAATCATTCAACAAGACATTTTTAAGTTAACACCAAATTACTTTAACCAGCTTAGATATCAAGGAGCTATTCACTTATATATATATATATATATATGAGTCAAGTACTAGACCCCAGTAAAATCAAAGAAATTTCTATCTAATTCCACACTATCAAAATAATTCTAAAATGTCAACTTATTAACATCGATGTAAAATTACAAGAAACAAAAAATAAACCATGACGAATAGTAATTTCAGTCTTCTTGACATTGATGGAAATCTGACTGTCATGGAAAAGTAATAAAAGTAATGGTAAAATGGGACCAAAATATTTCCGCCCACGATAGTGCAAATTTAGGGCCTGCAATTATAAAATAAATATATTTGTTTAAGTACCCTGGCATACAGTACTGCATCAATTAATTAAAAGAATATATACTTACTGTACTACATGGACAAAATCAGGGTAGACAGCACACAGGAACACACAGCAGATTTATGAAAAAAATGTGTAGAATTGACTTTATACTGTTAAGTGTTACTATTCTGTTTAAAAAAACACAGCATCAGCACGGTTTTCTGTAACAATAGTTCCATGATCATCTAAAAAATGATGCTCCATTTTGTTAAAAGTTGGCAAGTGTTAAAAAACAAGACCATTTTCGCAACAGTTTGTACTAATGGTACGTTAAACTGCTTGAAGGCAGTGCATGTTTTTCACACCTTATCATACCACTGACAAAAAATATTTCAACAGTGCACAGCTTTGCTTCTTTAGATGCATGTTTAATTATTGTTAAATACAAAATAATATTGGATAATTTTAATCGTACAATATTTTTTTTTAACTAATAAACGTGTTGCGATACACCGTATATGGTAATCATGATCTTCAAATGCCGTTTTAACATGTGCAAACTCTATGGTGATGACGCGAGTGACATCCCTATCTACATAAATCTAAACAAACTAGTTTTTGCACCATTTACTCCTCTGAAGAGCCAATTTTGGCCTGAAATCAACCTCAGAAAAAATGTCCAAAGCTTGTTACTGTTACTTGACACAGGCATTTTTTTATATCGAGATCTGAGGGAAAAAAGTGTGTCTTATAACCAGACATTTACAATAGTATCATCAGGATCATTTCAAACAGTTAAAGCTAGAATCAGTATGTGTGATACTATAGTCATGCTATTTGGAACAGTTAACTCAAACCGTTTTTATCATAACCAAAGAATGTAACAACAAGACACAAACATAATAAATGCACATCAGTTGCAAAACGATGCACATCGCATCAGGTTTAGATATCTCAGCATTTTATCCATGTAAAAGCATATTTAATAGTTGTCAACCTTCAATAACCTGTTATATTGAAAATTTCAAAAAAATATCTTGATTTCATAAAACTCTTCACAAAAACATTATATGTATTTACTATAAACAATTATATCATCACCACCATTGTAATGAAAGTGACATCCTTTCATAAAATGAACTCTAGATCTTGTCTAGATATTTACCGCATTACAAAAAAATCTTACCACAAGTAACATTAGCGACATTGATTTAGGACAGCCACTATCGATTGAATACAGCTGTACTGACATGACATTGTCAGCCATGATTTGTACTTGATTATTATTTCATCACTAGTATCAAACACATGACATACTTTCCCACAAAATTGTATTTGTCAACACCAGAGCAAAGGGATACTTATAATCAACATAGAAGTACAAAGACCTACCAAGAAGAGAGTGCTTTGTGCTGTTAAATTATGCTAAACAGTGTTAATGCGGTCTCCTGTTGCGCGCCATTAGTCACAGGGTGAGAAATATTGCAGCCAGACCAGGGCTTGAACCTGGGACTCCCCACTTGCCTACCTACTTTGTGTCTTCTAGGGAAGTGGTAGTCCTTTCCCTAGAAGACACAAAGTAGGTAGGCAAGTGGGGAGTCCCAGGTTCAAGCCCTGGTACAGGGCGAATGCTATACTGACTGAGCTAGCGGACCTTCTCAGAAGCTCAGTAGGTACCGGTACCTTAACACAAATAATGGAAGTTGTTTGCCACATTTTTTTGGTGTTCGTAACAAATCAATTAGTGACCGTTGTTAATGGTTTTCTTGTAACCTCCAATTTTGGTCGCGAAAATAAGTAACAATAAGGTAGGCATCAATAATTTTGGATCAAAATGTCATATTCGCATATAAAAAATATCTCACTAAATACCTGCACAAGTAACTTCCGAATTCTTTGCTAAAGACATATTGAAATAATCGCTTAGCTTGGTTTGCCATAGTAATTCTATACGACTACAAGAACGTTACCGAACTCAATTAGTTTCGACCCAAGAGTACGAAACTAAAGGGTTGCAACTACCAATTTTGGAATTTGCGTCATTATTAAAGGTTTATAAATTTTTTTTTTAAGTGCTCAAGAAAATAATGTGTAGAAACTCTTCGAAAAATGATCAGAATTCGATGTGTTCAAGTGAAATTCACTTAAAATTCGTTTATTTTTAGCATTTTTTTTACTGTTCACATATTGGAATGTGATTCATAAAAGGTTTATATTTCAAATATTAATAAAATTGATCCTATGATGGTATATCATTTTTTTGGGGGAAAAAAAAACTGAAATCGAAGTGAAATCCTATTTTGTAGAAGTGAAATCCACTCATACCTCATCTATTTTTAAAACTTTTATTTTCTTTATTGTACTCAGTCATATTGGGATACAGTATGCTTCATAAAGATTTCAAATTTTAATGAAATTGATAAAAAAATGAAGAAGTTCCTTTCAAAAAAATGATTGGAAATCGATGTGAAATCCAAAATCCACTAGGATCGATATTATGTTTCCATCTTAAAAATGGAACCACTATATTTTAAGTTTAATTCATGTTTGATGGCGTTCTATTGTTAATGTCTTACTTTGTTTCTATGGTCATTTTTGCATGTACATTTATTGGTATACATTATAATACAGGCTATCAAACAAAAAACACCAGCACAACATGGCAGTTACCGTAACGATGCTAACTCATTAGTTCGTCTTACTATGTTTTACTTGATTGGCAATGATCAGAGATAATTAAAAGATATATACGTACATAACCACGACTATGTACTATATATGTCCGTGTTTCGTTTAAACAAATATAATTTAATTATATGTGCCAAGTGTATGGCGAGTACATGTTAAGTGCAAAGGTTTTACAAAATAAATTTCATCTGTGGTACGCTAAGCATCATCAATCTGGGGTACGAAAATGATATTTATTAGCAGAGTTTACAAGCTGGTGGTATTTAATGGCATTGTTTAAGGAATGTTTGACATGATAATCCCCTGCTTTGCATCTCCTGCTAATTGCACTGGTGTCACAGTAGGGGCCAATTTCTTATGTATTCGTGTTTTGGCTCAGGGCCATTTAGGGTCCATTTTTATAATAAAACTTCCAAAATCGCACAGCATGATACTCAGATCAGAGATCTGATAAGAGGTATCAAGGCAAGTAGATTAAGATCAATAAACAGAGGTGTTGTACACATAGTTTTTTTTTTGGTGGGGGTGGGGATGGTCACTTATGGAAGGCTCAAAGTAGGCCTTTAAACATAAAGGGGCATACATATTTGTGACGTGTTATGTGTTTCTGCCTATAATAGTTATAAACACGAGCATATCATTTTCGTTCACCAGAGTGATGATGCTATGCGTACCACAGATTATCAGATTTATCTCTATAGAACCTCTGACGAATGAGAATGGAGAATATGCACATGGAAAAAAACTCATCGTCACTATAAATTTGGTTACAACAAATACAATAACGTTCATTAAGTAGAATGATATTTCTAGCATATAGTCCAGTTTTGATTCTTAATGGATGTACAGACGTTCGCAATCTACACATATTCAAGGGGTACTTTCTTGGTAACATATTCAAATAGTCTTCAAACTGCAATGCGTTTTATCATTTATATTTTGCACATCGTCAAATACATAATATAAACAACCATAATATATAAGAGTTTTCTAACATTAGTAACCCAGTTAAAATATCCTTCATAACTGTCAGCTTATATTTGAAATAAACTGCAGTAATATTATCAATTAATTATTTGTATTTGCTAATTTCAACCCGTGTGACAGTGCTTTAGACCAATGCACGTTAATTAATCAGGGTACATGTGTAGCTCTACTCAGGGTTACACAAATTAATCTTATATGAATAACATTCATATCGGAGCACACGCCGAATGGGCCTTGCCCGAGTGCGAGTATGGAACTCAAGACTAACAATAAATACACTAGCAGTACATGTGTTAATTTATCTTGTAATAGTCTTTTGCAAAATTTCAAATATATTCGTTCTACTTCTTCTGATTCAGATTTTAAATCATATTCTTTATATGTAAATAATATTATTGAATTGCGGTAACATAGAAATAATTCTAACTCGTTACTGAGCTTTTGGATTCCTATCCCAATTATATTTAACATGTAACTAATGCATTGAGTATTGAATTTGAATGTATATACTTTCTCAATTTCATAAGAAATCGGTAACCTGATTTGGGTCGTGATAGTACAGATGGTTCTATGGAAATATGATTTGCCATAACTAGGTATTTTGGACTGAAAGAAATCAACTTCATGTTGAAAGTAATTACATTTATAGTGTTTCAGCGTGGACAGTGCTAGCCGGCTTAGGACGCTGAGGCAGGTGGTTCCCAGACGTAGAAGAGCAAAGCAGACAGGACCTCTCGATTGTCTGCCTGCCTCACTGCCCAACGGTTAAGCCTTCTACGTAGCTGGTTCATAACTCTTTTTATGATACATTTTTTTATATATATCGTAATTATAATCTGATAAAATGAAAATAAAAATCGGTGGTGATCGAAGGAGTTATATCAGTGTGAAATATACTGTACTGTTCAACGTACGGAAGTGCGGTGATACTACGTAGGATTGAAGAAGAAGAAGGAGAAGAAGAAGAAGAAGAAGAAGAAGAAGAAGAAGAAGAAGAAGAAGAAGAAGAAGAAGAAGAAGAAGAAGAAGAAGAAGAAGAAGAAGAAGAAGAATTAATTTATGCTTATCTGCGATTTCATTGGCTATAACTGTAGGTCGTATTCTAATAGTGTGTGTCAGAAAAAGTATGAAAAGCATGCCTAATTTATGTATGTATATGTATGTATGTACGTATGTATATATCACTGTACTCTATAATAATTATTTTGTTTATCGTAAGTGTTGTCGAGTATGGTCCGTTTCTGCTTAGCAGATACATGACTATTTTTAAATGACATCCTTCCAGTTCGTTTTGTTATCCACAATAAATGAGGCGAGACTGTACAACTTTGGTTTGTAGTTGCAATCCCAAAGGTGGGAAATATACTCGGTACTATTTCTATCACCACACCGAAAGTGGGTCAAACCAACCTTCCAATGGAACAAATCTTTTGAAGTGTATTACAGAATATTTCACTCAAAATGTCGTTTAATAGTATTTTGCATGTATCGAATGGATTAAGATCATGTTTGGCGAGAGCGAAGTAAGTGAAAAACATCTGATAATTTGGATTATAATATTTTTTAAACGGCCTTGACGCGGTGACCTTGTTGTATTTTGGAAAATTCTCGTGAACAGCTGACTTTGTATCTGGTTATGGAAGCGCATAGTGTTATTGTGTGGGGTTATTATCGAATTTACATTTTATTCTGAATGATTTCAAAATCTGGCTACATAAAATTTTGGAGAGTGTCCTTCAGGTTCAGACCGGATTTGTCCGGCTACTCCTCCTAATTAAACCAGTCATTGAGCTGTTGAGTGGTATTTCGGACAAATCATATTGTGTTGCCTTGATTTTTGGTTTCATCTTGGTGAGAACTCAACCTATCTTCTTTTGGAAAAACTTAACACTATATAAGGCCTAATTCTGTTATGAATTAATGATAAGGCCCCTTTACTAAAGCATCAAAATATATGGGGGTTACAAAGAAATTTTCATCATGAATAATTTACAAAATTAATACACTTTCAAAACATTTACTGATAAATTGATGTATTTCATTTTGTTAGCGCCACCTTTCCTATGTTTACAAATCGGCAGTTACTGTCTGCTTCAAATCAACAATATTTGAAATAGCGAGTCTCGTCTGTATAATGCAATTATCAATAATTTTAAAATGTTTTAAAGGGCTTGACAACATTTTTCACCATCCCTTCGCATTTTCTATCGCATTTTACAAACTTTCATCTTTGAATTTTTTTTAGTTTTTTTAGTTTTTCATTTTTTTTTCAAACTGACTATAAAAACGTTAGGGTGGCGCCTATTCCGTAGGTAGGGTCGTGTAACCCAAACCAAATGTATTTTTTTTTAGGCCTTAACGAGTTCTCAATGTATATTCTTATTGCCTGACATTCAATAGCTCCGCCTCCTGGCGATGTTTTACTAATTCATTATTGGCTCTTCCTAATTACCTGATTAGATGGCCGTTTATGAATACACAGGTTGTCTGCTCATAACACACAATAAGCTGTCATATGACCCGTACAAGGCACATGGGAAGATGAAAGGGCAGTAAGGCATATTTTAAGCAGTCAATGGGGCAGCATATGAAAACGTCCGGTCATATGAAGGTGTACAAGGCTATTATTAGGAATTTTCAAAATGCCCGGGGTCAAATTCTTGGACGTTTTTGGCGATTTTGCGGACGTATGATATGTCTAAGTCTGCTTATTGAAACCCCTGGTCTATATGTTTATGCAAGCTTCTTCAAATTTTATTCATATTTAAGATAAAAACATTTTCTGATAAGTTTATTATAATACTTTTTAAATGGCCTTGACATTGTTGCAGTCGATTTTTTCGGAAATTTTCCGCTACAGAAAAAACAGCTGAGGTCGTAGTTTGTTATGGGAATGCATATTGTAAATGTGTGAGCATTATTATGAGTTAACCTTTTATTACAAATGATCGCAAAATCTGATTACATAAAATTTTGGAGTTTTTCCTTCAGGTTCAGTCCTGATTTGTCTAGCAAATTTGATAGCGTGGGAAAAGACCAAATGAAGGCCAATTTCATCAACATTCTGCCTTTTTTCTTTTTTAAGTACAAAATAGAGCACTTTTTTCTGGTTTGAAGCGTTAGTGGGAATTGCGTGACTATTTTCCCCCTGAGGTATGTGGCCAAACCAATCAAACTAAGACGAGAATGTGTTTGTATGAGTTGTCTCGCTTGATAAATGCAATCATCATAAATATCAGGGTTAATTTTGTATCCAAGATGTGGATGTGGGTATTGCATTTAAACGCATTTTTTAAGTTATTTAATGAAATACTATTTCTGAAGTTTGTTGAACTTAAAGAGAAATTGATGCAGTAATGACATACATTTTTTTGGGAAACCAATTGCTATAAATAAATTTGCAAACTGGTCATTACGCATGAGAAGTCAATCTCATGTAACCATGCCCCATGTAATATCTGTAGTTTTACAACTGTTTCACAACTTTTAAAGACCAATTACAATTTTTAGCTCGACTATTCGAAGAATAAGGAGAGCTATACTACTCACCCAAGCGTCGCGTCGGCGTCACACCTTGGTTAAGGTTTTGCATGATTGTAAGCACCTTATCTCAGTAAATACATCATGTATTGCATTGAAACTTTAAATATGTATTCCCAACTATCTAATCTATCTCAGCAACTACTTGATGTATTGCATTAAGACTTTATACAGTGGTACTCAACCATCCAACCTACTAAATTAACCAAGTTAGATAAGTCTAGTTTGCATTTAATGCAAATAATTGCCCTTTATTATTCGACTTAGAAATTCTGGTTAAGGTTTTGCATGTAAGCACATACAGGTTAATATCTCAGCAACTACTTGATGTATTGCATTCAGACTTTATACAACGGTACTCAACCATCCAACTTACTTAATTAACCAAGTTAGGTAACTCTAGTTTGCATTTAATGCAAAATAAATGCCCTTTATTATTTGACTTAAAAATTCTGGTTAAGGTTTTGCATGTAACCACATTTTAGTCAATATCATACATAATGTATTGCATTGAAACTTTTGTTATGTATTCCCAACGGAATACATATCTAAACCTACTGAATCAATGAAGTTTGATAGCGCTTTTTTAAATTTAATGCAAATTATGGGCCTTTATTATTTGACTTGGAAATTCTGGTTAAGGTTTTGCATGTAAGCACACATAGGTTAATATCTCAGCAACTACTTGATGTATTGTATTGAGACTTTATACAGTGGTACTCAATCATCTAATCTACTTTAATAACCAAGTAAGATAACTCTAGTTTGCATTTAATTCAAATTATGGCCCTTTTTTATTTGACAAAGAACTTTAAATACATCATGTATTGCATTAAACTTCATACACAGGCTCCCAACCATTCAACCTTCTTAATAAATCAGGAAAGATAACTCTATCTGGAATATTATATAATTTTTGCCCCTTTATTATGAATGTATTGCATTGCGGTTTTATACAATGGTACTCAACCACCAAACCTATTTGAATGATCAAGTTAGATAACTGTATTTTGCAAATAATGGCCCTTTATTATTGGACTTAGAAATTCTGGTTAAAATTTTGCATGTAACAACATTTATGTTAATATCTCGGCAAATACATCATGTATTGCATTGGAATCTAATCTAATTTTACAGTGATCGATGTTTCGCCAAAACTTTTCAATCCTTATCCTGAAAAGCAGCGGAATAGTTGAGTGCGCTGTCTCTGTGACAGCTCTTGTTACATGATTCTATTGATTTTTTTAACATTCGAGGCAAAATTATACATTTTACAAAATAACACTTTCGCCAAGAAAAAAAATAATGAAAGGAGAAAATACAAATTGCCATCTACTGCTTCCTGCCAGATTCTGCCCTTCAACCAGTATATGACAAAAATAAATAAGGGACGTGAGGAAAACTTCAAAGTATAGTTGGTTCTGAAGCTAATGGCGGAAGTGATGTTGCTCTGTGATGTCTGGGAGCATTTGCAGGGAACATGCAATTGCCCTTGTCACTTACCACAAAAGTCAAGTCTTGCTGATTTGAGTTTCTATCTCAAATTATTAGAACTGTGATGGTCTAACTCTATAGACTAAGCGAAAGGCCATGCCATGCGCAGTCCTGCATTGATGACAGACTGTCACTCTTTTTCCTGGTGGATTTCTAAAATATGGGAGTAAAATCAAGGCAACAATGAAGAATCATGTATCAAAATGTTATTTTGATGATGCATACATCTTATGTACTATTATGATTAAATACATTGACATAACATACAATTACCTACATATCTTTCTGTATCTTGGTGCATTATTTTGCAGAATAAGCCAAGTGAGTGTGGCAGCATTCCACACCAGCCAGAAGAATGACACGAGGCCAAAATCTCCTCTTCCATTTCCGAAGAAGGAAATGATCAACAACACCAAAATCAGAGGAATTGACATTCTCAGAGATCCGAAGCTAAACAAGGTGTGGCTAACTTTATAGAAATCTTTTGGAAAGGCAAAACGGGTTTTTTCTTAAACTAAAATAATCTTTGTTTTTAAAGAATAGACAAAATGTGTAGCCCCTTATGTCCAGGGGATGCAATATTTAAAGAACTTTTTTTGTATGAAATTTAAAGAATTTACTATTGAAAGCTCCCATGTTTAATTTCAGGGTCAGGCTTTTACCCTTCGTGAGCGACAGTTGATGGGAATCCATGGCCTTCTTCCACCAGTTATCATTGACCAGGAGACTCAGCTTGAGAGAGTTAGGGCAAACTTTCGCAAGAGGAAGACTGATGTTGACCGCTACATTTATCTAATGGCCCTGTATGATCGCAATGAGCGCCTGTTTTATCGTTCGCTGATTGAGAATGTAGAGGAGATGATGCCCATCGTGTACACACCCACTGTCGGAAAGGTGTGCCAAGAGTATGGGCTTCTCTACAGGAGACCGAGGTAGGTGACCAGTCTTCAAAACCAGATAGATGGCCTGAATTCTTTAATTACTACTGCGCTTGAAAGTTGCAACAAGCTCAACTACTTCATCAACCATGTATGTAGATTTAAGGTTTTGTGTAAGTCTTGCAAACATATTACTATTGCAGAGCTTAAAATCTCTACTAATTTTGATAACTTTGGGAATATGCGCAAGGTTTTTAAAAAGTTTTTGGTGTATGCATGCACATGAAGTCTTGAAACATCATTAGTGTTATGGGGTAGGGGGTACAATATAGTGTTATGGGGATATAATATGGATAGAATGAAATGTATACAACTGTTATTCATTTGACTGATGTTTAAGTATACTATATTAGTATAAGGATATTATGTACATTATCATTTGGTAAAAAAACACAAGTTGCCAAATACTATAATTATATATGCACATTCATAGCTTGACCCATACCTCTCAGTAAAAAAAATGTTGAGTTTTGCCTCCCTTTTTTCTTTGTTTGTGACAGGCACTTATTACATCATTATTGTATTCACTTCTAAGTCAAAACGGCATAGCCGAGCGTGCTGTCTTACGACAGCTCTTGTTTTTAAAGCTGTCTCTTAAATACTTGTACTTGTACTGATTCCATTACAGGGGTTTGTTCCTGTCCATCAATGATAAAGATCACCTTTATGAGATGGTATGCAACTGGCCAGAAAATGATGTTAAGGTATGTTTAAACTTTCTCTTAAACTGTGTCAAAATCTTAACATTAATCATCAAAAGAAACAACTTCGTGGTCAATTTTAGTTAAACTGCAACTAAAATATGGTTTTCAATCAACTGCTATTTATCTAGAACAATGCATAAAAAACCATATCCTCTATGAGGTAAGTCTGTAAAGATTCATTTTTCAGGCTGTGGTTGTGACAGATGGAGAGCGAATTCTGGGCCTGGGAGACCTGGGTGTGAACGGGATGGGGATACCTGTGGGGAAGCTGTCGCTGTACACAGCTCTTGGGGGTATTCCACCCCACCAGTGCCTCCCTGTCATCCTGGACGTAGGCACAAACAACAAGGTCAGCATGGATGCTAAAACAGCTAATCTATTAATTTTACGGTGCATATAGAAAGTTTTATTTCTCTTCAACCTCTTTTGACAACAAACTCTTTATTAGCAGTTATATTTGCTAAAAAGCAGGAAGTTTTTCACTGACAATTATTTTTTCACAATTTCTGTTAACTACAGTCATTATGCCCCCCTTCGAAGAAGAGGGGTATATTGTTTTGCACAGACCCCTATTGATTTTAGGGCTCATTGGGTCAAAGGTCAAGGTCACAGTGACCTTTAATGGTAAAATAATTTTAAAGCTTGTCCGAGTGATAACTCAACAATGCCTAGACCTATGGTCATCAAACTTGATATGGAAGTTGGGCCTGACCAGTAGATGACCCCTATTGTTTTGGGGGGTCATCAGGCCAAAGGTCAAGGTCACAGTGACCTTGAATGGTAAAAGGGTGTCCGTGTGATTACTTGACAATGCCTGCACCTATGGCCCTCAAACTTGACTTGGAGGTTGGGCTTGACCAGTAGATGGCCCCTATTGATTTTAGGGGTCATTGGGCCAAAGGTCAAGGTAAGTGACTTTGAACGATAAAAGGTTGCCAGAGTGATAACTCAACAATGCCTACGCCCATGGCCCTCAAACTTGACTTGGAGGTTGGGCCTGACCAGTAGATGACCCCTATTGATTTAAGGGGTCAAAGGTCAAGGTCACAGTGACCTTGAAAACAAACTCCACAATTCCTGGACCTATGGTCATCAAACTTGACATGAAGGTTGGGCCTGACCAGTAGATGACCCCTCTTGACTTTGGGGGTCAAGGTCACAGTAACCTTTAATGCAAAAAAGTTAACAAATCTTCTCCCAGTGATATCTCAACAATGCCTGAATCTATGATCATCAAACTTGACATGTAAGTTGGGCCTGACCAGGAGATGACCCTTATTGATTTCAGGAGTCATTGGTCAAAGGTCAGGTTCACAGTGATCTTGAATGCGAAAATGTTTCAAGTGATAATTGGACAATGCCTGCACCCATGGCCCTCAAACTTGACTTGGAGTTGTGTCTGACCTGTAGATGACCCCTTATGATTTAAGGGGTCATTGGGTCAAAGGTCAAGGTTACAGTGACCTTGAACGAAAAATGCTTGTCTGTGTGATAACTTGTCAATGCCTGCACCCATGGCCCTCAAACTTAACATTTAAATTTTTGGTGACCAGCTGATGACTACTATGGATTTTGAGGTCATAGAGTCAAAGGTCATGGTCATAACACACTCAATCCTCAAACTTTGAATTTAGACTTTTGATGTTCAAGCCTGAATTCTTATACTAGTGCTTGCCTGCTTGACATCATTGAGCAAGCTCGTAAGGCATTTTACCAGTGCAGGGCTTCTCAGTGCGTGTATACCACATGTGGTAGTTTACGTCATATATGATACATTGAAAGGCAACATTTTGCTTAAAATGGAGACTTAAAACAAAGATAACTTTTCTTTTACTACACCATTTTAAATGAAACAAAGGGCTTTCAATGTCGCTTAAAAACCTCTGGCACTGTTTATTACTGGAGTTTTAATAAACAACTGGAGTTTTAAAAGGTTATAGTATCGTCAAACACTTTGACAAACCTTTTCCAAAGTAATGTTTTGACAGTGCTCCGTCATACGGCCATTTTTCTGAAAAGGTTTGTCAAAGTGTTCTAAGAAACTAAACTATCAATCAAACTCTGGTAAAAGACCGAATGAGGGGCTGCTAAAACGGCATAGACTGGGCTATATTTCATTTAAAATGGTGAAGAAATAAAGTTATCTTTGTTTAATGTCTTTATTCAAAGCAAAATGTAGCCTTCAGACATAGCATTTATGACACAATTTATCATGTGGCATACACACACTGCTTCTGAGCCTGTTCTTATTTCCACTTTGAGGTTGTACTTGTGCCCAAGGGTAATTTTCTATTAATATTGAATTCATTTTAATGCCAACAGTATTTCATTTTAGTATGTTTGTTACTGTATATCTGACTCTTTTTGAAAGTTGACTGTAAAACTGTTTTCTTATTCATGAATTTGTTCTTGAAATGTCTTCCCATAAGACCAATAGATCAGAAAAAACATTGCTCACAGAATTATTTTTGCTTGTCAGTTTTTCTTAGATAAAACAATTGAGGTATTGTAGTAGCCTAGGTGTCGTTATTGTGCAAATACATTAATGTCTGCTGCTACTTGGAAACCATCTGTATCAACCAAGGTAGATTGAGTGCCAGTTGGTCAGAACAGTAGTGTTCATTTTATTTTATGGAACAGAAAACTGGGTCTGTCAAACATAGGGGATTTTTGTTTAAACTAGTACAGCTACAACGCTGATGGAATAGAGTTAACTATTCTTATCTCAATTAACAGTAATTGAGTGTGGTCATTTGTTGGTGGGAAATGATTATATATTTTATATGAGGCCCATGGAATCTGTATTTATTTAAAATAACAATATTTTAGGGAAAAAACTTTTTAACAAAGGGAAACAGCCTTATGAAGGCAGTTAATTTCACCAAGAAAAATCACTGCCTGTCCAAACACTCCAGCTAAAATACTAATTCTATCACTTGATTAACTGAGGAAAAAACAGGCAAGCGTTGGCACCAGCATGCAGTGCTCTTGTTAAGGATATCTTTAAACCAAGAAGATTACTGACATTTGTGCAGTTTTGTTGCTTATGTCGGAACTCTTCCAGAAATTGCTGGAAGACCCTCTCTACATTGGGAAAAGAGCACCAAGAATTACTGGACCTGTATATGACGAATTCATTGAAGAATTTGTTGAGGCTATTGTTCGCAGGTACAAGTTACATGCAATCTTGTGCCAGGTTTACTAACCATACCCTTCCTTTGCCTTTCAGTGTGATTATTAAAATGAGAGTGTGGCACATTAAGAAATGAAATACTTGAACTACAGAGTAACTTATAAATAACTTTATTTCCAGCATTGAAATTTATTTGGTAATCCCCATTATGTCTCTTTTTTTTTTTTGAAAACTTAAGTAACACTGAAAGTAGTTCAACTTGGAAATGAAAACGACAAAAGAGTTGTCAAAAGCACTTATCAAGGTTCAAACCTTTATAATGTAATACATTTTTTTGAAGATATAAAGTTTTTGTTCGATCTAGTTTGTTAAACTTAAACTCACTTTGAAATGTTGTATTTAAGTTGATTTTATCATCACATATGTCATATGATAAGCTCCAACATTCCAGAGTTCCTTAGCTAACAGTAAATTGTTTACAGGTATGGGCAGACCACCCTGATCCAGTTTGAAGATTTCGGTAACAGCAACGCCTTCAGAATACTCGAGAAATATTGTAAGAGAGTGTGCTGCTTCAACGATGACATTCAGGGTAAGACACTTGTTGGGAGTAATATCTACATCTACACATGCACACAGTGATTTTTTTGGTGCAATTTGGTGCCTTTGAAAGGCTGGTGCCCCTTGCGAAAAACTGTCCATTTTTCCAAAAAACTTTATATGTTTTTCACAATTTGATAAATGCAGATTACATTAATGAATAAAAAACAATCAATTTGTTGAAATATAAACATAATCTTGACAAGAATTACTCTTTCACAGCATAATGTATAAATGTTAAAAATAATTCCAATAAAAATCACTGGCACAATTTTAGACTAGACATTGAAGAATTGTTGTCATGACCTTTGGTATTATGTTTACAATATATATGAATATGTAGAGGACTTAAAATTCAAATTGTAGTGCTAACAACTTAAGCTGTGTATCATGGATTTGCATATAACACTGCCCTGTTAAATAGGTATGAACTGTTCTGAATTGTTGCATATTTCAGGCACTGCATCTGTGGCAGTGGCTGGCATCATTGCATCTCTTAGAATCACAAAAAAGAAGCTGTCTGATAATGTGTTTGTCATGCAAGGAGCTGGAGAGGTAATCATATTCTCACCACAGTGATTTAAATATTACATGTATGAGAAATACTCATCATTATGGATTCTATAATTACATTGATATTACCAAGTAAAACTATGCGAGTGGTTTAATGCTTAACTGAGATTTATAATCTACACAATTACCCTTGATGTACATCTGGATACTGTTAATAGAAACTGAATCTAATATTGACATGTGCTCTCAGTATTTATGTGTTATTAATGTTGTTGCATTTTTATGCCACCTGAGTGTTTAAAATTAATGTGTTTAAAAGGGATGAAGTAGTTTATAAATTGTGACATCTTGAAAGTTTTTCCTTTGTAAACAAGATCTGTATTAAAAATGAGAAACCAGATTTCAGATTTGGTTTTTTTACAGGCAAACATTGGAATTGCCAACCTGCTGTCCCTGGCGATGACGGAGGAGGGAACACCACTGGAGGATGCTCGCAGCAAGATCTGGATGGTAGACTCGCGCGGTCTGATTGTTAATGACCGACCAAAAGGCGGGGTGTCCGGACACAAGAAAGATTTCGCCAAGAACCACCGGCCAATTGACACATTGGAAGAGGTTGTTAAGGAGATCAAACCCACCGCCCTTATTGGTATGGTTAAAACAGTGTTGTTGTTTCACCAGTAAAAGTTCTAAGAACTCGTTCTGAACAAACTTATGGGGATTTTTCATTGAAATTGGACTTGATTGAATGTACTAACTTCCTTAATTTTTTGTCAAATGTTTTATGATGAGTTCTGTGAAAATGTATGAATTAATTTTGTCTTTCCTCCATAAAAATGGCTCTAGAGTAAGTAATGCCATATTTTTGAGCAATTAATGTTTTAGGATACATGTTTATGAAGTGTGACCATCTTTCCCCTCAGGTGCTGCGGCTGTGTCAGGTGCATTTACTGAGACAATCTTGCGAGACATGGCAGCCTTCAATGAGCGACCCATCATCTTTGCCCTGTCAAACCCAACCAGCATGGCAGAATGCACTGCAGAAGAAGCATATACGCTCACAGAGGTGGGTAACTTTAGAGACTTTGTTGAAAGTTTAGATACCTCACCTGTCAAGAACAAGTCCAGAAACCATTGACCTATTTTGGATTTGTTTAATGATATTAGTGTCCAAAGCCCAATCACAATCAGGCAAGGTCTTCAATAGAAATTGAATCTATCCTTTAAACTCAGAGCAAACATTCACTGGCAAAAATAGTGTTTAAGACCTTTTCTCCTGTGCATAAATTTCTTTTAACTTAATTTACAATTTGTCAGTAAAGACGGCCATAAGCTTTGATGAGTCAGGTTTTAGTCCATTTTCTGGGTAGACATCAATCTGTTAATTTTGAAAGACAGGAATTTTCCAGACGTAAAAAACCTGTCTGTGATGACTTTCTCACCAGGAACTCCCATTTCAAACTTACTATGCACTTACTATGCATCCAAATGACCCCCAGAATGAATTATTAAAACCAAATATCCAAATTGTCAACCAATAGTGTCCAAGGACCCTGATCTGAAAGTTTGTAAGGAAAACACTGTAAAGTCAAGATAAATGGCCTCTTGTATGTCTTGAAACGGTGACTTGAGAGGCAGATATAGATACAATTAAATTACTCTCACTCACTGTGTTTTTACTTCCCTAGGGTCGATGTGTGTTTGCCAGTGGTAGCCCGTTCCTGCCGGTGACATACAACGGACAGACTTTCTACCCTGGCCAGGGTAACAATGCCTACATATTCCCTGGAGTAGCCCTGGGCCTTATCTGCTTCCGGGTTCCACACGTCACAGACTCTATCTTCCTCAGGGCTGCACAGGTAATCAAGTAGTAATGTCAACTTTCATAATAAATAAATAAAGGTATTAAAATGATTAGATCAAGGAATTGACTTGTTAGGGGGGTAGGGGTGGGGGCGATGAAAATGCTACCATCTAGCTATGGTGCAGTTTTGTTGATATATGAGTTTTATGTCAGAATTGTGAGAAGCAAATTTTCCATTTGGTATCTGTCAAATGTGAAAATGATAATGTCTTACTGATAAATGTTTGCATATTACTAAATTATTTTTTCACCATCAGCAGATCAAGCAATAGAATGGTCTTTCTTTTGCAGGCATGTGCCAGCCTGGTAACGGATGAACATCTGGCCCAAGGTCGCCTGTATCCACCACTGAGTGAGATTCAGAATGTGTCCCGCAAGATTGCCACCGAGCTGGGCGAACAGGTGTACAAGGAACACCTTGCGCTACTGTACCCCGAGCCGAAAGACAAGGAACAGTTTGTCGTAGATCACATGTATTCTACTGCGTACGAGTGCTTCGAGCCTGACACATGGGACTGGCCTAGCAATTAGAAGTGCATAATAAGCAAATTGGACTTAGTAGGGGCCTGCCATTGAGAGAATTGTAAGCTGGTTTTTAGGGCATTTATTGAAGCTCTTTCTCAAGCCTGGTCTCCTCCAAAAACAATTTATTTTTAGATGAGCATATTTTGCTTCTTAAGGTAATATATTTTAATGATTTAAACAAACTTTTTATCAGTGGGATAAGATTTGTATGTTTTTGCTTACCGGGTAATATTAAGATGTAAATGTATTTAAAACAAGAATTTAATTATGCTGTACTTTTTTTATTATCAAAAGATTGTTTAACAAATCCTTTTTTCTGGCTGCCTTCTGATATGTCTCACCATTATTGTTAAGATTGATTTGTATTTGTTTGATTGCACCATTTTTATTCAGATTAAGTTGCAGCATTGAAGGCTCTGCCTTATAAATATGGCATCACATGTCATTTAAGTTGTTTAGAAATCTATTTCGCATTCACGTGTAGTAAGGATTAGTGAAGCATCATTTAAAATTTGAGTGTTATAGTAACTAATGTGCTTATTTTACCAAATAGTTAATTTAATACCTATCTTATTTTTTAATTTAGGGCATATTTCTATGGATACTTAGATAAAAAAAATCTTCGTAGCTTTTGTTGCTAGATAAAAATACTACTACTTGCCTACCATTGTCTACCTTTGTGTAAATATCCAGGTGTGGGTTGGCTTTCTGGCATTTTATTTACACCCGATTTTGCATTGGAATGCAACTATGAAACTTGTTAATGATTCATGTATACATGTTTATTGTGCTGTGTTTATCGCACACCCTTTTTTATTATGGTCCCTTTACTTTGTTAGTGTATTTATTTGCAATAAACTGATATTGTATTTTCTGAAGTATGCTATACAGCTGCAGTATGTATTTCTTATTGATGCTACAATATATAATACTCAAAAAAGCATGTCACTTACACTATCAAATGAATTAATAAATTAAAACATGATTAATAGCTACATGTAGTAATAGTTATATGGAGATAGTACTAACCATTTCCAGCATAATATTTGTCATAAATATAGATCTGCTTCAGTGATTTCCCATGTATTTTGTTATGGTTTGTATCAGTATTAACTGAAACTTTCTAGTGTTCATAACTTCGTCTTCATAGTTTTAGTAATCCTTAGTAGAAATACTTATACGACATGTTTAGATTAATGTATCTTTGCTGACATACCGTATCAGTAAACTCATTCCATAGTTGCCCACTGTTCTAGGTGAATATCTATTAGATCTGTAGCTCAGGATCACAGGCCCCATCTTGACAATGATCATATCATACGAGCGCATATTCAAATCCATATTTATGAGAAGTAGTAAGATCAATATTGAAGTAATTATTGCATTTGTCAATTCAAACATAATTTTCATGTATTTTATTTTGCAAAAAAATGTTCATTTAATTGTTAAAAATGAACTATCTAATGGAAACTCTTGATGATATGATCGTTTTAGGTATGATCATTGATAGCGTGGCTCCTATATGTGTAAGAATCTCGACAAATGCATTTTGTCATAATATATTTTTTATAACTGAATCAACCATGACCTTTTTAGGTTTTGCATGGAGAAATATACTGGTAGTTCTTTTTAAGAGCATGATACAACTTTTTACAATAATTGTCTCTTAAGATTAACTTGTTATAGTAAAAATAACATACAGAGCTGCAATGAACACTAATTGAACTTTCAATGCTGTTGAACGTGTGCTTTTGCTTATATTAATTTTTTACACTTGTTTTCTCATTGTCAACTCATACATGCCTCGTGATGACACCGCCAAGATTGTCTCCTCATTGTGCTAATGCATAAAGTGCTAGTTTAAGGGCTTAATCTGGATAGAATAAATGAAAATAATCGAAAGCCAAATCTCCAATGTATGTACCCCCACATGAACTTATGTACTTACTATTGTTATTATCTTACAGAAAAAACTTTTGTATTGTTTAAAATATTTTTCTAACTTGAATGTTTCATAACAACTTTAGTATTAACAAACTTTTCTATTGTTAATATATTTTTTACTTCACAAGTCCATGTCAATAAAAAATTTACAGCAAATATCTTTGTTGTATGTTACACCTGTCATTCAGTTGGTTTCTGCCATGTCCTTCCTGGTCTTATGAATCCTGTTTTTTGCAGACAAGTGATCCAATGTAATTGATCAAATGACAGATTTCATAATGTCCAACCAATAAAACAAGTTTTTTGTAACTTGCTTCCTAATCTTGAGCATTGAAGTCCTATGCCCAGTTAACATCTCAGTCAAGGTCATACTAGCCCGACCCTTTGGTAAGGATCCTCACTCCAAAGGACATATATCCAGCACAAATGTCAGTGGAACAGACTTCTCATTTTGATATACATGTACACATCAGCATGCACATTGACCAAATGACAAATGATGAAATGCTAGTATGCTTTCAGAACTAATAAGAGGATTACTGGTTTTTGTTTCTGACAAAGGCAACTCAATGTCAATACATTGAAGCATCTCTTAAATGCATTTCATAATTGGATTTGGTGTAAGGTGGTGTTTGGAACACTCCTTTGTCAATAAAACCAGCCCCCTTTGTAGGACTGGTGCACATTACAGCAAATAATTGAATGATTTTTCATGGTTGTTTATAGTGAAAACTTTCTGGAAGTTTCCCATTAAAGAGTACATGACGGAACTGAAGTGTTTGAAATGTTATGCAGGGTGTCACAAAAACTGCAATCTTCTCTTCACAACCAATCTTGGATAACATTGGTTTTTATATCAATAATGCAACGGAAACTATAGGGAGGAGCCGAGAAGGCAAAACAATTTGATGATGATCCTGGCAAAAGGTCAAGATCAAAGTCAATCATGAAAGGTAGCACAATAAATTTATATTTTTAAATTAACAATTCATAAATAGCACATACACTGCAATGCTTATGTCCAAACTCTCGACATAAACTGTACATGGATCACAGAATAAGTTCTTGAGTGAAAAGTCTGTTATTTTGGTACGAGATTCTCCAGTCCAAATGCCAGCGCTTCCACTGAAAATAAATCAAAGGAAAACTATGACTATGCTTTTCAAACACCAAGAAACATGCCTGATATAAGCAGTGTTTTATATCAAAGAAACAAATATTTGTTCACATGTTAGTAGTTTGATTTTATAACACTTACAGAATGCATATTGAAATTTTAGTACCGTAGTATTTTAATTCTTCCCGAGCAGATGGTCTTACATTTAAAAGAAGAAATTCTGTGTAACTGGAAACAAACTAACACAATAAATTATACCATATGTGCTATGAACTCACAAAACAACACTTCTATCTCTTTAACATACTTTGAAATATTATTCTTCATAACTTTAGGCATTTAATTTATCACTACAGTAAAACCTAAAGCAACATCAATTATAATCCAAATGTATTCACTAAGATATTCCAAGCTATATAATATACATGAATGATCTAAGCTACAATCTCGCCAGTGTACAATCATAGATGTATCAGTATGTACATACAGTGTGGGAATGATCCACGCTGGATAACAGAATTGAGGAAGGATCGCAGAAAGTTGATACAGCGGGAAAACTCCGTCTCTGTGTCCTCTATCTGCTTCAGACTGAAAAATGCGTTGACAATGATAGTCATACATTTTTATTGGTTTAAACATCTTAATTTAACAACAATTGTGGAACAATCATTTTAATTAATCATTCCCATTGGCACAATGTTACATTAGGGTGGTGTCTTGTGTTGTGGGGAAACTGCAGTTCCCATAGTAAAGCAGTTTTTCCGGCCTGGTGACCCGAAACCAAACTTGCATGTGCCTAGGCTGGGAAACAAACCTAGAACGCCTTAGTGTCATGAGTGCACTAACCACTGTGCTAACCATACACCCATACTGACTTCCCAGTACAGTAGTTGTATTCAAACTACTTACACTGTACCAATTTGCTTGAATACAATGTACATGTAATACAATTTTGGTAATATGCTGTTATTTAAAAATCATTAGACTCAAACAAGAAAAAGGTCTGTTTATAGAAAACGAAACCTTAGTACATCTAGATTATGTAAGAGTTAATATCAGTTGTACATGCAAGAGAATATTCAAACAATACTGACCGGTTGCAAACTGTAAAGGCAAGAATCATATACAGACACTTAGGGTTTTATTGGTAAGTTAGTACTTGTAGCCAGCCTATGCCTCTCACCTGATGTTGTCAATGCCACGGTCCCACTCTCTCTGGAAGCGCAGGGCAAGGTTAAGCACCTTCAGCACGGCTTCTTTGAGGAAGGCATTCTTACGGTGCAGCAAGCATCGCTGGTGGATCTTGCGTATGTAGCCAGCATGCAGGTTGATGATCTCATCCAGGTCTTTAGCCTGGCTAAGGTCCCGGGTGAACTGTAGGCCTATACTGTGGAGGATCTGAAAATGCAGGGTTTGGGGTGTATGAACAGGTGTATGAGTAATTACAGCTAACTGTTGTGTTGTGATGTGTATGGGTGCATAGACATGCTGTGTATTCATGCTCATTTTATGCCTTCTTCTGCAATACATACAATGGAGACATGCTTGATCTCAAAACAAGCTTTATGAGCACATTTAACAAACGAAGTGCTGACGCTGGTTTTGGAAACCTGCGTATCCAAAAACTACCTTGCCTGTGATGGGGGTTATTATTCAAATGTGCTCAATGAACAATGATTTAGTAAGGACCTTATGAGCTACATCAAACTTGTACACAGCAATTGTTTGTGCATGGGCCTTTAAAAACGTATCAGTTAGAACAATATTTTTACAATGTCTGCAATATTATAACCAAATCAGTACAAACAATCCATGAGCTCACCCTGGTCATGATGTAGTTATGAAGGTTGTTCACAAAGTTGATGAGTTTCATTCGGAGGAGATGCATGCGGTGGACCTTGTGTCTGCGTGGCGTGGTGTCCAGGCTTAGGCCCTTCAGTAGTTGGTCAGTGCTGCTTATCCCACCCACCTCCTTACCCAGGTCTGCACAGAGAAACAAAGTTGCTAGTATCACTTTGGCATTCATAATCAAGTTATTTCAAGTTACTTTTATTTGAGATTACCTGAGACAGAATGAGGGGCACTAAGTATGTTATCTGCCCTCAGGTTCCGAATACAAAAATGCTCAAGGAAAATAACTAATGGTCCTCACCATTCTAATTTTTGCTTGAATCTACAATATTTTAATGAAGGTGTGCTTGTTTTTCATATATTTATTATGCTGTTTTTGAACTTGACAAATGATATCATATAATAGCTTTTGCTGTAATACTACATCATGAAAATTTTGTTAAACTATTGACTAGTAATTATACATATGTAAACACTCACCATGTCAAAACAGATAACTTAAACAAGGCAAGACTTGGAAGAAAAGTTCACCAACCATAAAATCTGAGCTCATCGAGGCAGTACTTGGCGCGCTTGATCTGCAGGAGGAAGGAGAAGATCTGGTTGTAGATCTCCTGGCAGCGATTGTTGATCACCACGTCAACAGGGCTAGGAATCTACAGCAGATATCAAAATATTTTTTTTTAGAATGAGGGACATTAGCAAGTAAAAACTACGGTATGTGTTAAAAATACATATTACAATGGACAAATGATTCAATTCACCAGTGGACCCTAATTGTTAAGATATCAGTCAGGTTAGTCAGACTGCAAAGAATGAAATTAAAAGTTGTTGTTTCAAACAAAAATTAATTGAAGGAAGAAATGACATTTGGTCCCATGCTCTAATCTATCATCTGAATCTTAAAATTCCTAATCTCTATTGAAGTATACAGAAATAACTTATTACCATCTAATTATTCAATGATGCAGGAAAATTGTATAGAAATCCAAAAAAACAAATCTGTACCTGGTATTGCAGACGGAGACAGTTTGTAATGTTGATGGGCTGAAGGTCGCTAGGGTCATCACTGGTTTCCACGGAGATGGAGATTCGGGGCACCTGCTCGGGGAAGTGGGGGTCGATGGCTTCGTGCAGGGCCCATGTAACTGTGGTTGTATCCTTCCAGTGCTCATGCCGACGGATCTTCAAGGGAGAAACAACTGACACTAGCGCCATCACAGGATAATACCAGTTTTATCGCACTGATCAATTCAAATAAAACAACAGAAATCATATAATAAGAACATACATGTATCTACCTAAATCGATATAATAAAATGCTGGGTATATATGAACATGATGCTTACTTTGTCAAAAATTTCAGTGTAAAACACCGAAAGGCAGTCCCCTGCTTCCATTAGGAAAAACCTCTGAAAATTTAATACAAGAACAATTATAACATGAAGAATAATATGCATACACATTTGTTTGTACAACTTTTATTCTGTATAATGATAATGTAACAAGAGCTGTCACAGTATGTGACGAATGCCCCGAATGTGACATTGACCTATGAACAAGGTAGGTACATGAACAGTTAAAGATCAAACAAATACATATGGCAAGTTATTTTAAATTGCCTCTGAACATAAAAAAATACCACCCATACTTGACAACCTACATTCTAATGTCCTTATATTCAGCATTCCATTGTGAATAAACACAAAGTGTATCTTTCACCTTAGAGGTAGGGACATGGGTCTTGCATGTGACACTCAGTGCTCCAGCTAAGCATAATTAGCGTGGCGGGGCGCCCCGCTGCCCTTTTATGGCGCCCTGCTGCCTTTTCAAACGCCCCGCTGTGCCCTTTTCATTGACAGAGCCGCCTTTGATGATAAATAAAACAAATAAATCGCCCATTTGTGTCATCAAAGCGACATTGACCTCGCCGAAATTTTAACACATTGTAAATCTGTCAATCAGCGAGTATTTGGCCACTGTCCCATTAGTCAAAACATCGCAATTAGCCATAGGGTAATCCCCTAATCCGATAATTGGGCCGTGTCATCCAATTACCAAAACATCGCCGGTAGGCGGAGCTATTGAAAGTTAACCAATCAGAATGTACATTGAGAAGAACCTGATATTATGATATACGTTCATTAAAATGAGATAGAAAAGGCGACATAATTATGAAAAATCGTGTCAAGCATTGATGAAGTTAAAAAGTAATTGTTATATGTATTGAACAAACAATGCCAGACATTTTAAACATTGATGTTTTTGAAGCAGACGGTCATAGCCATCTCGGGCCATCGGCAAGGTGGCGCTAAAAAAATCAATAACATGACGTATCACCAAATATTTAATTGGTTTTCGTGAAATGTTCATGATAAAAAATTGATTTGTAAACACAAAAACATATTATTTGTTTTTGCTTTATGTAGAGTTTTAATACTTACAGTATTTTTCTCCTGTTTACGATGTCAAAAATATCGGCGAGATCGCCATTTTGTCAGAACAATTTTCCGAGTTAATTTCTCAACCTCCCATTATGTATTGGTAAAGTTTTCATCAAGGACAGTGATTTAAATGTCATTTGGTTCTTAAATGTCAGCATATTTAAAATTATTTAGCCAGAGACAAGTAAATAACAGCATAGCTGAATGTGACATTCGTACCCTATCCCGAACGTACCAAAATAAGATTCGTCCCCCTACTATATTGACAGGTCATTTATTAGTCATTTTGATTGTTTCAAATCCTTAGCTGTCTTGGTTTTTGTTTCATTTTTAGATGCTATTTGGAGATAAACTATGTGACATTGACAAATACACTTTTGCTGAGCCAAATATGATACATTTTTTATGAACATTTTATATAGTTATAGCAATCAGTTTGAATGTGAATATAAACTATATAAACTGAGGTGTGTGTTATGGCATAGTTTTTGTATCAGGTGTTACGAAAGTATCACTTCTCCTTAAAGTCTCCCCACTTCTCCCTTAATTGACTGAAGGGAGAAGTCACTTCTCCCAAAGTTTTCAGCCTAGTGAGAGTAGGCTGAAAACTGGGAGAAGTGACTTCTCCCATTCATAACACTGTTGTTGAAAGAGTTGCGCATTGATATGCCATAGATTAAACTGCGAATAAAGCATGATTTGTTACTTCTATTTAAATCACAGTTTGTTACCAATTTTGATATTACTGCACATATAGTCAGGTTATGTTTCAGAAATTAGTATGAACATAATAAATATACAGAAGTATGACTTAATAACTACATCTTTGGATATCATAACAATTAGTATTGAAAGTAGAGCTCTAGTACCAAAATATCAAAATATTGAACTTTGCAAGTGCCCCATTTAGGCTCATTAAAAGCGCATTAAAAGTGCCTTTTTGGACCAAGCACCCTGCCCTTTTCAAATCCTGGCTGGAGCACTGTGACACGTTGTCTTGGTACCAAGTTATTTTATAATCTGTCCATACAAGAGAAAGTTACAGCCCGGACACGACAACCTATACTCTATGTCGTTATATGCAGCATTCCATTGTGAATAAACACTAAGTGTGACCTTGACCTAAGAAATAGGGACACGGATCTTGCACGCGACACGTCGTCTTGGTATGTTGAACACATGTGGCAAGTTATTTCAAAATCTGTCCATACAAGGGAAAGTTACAGCCCTGACACGACAACCTATACTCTATGTCGTTATATGCAGCATGCCATTGTGAATAAACACTAAGTGTGACCTTGACCTAAGAGGTAGGGACACGGGTCTTGCACCCGACACATCGTCTTGGTAATTCAAACACATGTGCCAAGTTATTTTATAATCTGTCCATACAAGGGAAAGTTACAGCCCGGACACGACAACCTATACTCTATGTCGTTATATGCAGCATTCCATTGTGAATAAACACTAAGTGTGACCTTGACCTAAGAAATTGGGACACGGATCTTGCACGCGACACGTCGTCTTGGTATGCCGAACACATGTGGCAAGTTATTTTAAAATCTGTCCATACAAGGCAAAGTTACAGCCAAGACACGACAATCTATACTCTATGTCATTATATGCAGCATGCCATTGTGAATAAACACCTAAGTGTGACCTTGACCTAAGAGGTAGGGACACGGTTCTTGCACACGACACGTCGTCTTGGTATGTCGAACACATGTGGCAAGTTATTTTAAAATCTGTCCACACAAGGGAAAGTTACAGCCCGGACACGACAATCTATACCTGATGTCATTATATGCAGCATTCAATTGTGAATAAACACTAAGTGTGACCTTGACCTAAGAGGTAGGGACACAGGTCTTGCACCCGACACATCGTCTTGGTAATTCAAACACATGTGCCAAGTTATTTTATAATCTGTCCATACAAGGGAAAGTTACAGCCCGGACACGACAACCTATACTCTATGTCGTTATATGCAGCATGCCATTGTGAATAAACACTAAGTGTGACCTTGACCTAAGAAATAGGGACACGGATCTTGCACGCGACACGTCGTCTTGGTATGCCGAACACATGTGGCAAGTTATTTTAAAATCTGTCCATACAAGGAAAAGTTACAGCCCGGACACGACAATCTATACTCTATGTCATTATATGCAGCATTCCATTGTGAATAAACACCTAAGTGTGACCTTGACCTTAGAGGTAGGGACACGGTTCTTGCACGCGACACATTATCTTGGTATGCCAAACACATGTGGCAAGTTATTTTAAAATCTGTCCATACAAGGGAAAGTTACAGCCCGGAAACGACAACCTATACTCTATGTCGTTATATGCAGCATGCCATTGTGAATAAACACTAAGTGTGACCTTGACCTAAGAGGTAGGGACACAGATCTTGCACGTGACACGTCATCTTGGTATGCCGAACACATGTGGCAAGTTATTTTAAAATCTGTCCATACAAGGGAAAGTTACAGCCCGGACACAACAACCTATACTCTATGTCGTTATATGCAGCATGCCATTGTGAATAAACACTAAGTGTGACCTTGACCTTAGAGGTAGGGACACGGTTCTTGCACGCGACACATTATCTTGGTATGCCGAACACATGTGGCAAGTTATTTTAAAATCTGTCCATACAAGGGAAAGTTACAGCCCGGAAACGACAACCTATACTCTATGTCGTTATATGCAGCATGCCATTGTGAATAAACACTAAGTGTGACCTTGACCTAAGAGGTAGGGACACAGATCTTGCACGTGACACGTCATCTTGGTATGCCGAACACATGTGGCAAGTTATTTTAAAATCTGTCCATACAAGGGAAAGTTACAGCCCGGACACAACAACCTATACTCTATGTCGTTATATGCAGCATGCCATTGTGAATAAACACTAAGTGTGACCTTGACCTAAGAGGTAGGGACACGGATCTTGCACGCGACACGTTGTCTTGGTATGCCAAACACATGTGGCAAGTTATTTTAAAATCTGTCCATACAAGGGAAAGTTACAGCCCGGACACGACAACCTATACTCTATGTCGTTATATGCAGCATGCCATTGTGAATAAACATTAAGTGTGACCTTGACCTAAGAAATAGGGACACAGATATTGCACGCGACACGTCGTCTTGGTATGCCGAACACATGTGGCAAGTTATTTTAAAATCTGTCCATACAAGGAAAAGTTACAGCCCGGACACGACAACCTATACTCTATGTCATTATATGCAGCATTCCATTGTGAGTAAACACCTAAGTGTGACCTTGACCTTAGAGGTAGGGACACGGTTCTTGCACGCGACACGTTATCTTGGTATGCCGAACACATGTGGCAAGTTATTTTAAAATCTGTCCATACAAGGGAAAGTTACAGCCCGGACACGACAACTTATACTCTATGTCGTTACATGCAGCATGCCATTGTGAATAAACACCTAAGTGTGACCTTGACCTTAGAGGTAGGGACACAGTTCTTGTACGCGACACGTTATCTTGGTATGCCGAACACATGTGGCAAGTTATTTTAAAATCTGTCCATACAAGGGAAAGTTACAGCCCGGACACGACAACTTATACTCTATGTCGTTATATGCAGCATGCCATTGTGAATAAACACCTAAGTGTGACCTTGACCTTAGAGGTAGGGACACAGTTCTTGTACGCGACACGTTATCTTGGTATGCCGAACACATGTGGCAAGTTATTTTAAAATCTGTCCATACAAGGGAAAGTTACAGCCCGGACACGACAACCTATACTCTTTTTGTTATATGCAGCATGCCATTGTGAATAAACACTAAGTGTGACCTTGACCTAAGAGGCAGGGACACGGATCTTGCACGCGACACATCGTCTTGGTATGCCGAACACATGTGGCAAGTTATTTTCTGTCCATACAAGGGAAAGTTACAGCCCGGACACAACAACCTATACTCTATGTCCTTATATGCAGCATTCCATGTGACCTTGACCTTAGAGGTAGGGACACGGTTCTTGCACGCAACACGTCGTCTTGGTATGCCGAACACATGTGGCAAGTTATTTTAAAATCTGTCCATACAAGGGAAAGTTACAGCACTGACACGACAACCTATACTCTATGTCCTTATATGCAGCATTCCATTGGGAATAAACACTAAGTGTGACCTTGACCTTAGAGGTAGGGACAGGGTCCTTGCACGCGACACATCGTCTTGGTATGCCGAACACATGTGACAAGTTATTTTAAAATCTGTCCATAATATTCTGAGTTACTGAGTTGGACGGACGGACTGACGGACGGTGTGATTTTAATATGCCCACCTTCAAGGGCATAAAAATATCAATTTTAATCCATAAGTAAGAAGACATTCTATTAAACAAGGGCACAAGATGATACCGATGCAGATTGCTATCAGGCGCATAACACCTCAAATATTTTTGGGTAGTTGCACTTGCAGGTATGTTGTGTCTGTATAATATTCAACCCTAATTTCTATGTTAGGAACAAAAGATGAATTTTGGCTTGTAAATGACAATAGTGCTATTTCAATACCTCAGCTTCTTAAAAACACACATAAACAATTGTAATAGCAAAAACAACTTTACCCTCATGGATGTAAGATATTCTATGAGATGGTACTGAGTTTTCATGGTGTTGACAAGCTTGAGACAGACACGCTCATACTGGTGGTGAATGTGCGGGTACAGACATTCCCGGAGAATCAGTTCCACAGGTCGCAGACTGTCAATTTTCAGGCTTGATATTGTCCTGTTAAAGGCACAAGAACAAATGCATGCTGTTGACTTTAAAAGGAACTATTATCCGATAATTATAGATACATATAGTATTTTTATGGGCTTTAATAAATACTCTCTCTACATACATACAACTTACTTTGAAAAGCTCTCATCCAGTATAAAGTGACTATCGGCACTGGTGTCCATGAGATTCTCAAAATGTTTTTTCAGGAAGTCATCCTTGACATCTCTCTCCTCCATCTGCCTCTCAACTTCAGGGGAGAAAACTCTATAACTGGATGTAGTTTTCTCCCCAGTGGATTCTTCATTTAATTTCCCTTTGTGTAGTTTCATCCCCATGAGAGTTTGAATTGATAAGATAAATTTGTCATAGAGATGAGTCTCTTTGAATTCTGGAAATAAATGTATATGCAAATACTGAAAAATGTGAATTCCTTACAAATATCATCTTACTTTATGTGGTCTTCAAAAGATAAATAGTTCTTGACCCTTTAAGGCAAACTTTCAGTCTTTGATAAGAAGCAATTGAAAGCAGGCTCTACCTACCTTGTAGACCATCAACCCTGCTGGAGCCATCATGTTGTTCAGCAAGCTTCCCAAGGCCTTCTAGCATCTCCATTGATTTCCCTGTCAGCACAATCTCCTCAAGCGCTGGCTGGAGGAAAGCTGGTGCCCAGTCTGCAGTTGTGTATTGCTTCCCGGCCACAGTAGCAGAGGAACCATCCACTGTGGAGTCGTGGTCAGGGGGCTGCAGCATGGTGTGGAATACAAATGACTTCTCCCAGTACGTCTCATCAAGGGAGCGGATGTCCTTGTTCCTGAAATCAATATGGTATTTTATCAATATAAAATTACAGTAACTGACAAACAAATACTTAAGTAAACCAAAACTGTTTATGTCCTAAGTATTTCAAAATGAGGGGCTGTTCGTCTAGCGGTGTAACAGCTTTCCTCTGTAAAGTTTTTTTTTCTCAGAATAATGGATATAATTTTAATCTTTGGATTATCAATCCATAGCATGACTGGTGCTGCATGTGTTTAACGCCTTCCCAAAAAAACACCAGTTTTGGTTTTTACCTGGGAAAGGAACTCAGACCACAGTATCCTGTTATTTGGACTGCAGTTTTAGCCAGTCATGTTATCCCAACTTATAAGTATCTATCATGTGTTTCCGGTACGGATAGACAAATCCAACCCGAGGCCACGCACGTAAGTCAGTAAAGACGCTTGCCGAGTTACTGGCCAGGCAGCGTGCCAAAGGGTTGGATTTTTTTATTCGGACCGGAAAAACATAATTGATACTTTTTCTTGCATATCTAAAATCATCAATTTTTGTGAAAAAATTGACGTAGAAAACGCACTTTAGTACATTACACCAAAACGCGCGAGACAAAAAGACGTTGTTTACTGACATCACAAAGCACAGTAATTTGAAATCACTATTGATATCGCGTTTTAACGCTTCTTTATTTTCAATTTTAAATAAAATTCTTGCATACTTATATATTTGATTGCGCTTTATTGAAATGGCATAATATACTTTTCATTAACCATACAATTAAAGAAATGAGAAGTGGTGCGTTGTTGCGCGTGACTCATCTTACATGGGGTATGTAAGACGGGTTTTCCAGCACTGGTCACATGACCGGAAACACATGTCCGGTATGCAAGAAACTAGTATCCCATATTCCACACGACTGTGACAAAGAAGTAATTCTATAAGCCATTGGCTTTTCACAACCAGGCTGAGAAAGAAATACATATATAGTGTGCACAACTGTGTCAGCCACATCTGATATGTCTTACCTTTGTATAATGAATTCTGCACATGGGTCTGACAGGTTGCCATGGGATATCCATGTGTCGATGATGTTGATGTACGGCTGACAGGTCTGTATCCAGACTGGCAACAAAAGGCCAACCTGTAATATATACATGTAAACTTCTAAAATTATACTAACTAGAGCATGACCTTTCTTTATCCAATAAGTATGCCCTTCAAGGAAATATTCATGATATCATAAACATTCAAAATAAGAAGACTTAATTTCATCCAGTAATCTCCAATCTGCCAGATGTTCAGGTATTAGTCAAGATCATGTCCAACACTTAAAATCTACACATTATCGGTTTCAAAATGTTATTCGTAAACTGTATAAATTTGTTTTCAAACTACATGAACAAGTCACTAGCTTTTTGCTTATACAACTGCAACATATCTGCTTACCATGTCCACATTGTCCACCTTCTGTTCAGTGAGGGTGTACCCTCATACATTGGCATGGTGAACAAGGAGTACAATCCTAGTGGAGCGTAATAAAGGTTGGAAATCAATGCAGTACTGAAACAGTTCCCCTAGAACATACTAACCATGTCCACGTTGTCCACCTCCTGGTCAGTGTGGGTGTCCCCCTCATACATGGGCATGTCAAAAAGAGTGTCCATCCCTAGAAGGGTGTTGTACAGTGTGGTCAACAGCAGGGTTGCTCTCTGACTTGTCAACTGTAGTGTTCGACCCTAAAATCAGCAAGTTACTAATTAATGCTAGCACAGGGTATTTTGCCACAGTAATAATATTTAAAATGCTAATTTCTTTGTATAAAAAACCCTTTTCGCCCAAGCCAAAGAAAGTTTCATATAACTAAGTTGCAAACTTCTTGAATTACTACAGAAGCCATCATGTTGACCCTACATGGTGTATGCACCTCATGTAGACCCCAACTGGTGTATGCCCCTCATGTTGACACCTACCTGGTGTATGCCCCTCATGAAGACCCTACCTGGTGTATGCCCTTCATATTGAGCCTACCTGGTGTATGCCCCTCATGTAGACCCGACCAGGTGTATGCCCCTCATGTAGATTTTACCTGGTGTATGCCCCTCATGTAGACCCTACCTGGTGTATGCCCCTCATGTAGACCCTACCTGGTGAATGCCCCTCATGTAGACCCCTACCTGCTGTATGCCCATCATATAGACCCTACCTGGTGTATGCCCTTCATGTTGACACCTACATGGTGTATGTCTCTCATGTAGACCCTACCTGGTGTATGTCCCTCATGTTGACACCTACCTGGTGTATGCCCTTCATGTTGACACCTACCTGGTGTAGGCCCCTCATGTAGACACTACCTGGTGTATGTCCCTCATGTAGACACTACCTGGTGAATGCCCCTCATGTAGACCCCTACCTGCTGTATGCCCCTCATTTTGACCCTACCTGGTGTATGCCCCTCATGTAGACCCTACCTGGTGAATGCCCCTCATGTAGACCCCTACCTGCTGTATGCCCATCATATAGACCCTACCTGGTGTATGCCCTTCATGTTGACACCTACATGGTGTATGTCCCTCATGTAGACCCTACCTGGTGTATGTCCCTCATGTTGACACCTACCTGGTGTATGCCCTTCATGTTGACACCTACCTGGTGTAGGCCCCTCATGTTGACACCTACCTGGTGTATGCCCCTCATGTTGACACCTACCTGGTGTATGCCCCTCATGCAGACCCTACCTGGTGTATGCCCTTCATGTTGAGCCTACCTGGTGTATGCCCCTCATGTAGACCCGACCAGGTGTATGCCCCTCATGTAGATTTTACCTGGTGTATGCCCCTCATGTAGACCCTACCTGGTGTATGCCCCTCATGTAGACCCTACCTGGTGAATGCCCCTCATGTAGACCCCTACCTGCTGTATGCCCATCATATAGACCCTACCTGGTGTATGCCCTTCATGTTGACACCTACATGGTGTATGTCCCTCATGTAGACCCTACCTGGTGTATGTCCCTCATGTTGACACCTACCTGGTGTATGCCCTTCATGTTGACACCTACCTGGTGTAGGCCCCTCATGTAGACCCTACCTGGTGTATGCCCCTCATGTTGACACCTACCTGGTGTATGCCCTTCATGTTGACACCTACCTGGTGTATGTCCCTCATGTTGACACCTACCTGGTGTATGCCCTTCATGTTGACACCTACCTGGTGTATGCCCTTCATGTTGACAGCTACCTGGTGTATGTCCCTCATGTTGACACCTACCTGGTGTATGCCCTTCATGTTGACACCTACCTGGTGTAGGCCCCTCATGTAGACCCTACCTGGTGTATGTCCCTCATGTTGACACCTACCTGGTGTATGCCCTTCATGTTGACACCTACCTGGTGTAGGCCCCTCATGTAGACACTACCTGGTGTATGTCCCTCATGTAGACACTACCTGGTGAATGCCCCTCATGTAGACCACTACCTAATGTATGCCCCTCATTTTGACCCTACCTGGTGTATGCCCCTCATTTTGACCCTACCTGGTGTATGTCCCTCATGTAGACACTACCTGGTGTATGCCCTTCATGTTGAGCCTACCTGCTGTATGCCCCTCATGTAGACACTACCTGGTGTATGTCCCTCATGGAGACACTACCTGGTGTATGCCCTTCATGTAGACACTACCTGGTGTATGCCCTTCATGTTGAGCCTACCTGGTGTATGTCCCTCATGTAGACACTACCTGGTGTATGTCCCTCATGTAGACACTACCTGGTGTATGTCCCTCATGTAGACACTACCTGGTGTATGCCCCTCATGTAGACACTACCTGGTGTATGTCCCTCATGTAGACACTACCTGGTGTATGCCCCTCATGTAGACACTACCTGGTGTATGCCCCTCATGTAGACACTACCTGGTGTATGTCCCTCATGTAGACACTACCTGGTGTATGTCCCTTATGTTGACACATACCTGGTGTATGTCCCTCATGTAGACACTACCTGGTGTATGTCCCTTATGTTGACACCTACCTGGTGTATGTCCCTCATGTTGACACATACCTGGTGTATGTCCCTCATGTTGACACCTACCAGGTGTATGTCCCTCATGTAGACACTACCTGGTGTATGTCCCTCATGTTGACACATACCTGGTGTATGTCCCTCATGTTGACACATACCGTGTGTATGTCCCTCATGTTGACACCTACCTGGTGTATGTCCCTCATGTTGACACCTACCGGGTGTATGTCCCTCATGTTGACACCTACCTGGTGTATGTCCCTCATGTAGACACTACCTTGTGTATGTCCCTCATGTTGACACCTACCTGGTGTATGTCCCTCATGTTGACACCTACCGGGTGTAGGCCCCTCATGTAGATTTTAGCTGAAGTTAGCCCCTCATGTTGATCCTACCAGGTATATGCCCCTCATGTTGCCCCTACCTGGTGTATGTCCCTCATGTTGACCCCAACAGTAATTGGTGTATGCCCCTCATGTACACCTTTCATGGTGAATGCACCTCATGTTGACTCTATGTGGTGTATGCCCCTCATGTTGACCCCTACAGTACCTGGTGTATGCCCCTCACGTACACTTTACCTGGTGTATGCCCCTCATGTAGACCATACACAGCACGGACACCTTCTTCATCATTGGCTCAACCTCAACCCAAACTGACGCAAGGGTCATTGTCTCCTCTGAAATAAAACAGATTTGCATTTGTACATTTTTTCAAGATTTGCAAAACTAATGACAGTAATGAAGGATGTGGAATTTTTGGCATAACTTATGACAATTGTAAGTTGCCAAATCGTTCAAATAGTACACAAAAAGTCATAATATTTTGTTGACAGTTTAATTGAATAAGCTTGATATATCCTCTGTCACCAAAGATCCAACACATCTAAAGCTACCTTGTTTGATGAGCCTGAGCTCAATGGATGCCATCTGGGTTTTCAGCTTCTGCAGAAACTCTGCTATACACGTGGTGAAGGACTGGTATGTCTGACACACCCCTCCGACATTGCCATGGTAGCTCTCGTCCAAAAAGTTCTACAAATTTGTCATAGGTTTAAAGAATTCCTGTACCACTATGAACCATAGAAGTATGTATGTGAAGAATAATTCCTTTACATTCAAGTATAGTGGAACACATTTGACCTGAAAGTCAGTGAAATCTAAGGCACATATGATTCATCATCAGTTAAGTCCTAAACTGAATAGTTTAATGCATAAAATTAAAGAAGCATAAAATAAATATTTAACTAAATATCAATCAAAGACTGAAATGACTCATATTAAATGTGAAGATAAAGGGTTTCTGGATACCTGGAGTATCTGTATATAGGAGCCGTATCGCGTGAACTGGGTCAGGTGATCTTGGAGGACCTCCATAGAGAGGGATGACAAGACAACCCCGGGCCGTGGGGAGAAAAAACGGCCATTAAACTCCAGCAGGTGCACATTACATACGCCCATTAACATCCTGCAAATGGGGTTAATAATGAAAATAGATTTAACCTCTAGAAAAGACCATTTGCAAATAGCCACACTGAATTCTCTTAAATCAAAGCAGATGCAAAGGAATGCAGTATATGTATTTCATATAAAAAATATACTAATAATACATGTGTGATACATTTCCATGATCTTCTTTAAGTTTAAAATCAGATACATGTATGAATATCTTCTTTTTTTAAAAACATAGGTAAAACTCCTTGAAATAGATGTTGTATGTAGAAATGCAACTTACCAGATGATTTCCCTCAGTAACACATTCTCTGTGACTACAGTGTTGTTTGGGGATCCGCGGAGTGGGTCAAGTCGGGTCTTATATTCCTCCCTGTAATATCAGTGTAAGAACTACAATCTCATATATGTGGTATTTTTCTTGTCATATATTATTCAATGTATTTAAACACTATTTTCTAGTAAACAGGATCAAAGAATTAAGCAATTTTTCTTTTATGGCATTTATAAAATCAGTTCTGTTTTGAACTTCACCATACATTTTAATCTTCAAGTAGTTGTACATTGTATAGTTGTACATGTTACATTGTAGCTTGAAAGTTTTTACTAGGCAGACAGGCCCTGTGCTGGCTGATGTAAATGTAACTCAGCAGACATGATTGTTTAGCTGACAGACCCTGCACTTGGTGATGCAAATATTTCTTACCAGTCATTGTTGAGTTGACAGGCCCTGCACTTGGTGATGCAAATGTTTCTTACCAGTCATTGTTGAGTCGACAGGCCCTGTACTGGCCAGTGTCAATGTGACTCACCAGCCATTGTTGAGTCGACAGGCCCTGTACTGGCCAGTGTCAATGTGACTCACCAGCCATTGTTGAGCTGACAGGCCCTGTACTGGCCAGTGTCAATGTGACTCACCAGCCATTGTTGAGCTGACAGGCCCTGTACTGGCCAGTGTCAATGTGACTCACCAGCCATTGTTGAGCTGACAGGCCCTTTACTGGCCAGTGTCAATGTGACTTACCAGTCATTGTTGAGCCGACAGGCCCTGTACTGGCCAGTGTCAATGTGACTCACCAGTCATTGTTGAGCTGACAGGCCCTGTACTAGCCAGTGTCAATGTGACTCACCAGCCATTGTTGAGCTGACAGGCCCTGAACTGGCCAGTGTCAATGTGACTTACCAGTCATTGTTGAGCTGACAGGCCCTGTACTGGCCAGTGTCAATGTGACTCACCAGCCATTGTTGAGCTGACAGGCCCTGTACTGGCCAGTGTCAATGTGACTCACCAGCCATTGTTGAGCTGACAGGCCCTGTGCTGGCCGGTGTCAATGTGACTCACCAGCCATTGTTGAGCTGACAGGCTCTGTGCTGGCCGGTGTCAATGTGACTCACCAGCCATTGTTGAGCTGACAGGCCCTGTGCTGGCCAGTGTCAATGTGACTCACCAGCCATTGTTGAGGTGACAGGCCCTGTACTGGCCGGTGTCAATGTGACTCACCAGCTATTGTTAAGCTGACAGGCCCTGTGCTGGCCAGTGTCAATGTAACTCACAAGTCATTGTTGAGCTGACAGGCCCTGTGCTGGCTGGTGTCAATGTGACTCACCGATCATTGTTGAGCTGAGTGACAGGCCCTGTACTGGCCAGTGTCAATGTGACTCACCGGTCATTGTTGAGCTGACAGGCCCTGTACTGACCAGTGTCAATGTAACTCACCAGTCATTGTTGAGCTGACAGGCCCTGTACTGGCCAGTGTCAATGCTGATCTTCTCTCCCTTCCAGTACTGGGGGATCAGGTTTCTACTCAGCCAATCAGAGTCTGAAATCTCTTCTGGCTCCTCCCAGTAGCCTCTCGCATTTCCTGAAATTCATTGATATACTGAGGACATAATAAATAATGAAATATATGAAGCTATCACTCAATGTGATTAAAACCTCTTGATTGCTGCCCTGATCAGAAACGGCAGTATTGCTGTTGAGTGTAGGGGGTTTGTGTGTTGTTGTTTTTTGTTGAATTTGGTTGTAATTTTTAAAACTGGGAAAATAATGTTATTTTTATCTTCTGCAGTGCACGAGCTTGCATGGCAATCTCCTCTAAATGTTAAAAGTGTTCAAGTAATGCTCAGGGATAAAATTCTGATTGAAGAGAAATAAACAAAAGAGCACTAAAAATGTTAATGAAATACAATCAACCATCCTTGCTCGAACTCCATGTATTCATCAACTTAGTTCTTCAATTAACTATATTCAAACTGATATAATTTTGATCCGTAATGTGTTGTATCTACATTTTAGACGCAACATATTGCATGAAGTTTCATTAAATTCCATCCAATAATGTAGTTCTTAACTTATGCTGCAGACAATGAAAAGTAATAAAGGTCAATAACTCTGTGAGTCATTATATAGTTAAAGTCCTTGTAAACTGCATTTCCATTTATCATGCTTAAACAAATTTTGTTGTTTTATTATAATTCATTAAGCAATCAAGCAGGCAAAAACTCAGCGAGGAAGTGAAGACAGAGTTATGGTTCTCATAAAGGGTAATAACTCTGTAAAATGCTCAAAACAGAGTTATGGTTTCTGTACACTGCACTTCATCTCATTTTGTTATATCATAATAATTTGTTGGTCAGGGGAATTATGTTCTTATATTGCTGATGTCAGTGGAATGAACATTTATTTTTCTTCAGAGTGAAATAGAAGATATTAGTCGATAGTTTGTACTAGTTATTTTGTATATTCATTGTGAAAACAGCTGATACTAATCACTCTCAAGTCTGCTTCTTTAGAAACAATTTGGAAAGACCATTATCAAGTCCCTCTGGTTGGAGGTTAACCTACCAGTTCTGTTCTCATAGGCTGACACCTAGAGCACAACACTATATAACCATTTGGTACTCTTAAAGCATACCATAACTACCTTGTATGTAAGAGTGAAATACCTGCAATAAAGGGTATTACTGGCTGCTCGGTCACATTTGGGCTGGAGGTATTGGGCCTGAGCTCCCTATTACCCTGGGAAATTCCCGCCTCTCCACTGCCAACATTATCTTCATCAACATCTGACCAGTCCTGCAACAACAGCCACATTTCAACATAGTTTCCAAAAGCCTGTAAGAACACAAACAACATCAGATTGATTGTTTTCATCCATTTTTGTAATAACTAGTTCAATAATAATTGTAAAATGAACATATATCTTTGTTAACTAAAGATAATTGCATATGACAGAAAAGACACACATGAATCAGTTAGGTGAAACTAGAATTGCATCCATAGGACATGAATGTCCCAACTTACCTCATGAGACAAAAGAAACGTTCCCACCCGTTCTAACTTATTTCCAACCAAAATGAAAGTTAACAAATTGGAATATTTAAAGTTGTTAATATAAAGCTCCATCCACTTTTATGAAACATGTTAATAGAACTGTCACTACTATCAAATGCAAGGCCAAAACAAAATAAATAAAAATTACCAACTAACTAAAGAAGTGGTAGGGCCTGCGACTATTTCGTAGGTAAGGTTGGGTAACCCGCACCAAATGTTTTTTTAGGCCTTATTGAAGGCCCATTTCTCTCCCCATCACTATGTGCAGCTGCAAACAAAACTCCCTGGTGCACAACAACAACATTACTCTAAGGTTTCATGATGCTAGGCCATATTCTTTTGAATGACGTAAGTTCAAAAACGCCAAACGCACAGACAGACAATGCACAGACATACAGTGTACAAATGGTTAAGGGCTAATCTATATGCCCCCCTTTAGAATAAAACAGAACCCAGGAACATAAAAAGGTAGAGTTAATTTCAACTACTCCTTGTAGAGCGCTAAAAAGTGTTTTAGAAATTCTCTACCACAATTTCCTTACCGAAAGTTCCCCATCGCTTGGTTCGTAGTACTCTATGCCCTCCATCAGATAGGCCTTCCAGTCAAAGTCATCTTGCTCCTCTAAAATACCCAGTATCAATGTAACACAGAGTATCAGTGATATTTTGTTAACTTGGCAAAGTAAATAAATCAACAAAAAACTTAAATTCTTGCTTGCTAAAGTCTGTTCTTATATACATGTTGTAAACATTTGTTGTTTCTAATTACTCAGCTAACTAAACAAATGTGTTTATACATATTAATGATCATATATCAGCTACTCTCCTAATTGGATTTGATGTAACTGCATGTACCTTTGGTACCTACAGTATATGTATAACAAAAAACAAAATGACATCATTGAAGACTACACTGAATGTAAATGCTTTGGCATTTTAAATAATAATTTAACATGAGTAGGCACCAATTTCCTGTTGTTTCTTTGTTTCCACATATTCTCCTCTCACTGGACTCTCTGATATGAGCATCAACACTAACAGTATGGCATAGTGGGTGTCCGTCTGTAAAACAGAACCTAGAAACATTCATATATTGAGAATTTTACTGCTACAACAAAACAGCAAAAAATTCAATTTGCCTCCCTTTTATAGGAACTTAGTGCAACTATGTATTATTTCAGAAGCTTGTATTAGTTTTGGTAGTTTTTAAGTACTTTGCATGATTAAATATATAATAGAATAAAAACTGCATAAACACCCAAGAAATTTTAACAATGCATGTATAATATAACTTTGTACTAGTATTGTAATTAAAAGCAAATGTCTTCATTTGGGAAAAAGTTGTTTGTATGAAAATGGTTAACTAAAAACAATCATCATAACAATAAGCATAATAGAATGCAAAAGCTCCCACCTTCCCTGTGTCTCTGCCTTCAAAGCAGGCTGTACCCAGGAACTCTTGACGCAGCTCATCAAACTTCTTCGCTTTTTTGTGCTCGGAGTGAATCTTCAATTTGTCACAAATGCTATGAGAAAATGAAAATAATGCCATTTACCTCATTTCTTTTTATATACATCTTTGATATCAAAAATACAAAAAAAATACAGTTATAAAATTAAAACAAGAGGCACATCAGTGCCTGTGCTCCACTGGCCAAAAGGTTCAAGCAAAGACCACCTAACGAACATTTTCGTCAAGTTTCATAGAAATACAATCATCAATTTTTGAGGAGAAGTTATTTAAAAAATTTTTTTACTTTAATAGCTCTGGCTGCCATGTTGTGCAGTTGACCGAAATGATTTGGGCAATTTGAGTAAAGGAGCACCAAACAAACATTTCTGTCAAGTTTTATCGAAAAAAGGTCATCGGTTTCGACGACAAGTCGTATAAAGTTTTTTTATTTTTTAGCTCTGGCAGCCATGGTGTGCAGTGGACTGGAACCATTTAACAAATTTTGATTAATGACCATCCAAGGAACATTTCTGTTAAGTTTCATCAAAATCTGATCATCGGTTTCTGAGAAGATGTTCTTTAAAGGTTTTTCTATTTTTTTGCCCTGGCAGCCATGTTGTGCAGCGGACCGGAACCATTTGAGCAATTTTGGTTAAGGACCACCCAAGGAACAATTCTGTCAAGTTTCATCAAAATCTGCCTATCCGTTTCAGAGGAGATGTCGTTTAAAGATTTTGCTATTTTTAGCTGTGGCGGCCATATTGTGCAATGGACCAAAACCATTTGAGCAATTTTAATAAAGGACCACCCAAGGAACATTACTGTCAAGTTTCATCAAAATCTGCCGAACCGTTTCAGAGGAGATGTCGTTTAAAGATTTTGCTATTTTTAGCTCTGGCGGCCATATTGTGCAATGGACCGGAACCATTTGAGCAATTTTGGTAAAGGACCATCCAAGGAACATTTCTGTTAAGATTCATCAAAATCTGATCATCGGTTTCTGAGAAGATGTTCTTTAAAGGTTTTTCTATTTTTTTGCCCTGGCAGCCATGTTGTGCAGCGGACCGGAACCATTTGAGCAATTTTGGTTAAGGACCACCCAAGGAACAATTCTGTCAAGTTTCATCAAAATCTGCCTATCCGTTTCAGAGGAGATGTCGTTTAAAGATTTTGCTATTTTTAGCTGTGGCGGCCATATTGTGCAATGGACCAGAACCATTTGAGCAATTTCAATAAAGGACCACCCAAGGAACATTACTGTCAAGTTTCATCAAAATCTGCCGAACCGTTTCAGAGGAGATGTTGTTTAAAGATTTTGCTATTTTTAGCTCTGGCGGCCATATTGTGCAATGGACCGGAACCATTTGAGCAATTTTGGTAAAGGACCATCCAAGGAACATTTCTGTTAAGTTTCATCAAAATCTGATCATCGGTTTCTGAGAAGATGTTCTTTAAAGGTTTTTCTATTTTTTTGCCCTGGCAGCCATGTTGTGCAGCGGACCGGAACCATTTGAGCAATTTTGGTTTAGGACCACCCAAGGAACAATTCTGTCAAGTTTCATCAAAATCTGCCGAACCGTTTCAGAGGAGATGTCGTTTAAAGATTTTGCTATTTTTAGCTCTGGCGGCCATATTGTGCAATGGACCGGAACCATTTGAGCAATTTTGGTAAAGGACCACCAAAGGAACATTCCTGTGAAGTTTTGTCAAAATCCGCTTATCAGTTTCAGAGGAGATGTCGTTTAAAGTAAAAGTTTACGCACGCACGCACGCACGCACGCACGCACGCAACGGACAATCTGTGACGACATAAGCTCCATGGCCTTCGGCCAGTGGAGCTAAAAAGTATTTTGGTTTTAGTGGGGTGCAAACCCACACCGTTCAAATCCAGAAAAAATAAGTGAAACAACACCTGATCCACTTAACTTTAAAATAAGTAAAACTAGTTGATAGTTTGACATGAACCATACATTGATAACATCACTTGATAATGTCAATCAACTAATCATGAAACAACATCCTCAGCATTTGCTGTATGGTTCCAGCTTTTGATACATGTACCTTAATTTTAACACTCCTAATAATTCGTGACACTTCATTTTGTCATACACAAAAAAGCGCATTTTACAAAAAAAATTCTGTGATGCTCCTCTTATCAGCATCATAATTTTTCATTCGAAAATACCTGGATCATATTTATTTTAGAAAAAGGAGCTTAATTTTCTTAATGTGAAATTCCATTTGAAAATGTTCAGTATTTCTTTAGCTTTATTATCTAGTCTAATCCTGCAACTGCTCAGAAACTGTTTGCAAAGTGCTATGCTCTACCCATTTACAGACATTGCGAAAACCGTTGTTCTGACGGTCCTGACTCAGTCCGACTAAATTTGTGATAGGGTCAGTCTGTCTGACTGACAGTTTTCACTGCCAGATGTAAAAAATAATGAAGATTTAATCTTTATCAATTATCGAACACCACTTAAAGTAAGAATAATTTATTTTGTTTAAAAGAAAATCATGTTTTTATCAATGATATTGTCAAAACCATTTGTTTACTATTCCGATGTGTTTTTGATAGTGAAGATGTCAGAATGCATACCGCACTAAATCAAACACCATGCAGCATTTGCCTCCCTTTGCAATACATTACCAAATAATGTTTACTACTGTGTATATAAAGCGCGATGTTTTGAAACACTAAAATTATCAACTTTTGTCATGAACATTGGAATGTTTTAAGTGATAGTTCCAAATGTTCCAAACAATAATCTTATCCTTTGGAACATGTTATTCCATTCAAAACTGGTACCGGTACATCCAAAAAATACAAATTGCCAACAAATCGACCAATCAGAATTTTCATTACAGTATGATTAAGCGCTAGTGCCAAAAAATGCCTACTAAAATTTATTCCGAGGCAAAATCTGGCAAAAAAAAGAAAGAACGAAGCAGATGAAAACTGTGAACTGTAATTTGTGTTCAAGTTTAACTGGTTAATTTCTAAATACGTTTTTACTTCTTTTGGACCGACAATATATCAGAGGATGTCAGTCCGAATGACCAAGACTTTTTCTGAACTTTCACGATGTCTGCACTTATCTAACTCATAAGCATAAGTATATATGGTAAGTCAGTGGTCCAGTTAGGAAATTTGTAGGTATTTCACAAATATTTCTTTTAAAATGAGTATTGTGTGGACCTCAGGAATTTATCAGACATTTTCCTTTTATACGGTCTACTTCTGAATGCCTTTAGAGCCATGTTTCACCTACCCATCAAGTTGCCTGGTGACCTTGTGACTGTCAACTCCAAGAAACCTGTGAAACTTGAGGTTGGACACCACAAAGTCCTGGCAGACACCAAAGTTCTCCTCATTTTGCTGAAAATAATAGCCATCATACAGTTTTTAACTTTTATAAACAGTAAAAACAGCGACAAAACTACATTGCATAGTTTCATTAAATTACATAGCCAATAACAACTGAATCATGCAAATATAACTGGAATAATGGATTTCAACGTATTTACTTGGAAACCTGTCACGCATTTGATTAATTTACGAATATCTTTTAGATTTTCTTTTTCAATGGACCGCGCCATGTTTAAGGTGCGGACAACACTTTTCTTTAATTAAAAAACGTAAACAAATTGGGAGCAGGATTTACCAATATTGTTCAACCCCTTCTCAAAACGAAAGACTTTTCAACCCTTAGACTTTTCAACCCCTACCTGTTTGGACTTTTCAACCCCTAAATCAAAGACTTTTCAACCCCTAGTTGAAATATTTTAATAGCCATGTTGAAGACTTTTCAACCCTTATATCAAAGACTTTTCAACCCCTATCATTTTTGTCAACCAGGTGTTGTCTTTTTCATTGTTTTGTTTTTTTGCAAGAAACTTAAGAAATTGTTATTGAAATACAATTAAATATTTGTTTGTCCAATTTGTTACACTTTTCTCCAATATATTGAATGAAATTTACAAATTCTTTGCCTTGATTTACTAAGCACTTAATGGTTACTGTTTTTCGATATGCTGTCAATGAAATACATAACGGACAACATAAGATCTGAAACTTTTTATATCTTACATGTATCCCATGATATGAAATATCTATCACAGGTAACAAGTCTCGGAGATGTCGCCCTGACGGTTCATGGGAGCGACCACAGTACAATTGTGTTAGATCAACCGTGGAAAACGTCATTAATGAAGTAGAACATTTGAAATACAAGCGTCTTATAGGAGTTATAATGTATAACGTATCAATACGTTTAATCTGTTTGGCATTCCTTTTGCAAATACAAACGGAGAATATATCTGGGCAGTTAAAGATATTGAATACTCCCCGAAGTGTATTTAGATGTTGCAAACGGGGTCATTCATAGCCCGATTTCATACAAACCAAACTTCATCGCTTATAAGACTAAGTAATAAAATATCGGCCATCAAAAATATAGTTACTATAAGCTCATCGAATAATATTGTTCATACTGGTTATTTTTTGTGAAACTATCCTTGCTTTTTAAGGCTTGGGATATGTTATGAACTAATGACACCATTCCAGAAATTGATTTCATAAATCATATCAAACAGATCAACGGTCTCGATCTCACACTGAACGGTAACGATATAAAAGAGGAAACCGAGTTACCAGATAATTAACATAGCTGTGGGTTAGGTTCGTTAAGTATATACTTCGGGTGTAAATAGAAAAAACAACATTATTCCGGCTATTCCGGCTAATGCTCACAAAACGTTAAATCGTGCCAACACATGTGATAATTATAATCTTGTAGTGACTTACTTCACTCCAATTTGTAAAGTTGATATTTAATTAATATGAAACCTGGTGCATTTTCTAATTTATCAGAATAACAATGCTGCAGAAAAGATATTTGCAATAGTCGATTCCTTGGGATCTGCTCTAAGAAGAAGTAATCTAACTAGTGATGATACATCTGTCACAATCATCAAGCCAAATGTCGCATTGGAAGTGAAAACGATCAAGAAAGATGTTGAGTTTCCTGCAAAATCTTCCTCTGATAGTACACCCGATTCTAGGAAAGATTGGATTTATGATTCTAACAGTAAATTGAAGTTAGAGGATGATGCATTAGAAGGTAATGTACAATTGATCACTGTGTATTCATAGCACAATACATAGTATTGACTATTAATTAAATATAGTTTTCAAACGTCTTGAAATTGTACGTTTGAAAAAAGAATGTCCATTTGGATAAAGCATTTCCGACACCAGATACATTGTACTTATAATTACAATCAATTTTACCTAAACTTCGATGTGTCGTATTCATCCAACTACCATCTAATTGATCCGAACAATTTAAGAAATGATATTAAATAATGGTAAGGTAAATAAGTAACATCTCTTTTCAGGAGGTAATACCTACATCACCACAGTTGTAATGTATCGTGACATGTCAGATATTCTACCATCACAAACAACTGGATATACAACAGAGTTTGTCTTTCATGATAAGTAAAATGTTACAACGACTTTCGTAAAGAATAGTACCATATTAAATGTTTGTTTTGTCTAAATTCAGTCCAATTTTAAATCTACATTTTTGGCATCATATAAAGCATGGGCTTGCTTGAATTATTTATATACGTTTGGTTTGAATATGTGTTAAACACACAACAAATTGTTTTAGAGACGCGAGTCGAAAAGAAATAAACGGCCCTGTGTTGTCGTTGACAATTACACCAGCTATTGCTGAACTGGATCCTCCAATCAGAATAGCTTTCGGTGATTTCTTGGTAGGTTAAAAGTCATTTGTTTTCTTCATATAAATGTGTGGTTGTGCTCGACTAATTACCATTTTAAAGCATCAGTAAATGAAGCTATGATTCCCCATTTACTGGTATGTATAAAGCATTACCGGCATTTACCAATTGTCCAAATGTATACAGCGTGAAAATTGGACCGTAATGAGCTTTGTATTTACATCGTTTAAGAATACCTCAAAGAATAAGGTATGTTCTTTTTGCAGACGAACTTGTCAGAACCATCATGTAACTACTGGAAATTCCGCAAGTGAGCAGGAATCATGCGAGTTTTCTTCTGAATTATATATACAATTTTCTTATTAAAACATCTGTTTCAAATTAGTTAAATCATGCAATATCTTAAGACCACTGTTAGGACTGGCAGTTTAGTAACAAGGTAATCTAAACGTTTGTACTTTTTTAGGAAAGGACAAGCAGGACGGTGGTCAACAGACGGTCTTCCTCAGCAAACGAGACAGTCTGTGAATGCAATCACCTTACTAACTTTGCTGTGCTGATGAGCCCATTCGTGCAGGTATTCGAGAAGGATCAATGTAAAGGATGTATACAAATTTGATATAGACCGTGTGAAGAAGATGAACGTTAACATGCCTTTTGCTCTTATATATTGGCGTTAAAAGATAACGATGTTTGTGTTTTAGGCAGATGCCGAGTCAATATCTTTGCGCATAATTTCCATTGTTGGTATTGCTGTATCCATGCTGTGTCTTCTATTAACATTTATTGTGTACATTTGTTTATGGAGGTAAGTGAAATGTATTCTGTAAACTAATTTTTTACTATGAAATCATTAATGTTCGTGGTTTTCGTGGGTTGGGTGAAATTATTATATATAAATATATGAAACATATGTTATATTGTAGGAACTTGAAGAACGATATTGCTGTGTTGCTTCTGAACCTCTGTATTACCCTGTTGTTCTCATACATCATTTTCCTGGCCGGAGTCGACAGAACAGAAAGCAATGTAGTTTTTTTCGAAGAAATAGTACATGAACTGTTGGTACATTCTGTTCTCTAAACAAGAACAAGTTGTGTGTTTTTACCTATTTATGGGATATAATGTACTTGTCAATGAAAGTATACATATATTTCGTTTTCAACTACAGTTTATATTGTTGAACAGGAGTTTTGTAAGGTTGTTGCTGGCTTGTTGCACTATTTATACTTGGTCGTGTTTTGTTTGATGCTGGCGGAGGGAATAATAATTGCAAACAAAATCCTTCATCATGTATTTCCTTCAAGATCAAGGGCGAGACAGCTTGTCATTACCTCATGGGGTATTTTACACAGAGAATGTTGTAAAATAAATATAGCACTGTGGGCGTTTCATTTCCACATACATTACTGTCAGGATTTCTATACCAAACAGTTAAAATCATAAGTATTAAAACTAGAATCGATGTAACGGAATTTATCAAAAATCATTTACGTTATTAGTGATAATAATGATATGCATCTATGTACATGTTTAGATACAAACACTAATGTTATTCTTACCATATCAATAGTTTCACCAGCAGTCATTGTAGGAATATCACTCGGAGCAATCCAGACACAAGGATATGGAAATACTGACTTGTGAGCAAAGTTGGTTTCTACTAATGTATATAAACACAAATATTGTCGAACAGTTTCAACAGAACAATACAATTCCTTTTAAATTGGCATTTCTTTAAATGATAATTAATAAGTTGCAAAATATTCGTTTCAGCTGCTGGTTGTCTCTATCACGTGGTGTAATATGGGCGTTTGTAGCCCCTGCCTTGATCATTATTTCAGTAAGTGTTCAATGTGAATTCTAATTGTATTGTGTGTCTTGTACCATCTTTCTTTACTATTGAATTATATTTCAGTTGAACACGTTATGGGTGATCCTTGTATTCAGCAAAATGCTGGGAATTAAAGCAATGGGAACTAAGAAAATGCCAGAAAAAATAAAGTAAGTCAAGTCTTCGAATTCAATATGGAGCAATTGTGACTCTCTGTGACATTTTGCCAGATTTTTTTTTAATTGAACTGCTTACGCATTGTCATTAAACATTCGCATATTCTTGCATATTTTTCTCAATTGAACGCAACTATCTTTTATAGGACCAGCCTTCGTTCGCTCTGTGTACTAGTACCCCTGATGGGTGTGTCATGGATTCTGGGCATATTCTACATCAACGAAGATCTTTACTTCCTTCAATATCTCTTTTCCATTTGCAACGGTCTTCAGGTCAGCCTGTTTAAATGCTCTCATTACACATGTGTGGTAATGTATTTAAACTATTCGCTGTCGATTTATTGTATTTAAATACAATCGCTATTGAATGTTTTCGAATTGGCTGTATATATTAGTATATAGAGTTTTATTACTTTCAGGGTTTCTTTATTTTTCTCTTCCGTTGTGCTTTGAGTAAAAAGGTAAACCTGTCTTTTTACATAACAATGTGTTTAATATGTTTAAAATAAGTTCGGCTGCTTGCATCTTTACTGTTCAAATTTATAGTGATAATAAAATTTGCAAACAGAAACAGTATGCACTGACAATAATAAACTATTACACACGTACAGATACGAAACAGATGTCAAATGAGACGCAGACCTTTTTTTCGTTTGGAATTCTACGATCAGATCCAATACGTAAGCTTGCTGTCGTATTGTTTTCATTAATTCAAAATATTCCTAGTCGATGTCGTCTTGAAGAAACGTTTATGTTGAACTAAGCAAATTAGACTTCAGAAAGAAAAGAAATCAGGATGAGTTCATTTTATTGTAAAGTGTATGTACAATTACAATGAATGCAATAATTATTGAATATTTGTAAGATACCAGTTATATGGAAATATGGCCAAGGAAAGTCTGTTTGCCACTGTGCTTGATTTATTTGTATTGATTTTGGTACAACAACTTCGAGAACATGTACCCAGTGTTATTGGTAAATTCAAGAAAATCTGACGGTAGTGTTTCAAAATTAGACGGATGCATTTATATCCAGCCAATAGTTGTATTTCCTTATTTCCTTAACATATTTTATTTTGCAGAGAAGTTCGAATGCAGAGAAATTCTTAAATGTAAGCATAGCATATTTTTTAGGTAAAAAGTCATTTTAACATTGATGTTATGTCTCAATATATTCCAAAATATATTCAATAGAAGGCCTCACCCGGATGCTATCCAGGAACATATATGCAGAACATTAAAACATTATATTTCACTGAAATATATTTTCTCAAAACCATTCACATACGTATTCCTCTTTCAGCATTCAGAGACTCGAAGCATTGATGAATCGAACAACCATAGAAACCTTGTATGTCGACTTTGCTATTAAACCATCTGTTATGAGAATCTGGACCTAGCCTGAAACTTCTAACTTGAAACTTAAACATAGAATACCTAAGGCAGATTAATGCAATCTGAAATAGAGAACCTTCAATTGCATGCATTACATCTAGGGTTTTGAAAACGGCGGTCCCGGTTTGATTGAATTTTTTATCAAATTGACAGCTATGGTGTATGCAACCCTGTAAACATCCTTAGAACGGGCGTAAGCTAAATTATATTTTCATGATATACATTCAAATATCTGTACCAGTTATAACAAGTTCAACATGTATTCATAGCACGTATCATATATACACATCATTTCATTTTCACTTAGGTTCTCAATGGGACATCTAAGGCTGTCGACGGTTGACAATTTCACTTGCCTGTTGGGGCGGAACAGAGTCCACCTGCTACACACACGGAGAACAGTCATTAAACCATATTGATAAAAAATCGACCAATAATAGAAGTCTCGACTTATGTGTGTTTTCCGTCCTATAGTATTTCTAGCTCATATTAAGAATAATTTTCATAAGAAACATTTATTTTGATGAAATATAATATATATGCGTTCATGCGTTTGCGACAATTGCTTCTATCAACAATGCCATTTCAAGTGTTTCGCTTATATGACAACTATATATACACTTCAGTTCAACCCCAATTGATTTAAACAGTAAAAATGTGTGTCGCATTTCTTTTAAGGAAATCTCTCACTTTAAGGTTAAGTACCGTTCATTTTTCATGGATTTAATGTTGCATCAAGCCGGAAGCTAGCCAAGATCTAGGCCAAGTTCTAAGCCAGCAGATTAATTAATCTTTGAGATATTTATGACATTTTGCTCTCTGTGTGGAGGTATTGGACTGAATATAAAGTAAAACAACTATAAATTAAGTGCATCAATCAGACATAAACAAAATTTCAATCCGAAGTAGCATTCTCAAGCTTAAATATAGAGAGGTCATCCTGGACCTCATCCTTTTAGCATTTAGTTAACACGGACCTAGAATAGTTTCAGTTGGGAGTTGTGGATCCACAAATTTTGTCCAAGTTAAGAGATGTTGGCTTTTACCATTTTTTTAATTTTAGTGCTGTGAGCTACCACATTTTCACCAAGTTTTTAGCTTTGGGCTTCCACAAATTCTGGATTTGGAGATTTTCTCTTATTATTGAATATGCGTTTCCCTTATCTTCAGTTCAGGGTTCTGTCTATGACGTGGAACTTGCATACTTTTGTTTGTAAATAGTTATGTATATTATATAAGTGGTCACCTTTTCATGTTGTGTACTTCGACAATCTGATTAATATAGCATCTGTCCTTGAGCTGTCAATACATGTTTATTTCGGTGTAATCAGTTTTAACAAATCATTCTTCTGTCAGATGTTGTATGGTTTCCCTTTCCATTAATAAATATTACATCATCATTTCAACAAATAAATGACATTTTCAATTCGTGCGATGTTTATTTCATGTTACCCACCTTTTAATGAGAGATGTACACACGTTATAAAGTAAAAATATTTTGGTGAAAAAAAAATGCGTGACTGTATGAGTTTCCGATAATTGTTGATATTAATAAGGGGTTCCAAAAAGTAATTTTAAAGGAAAGAAAGTTGCGGCAACGTGATCATTAATTTTCAGATGTCCCAAAAACAATTTATATGATGTACTAATATGAATTGTATTGATGGTCATATTGAAACATTGTCCTAAATAGTTTGAACAACTTCTAGTGCAAATCATAAAATAATTAAAGACAAAATAAAATCATAAAATAATTAAAGACAAAATAAAATTCATCAATGTTATTATATTTTGTCGCTCATATAGCAATACAAACACATTAATGAGCCATGATTCATTGACTTACAATGTATATATATTATATGGCCATGTTTTGATATTAGACAATTTTATTTGGGCACTGTTCATTCTTATTTAGTTTTGCAAAGTCATATGTTGTATGGTTTTACATTGTATGATTATAGTTTTAGTTTAGTTTATTAACAAATACAATAGACAATATGTCCATGAGTATACATTTACAAATAGAGAATTATATGCATGTAAGTAATCAAATGGTCAAATAAATCACCAATGATCATATAAATAAATATTCATGTTTCATGTCATAATAGAGACACAATATAGCATTATGTACATGTATATGACAGCGAGAGATCATTGTGTACATGAAAAACACATATTATTCATAGTAATAATGGTATTGGTTTCTAACATTAAATGCCTTATGTATATACATAGCTAAATTTCTATTCACTTTAACATGGTCCGATTGCATTAACTCAACAAACTTTGGTACATTTGGTCTAGTCCAATAATATTTACTAATATAAGTTTTTCTTAAATCACTATACAATGAGCATTCTAAAATAAAATGAAATTCATCTTCTAATACATAACAAGACAAACATTTTCTATCAATATATGGTATTGGGTCAGGTTTGTGTCATCTGCCTGACTCTATTGACAGTCTATGTGAAGAAACTCTCAATCTACACATGTCTTTTCTAAATTTGTACATATTAACATTTGTCAGATAAGGTTGTAACATAAAATTACTAAACATTGTATACGATCTTGCACGAGATGAGTTATTTAATTCTGACATCCAATTCTGAATAAACATATCATTTAGTCTTGTTTTTAACAATGATATAAACATATTTTCATCACCAACTCATTGGTTTAACCATACATAATGAAAGCCTAGAGATTGCAATAAAGAACACACATCATTTGCCCAAGATTTACAATTAGGTCTTGTTTCAATATAACTACACATATGAGAATACATACCTTTAACATATTTATGAGCATCTAATTTTATAACTTTCAACCAATATCTTATAACATTAACAACTCTCCTAGTGTACAATGTAGTTCTACCAAGTTCGCCATATATAAAGTTATTCTGAGTTTGAATTTTAACACCTAGTAATCTTTTGCAAAAATTTAAATGTACTCTTTCTAAAACAATAGAATCCTTTAATCCCCATACTTCTGATCCATAATTTAAAATTGGTAAGATTAATTTATCAAACAAATCTAACTTATTACTAATAGACATATATGGAAACTTAGCTAAATATGAGTTTAACTTGAAAATAGCCTTGGATGCCTGTCCTGCTAAAGTATCAAAGGTGAGGGTGAAGGAACCACCACAGGTAAAAATAATACCTAAATATGTAAAATGTTTAACTATTTCTAAATTGACCCCCTTATAAGAAAAAAAAATTTTTTTCCTTAACCTGCCTCCCTTTTTAAAAATCATAACTTTAGTCTTGGTAGAATTAACACGTAATTTCCATTTATCACAATACTGCTCTAGTAACAACAAACCCCTTTTTTAACTGGTCTTCAGAGTCAGCCATAATAACAATATCATCTGCATATAATAACAGAAACAGTTTCAGCATACCTATATCAATACCATCAAAACCATTTAACATGTAATACTCTTCAATATCATTTAAATACATAGAAAATAAGAATGGAGATAAGCTTTCTCCTTGTCTAACACCTAGCATACATGTAAAGTCATCTTTACTAATAGTATTATGCATTTTAATTCTAGACTTAACAGTGGCACACATAGATTTAATAACATTAAACATATTTCCTCTAATTCCTAACTTCAAAAGTTTATACCAAATGGCATCTCTCACTAAAAAATCAAAGGCCTTAGTAAAGTCTACAAAAACTGCATAAAGTCTCTTATTATTTTCTAACAAATAATTTATAACACCATGTAGTACAAAAATATTGTCAACTGTGCCCATATTTTTTCTGAAACCAGCCTGTGCCTCAATATATACATGATATTTTTCAGCCCAACAATTTAATCTATTATTTATTACTTTAGTAAACAATTTACCAAATGTACTTAATAATGTAATACCTCTATAATTATTTGTATCATTCGTATCACCCTTCTTATGCAAAGGTACAATTAACCCTTCAGACCAAGCCTCTGGGAAATATCCACAACTCAACAACTTATTAAACAAAGTACATACAACAATAAAGAAATTATTACTATTAATACCATGTTTAAAAAACTCAATTAACAAATAATCAGGCCCAGCAGCTTTACCATTATTTAACTGGTTACATGCCTTAACAATATCCTCATGTGAAAATGGTACATTCAATTCTTCAAACATAATATTCAATTCTTCATTCATATATCTATCATGAAAATACAAAATATCTTCATCAGGTTGATAAAATGTTGAATCTGGGTCATTAATAGCCTTAAAATATTGTAGAAAATCTGCATTTGACAAATTACCACATTCTTCCTTAACAGCTGACCCTTTTAACATTTTCCAATACATCTTAGCATTTGATAATCTAACACTTTCTAATTTCTTAGTCTGCATTTTATCATACATACATTACTTTTTTCTCACAGTACTCTTATACAAGCTTCTGGATTCTACCATATTCTTTCTATTTACATCACATGGATAATTTCTATACATGTTTAAATTTTTATAATAACAGTGTTTTAAATTTTTACAACCATCATCAAAATATAAGCCATCATTTGCTCTACATACATGTGCAACATTATTATCACAATATTTTTTAAACAAAGGTGAACATATATCTTCTATAATATTACAGAATGATTTCAAATTGGAATCAATATCATCATTACTATGTGAATTTTCAATGTCATCACACAGTGTTTCAAGCATATGTGTAGTCTCTTCATTATTTAATGTGTTAACATAATCATTCTTTTTATCATCACTCCACATGTATTTATATGGTATATTATCAACTGTATCATCAATTTTCACATCTTCATTACAAAGACTATTATTACCACAAATTTGTGAACATCCCAAGCTAAAACTAACAACACAATGATCAGACAGAATGTTTGGATCTAACACATTAAAACTGTTTACACAACAGAACATCTTTTTTGAGCATAAAACTAAGTCAATAGTACTGCATCCTGCTGCATTAACAAAAGTATATTTTCCTATATTGGCATCTAATCCAATCCTACCATTTATATCTTACATCGTCATTTTAACAAATAAATTACACTTTCAAATCTCACTTAGTATTTTTTATTATTCACCTTTCACTGAAAACGAATAAACTGCGATTTTTCTAATAATGATTGTACGTACGCATAAACATGTGCACATCTTGTTTTGTGGAAACAATCAGAGAAACTGTATGCATGTTATTAATAACAGTAATTCATCAAATGTTGATCTTTTTGTCCAATAGTTATTCTATTCCATTTCTACCAAGTCAATGATATTGCTGACACGGTAGACGTCATATAGAAAATATTATAAAATGTATTTGACCGACTCAAATTTTAAATCCTTGTAAAATGTTTGTGTTTAAAAGAACTGCCATACTCTGTAAGAGTAAGAAAGAAATTAAAGTATTACCACAATGCGTATTTTCATAAGTGTGGGCTACCAAGGAGTTAAATAATCATTAGAATTACTCAGAAAAGCTACAGAAAAAGTATGCAGAAAGTAAAAGACAGCACTGCTTATATATTCTAAAACTTATTTTTCATATTCTCAAGGGTTGTATTTTTTTAATTTTGGGCTTTGTCATGAAGTAGGATTACAGTAGGCTTAGGCTTCTGGGCTAGTCACTAAAGCTTTCATTTCATTATTTACACTTTAAGACTGTCCAGGGTCACACTGATCCTGGTAGGTCATACTGCGTCTCTTCTTGGTTTACATGAAGAGAAGACTGTGGACGAGAGGCGGCAGTTCCGGGTCGACTTCTGACCGACGACACGCCCTTTAAGTCTGATAACCATATCCCTTAAAATAACAAAACAATAGTGATGATAACCAAGGCTGTTATACTTTTCATTTGGCCCATAGAATATCATCACGGTCATCATCATCAATTGCTCACGAGTTCATTATGACAACATTCAAGTACAATCATAATTACCGTTTTTCTCATCATCAGAGAGATGGTGGCTGAAGCATAAAAGCTGGTGTTTCCGAAGGCAGCAAACGACAATGACGATCGCCATAGTGACACTGGTCACCATGGTGACAACTACAATAACGATTACTGTGTAGACGCCCGCAAGGGTACGGTCAGCACTTGGATGATTTACCCCTAAAATATAAAAGAACATTAATGTGTATATGATAAAGATGCACAAATACAGATCATATCAATGTATAATGATTACTTGGAAGACGACGACATTTATAAACGAAACTAATTAAATCAATGACCAATAAAGACGATTACCTTCATCTTTTGGAAAAGCACGCACTTCAATATAAGCAGCCGAAGCGGATCCATTACGGGACTCAAATGTTACAGTAACCGACCGAAACTTCGCACAAATTGGATCTGCTGGCGGTAGGTTGTGGTAGCGAAACTCCTGTAAACAGTATCATAAAAGTATTGCAGTTGATGATACTTCGTTTGGTAAGGGTTCTGAAATTAAACATGACCTTAAAAGATAGCAGATACACTGTTTCGCCGTAAAACTGCGACTTTACATAAAGGTAATACAGTCTGCACGACAGATACATTCAAGGTACAAAATAAATCCAAAGCATGAAAACAGGAGACTCTGTTTAAAGTAGACTTTATTTAAATTAGTAATTAATGCAACACTGCCAGAGCCCATTAACACCGCTCCGTGTTATCGGTTATTTATTTTCTAGAATCAGGCATTTTTTAAAAATTAGTTTCCAATTCACTGCCCTCTAAAATGAGTCGGTAGTTTTGTGATAGTTTTGTGGGTTTTTTTCTAAAAAAAGACAACAGGACAAGCTTTTCTTTAATAAAATGTTCACACTAGCCCGAACACTACGCGTCTTTCCAGCCGAAAATGCTTTTGCAAACACAGTGTTTGATTGTAGTTTCACGACCGAGGCGAGCTAAGACGTCCGCCTGCACAAACACAATATAAGTTAATGCAAAGTAATAATTAATTTTAATACATGATCATGTTTAACTCATTTGACTTTAATTATCAAAACTAAATTGCATTTAAGCCTTTAAATTAGGTCGTGAAACTACAATCAAACACTGTGTATGTTACGCCTCATGTAGGCATATCTGATGACTCCAAAAATGGCCAAAGAATATACAACTACACTGCCTTAGAAGCATGTGGATACTCCGTCTTAAAGACAAGGATATTAGTCCCTACCTCTGTTGGCATGCTAGCCACGTACGGACCGTCGTAGTATTTTACACGGATGTGGGTTTGTGGACTTGATATGTTGAATACAACAAACTCAACGCAGACTGTGCCGCTGTTATCACGCACATTAAAGTGGTAAGCACATGCTGGCTCCTTATCCGTATCCAGGCGGTCGCCATCGAATGTGAGCGTGAGGTCGCCCGTCTCAGCCAAGTCAAACGTCTGTCCACATCTGTCACTTGTTACTTGTACTGAGCCCGCTTGTTTGTGAGTATAAATCAGAGATAAATTTAAATGAACGCCAACGAACAGTATTCACGGTAGAAGACGAAAATGGCACGCCAACTATTATGAATATCAAAATTAGGCTGCGACTATGTGTCACTGTTACCTAACCCTAACCCGAATGACGTATTAAATTAGCCCCGCCTATGTCCGATACTGGATGATTTAAGACTTTATCACTTTCAGAGTTCAGCAAAACTATATATTCAACGGTATGTTCACATCAAACCAGTCAATAATTGTAAAGAATATAATTATATTAAATAATCATCCTTGACCGATTCTGCCACACTCTAATTAGGATGTGTTGTTGAAGTTTATATTATATGGTATTGCCATTCTAAAAGGTTAATTGTAAAGAATGGTTTACTTACGCATGTAGTGATGTCACTTAATGTGCTGTGAAGTTATATATGTACATGGCTTAATGTTTATATATAATATATATCATTCTAATTTAAACCACAACATGAATGAAATGTGAAATAATACTTCAAAAATACTAACACGTGTGTCCTGTATGTATGCACAAAAGGAATAATGCAGTCCATTCTATAGAATTATACATATTTCAGTTCTTAATTAAGTTCATTCCACTTTAGGGCTTAAATTAATATAACGCTTTAGTTTTATACACTATGACTTAGATTTAAGATTCTTATTCATAAAAAATCGTTAACAGTATTTATTAATAAGGACAATCACCGTGCTATCTTGATGTTAAAACCTTATTTGTGCCAAACTTTACAAAGTTGAAGGAATACCAATACCTACAATAATACTAGTTTAACGGGCTCCGTATATTATAACAGGCGAATGATAACAACTAAACTGTTAATATGTTTTAGCTCCGTAATGTTTTTTCACAGGACGCCATTCCATTGATATATCAATATATGATCAAATAAAAAAGTAACATCGCATGGGTATTCTTTTATTTAATAAGACATTCACCAGTGGGTGTATACCACGTGATAATTGCGTCATAAATTCTACGTCGGAAGGCAATATTTTTCTTAAAATGAAAACTTAAATCAAAGATAACTTTTCTTTAACTACACCATTTTAAATGAAACAAAGGGCAGTCTATGCCGCTTGGCGAGCACCGCTCAAGTTTTATTACCGGAATTTGATAAGGTGATTAGTTTCATCAAACACTTCGACAAACCTGTTTCCATAATAATGCTTTGACAGTACTCCGTCAGACGGCCGTATTGTGAAAAGGTTTGTCGAAGTGTTTAAAGAAACTTAACTCTCAATCAAACTCTGGTAAAAGACCGAAGACAGGGCTTCGTAAGCGGCGTAGACTGCGCTATTTTTCATTTAAAAGGGTAAAGAAATAGAAAAGTTATATTTGTTAAAAGTCTTCATTCGAAGCAAAATGTTCCTTCCGACGTAGCATTTATGACGTAATTTATCACGTGGTATACACACACTGTTCAGCAACACTGACTGTGCCAATGGGCTAACTCCAAAATTCACCGACACTAACTGTGCCAATTTGCCTGCCCCGAAATTTAGCAACACTGGGCTAACCCCGACATCCACCTACACTGAGTGTACCAATGGGTTAACTGACGACTTCCCTATGAATACATTCCGGAACAGATTTCATTCGGAAGGACAAACTACATCCTAAATATGAACACAGAAGTCTCGCTTTTATTGGAACTGTACATTGACGGTAACGATAAGTGTAACACCTTCAACGTCTACTATAGGACCAAAAAGCGGTATTCTTTTTTCAAGAATCTTTTAAACAAATTTTGAATGAATAACTACATTATGCTTCCTTTGTTGTTACAATTTGAGACACACGTGATCATATTTTTTATTACTTAAACCCGAAGAATGTTTACGACCTTTTTAATTGCATGCTCTCCGTTTATCGTCTCTGACTCACAGTAGGTTTGGCTGCTCGTGTTCCTCGCGCCCAGCAGTTATCATTGTAGGTTCAATCAATTGCGATCTCTGAGCCTCGTGAACATGTGACCGAGATCTAGTTCACCACCAGAAAAACTGGTCAATCATGGGTGAAAAAATCTTTATTAAAAGCATATCCATTTACGCATGTACATAGTGGGGAAGACGTATGACAAATATGAACATGGCCTGCAGCCGAATGTTGGCTACTATACCTCTGAACTGTTCTAAAAACTATAAGAATACATCGAGATACTAATAGTCAAAGTGTCCGATAGTTAAGAAGTCATGTATAACCTTGGAATTGTGTCGATATATACCTCAATTGATACGATCAGTTTGTTAAAGATTATACACTATGATGCTTGCGTACGTGTGCGTATGATTTTTTTGCGTTTTTATTATTTGTGGTTTCAGTTATATAAACTTGTGTGCAAGTGCAATCTCAGTGTGGCGTTTTGTTTTTCCAAAAATACTGTACAGTATGAATATTGTGTTCGTTGCCTTCATTGAAATTTATTTTAGAAATATTATAATTAAAGTTGAATACATAATTAAAATAAAATTCAATGGACTTCGTCTTGGTGAAAATCGCAAATATATGCGAGTCAAATATCTTATGTGTTCACCTAATCAGTGTGGAATAGCGGGTATGACTAAAATACGAAAATAGGACAGACAGACAGACAGACAAGCAGAGTAGTTTATTGTCGTAAACATGTAAATAACAGTTTCTTGACAAAACATGATATGTCAAATAATAATTATTAAGGTCACAATGATACATGGCAAAATAAGAACGAAAAGAGAAAGAAATAAACACAGATAATTCATAATATTGCTTATTACTTTATACATATGGTAAATACCTAAACTAAATGTAAATGATTAATATATGCAATACCAGGATAATAGGGATTTGGGAGGCTAATGTCATATATTTCTGTATAGACTAGATCATATTATTGATCACAGAATTTCTTAAAAGAAATGCTTTGTGTATGTTTTTACTAAGATTTCTTATTTCGACTATATTTTGCGATTTCATTAATTCAACAAATTTGTACATACTTGGGTTTCTAACATAGATTGTTTTTATCAACTCCTTGCTGATATTGTTATACACATGGCATATTATGACAAAGTGGTATTTGTCTTCTATATCGTTAGAGTTACACAAAATACAATTACGATCAGCCCTTTCAATTCTATTACGGCCATATCTTCCTGTTTCAATATGTAATTTATGTGACGACAATCTTAGCTTAGACAAAGCCATTCTTTTTTTTTGTAAAACATCTATTTTTAAACACAATATAAAAACTTTTCAAATTAACAGAGTTTGGGTTTAACCACACACAAGAAAACACATAGTTATCTAACAAAGTTTTTACATCATTAGCCCAATTATTACGGTTTGCAAGACTGCCTAACATATCATTGTATAGCTTATTTATAATAATATTATCTGAAGAAATAGTCTTACACCAAAATTTTATAATTCTACCATATATATTTACATATAATGGGTATCTACATAATTCCCCATAAACGGCCATATTGCATTGAGCTCGTTTTAACCCCAAGTATGTTTTTGCAAAACTTCAAGTGAATACGCTCAATTTATTTTGATTTGGAAAAACCCCACACTTCACATCCATAATTCAACGTGGCACTTACAAAAGCGTCAAATAATTGGCAAAGTACGCTAGGTTTGAAATTATAATATTTAGTATTATTAATAAGTACATTTAGTGCCTTAAGACCCTTCCCTGCAATGGTTTCTTGGTTCAAAACAAAAGATCCAGTAAAGTTAAAAACAGTACCAAGATAATTAAAATTACCAATTCGTTTTTGTAATTCATCAACAGTTTTACCAAAAATAACCATATCATCAGCAAATAACATCAGTATAATAGTAATATCGTCAATCGTAAGTCCGCATAACGGGTCACCTTCTAAAAGTAGGCTATTTTCGCGAAAATAGCATTTTTTACTAAGATTAGAAAATAAGTTTTTTTTTGCGAAAATAGCATTTTTTACTAAATTCGAAAATAAGGTTATTTTCGAGAAAATAATATTAGAAATGTTTGTAATGAGTTAGATTCTTTTTGTGATTAAAACTAAAAGTTTATAACATTCTTTTATTAAGATGATGGTCATTTAGCATCAATTATGTTTTTTTCATCGAAAATAAGGCTATTTTGGGCAAAAATAAGATTACATTTGGTAAAAAATGAGAACATACTAAGATATTATTTTATAAGAGCGCTTAGTTGTAGATAGATTACTTTTCTAATCATAAGTGGTAGAAAAGTATCCATCTACACCCAGGCCACACCACGTGGAGGTGCTCTTGCCATGGTTCGTGTGTTGTTGAATAAATGAATTAGTTTGCGAGTGTCTTTCCCTTCATCTTTTTGTGGACATTCAAAGGGAAAAAAAGAAGTTTGTTTTAAAATAATACTAATAGTGTCCTATTGTTGTTGTTTAATTGTTTTTTTTAGGACTTCGTAACCTGGTGCTACCCATTGAGCTGGCACATGGGGGCTTTTCTGAATTTGGATATTTATAAGGTGCCGATATGTGGCACAGTGGATCCATGTAAACCAACCACAGGTGCCGCCCCAGGTTTTTTGAAGCATGATAAATAAGGCAAAAATAATATTTTATTGAAAATAAAGTAAATGTCGCTGCATAATATTATTTTTGCCATGTATGGCCGTGCAAACCGGGTTGGAGAATGTGAGAGTTTGGACAGGTTATGTTTTTTTATAGGCATATATACAAAACGACATGTCGGCATCTCCTTTAAGTTGTCGGACATTCCTTTTTTATTTCATTTAGTTTTGTCGAGTACCTGCTTCAGTAACAATGACGGTCTACAATTATGGGTCATTATCATTAACTTAATCTGGTTAATGACAAACAGGTGTGTATAACCGTGTGATGTTGCACATTTCAGATTAAGGTGTGATCATCAGAAACATGTTAATGTACTTTCAATTATCATTGTTAAATTTACTCAAACTTAAAAAACATTATTGTTTCGTACCATTAATGCATCCGTAATATGTGTTATGTAGACCAAATAAAAATATTATGATATTTTGGATTAAAAATTGTCATTTACGAGAACAAAAGTAAGCATATTTTCCTATTTTTATCAATATCTATTTTTCGCGAAAAAAAACTTCATTTCGACAAAAACTAACTATATTTTTGTCAAAATGTTATTTTCGCCAAAACTAACACTATTTTCAGATTTTGATAAAAATCGTAGTTCCCCGATTTTTGCCAAAAACTAAAAAAAAATGTAAAAAATAGCTTTATGTTATTTTCCTGAGACAAACAATTATAATTTTTGTTTGGTACCAAGCGATCTATATCAAAGTTACATAACTTCAAAGTCAAAGTCAACTGTATTTAAATGGGTAGGTAATCCAGACAAATCTTGTACGACCAAACATTTAGTTGTGAACAGCCTTCATAGTTTCTAAAGAGTTACCCGTCGTGTTTTGAAAGTTACCACCATTAGGGTTACTGAGAGTATTAGAGACAGACGATTCCAGAAGTTAAGGTACATATATATTGTATGTGCACGCCTAAGTTCATATTTGTACATTTTTTTTTTTCATTGCATCACACATCATGTCCTTTTCAAGGAAATCGTTTTGATATGTTCTGTGTTTTTACGTGTAAAATTTTGGCGGGATCTTGCAGGGATTTATTTACAGTCGAAAAATACAGTAGTGTACTGGTTGAGAAGCAGTTTCCGACGGAAAGCAGTTTCCGACAAATCGCTTTTTCGCGTACCTTCCTTAGATTTTCATAAAGAAGGTACTGCAATTCAGCTATATGGTAACTAGGCAATCAAAAGTTGAAATTCTTACCGAGACACGTAAGAAACTTTTATTATATTTAATGTTTAATGTTTATTTTTCAATTTGTACACAAACTTGCACGTGGGGGATCTGCACGCGCAGCGTATTGCGCATGCGTGTGAACCTAATTTGCATATCTATGAATTGCTACAAGGTTTTCCTTAATTGACTTATACAAACGATGATCATTGTGTACATATTTGTGAACACTGGTGTAATGCTTGTTTCGCATCCACATTCACTTAATTGTATACAAACACAAGTTTCCATCAGAAATGAATAAAAAAATCATTGATATTCAGTCTCTGCCTGATTTCGAGTATGAGTTGAATGTCGTAAATTTTATGGTTTAAATTTTTCGTAAATGCTGAAAAACTAAATTACATTTCTCTTATTACAGTCTTATATTTAGTTTATTAAATAAACGGATAATAGAAACACACAACAGGCACCTCAAATATGCCCCGCATTCAAATTGTCGGACACTGCTTCTCATCACAAGCTAATCAGAACAATGTAAGTACCCTCTTCGCGCCCCTATTAGATACACTATATGTGACGTCACACATGTAAGAAATATATCGACAATAGCAGCTTGAGCTGTAGTTATATAAAATGTGAACACTTTTCAGTAGATATTTAAACATGTATAAGTAATTCAATAAAAACGTTTAAAAACTGTCGGAAACTGCTTCTCAACCAGTAGTGTGTGTGGGTATGAACCAGCCGCCCGGTTAGCTCAGTTGGTTAGAGCGCCGTGCTAGTGTTCCATCGGTCGTGGGTTCGAGCCCCACACCGGGTGCAATTTTCCTCCCAGGTTTACTTTAGTAGATCTGCCAGGGGCGTAGCCGGGCTTTACTGAATGTTACGCACATATGTGGGAGGGTATGGGAGTGGGTATCCCTGTAACTGTAGGAAATATCTAACTAACATGTTACACACTCACAGCACTGATGTGTATTTGGAGAGATTTATAGGTTAGAGGCTGCTGACTGTAGTAACCAAGTGATTTTTTTAGGCTCTGTAAGCTATCTAACACAGAGAAACAATGCTTTCTATAGCAGATCTTTCCTTTATTCTGATGTCAAAAAATAGCTGAGCCCTCGACTTCGATGCCATGTTTGGCCATTTTTTAAATTTGATTTTAATTTTTCAAATTCAAGTGTGTAATGCTGGCTACGCCCTGTCTGCTGCAGTACAAGTTAATATAATCATGTTTAATCAATACAAATTGTTAATAATGAAGTCAATTACTTAATAAGCTGTAGCAAATTCTATAAAACTTGGTAACTGGTTTGGTAGATCTAAATCAATTTGTGCAATCAAGCCTAAGGCAGGTACTTGCATTCACTTAAATTGATACAGTTAAATACTGTATGGTCTTTTCCTTGTGTCCCTGTGCTCCACACTAACACCTTTACGGTGTCTATGGATTTGGGGACACAAAATTTCATGCAGGGACCAGGGGCATAGCTAGCCTTCTTTTCGTGTGGATTCTTAAAACATGTGCCAAGGGGTGTCAGGGGCATGGAAAACCATGTTGCCTTATTGTGCATTCTGAGGTGCTTAAAGTACTGAAAAATGGTCAATACTCGAAAAGATATAGCAATTATAGGCAGCTATGCGCCTGGGGACTCAACAACCTATCAGCTCTTAAAATGGGACACCTTATAATGTTCGGCAAAATTATTAAATCCTAAATACTATTTTAAGGTGCACTCTCACAGATATACCATTTTTACAACTTTTTGGAACGAGCAAATTTTTGTGTAAATATAAGTGTATAAAAAATGCATAAGCCGTTACTAACAGTTTAAAAAAAAAAGTGCATAAAACATTAAATTTTGAACTTAAATGTAATATCTGCGAACTAATTTTTTGTCAGCAGTCTTATTTAACTGGTTTCCATGGATTTTTGCAAAAAAATGGCTTGTTCAAAGACAAAAAAGTTGTCAAAACGTTCAATCTGTGAGAGTGCAGCTTTAAGTTTCAAGCAGAAATAAATTGACAATTTAAGGATAATTTTGTGTTTCTGTGTAAGATCGTAATATATTTCATCAAGTTAACACCAAAAGCTATTTCATGCTTGGCAATTTTTCTTTTTACTACATGCCTAAAAAGGATTTTCAATGACAGAATATTGTAGTTTTTTGGAAAAATATGTCAAATTGTATGCAAACGAAACACACTTTGGAAATGTCGTCAATGAATAAGTGTCCCTGCTGTTATTAAATATGAAATTGAGAGCGGGCCAAACTTTCAAAACATTGAAAAATATCAAAATGTTATTTTACTGTTTGAGACAGTGAAATATCTTCTTTTTTTCACTGATCGCTCTCTATGAACATCCAGAAAGCATAAATAATAACTTTATTTGCAGATTAATTAGTGAAGGAGTAATGAAATTCACTCTTTTGGTTTTGCTAGTCAATTCATGATTCCAAATTTTTGTGGACAAAATTGATCTGCGTTGTATTCCTTTTATAGTTAATTCATAAATGAAAATTAACCTCTCAAGCATGCTAAATAATGAACAGATTGCCCAAACATGCAAACAATGAAATCCTGTTGCGTATTCAATGTGTTTTTCATACACATAGCATTTCATCAGTTTAATCAGGACTCTAACATCTTTTTGAACTGATGTACATAAAATTTTATACTCACAAAATACTAAACTGAAGAAAATGAGAGCCCTGCTACGCCATGAATGACAAGTGAAATTCTTCAGACATATAAAAGCCCATACTAACACAATGACAATTTTTTGAATGGACAAATAATTTCAGAGAGGAAACTTGATTTCTCCTTTGGGATCCCTCGGAAAATGTTTATGCTTGTGTATCAGATCTATGTCCTCAAAGGTAGAGCTGTGACACATAAGCATTTATTCAAATATGTAACGGGTTCTACCAACTCATTATGACGGAAGTCTATAGTGTAGACTGTTGGGTACATGTTACTACATTTTCCCGTGCTATAAAAGTTTATTACACTTATCTGGATTATAATATGTTTAATTTACAATTTCTACTTCTTTCAATTTCATATTAAGTTTAAGTTATACTTGTCATATGATTTTATATTCAGAGTTTACTGTCTGCTGTCTATTAATAACTGTATGCAAATCTTGTTTCATTTTGTTCATAAAAGATTCATTGGGAAATGTGCTTATTTTGAAATTAAATATGAAATAGATTTCTTTAAGTAGCTTGTTTGGAATAAATTATATATCATTAAAATGTTTTATAATTAGCAACCTATAGGCTTGTTATAAAGGTGTTTAGCTTTGTCTGTTTTGGTTGATTTCATAACCAAATTAAACTGTGCTACTTGTATTTATATTCATATTTCACAAACGATACTTGGATAGGTTTTTCTTTTACCGGTACTTAAACACTGACTGATGTGGAATTATTACGGTATCTGTCCTCTGATGATATCTTCATTATTATTACTTTCTTTGACTCTGTTAAGGTAGTGCGTGGATTCCCTGTGGGCCACTCACATTGTTTTCATGTAGGTTTTCCATTTTAAGAAGTAATTATTGTACCTGAGATGTGAAATTTCTCTGATTTTTGATAGTTATTAATAAATAACTTGGAGTAACCTTTTTTTTACTGTTGTTTGTCAATTTTTGACTCTCGACAGAATTATTTTCAAACTTACAGCCTAAAGTTACATTATAGCTTGCCTGAGCAGCTAGGTGTATCTAAGGCATTTATAGTTTCAGAGTTATTTTGGTTTTACTGTATTATTTCCATTTGAATTTAATTTACGAACTTGATACGAACTCAAATTCTTCAATAGATTGTATAAAAAATGCAAACATCTCGGTTGTTCTTCACAGCCAACCTCCCTGCCTTTGCCCTGTGTTGAACCTGAGGGTTCTTGTGACCGCCCATGCGGCTTACTACCACTCGTTGAGGTTCGGTTACAAATACAATCTTCAGGTTGTACATCATTGTTATTTGTGTTTTTAATTTTTCAGATGTCAGCAGGTGGTAAAAAGCGCAAGTTATTAGATATGGATGAAAAGGGCGATTCTGAAAACCAAGAAAATCAAGCACCACCAAAGAAAGGTAAACAGTCTAAGAAATATGTCAAGCAAAAGAAAATTCCAGATAATGCTTCGACGGAGATGAAGAAGAAAGACAAAAGTCTTTTCCAACAGTCTTATGATGACATAGCACCTGTTTTCAAACAGAAATGGGCTAAAAGGGTTCCAATTCCCTTATACACAGCAAAGAAATGCTCATTTTGTAACCCTGAAAGTGACTCATACAGAATAACAGAAAGTGAATGGGCTATAAAATATGGTAGATGTTTCAATTGCCAAAGGAAATTAGGTAGCAATTATGAAAATAATCAACCAGAACAGGTTACTGATGTAGAAAGCTCTGCCAGTAACAGTTTATTGAAGAAACTCATTACTGTAGACAATGCCACCCGTTACTCTGTCCCCTCATCTGATCCTACAACTAGGGTGGATCTGAGCGTCATTGATTCCTGGAGGGCAATGAACTTGCGAAATACTGCGGAACTTGTTCATGACATGACTCACTGTGGCTCGGAAGACTTTTGCATAAAACATGACTGTGATCCAATGTGTGACGAGTGTAGTGGGAGATCTGAATACAAGCTTGGTTGGTGGCCACCATGTTGGATGTTTGGAGGAGAACCTGAGATCTGCATTGCTGAAATAGAGGAGCTCCATATGGCCACAAGAAACCCACCACTGAAGACAGGCCTCCAGTATTTCCTCAGAGATGTTATCTCTCCCTGGCCAGAAGATCCAGTGGTGTACTTGTACTCCAAAAGATTGCTCAACACAATTAAACACCAGACAGAATTACTATGCATTAATAAAACTCTAAGACTGGGACCTTGTTATGTCACTATGTTTTCATTCAGGCAGTGTAGTCTAGTTCAGAAGACATCACAGAAGAAAATGTCGCCTCTGATGCTTGGTCCAGTAATGATTCATTTTGTGCAGGATGCAGAAACTTACAAGAAGTTTTTCCAAACAATCAAGGAGGCTGCGGGAATTGAATCAAACCCAATGACTGCTGACGAGATCAACAACATGAAAGGTGTCGCTAAGAGTGACCGTGCTCTTGTAGGTGCCATGCGAGAGGTGTTTGGTTCTGCTGTCAGCTTGCCAGGCGTTCAGAACAACCTCACAAGTGCTAGAAAGAAGCTTCAGTTGCAGGTAAATGTATACAATGTCATGTGAATTATTTATGTTTTGTGTGAAGGGTTGATTTAGAGTCACATGTAATAATTACTGTAAGCATTTTTACAAAAAAGAAAATGAAGCTTCAGGTTTGGTTTGTTTCCCATAATCAGACAAATGTCATCATAAAAAGCACTCATAAATTACACGTGTCTAATTGAAAGACATTATTTTCAGTAATACTTCTATTAAGTCATGATGCTAGCTTAAACCTTGCATGAACTTTGTATTTTCCTATAAAGAACCTCCCAAGCAGTCTGCGAATAAACGTCTGTCTCCCATAGTTATTACTTATCAACATGACACCCACAATCAATCATGATACTCTGTAGTGTGTAGTGTATTTCTGTACTAAAAATTGCCGAAAATGAATGCATACATGCCATATCCCCCGGCAGGGGGAAAATCCCCCGGAATTTCGACCCATCCCCTGGTCCCCTGCCGGGGGATCCATATCCTCTGGAATTAAAAAAAAAATGCTCAAGGTTGACAGTGGAAAGCATCCATAATATTACGAGTGTAAAATTCCATGAAAGACCATGATGACTAAGTCCAAAAATTATTGTAATTTGAGTGTATTTCTGTATTTATTCTTATATTATAAATACAGATATTGCGCAAATTTTCATTGCGTAAAAATCCCCTGGTGTAATATCAAAATCCCCTGGAATTCAGACCAAATCCCCTGGGAAACCTCTCAGAAATATGGCATGTATGTGAATGATATACATGTTTTTTGTTTCTGTTTCTGGCATTAAACCATACATTAAATTGCTCATTATTTTCTTTAAAGGTGAAATGCAAGGACACCTTGCCTTATGTTGCTGAGCGAATCAACTACTTCCTTACAAAGCAGAGGGATTCAGTGGAAGAAGCCTTGTTTGCAAAGAACTCATCAAGCCAGGAATACAGACTGCATGACTGGGCCAAGAAACATATGGAAGGATTCTCCAAGGATGACCCTGTAGCTTACATGGATGAATTTGACAGTCTTGACTTAAATGTCTGGTCACGGTACATGTAAGATAAAAACAACTCGAGTGCTACAGATGATTCACAAGCAATACTTACATGTTCTTCTCTACAGAGGAAAAAATACTAGAACTATCTCTATCTAACCAGAAAAGCAATCAACAGGTGTCCCCATTTTTTTCACAATCATAGTATCTTAAAATTGAAAAACACAAAATTAATAGTGTTCAAGATAACGTACTGGTAGATACCATTATAAGGCTACAATAGAGTTGGATCTCATGTAAATAGTTGCATAAACTGTTTAATTGTTCTTTTTTGAAATGTTTATTGTTACTTTGCACTTTTTATTAGACGCTTGTTGCAGAACATATTCCACACTGCATTGTCTGTTCCAACAGTGGTGTTGCATCAGTCAAAATTCTGGGCCTGTTACCTTAAATATTTGAATAAGTCCTCTTCCTAATTTCAGATCTCTCCAGCCATATAATGATTTAATTAAAATTTAAAAAAAAACTGAAGTTAAATTTCATAGACTTTATTAAAAAAAAGTTCTTGTAAAAAAATATACATATTAATTATCAAAGTATCCATACAATGTACAATGCAACAATAAATTGATCTGTAATTCATATTTTCAGTCATTTATTTTATAGTGATTTTTTTAAAATTATTTTTACCTCCTGTGCCTTGCAAATTGGGTACAGGTTTTAACTTTTTTATGCATACATTATGCTGTGAAAGAGTGTTGTCAAGATTTTTATTTTTTCAAGAAATAAATTGCTTTTCATTCATTTATGTAATCTGCATTTATCAAATTGGGAAAAAAAGATAAAATTTTGAGAAAAATGGACAGTTTTCGCAAGGGGAAACAGCCTTTAGAAGGCAGTAAATTGCACCAAAAAAATCACTGTTATATCATGGTTATCAGAGATCATATTGCACGCTCATTTGTACATCATACTCCTTAATAATTATATCTTTAAATTTGAAACTCAAGTATGAAATCGACTTAAGTTCGTAAATGATCCAAGATGTTTTATGCCCCTGTGTTTTGCAATAATGTCTCAAGTTTTCACTTATATGTAGAGGTACATGTGGCTGTGGTTTATAAAGTTCATTTTTCGGTTCATGTTCAATTGAAAATATATGCATTTAAAAATAAGTTTTATTCTTTATCATTGTTATTTACAGCATCTCGTATGTGTAATATGTTCGTATTTTTATCTTATTTGTTTGAAATAAATTTTATCAAATTAAACTTAATGCATTTATCAGTATTTGTTCTCAAGATCTGAGGTGATGGAGCTACTTGAAGAAAACGGTGCACATAGTTCTCTTTCTATAAATTCTTGGAAGATATTAGATAGAAAATACTTCGAACAAACATGCTTCGAGAGACATGATTCTATAGCTAATTTTATATACCGAATTCATAGGCTATTTTAGCTTTTAGCATTTATTTTCATGCATTAACATTTTCTGGAAGTTTCTATAGAAACCATGAGCCCTAGGTTGCACCTAACCCTGGCTAAATGTCAAATATCTAAGCGCTGTGTGCTCCGCTTTCAGACAATGAGTGTTCTAAGTTTTGTCCATTTTTATGAAGAGTGTAAGACAACTCCAAGCGCAATAACTGGAGGTGACATTGTATGAAATTCCAAGACATAACTGGAGGTCAACATAAAGTTTGTCTTATAGGACTTACCGTGCTCATCTGATGTATAAGGGGCACTACTGGATTACACATATAGTCAGACTTATGGAAGTTTTAAAACATGTACGTAATGTCCATGGTAACTTGTATTATGATACTAAGTTTTATGTGAATATCTTGAACCCGCTTTGAACCGCAATGAGACCAAGTCTAGCAATATTTTGCAGAAAAAAATCTTTAAAAAACAAATAAGCTTATACACGGATCATTAAAGGTTTTAAGTCTGGAGTGCCAATTATAAATCTTAACAAAATTCTATACTTAACAGAAATACCATGTTAAGTCAGTAACGTATCTGAAATTTATAAGACTTGGGGAAATTGTGGACCAAGAATAATAACAAACATAAACCATCACATGTAATGTCCCTCCAAAAAAACATAATTTATAAATCAACAATTCATGTAGTTCAATAATTTACATGTATAATATGAAAATGTGAAACAAATTTTACATACCATAAAAGAAGGAATTTATCTACCCAAGTTTCAGTCAATTGTTGGGACAAAAATGAAAACTCACAGCAACAAGAGAAATAATTATTTCAAATTTATTCTTTCGCTGTTTTTGAAAAGGAAAGACACTCTTTCATTCTTTGGTTGTATTTGATAAGGATTGATAAATCTTAAGATACACAATGGAGTCTTATTATTTGGAGGGGGCCCCATCTTTTCATTTGTTCTACATACATTGTACCCTTATAGAGAGAAGGTCCGACTGAATGGTTATGTAATCATGAATTATTAACATTCAACAAGTGTTTAAGAATATGGATGAGTTTGTGTTTGAACCAAGTCAAAAATATCATTCTTGAATAATTAAAATTGCCAATCTGCATGTAAAGTCATATGACTTATTAAATTACCAATTTGATACTGAGATTTATTACATGATTTGTGATTGGTATTATGAATGCTCAATTCATATAAGATCTGAACATCAAATTTCCTAACTGTGGGAAACAAGGGCGCCACAGAGCAAACATCAACACTTGTCTGATTTAATCAGTCAAGTATGGGGCATAACTCAACAATTACTCAAGCCAGAGTTATGGGCCTTGCTGTACACAAGTCAGAGTCTGTTGCAAAACGTGTACCAAGTTTCATTTGGATATCTTGAAATTTGAATGGTTTAAAAGTTACGGCTATGTTAAAAAATGCCTGACAGTGCCTTAGGCAATAACTGTTGCTGACACCAACACAACAAAACATCTCTTCAAAAAACAGATGAGGTTATGATAAGGCTCAAATATTTTTTGTACAATAACTTATGAATTATTCTAGACATCGCATAAATGTATAATTGATTGTTACAGGCATATCATCTTTACACAATAACTTGACTATGGTATTAATGACAATGCCATTTTTTCCAGTAATACTCCTTTACTACAATGCAATAGTCTTCCAAAATAAGAGGGGAAACAATATTACTATTTCACTTTCTCCAATAAGTCTCTGGTAAAATTTCTCTTGTTGTAACACAATAACATAAATTATCAAGCACAATCATATAAAATGCCCAAGAGTTGTGGTCATTAACTCTGATCCTTGTGACCTGTCTGAACTTCTGATGCTGGCTGTTTGCGTTGCTAAGGTCACATGACGTAGTTGTTAAGTCTGATCCTCGAGACCAGTCTGCGTGCTGGCTGACCTTCTGATGCCTGCTGTTTGCGTTGCTGCAGTCACATGACGGTACGGCATTCTTCCAAGAAGGTGAGGGAACAACCTATCAATATTTTCTGCATGGTTTTCAAGCTCGTATATTTGTGACACACCTGAGCGCCCTTCCACATGTTTCAGGCTGGAACATATATAACACATGTTATGAGGAAGACTGTCATGATATCGGCAACAATGCAATGTTGAAATAACTATTTTTGACATATTTTTACTGCAAATGGTCAAGAATTTGAAGTGTTAATGTTCACTGAATTTGGTATGGTTGTTCCTTTATACTCATGTTTACAGAATTTGGTGAGGTTGTTTATATAAATTAATATTCAAAGAATTTGGTGGGGTTGTTGCTATGTTTTAATGTTCACAGAATTTTGTTCACAGAATTTGGTGGGGTTGTTTCTATATTTTGTGTTTCTATGTTTAAGTGTTAACATAATTTGGTGGGGTTGTTTCTATGTTTTAATGTTCACAGAATTTGGTGGGATTGTTTCTATATTTTGTGTTTCTATGTTTAAGTGTTAACATAATTTGGTGGGATTGTTTCTATATTTTGTGTTTCTTATTTAAGTGTTAACAGAATTCGGTGGGGTTGTTTCTATTTTTAATGTTCACAGAATTTGATGGGGTTGTTTCTATGTTTTAATGTTCACAGAATTTGGTGGGATTGTTTCTATATTTTGTGTTTCTTATTTAAGTGTTAACAGAATTCGGTGGGGTTGTTTCTATTTTTAATGTTCACAGAATTCGGTGGGGTTGTTTCTATTTTTAATGTTCACAGAATTTGATGGGGTTGTTGCTATGTTTTAATGATCACAGAATTTGGTGGGATTGTTTCTATATTTTGTGTTTCTTATTTAAGTGTTAACAGAATTCGGTGGGGTTGTTTCTATTTTTAATGTTCACAGAATTTGGTGGGGTTGTTGCTATGTTTTAATGATCACAGAATTTGATGGGGTTGTTTCTATATTTTGTGTTTCTTATTTAAGTGTTAACAGAATTTGATGGGGTTGTTGCTATGTTTTAATGTTCACAGAGTTTGATGGGGTTGTTGTTATGTTTAGTGTTCACAGAATTTGGTGGGGTTGTTGCTATGTTTAGTGTTCACAGAGTTTGATGGGGTTGTTGTTATGTTTAGTGTTCACAGAATTTGGTGGGGTTGTTGCTATGTTTTAATGTTCACAGAGTTTGATGGGGTTGTTGTTATGTTTAGTGTTTACAGAATTTGGTGGGGTTGTTTCTATGTTTAGTGTTCACAGAATTTGATGGGGTTGTTGTTATGTTTAGTGTTCACAGAATTTGGTGGGGTTGTTTCTATGTTTTAATGTTCATAGAAGTTGGTGGGATTGTTTCTATGGGTCTGTCATAATCCTCAGGATTTTTGGTTTACATGTCCATTATCCATCAAGTTGGAAAAAAAATTGTTAACTGCAATTATGCTGTTGTACACTTATGCATTCAAAATGCAGAAGATTTTGGGCCTTCGGCCATCAATTTGCTTTTATTATTTTATTGAGAATTCAAATTAAATGACATTTTAGAAAGTAATACTAAAAATTTCACGATTATATCATGTATATTGCCTAAGATATGTGTTCCTAAGTGAGACCATGTATTGCAAATTTTGAAACCTAAAAGAACATTATTGAAATTGACAAAATTGACTATCAAGGTTACAACTAGTTTATAATATTATTTGTTTTTCACACACGAAATCATTATGAAACATTAATAAGGAAAAAAAATGCTGATTCAATTTTGTATTTTTAATCCCTTGGACCCTTTTTAACACAGACAATGAATGCAGTCAAAGTTGGGACAAAATCTGTGGATGCTATGGAAACAGGAGTAGACTAATGGTCATAAATCTCCAGAAAATAATGTGCCAATGATAATCCTTAAAAAGAAAGATGTTTGGAAGAGTTTAAAATACATAGAAAACTTCATTATTTTTGGCATTTTTTTTGTTATAATTATGTCCAAAGGCCCAATATTGCCCAATGCCTCATGTACTGACCCTGGTCTGCAGATATTAAGGTCCCCTCTGTTGGTCCCGTATACGAGGCCCTGACCTGGAGCTGGGAGCCAACGAGCCGAGTTTCCGCTCACATGCGTCCGAGTCTCTGCATCGCATATGTGCATCACATCTTTTATATGCTAGGAATGAGAATAAATGAACAATGACTATATGTTACCATTTTCAATAGACATTTTATTCAAAATAATTTAAAAGATATTTCTTGACATTTCTTTCAAAAGATTTCTGATAGACATGTAATTTTGAATATTTGAAATCTAAACCAATAAGAAAATTCTGAAGCATTTGACAATCATGATTCATTTCAAAACCCTCACTTTCTTAAAAGGTTTTGACATATCTTTCTTATGAAAGCTATATATTCAATGAGTTTCATTCAAAGTCTATGACAAGTACCTTCATTGACTTTTCCCCAGCTTGCTTTTTCTCCAGTCTGTAAACCTGGGCCACAAGCTGGAATATAAATGTACATACAATATAAGAATGGGATATATCTCAAACTTCAGGTATGCAGTGTGCAAAGAAACTTGTTATTTCATCAAAACATTGGCAATAATGCTCAATGTGGACACCTGGTTATTGAAAGGGCATTGCTTGCTTGCTTACTGATAACTGAATGTAACTTTTACTAAGTAAAATAAATGACTTAAAGATGCACTATTACTCCCAAATAAGATTTACCATATTTAAAACAATTTTCTAATTTACCAAAAAGGATTTATACATGTCGAAAACAATGCTTCTTATGAAGGAATAGGATACTGCGTTTAATTTGAAAGAAAGGTTCAGAAAAAACGGTATTTTTTATGGGACGATAGAAGATCACAGTTAATCTTTTAGCATTGACCAATCTTTTAATATTTTTGTGTTTTCAGGTATTAAATACACGGTTATGAACTTATCAGTAATTAAGATTTTCCATAAAGACATTATTTCGTAAGTAGTTTAAGGTTAACCACTCAAAATCAATGTTTGTTATACATGTGAATGTATTGATTTTTATTAAGAGTGCCACTTTTAAAAAACAACAGATAAATTTATTGCAGAGTGTGTCTTTCTTCCTTATGTCAATGGAAAGTAGACATGAAATGAAATGAAATTGACCTATATTGCATTCTTTCAAGGCCAATGAAGCTTGTTTGCATACATCGTTTCGAATGATTCCAAAAGAAATTGGGCCAACAGGGATCTAAATTCCCTGTAGATAAGATACCTTCAAGTCATACATGCGTATAAACCCTTGTCAAGTTCTAAATCTAGGACCAATAATTTGTCATACCGTCCTAAAAGAATGGCCCATTTTTAACAGTCGAACATTCCTACCCCAAGAAACAGACTTTCAAAAATGATGAATTTATCATATATTTTTTACAAAATCTGTGTCAATAACTGACAGTTGTGACCAGTAATATGCATCATCATTTTAAACATAAATTCTTTGCTAAAAGGAAATTTACATGAGAAATTAAGACCTGAACTTTGTGTTTGGAGCCGTAAGACTTCAGACTTTGCAAACATGGTCCATCAATGAGATATAACTTCAACCCTTGCCAAGGAAGTTGTAATTGTAACCCACCTGTTGTGAGGTGAAGACCCAGGACAGCCGTTTAGCAGCCAGCCCGACCAGCACATAGTTGTTGGAGGGCGACATGCTTACAGAGATGGCATTTGGACCTAAAATAAGCAAGACAATTTATCTTTATCTAAAAAAAAAAACATGAATATTGTAACAACCCTGAGCTGTTTAATATTGATATAAACAGGATTTCCTGGGACTCAAAAATACGAATTTATGAAATGTTGTGATGATTATTTACAAGACAGACTTGGCAGCTATGTAACTAAGAAGCCCTATTTAAACCTGAGAAATTTTATTCCTATCAAATAGACAAAGGTAAAGCAAAATTTTGGGAATACTGTCTCATTATCGTATGCATATTGTGTTTAATGATATTGTTTTTATAATCTAGCTATGGTAGTGATTTTTTACGCAAACCATTCTTCCTATAGGTTATAAGTATTGAACACTACCAGGAAATTTACCATAGACTACTAAGGTATTTATTGCAAATAAAAAAGCATGGACTTGTTATTATGCATTTTTATTTAGAATTTAATATGTTTGTGATGTTTGGTACTTTATGTTTAATAAATAAGAAAGAAATGTTCAAAAGTTAAAGCCCAAAAACTATTTTCTAAGACTGATATTACATACCAAACTTCTTGGTGTAGAGACACTGGCCCCTGGTTGCTGGCTCAAGGGAGTAGACGGCTAAAATGTTGTCATCAGGAAAGCCCTGATGACTGGGGACAAAGGTGGCCAGACGTGTGTCCGTCTGTGAGATGTCCGCACTGACATCGTTGTGTAACTTACAGTGAGACACTACCACATTCACTGTACCTGGATTGAAAGCATGAGAGCTTGTTTAAATTTATTATTTATCACTATTTATGTGTACATTCAGTAACACTGAATAAACAAAGTGTGCTGTATACATGTATAATACCAAGTATGTATCAATAAACTGCAGAGTATAAAACAATTTGTCAATAACACTTTTAACTATCCTAAATCTTGGGCTTATACAGTCTTAAAACATCAGAGCATTGGGTTCATAGTGGTTCCAATGCATTGTCTACATGGTAATATAATTATAATCATTTCACAAAGATATAAACATTCTAAAAGACCAGGATTGTCAAAAAAATATGGGTTTTGTTATGTTTACATATTTTTCTATTATAATTCCATTATCAGATAAACATAATAACTGTTTTCAGGCTTGTTCAATAATTTTTCAATTTCAACTAATTAAAATGAAGAGGGTTGTGGTTTTACTTTGTGAGATGTCCGGAATATCACATTGTGAGAAGTCCCATGCCTGGATACGGTGGGTGTGGTTGATGATGTTGTTTGCCACAGCTGACTCCCCGGATCCCATAAACGCACCTAGTAATTATGTAATCAGGTCATTGCATATGTTGTAGTTGCTATGAACATGTATATATGCTTTAATAATGCCATAAACACTGATGAGTTATGTTGGATTATGTAACACACAAAACATCACAGGGAGGATAACAACAAAATTACTAATCCTAAAAATTATATTATAAATTATTTATTAAATCTGTTGGTAAATCATCCACATGTTCATTAAATACAGCAAATTTGTAGCTTGATTCTTGTCTAGTTATCACATCAATGAAATAAGATTCAGTGGACAAACAATTTATTCTGAACCATTTTGATATTTATGAACATCCAAGAACCATCTTTGCAGTAACGAGGTGATACTAAACAGATCACATCACAGAAGACACTAATTCAACCATAAATGAATGCCACACAACAAAGCAATACCTACTATAGTCTGTGGACTTTTGGTATTGTAAGGTCGCTTGATGGCTTTGTCAAGGACACTGGAGTTATCATATCAAATACAACAATACCATACCTACCTGCCCACTTAATCTGTGCAGTATGGTGTTGTTTGGTTGATGGCTTTGTTTAAGGCACTGGCATTTAATACCAAATACAACAGTAACATACCTACCTGCCCACTATAGTCTGTGCAGTATGGTGTTGAAAGTTTTGTTGATGGCTTTGTTATTGGACACTGGCATTTAATACCAAATACAACAGTACCATACCTACCTGCCCACTATAGTCTGTAGACTGTTTGGTATTGTAAGGTCCCTTGATGGCTTTGTCCAGGACACTGGAGTTATCATATCAAACACAACAGTAACATACCTACTTGCCCACTATAGTCTGAAGACTGTATGGTGTTGTTTGGTTGATGGCTTTGTCAAGGACACTAGAGTTATTATATCAAATACAACAGTAACATACCTACTTGCCCACTATAGTCTGTCGACTGTATGGTATTGTAAGGTCCCTTGATGGCTTTGTCAAAGACACTGGCGTTATGATAGCAAATACAGCGTTCTAAATTCAGTTGATACTCTTGCCTAGCATATTGAAGTTGTTGTTTAACAGTAAACTCTTCAAATAAATATTATCAAATATTGATACCTGCTATTGCGCGGTTGATTGCGGACTGAACAGCATTGTTTGGTCGGTTGATGGTCTCGTCAAGGATGCTTGAGGAGTAGTGTGGATGCAGGTAGTGGCGCTGTAACGTCCGCCAGTGGCTGCCCTCCTCCCCGCCCTCCATACTGTACGGTCTGAAAAACAGAAAGCTTGTGTCCCACAATCTTCTAAGAACAAGAGCACCACTGAGCAAACACTAACACTTTTTTGCTTCAGTTAAACAAGGGGCATATCTCAACAAACATTAAATCCAGCTTAAAAGGCCTTGCTGTAGCTCAGCATATTTTATCTTGCAATATGAGCACCAAGTTTCATTTGAATATTTTCAACCTTTCTTGGCAAAATGATTGCCCAAATACAACGTTGACAACACAAAGGCTATCCTAATACAATGACTGTTTTAATGAAGTTAAGACGTTCAGCCTTATACGGTTATAATGAATGTACTCCTGCACCTTACAGTATGAAAATTGAAACATGAAAGTTTTGGAATGCAGATCTGTTTGTTCTGCATCAATTAAAGAGGAGGAAAGGAAGAGTTGCAATGAGGGTGTGGTGGAGAGTTATACCTGCTGTTCCTGGGTAGCCTGGGTAGGTGAGGGAGCCTGGCCTGTACCTGGCGCTGGTGAGAACGCAGGGAAGACTCCAGCAGAGTGGGCGGGCCGGGAACCACACCTAGAAAACCCAATAACATGTTTACAATTGTGCACATGTTTTACACAGTAAATTGGCATGCTCATATCAAAGAGAATAAGAAATATCAGTAGAACCAAATTTATTCCCTAAACAAATATTCTCATAATGGTTCAAATATTGAAATGTTAAAACTAACATTTACTCACAATAATACAGAGATTAAAACTGCTTATACATGTGAACTTTATGCCAATATACAATCAAAGGCAGAGATGGTGAAAAACTTTTCAGTGTATTTATATAACAACAAAATCGCAGACACCTGTGTACCTTGTTCAAGTGATTAACCAATTAACTCTTTTATACCTGTGGTAGTGGAGCTGCTGGGCTGGGAAAGAGACTGCAGACCAAATCTAGGTGGAGCACTGGACATGTTGGGTACACCTGGCACAGGGTTGTGTGGCCCAAGGTTAGTCCCTGTCTCCCGTGCTAGCATCGTGTCCAGGGCTTCATAACGATGTCTGTCCTGGCGCAGGTTACGAATACTCTGATTGAAAGTGTCCCTTAGCGCATTTATTCTACGATTAAGCTCATTCATTTCTCGCTCTATCTGGTCAGTCATTGTTACAAAACTGTCTCTTAATCTTACATATTCGTCATGTCTCTCTCCAAGAGCGCCTCCTGAAGGATTTCCACCACCACCAGATGCACTGTTCCCCCTCTGCTGAACACTTGTGTTTCTTCCTGTGTGGTGTAAGGTACTTCCTGTGCTCTGTATTTGCACATTACTTGATGATACAATATGTATCGAATTATTGTTATCATCTTGATTCCGCACACTGATATTCTGGGTACTGCTGGCATTCTGAGAATCAATGTTGTTCCTTGTAGAGACAGGGTGAGTGGTGTAGTTTTCATTCTGGTCCACAACAAGCTCTATCTCCTGCCCCTGTGAGCTACCCCTTGAACTGTTTCCTAGCGCACTGTCAGTTGATTCTGCAGATGCATTGAACTGCCGCAACACCGCTGAATCTGTGCCTCTATTCAGACTCGTCGAAGACAGGCTCCTACGCTGATCGTCTGAGATAGGCAAGAAGTAAGCAGCTGAGGTACTCAGATGAGCACTGAGTTCCGTTTCTGTATCACTAGAAGCTTGGTCTCTTGAATGTTGACTTAGAGATGCTGTTTCTGTTGCATTGTTGTCTGGAACAGCTGGGATGTCGTGAGTTCTCTCCTCAAGAACCATGGATGAAGGTAGAGTAACGACAGGGTTAATGCCCCGGCTCTCCAGATATGGCCCCATTATGGACATGTAGCGAGTCCTGTGCTGGTATGACTGTGGGGGCAGATATGGGTGGGCTCTAGTCTGGCTGTACGGTGCCCTCTGTAGACCTGTTGCCGAAGAAGAAGTGGTGCATTCTGGGAGCGTTCCTGATCTGTGCAATATGTTCTGAAACAAGGTGGTAACGCTGCTTGTGCTGGCCACAACAGAAGAAGAGCTAGGGAACAGATCCCCTAAGATGTTACTTTGAAGTAGCCTCTCTTCTAAAGCTACATCCTGGTTAATAGATCCTTCAACTCCAGCATTCCCTAGTGTTTGCGCTTGACATGGTATTGCACTAACATTCCTAGATAAAAGACCAGAATCCACTATAACACTGCTTGGAGCATCGGACAAAGAGCTGGGAGCACTAGGTACAGTTTCATTGTTACCAATATTATGCATTGATCCAAGAGCGGACGCACTGTCATTTGAACTAGAACTGTTATCACAATAAGTAGGTTCTGCAAATCTGGTAGCACTTGTTGGCTGGTTAACAAGTTCACTTGTTCCAGTAGTTTCAATTCCCAGTCTTCTTGCACTTGTGTTTAAATCTAGCTGGGAGTTTTCCATTGAAGGCAGGATTGTTACAGTGGGGATAACGCCGACCTGAGCAGGGTTTCCCGCACCAATCGCTGCCCTAGATGTAGTAGCTACTGGCTGGGTGGTTGTGCTCATTATCACGGTTACTTTTGGTATGCCATCAGACTGGGAATGTACTGTTGTTGTTGTTGAACATGTAACTGGATTAAGCGGTTGGCCTGACAGAAGTCTTTCTCTAATGCTTTGGAATGGTTTTGAAGAATGAGTGCCCGTGGATACAGTAACTAAAGAGCTTGTAGTTGTTGGCATCAAACCTTGTAGCTGAAGGGAAAAAAGGTTTGTATGGGAATGTCTGGTCACAGATGATATAGGTTGACTTTGTCTTTCACTTCTTCCAAGGTCCTCATTATGTGTGCTTCCTGACGAGGATATACTAGCATCTGATGTAAGATTGTTCTCGAATGTTTGACTAGAAATAGGGAAGGTGGCTGCAGAGGCAGACAGAGATGGGCGCATGTATTCCAGTCTTGGAGGATGTTGTAGCAGTGAATCCAGGTTGACCTCTATATCTGTGGTAATTGGGAAATCTTCATGTTCCTGGTTATTAGGAGGGGGACTGGTCACTCCACGCAGGGGAGGAGCAAGAAACCTGGGAGCAAAAGCACTGGTTCCAAACTGCGGAATCTGACCATGATCGCCAGTATTGATTTCTACATTTCCTGCAGATGCTAGTAGAGGGTCTGACGCTGGATCCAACAGTACATCATGGCTCACTGGACTCCCAAACACAGACTGGATGCTTGGTCTCTGGTTTCCTGTAGACTGTGACTGAACCCCGGTAATTTCTTCTTCCTCTTGCTCACCCTGACCAGATTCTGAGGATGGGATTTGTGCCAGCCTCTGGGCATAGCCCAAGAAGAGAATTTCATTGGAGCGTATTTCTTGCTGTCTCTGACTGAGAGCACGCTCCTGGGCATCAAGGTTTGCTGTATCTATGGGCATCAGCAGGGGATGACCTTCAAACGCCCCTGAACCAGCAGGCTCAGCAGCATGTGTGCCTGAAGAAATGTCAATATTATAAATCAATGTGCTTATTCAACATGCAATAATTTCAATTCTGACTGGACAACTTTATGCTATTTATCACATTCTAAACCATGCTCCTATTTTAATTTTACCATCACTTACTTTTCTGTTTTAAACATGAGTAATAAAACATTGTATCATTTTTATGGGTCAGAAAACCCCAAATCTACATGTTAGAAAATCTAATGGTAAAAAAATATTTGCTTAATGAGTAAAATTCAAGCAAGGCATGGGTAATATTCAAGTAAGTCATATTTTTATTTCTCAGTGTTTTTTTTTTAAGATAAATATTTATTTAAAAACATTATTTTACTATCCATCTAAATCATATAAGGAAAACATGATATTTCCTCCTGATTATATGGAAAAAATCTAAAAGATGTTTGGCACTTTCTGTATTTAAACATGGAATGACATCATTAACATATTACAAAACAATGACATCATCTAATTAGATATGCATTTTGTTTTTTAAAAAAATCAGGAATTACATTACTGCCATGCATGTAGCAAGGTTAATTGCATTGTTTTGTGGTATTCCACTCTTTGTCAGCTCAGGTAAAACAGGTATATTTTGTTATTTTGAACCAGAAAAAGCATGTAATGAAATGATTCTGTCACGAGTCAACATAAAATACCCAATATTATTCATCTTGTCCAGGATATATATATTAATAAGCTCACTAACAAATTTTATTAGCTCATTGAATTAAACTCATTGAATTAAATTGTGTATCATATGACTTGTGACAGATCCTGTATATATACCTCACTGATTTTAATTGATCTTAATTCTTTAATAAACATGGCATAGAATATATTTGCATTCGTTGCAATGTTTAAATTTAAGAACTAGATACATACGGCTAATATGATTATAAACAAGAGGGCCAAATGGCACTGAATCGCTCACCTGTCATATATTGCACATTCTTCCATTATATACAAATATTAAAAACCTAAGCCAATGAACACGGGGCGTGGCCAATTTTGACTCCAGGGCTAAAGTTTGAACAATCTTAATAGTGGTCCAATAAACAATGCTTCATACCAAATATCTAAGGCCTTCGCCTTTTGGTTTCGGAGAAGAAGATTTTTTAAGTTTTCATCATATACATATATATAAGGAAACCCATGACCGCCCGGGTGGGGCCATTTTTTGACCCCAGGGCCAAATATTGAACAATATTGGTACAAGTCAACTAGATGATATATCATGCCAAATATCTAAGCTCTTGTCACTACTTGATTTTACGTGTGTATCTATATATGTATATTTGTTATTAATTGTTGTATGTGGCCCATATTGAAAATTGGTATGTGCACTAAATATGTTATCCAGTTTAAATTAAGACGTTACTTGTCTTTGTGAGTTCGGAGAAGATTTTTTAAGTTTTCACTATAACACATATAGAGAAAACCCATCAGCCCCGGGGTGTGGCCAATTTTGACCCCAGGGCCATAATTTGAACAAACTTTGTAGAGTTCTACTAGACGATGAATCATGCCAAATATCTAAGCTCTAAGCAACGTAAGTTCAGAGGAGATGATTTTTGAAGTTTTCACTATAAACATATAGAGAAAACCCATGACCCCCCAAGGGGACAGGGCCAATTTTGACCCCAAGGCCATAATTTGAACAAACTTTGTAGAGGTCCACTAGACGATGAATCATGCCAAATATCTAAGCTCTGTCCAAGTAAGTTCAGAGGAGAAGATTTTTGAAGTTTTAACTATAAACATATAGAGAATACCCTAACCCCCCGGGGCGGGGCCAATTTTGACCCCAAGGCCATAATTTGAACAATCTTTGTAAAGGTCCACTAGACGATGAATCATGCCAAATATCTAAGCTCTAAGCAACATAAGTTCAGAGGAGATTTTTGATTTTTATTACTATAAACATATAGAGAAAACCCATGACCACCCAAGGGCGGGGCCAATTTTGACCCCAGAGCCATAATTTGAACAATCTTTGTAGAGGTCCACTAGACGATGAATCATGCCAAATATCTAAGCTCTAGTCCAAGTAAGTTAAGAGGAGAAGATTTTTGAAGTTTTAACTATAAACATATCAAGTATACCAATGACCCCCCGGGGTGGGGCCAATTTTGACCCCAAGGCCATAATTTGAACAATCTTTGTAGAGGTCCACTAGACGATGAATCATGCCAAATATCTAAGCTCTAGTCCAAGTAAGTTTAAAGGAGAAGATTTTTGAAGTTTTCACTATAAACATATAGAGAAAACCCATGACCCCCCGGGGCGGGGCCAATTTTGACCCCAATGCCATAATTTGAACAATCTTTGTAAAGGTCCACTAGACAATGAATCATGCCAAATATCTAAGCTCTAGTCCAAGTAAGTTTAGAGGAGAAGATTTTTGAAGTTTTAACTATAAACATATAGAGAATACCCATGACACCCCGGGGTGGGGCCAATTTTGACCCCAGGGCCATAATTTGAACAAACTTTGTAGAGTTCCACTAGACGATGAATCATGCCAAATATCTAAGCTCTAGTCCAAGTAAGTTCAAAGGAGAAGATTTTTGAAGTTTTCACTATAAACATATAGAGAATACCCATGACCCCCCGGGGCAGGGCCAAATTTTGACCCCAGGGCCATAATTTGAACAATCTTTGTAGAGGTCCACTAGACAATGAATCATGCCAAATATCTAAGCTCTAGTCCAAGTAAGTTAAGAGGAGAAGATTTTTGAAGTTTTAACTATAAACATATCAAGTATACCCATGACCCCCCGGGGTGGGGCCAATTTTGACCCCAAGGCCATAATTTGAACAATCTTTGTAGAGGTCCACTAGACGATGAATCATGCCAAATATCTAAGCTCTAGTCCAAGTCAGTTAAGAGGAAAAGATTTTTGAAGTTTTCACTATAAACATATAGAGAATACCCATGACCCCCCGGGGCAGGGCCAATTTTGACACCAGGGCCATAATTTGAACAATCTTTGTAGAGGTCCACTAGACGATGAATCATGCCAAATATCTAAGCTCTAGTCCAAGTAAGTTAAGAGGAGAAGATTTTTGAAGTTTTAACTATAAACATATCAAGTATACCCATGACCCCCCGGGGTGGGGCCAATTTTGACCCCAAGGCCATAATTTGAACAATCTTTGTAGAGGTCCACTAGACGATGAATCATGCCAAATATCTAAGCTCTAGTCCAAGTAAGTAAGAGGAAAAGATTTTTGAAGTTTTCACTATAAACATATAGAGAATACCCATGACCCCCCGGGGCGGGGCCAATTTTGACCCCAGGGCCATAATTTGAACAAACTTTGTAGAGGTTCACTAGACGATGAATCATGACAAATATCTAAGTTCTAGGCCAATTAAGTTCAGAGGAGAAGATTTTTGAAGTTTTAACTATAAACATATAGAGAAAACCCATGACCCCCCGGGGCGGGGCCAATTTTGACCCCAGGGCCATAATTTGAACAATCTTGGTAGAGGACCATTTGGTGATCCTACCTACCATATATCAACGGCCTAAGCCTTGTGTATTGGGAGAAGAAGATTTTTTAAGTTTTTCCTTCTGCATGGAATTGAATTCTTTGAACAACTTTGATAGAAGACCACCCAAGGAACATCCCTATGAAGTTTTATTAATATTGGCCCAGCGGTTAAGGAGGAGATGTCTTTTAAGTAAATTGTTGACGGACGACGCACGACGGACGCCGGACAAAAAGCAATCACAAAAGCTCACCTTGTCACAAAGTGACAGGTGAGCTAAACTAGTGACCTAGTTATTGACCGTGAATGACCCAATATCAAACTTGACCTACATTTTACAGCGATGATCATTCTGACCAATTTGCATTGAGATTAGGCTAAAATTGTGACCTCTATTGTGTTCACAAGGTTTTTCTACTAATTGACCTAGTGACCTAGTTATTGACCGCGGATGACCCAATATCGAACTTGACCTACATTTTATAGAGATGATCATTCTGACCAAGTTGCATTGAGATTAGGCTAAAATTGTGACCTCTATTGTGTTCACAAGGTTTTTCTACTAATTGACCTAGTGACCTAGTTTTTGACCTGGGTTGACCCAATATGGAACTTGACCTAGCTTATGTTAAGATGATCATTCTGACCAAGTTTCATTAAGATAAGGCTAAAATTGTGACCTCTATTTTGTTCACAAGGTTTTTCTAATAATTGACCTAGTGACCTAGTTATTGACTGCGTATGACCCAATATCGAACTTGACCCAGATTTTATAGAGATGATCATTCTGACCAAGTTGCATTAAGATTAGCCTAAAATTGTGACCTCTATTGTGTTCACAAGGTTTTTGTACTAATTGACCTAGTGACCTAGTTATTGACCGCGGATGACCCAATATCGAACTTGACCTAGATTTTATAGAGATGATCAGTCTGACCAAGTTGCATTGAGATTAGGCTAAAATTGTGACCTCTAATGTGTTCACAAGGTATTTCTACTAATTGACCTACTGACCTAGTTTTTGACCCCAGATGACCCAATATCGAACTTGACCTAGATTTCATAGAGATGATCAGTCTGACCAAGTTTCATAAAGATTAGGTCAAAATTGTGACCTCTGTTATGTTCACAAGGTTTTTCTAATAATTGACCTAGTGACCTAGTTATTGACCGCGGATGAACCAATATCGAACTTGACCTACATTTTATAGAGATGATCATTCTGACCAAGTTGCATTGAGATTAGGCTAAAATTGTGACCTCTAATGTGTTCACAAGGTATTTCTACTAATTGACCTACTGACCTAGTTTTTGACCCCAGATGACCCAATATCGAACTTGACCTAGATTTCATAGAGATGATCAGTCTGACCAAGTTTCATAAAGATTAGGTCAAAATTGTGACCTCTGTTGTGTTCACAAGGTTTTTCTAATAATTGACCTAGTGACCTAGTTATTGACTGCGGATGACCCAATATCGAACTTGACCTAGATTTCATAGAGATGATCAGTCTGACCAAGTTTCATAAAGATTAGGTCAAAATTGTGACCTCTGTTGTGTTCACAAGGTTTTTCTAATAATTGACCTAGTGACCTAGTTATTGACTGCGGATGACCCAATATCGAACTTGGCCTAGATTTTATAGAGATGATTATTCTGACCAAGTTGCATTGAGATTAGGCTAAAATTGTGACCTCTATTGTGTTCACAAGGTTTTTGTACTAATTGACCTAGTGACCTAGTTGTTGACCGCGGATGACCCAATATCGAACTTGACCTACATTTTATAGAGATGATCATTCTGACCAAGTTGCATTGAGATTAGGTTAAAATTTTGACCTCTATTGTGTTCACAAGGTTTTTCTACTAATTGACCTAGTGACCTAATTATTGACCGCGGATGACCCAATATCGAACTTGACCTAGATTTTATAGAGATGACCATTCTGACCAAGTTGCATTGAGATTAGGCTAAAATTGTGACCTCTATTGTGTTCACAAGGTTTTTCTACTAATTGACCTAGTGACCTAGTTTTTGACCCCAGATGACCCAATATCGAACTTGACCTAGATTTTATAGAGATGATCAGTCTGACCAAGTTTCATAAAGATTAGGTCAAAATTGTGACCTCTATTGTGTTCACAAGCAATTGTGAACGGACGGACGGACGGACGGACGGACGGACGGACGGACGGACGGACGGACGGACGGACGGACGGACGACGGACGAAGAGTGATCACAAAAGCTCACCTTGTCACTACGTGACAGGTGAGCTAAAAAAATAATACAATGGTAATATATTTTTAATTATTATGGACACTAATTATATTTAAAGATTGAGATATTTAATTAGGGAAATTTCATTTAAACACACAACACAAACCCAGGAAGGCATTATCTTATTGGATCATACCACTGTTGAAGTTTATAACAGTAACATGAAGAGGTAGAAAAACAAACAAGAACCTTTCCCTAAAGAATTTCTGGCCATTTCCCCCTTGGGAAATTCAAATATATTAATGTAAATAGGTAGAAAACAAACAGAAATCTTTCCCTAAAGAACATTCTATCACAACACTTAATTCCCTGTCATGCATACCAATCGGCTGGCTTGGTGGAAGGGGTCGAGCCTGACTGAGTAGACGATCCCTCCGGAACTCCTGGTAGTAGTTTACAATGTCACTATACACGGAGCTCAATCTCGTTGTCTCACCCGATGTACCAGCTCTGTCCTCACTGTAATACACACAACTTCTGTTTTATTGTACAGGCTAGATAGTCATAAACCACAATGAACCACATGCTCATTTATATTATTCAGTCTAATAAGGAGCGGAACTCAACAACTATTAAATATAGTTTTATGGGCCTTGCTATACATGTGCTAAAGTTTATGTTTAAGAGTAATGGAAGGGTGCTGCAGCCTGTCCTTGGTGGTGGCACCCTTCTGCCCTCATTGAAACCATTGTGTGTACCTTTTGTCCTCATGGAATGGAATGCTTAAGATAATCAGATATTTCTTTTCGTTTTGTTTAAGACTTTAAGTGTTAGAATTATTAATTCTTACAAACTTGACATATTTTGCAGTTGAAACCTTATATACACAACACAATTCCTAACATTTTCTGTGAAATTCATAATGTTCAAATTATTCACAGTCTGACACGATGAACCCTTTCCTCCCTAGCAACCTGTCCTTTTTCTGCAGCACCCTGTCCTTTCTTACTCCCAAATTATATTTACCACAAATTCATATAATTCTTTTAATATACCAAAAAGGATGAGTGAAGTCTGAAGATCGAAAACAAGGGTTCTTATAAAGGATACCAAGTTTAATTTGAAAAAAGTTGCAGAAAACATGGTAAGTCTACCTTATAAGACGATAGTAGATCGCAGTATATATATTAGCACTCACCAATCATTTAGTATTTTTGCGTTTTCAGCAATTAAATACACAGCTACAATCTTGTTATCAGTAATTAATATTTTCCATAAACGCATTATTTAGTAAGTAGTTAAGAGTTTAACACTCAAAATTTGTTTGTTATACATGTGTATGAATTGATTTTGAATAAGGGTGTCATTTTAAAACCAGGCCACAACAATGTGGATTTTGTCTCTGGCAAAATGTTTACCTATGGTAGTTTTATTTGAATATCTTAAAAAGCTTTAAATCTATGGCCAAGGTTGAAGATTTTGAATGACGATGACGCTGCAAGGACACAAAGGCTATCACAATACCTCCCTTTAACTTTGAAAAACAGATAAGCTAAAAATCATTTTAAAAAAATCTATTTTATTCTCTGGTTTTGTTTCTGTGATTTTGGCATCAATTGTGTTTCAAATAGCACTACATAAATTCAGTGTATATTTAAATTCATAGCTTCATAATGAAATTAAGATATATTTATAATTGATTTTAATATTAAAGAACATTTTTTTTCAATAAGGTCAATAAAATTCATGTAAATCAGAAATGAATAAGTTTTTATCCTATAGACAATGAGATACTTAAATTATTAAAGTTTCTTAAGTTAGGAAATGACTAAAGATGTTTCAAGAAAAGCAGCTCTGTACTTTATCCATCAGCTAACAAAACCTACCTGCCTACAACAGTAGGTGGCTCACGGGAGATGGACACACTGTTACATATTCCAGTATAAAGGTTCATACCCTGACCGTCAAACTTTACCCATCTGAAACAGGTGAAATAAAATTCATCATAAAAATTGAATGATAGAAAAAAAAAATTAAGCACTTTTTAATCATTTTTAAGCACCTTTTAATAAAACAAAACAATTTTTTAAAAATGCACATTAATCAAGTTTAATTTCATATCACATTGTCATAATTTTAATGTTTGCTAAATAATCCCATCTAGCTTATATATAACAGGGTTCCAACAGCTGATAATTGTCAATCCTGGAAAATAGACGACAGTCTGTTATTAAGAGTATGAGGGATTCACATCCAAAGCATGGTAAAGATTTTGAAATTGTTTCCTAAGACATTTTGTATTACTTTCACAATACTTCCTACTGTTTGTGATGAAAATGTCCAACCAAAAAACAATAGTCTGAATTTAGAAGCTCTCAATCCTGATTTCAGGATTATTCCTTATTTTATGTTCATTGGGTTTTTTGGCATTATGTATCACTTCTTGTTTATTCTTCTTTATCAATATTCAACCCCCTAAAAGGCCTAAATCAAAGATGGACCCTAATACCTGATCCTCTCATATTCGTAGGTGGTCTTGCAAGCCGCAAAGGGTTCGGGCTTGCTCCAGTCCCAGAAGTACAGGGTGTTGCCCGCAGCAATGACAAGCACATGGTCCACGGGGTGGAAGGTAAGGGAGGCAACCACTGTTGAGTTTTCTGTCTCCCAAACATCACACCCATGGCCCTGATTGATTGAAGATTTTCATTAGTATCAAGATATCAGCAAGTTGCCTTACTCACATTCATTTATCTTTTTTTTTTAAACTTTTTCTCAATTTTACCAAAATTACCATTTTTCCCAATCTGAAATCTTCCAGCGATGGGGAAAAACACTTCAATATTTTAATATTTAAAGCTCACATAAAATGCATTCAATGGACTTTTTGCTGGATAACTTTAAACAAGAGGGCCAAATGGCCCTGAATCGCTCACCTGTGATATACTGCACATTGGTATTGTCTTCATAAGGTTTTTCTAATATCTGACCTAGTGACCTAGTCATTGACTGCGGATGACCCAATATCGAACATGACCCAGATTTATAGAGATGATCATTCTGACCAAGTTGCATTAACATTAGGCTAAAATTGTGACCTCTATTGTGTTCACAAGGTTTTTCTACTAATTGACCTATTGACCTAGTTATTGACGGTAAATGACCCAATATCGAACTTGACCTAGATTTTATAGAGATGATGATTCTGACCAAGTTACATTTAGATTAGGCTTAAGTTGTGACCTCTATTGTGTTCACAAGGTTTTTATACTAATTGACCTAGTGACCTAGTTATTGACTGCGAATGACCCAATATCGAACTTGACCTATATTTTTCTAGAGATGATCATTCTGACCAAGTTGAATTGAGTTAAGCCTAAAATTATGACCTCTATTGTGTTCACAAGGTTTTTCTACTAATTGACCTAGTGACCTAGTTTTTGACCTGGGTTGACCCAATATGGAACTTTACCTAGCTTATGTTAAGATGATCATTCTGACCAAGTTTCATTAAGATAAGGCTAAAATTGTGACCTCTATTTTGTTCACAAGGTTTTTCTAATAATTGACCTAGTGACCTATTTATTGACTGCGTATGACCCAATATCGAACTTGACCCAGATTTTATAGAGATGATCATTCTGACCAAGTTGCATTAAGATTAGCCTAAAATTGTGACCTCTATTGTGTTCACAAGGTTTTTGTACTAATTGACCTAGTGACCTAGTTATTGACCGCAGATGACCCAATATCGAACTTGGCCTAGATTTTATAGAGATGATCATTCTGACCAAGTTGCATTGAGATTAGGCTAAAATTGTGACCTCTATTGTGTTCACAAGGTTTGTGTACTAATTGACCTAGTGACCTAGTTATTGACCGTGAATGACCCAATATCAAACTTGACCTACATTTTATAGCGATGATCATTCTGACCAAGTTGCATTGAGATTAGGCTAAAATTGTGACCTCTATTGTGTTCACAAGGTTTTTCTACTAATTGACCTAGTGACCTAGTTATTGACCGCGGATGACCCAATATCGAACTTGACCTACATTTTATAGAGATGATCATTCTGACCAAGTTGCATTGAGATTAGGCTAAAATTGTGACCTCTAATGTGTTCACAAGGTATTTCTACTAATTGACCTACTGACCTAGTTTTTGACCCCAGATGACCCAATATCGAACTTGACCTAGATTTCATAGAGATGATCAGTCTGACCAAGTTTCATAAAGATTAGGTCAAAATTGTGACCTCTGTTGTGTTCACAAGGTTATTCTAATAATTGACCTAGTGACCTAGTTATTGACTGCGGATGACCCAATATCGAACTTGGCCTAGATTTTATAGAGATGATTATTCTGACCAAGTTGCATTGAGATTAGGCTAAAATTGTGACCTCTATTGTGTTCACAAGGTTTTTGTACTAATTGACCTAGTGACCTAGTTGTTGACCGCGGATGACCCAATATCGAACTTGACCTACATTTTATAGAGATGATCATTCTGACCAAGTTGCATTGAGATTAGGCTAAAATTGTGACCTCTATTGTGTTCACAAGGTTTTTCTACTAATTGACCTAGTGACCTAATTATTGACCGCGGATGACCCAATATCGAACTTGACCTAGATTTTATAGAGATGACCATTCTGACCAAGTTGCATTGAGATTAGGCTAAAATTGTGACCTCTATTGTGTTCACAAGGTTTTTCTACTAATTGACCTAGTGACCTAGTTTTTGACCCCAGATGACCCAATATCGAACTTGACCTAGATTTTATAGAGATGATCAGTCTGACCAAGTTTCATAAAGATTAGGTCAAAATTGTGACCTCTATTGTGTTCACAAGCAATTGTGAACGGACGGACGGACGGACGGACGGACGGACGACGGACGAAGAGTGATCACAAAAGCTCACCTTGTCACTACGTGACAGGTGAGCTAAAAAGTTAAATATAAAAAAAATCAGAAAAAATATCTCTGTCTGCATTTTGTAAACAAAGCTACTGAGCAATATCATCAGTAATCATTCTATTGTCACAGTTATTTAATTGAGTTCAGAGTCTCTAAAGGATATTTTTCTATTACAAAATTTCCTTTACCTTTAATATGTTAGTTACAGTACTTACAAATTATTATTTAATATGTTAGATGCTTGTTTGCATTTATGACATGACCAGTTTGTGCTTCTCTGAAATTAAAACAGAACAGTATGCTGATCTGTTGTTCTATGACGTCAGAATTTTGCGTTTCTTTGTGTGTTGTTTTTCAATACGAGAAATCACTATATCTTGCTTTCCAATTATTCGCTCGAAATTTTTTCACAAATGAATGAATAAGATATGCTGAAATTGTTACCGAATTGTTTCTGAACAATTTAATAATATATTTTGCAAATTGCACTTTCAATTGCCAGAGTAAGCCCCTGTATTCAGATCATACTTCCATACTCAGCTTGATCACAGCAAACAGTGGGTGACAATGCGATGGAACAGTTCAAATTGTTGCCTGCTACAGTTATCTAGGTTTTAAATAGAAAATTAAAGGAGTAAGGTATAAAATTATACAATGTAGGGGGGGTATCACGTATAAGGACTCACATATAGGTCCCAGATGCGGACCTGTCCCCCAAGACAGCCACTTGCCAAGATGTGGCTTGAGGATGGATGGAAGGCAAGGCTCCAAGGGGTGCGGGGATGGCCTGTCAACGTGCGCACCAGCCGGCCACTGGACAGCTCTGTCACCTGGATAGAGTGGTCACCATGTGTGGATGCTACCTTAGTCCTGAAATCATGTAAGAAAATTCCACAATAACATCTTCCCATGTGACCAATTTACATGAGATTATTGAGATTTAATCACATTTTGTTTATAAATAGAAGATAAACTAAGACACGCTGCAATGCAACAAAACCCGGTTTACAATTTGTGCACTCAGAAGGTTTAAGCAAAATGAAAGACTGATGGATAGACATGCAGATGCTTAAATGGTGACTCTATATGCCCCCGTTCATTTAGACTCGAGCTTTATTAAGCCCGCTGCTGAAAATTTCTGTGGATTGTCATTGAGATGTTTTTACTAGGGATGCAAACGAATGGCAAAACAGATATTCGAATATTCGGTAATTCTTTCGATCGAATATTCGAATATTCGATTAGCGAAATACATATTTTAGAAGATGTAGTAAACTACTATTATTATTCGCTAAAGTAATAGCCGGGGCATTTAACCCTATTTTGTCGTATCCAGTACGCGCGGCGGACCCTGATTTCCCCAAATGAGCCTTTGAAATTCTCCATTTTCAGGAAGTAAAAAGCAATACATTATAAACAGACAAACAACAAAATCGAATAATTCAATTCCGCTGCCTTTTGTAAACAATGTGAAATTAGATGGATTCCTAGTAAAACAGTGTTTTGCGCCAATGGAAGGTCTTTCCGTAGGATGATCAGCCTCGTTCTGAGATTGACCTCTAAACTGACTAAATATAACTATGGAAAACTCAAACCAACTCGGGAACTAGTAAAATAGTAAAACGAAAACATAAGTGGATTGGACTTATTTATTGTACAACAATAGAGGAATTATATTCAAAAATCCATTTCAAAGCACGAAAATTGTATTGAAAGATGAAAACAGTTTAAAGCACATATATGCAACAACATTATTGAGCACAATATTACATTATTGTGGCATTTATATCATCACCTCGTTTTGCGCTATTTTGCACAGCATAATTTGCAGCCAAGACAACACATTGGTGTTAAAGCCGATCCATAGCCAGTTATTGTAAAAGTAGGGGGACTTTTTATAGTACTCGACGAAATGTCCCTAAATGACACATGTCGCGTGTCTAGTCATCACATTCACACCTCTGGGATTAGGGGCCAATCGTTGTAAAAACAAGATAAACGAGCTTTATAAACAACATCAGTGATGAAGGCAAACTGTGTTTTGTTCTCTTTATTGAATTTTTTTTTTCGAATATTCGAATACCGATTTTGACATTCGAATACCAAACGTTTGATCGAATATTCGAATATTCGAATATTCGTTTGCATCCCTAGTTTTTACGAATATGGAAATGATTTTGTTTTTTGGCATTGTTCTTTAACTTGGGATGTAATTGGTGGAATAAAAGTAATACTTCTACCAAATTATTTCAGACCAGACATAAATTGTTGACCCATAATCCTGCTGACCACCTGCATGCAGACATACCCTAATCTAATAAACTAAGCTTTCCACCTGGTTAACAAAAAAAGACACATACCCATCAGGACTAAACTGCATAACAAATGTTGACCTACATCTTCCAGATATTGCACATGGCTGCAAAAACAAAAACGGTTAAATTATTTTTTGTGTGGGAAAAAAAAATTCTGTCATCGGCATCAAGTAAAACTAATTAATAGTTTATTGCGAATAAGCTTTATATTACAGTATACATTATTTTTTACATGAACACTTTAAATTAATCCATAGATGTGAACCTCTGGAAGTACTAGAGAGGTAGAATAAAGGCTGCAGAAATGTAGGTTATATCAATGCTTTGAAATATTACTTTTGAAACACATCTAAGGCATTGCTCATGCAAACATAATTTTAGGGAATATTATTTATAACATCAACAGTGTTAACATAATTTATTGCAGTTGAATCCAAAGGAGACAAATTTCAGGGATGTTCTTTAGCATTATCTATTCCCTTATAATGGTTTTAATGCTTAGATTGATTTTAAGGAGAACAGAATTCATCTATTTCTCTATTCTATTTCGAATAGTTATAGATTGCAGGGTCTCAAAATCTGTATTTTAACCTACTGGCAGTTTCTTTGCATGATAAAATAACACAAATTAATTGTGACAGGAAAAATGGGTGTTCAAAATTTATCAAATACGTCAAATGAAAGGCCCTTCATTAACTACTTGCATTCAATCAACTCTTTGTTAAGTAACTTGACATGACACTTGCCTTATTTACAAAAGACTCTGTGAACTTTTGTTCTACAAAGTCACTGACACATTTGGATGATCCAATTCTCTTCTTGCCATACTGCCTCTCTTGTAAATATGAAGCTATGTTCATTTTGTATAGTGCTTGGTCTGAAAGTATAACAATTTTAAAATTATTATCAATTGTACATGGAAGGTCGATAAAGGAACTTAACTGTTATAACATGAACATCTTTTTAATTGTATTAACTTTGAAAGGACTCTCTGACTTCAACAGAATATATGCTGGCAAATTCTTTCTTATTATGTTGACATCAAGTTATTTTATTTACTTTTATGAACAAACATCGCATAGCATCTGGCAAATACTCATTTCAACAGAATCAAGTAAATCCAAGCCTAAATTATTATATTTCAATACCTTTATCAGTCTGGTTGACTACGCTAAAAGCCTCAGAAATTTTCAGGCCAGTAGGGCTTGTAAAATTATTTTTTTACCAGCCCAAACCAAATTTTACCTGACCAAATACATATTCAAGATTTTCTTTGAGCTTGTAAGCAATCAATATTTCATTCATTTTTGCAAACAATCACAAATTCATATGCTGTATTTCAAAAAGGTATGTTATTTTAAATTTATCCTTTTCCAAAATTTCAAAACACTCACCAAATCGTCTTTCCTACTCAGAAGTGATAAAAAAAAAAGTTCATCATGGTTTTTACAAAAAAGTAATCATTTTACCAACTTTAATAATACCAGACTATCAGACCAATGCACCAGTCAATTGTAACCACAGCCACCCCCCCAGGTCTGGAAAATAGCGGCGACATTGACTTTCGGTCCAGCCAACCCGGCTAAAATCCCCGCCCTTCGAAGACGAACAGATGGTTAAATCCCCGCCAAAATGCTCCCGCACCCCAGGGACCCTAGGTAAGGCCCATTCCCCAAATATATTTAAAGCGAAGAAAAAAAACCCACATTCACCCGGCACTGCGGGGCCACCTGAAAGGTAAAAACATGGCCCATTTTCCCGGCTATCCCCTATACTCCCGGACCTGGGGGGGCAGTGGTTACAATTGACTGGTGCATAACAGATACTGTATAGAAATTTAACAAAATCTACTTATAAATATAATGGTATTTTACCCGTCATGATGGCACACCAACTGTATTCAAAATGTCTGTGTTACATGTATTCAAAATGTCTGTGTTACAAACGGTTTTAGGCCTTTTCCTATCACATTTTTAAATAATTGTGAACAAAAGAGTTGTTAATTTTAATTTTAATTTCATTAATGTTTTATAATAGAAACAAACATTTAGTCACATTCCATACACATCCATTATTCTGATGTCTGAAGTGAACGAGTCCCTTTGAAGGTTAAGTGATAATTGAGTGACAACTGTTCAAAGCAACAATTTTAATCATTGATCAGTATTTGAGTTACAACAGAAAAATGTTTTTTTTAGGAATCATTAAAAGTGTCGTTCATTTATCCGGAGCATAAATATCCGAAATCAATTCTACTTTATGCTATTATCTATTAAGAATCCTAGTAATTATTATAAATAACTTGAAGAATTAATAAAAACATGCTTACATTTAAAACAACCTTTATTGTTATCCAATAGTGACTGTCTCCAGATATTTTCTCATTTTTGGGGAATTTTTCATGAACTTTTCACCCCAATTTCAGACTTTAACAATCTTGTTTGTAAAAATCGACATATGGTCACATACAACTAATTTTCTATGTGCTAATCTACCAGACTGGTAAAAGTACTACAAAGCTTACCACTGTTGCTGACTCTTAATTAAATTCATAATATAAAATACATCAATGCCTTTATGGGGATATTTAACATATGATAGTATAAAACCGATTGTTTGAGAACAGTATGTATCCTTAGTGGATATTAAAGTAAACCTGGGAGGAAAGTGCGCCCGGTGTGGGGCTCGAACCCACGACCGCCGGAACACTAGCACGGCGCTCTAACCATCTGAGCTAACCAGGCGGCTGGTTCTAATCCACACACACTACAATATGTCGGAAAATAGTTGCATGTGCTTATATTCAGGCTTGTTACCTTATACCTGACTTCAAAAAATATATATCTTGTATGCAAACTTGACTGTCAATCCAGGGATCGATGGTTTGTTTCCCCGCAGCACCACTAGAAATTACTAATCGCCTTCCGGCATGTATGTAAAATCAGTGAGGGCCCCGTGTGACAGTGCTTTACACTGATCCAAATTAAAGAGCGGGGGTAACCAGGGCTACACATTAATTGGCTGTGCTCTATCACGGCTCTTTTTTTTAAGGACCAACAATCTTATCGGAGTACTCGCCGAATGGGCCTTGCCCGAGCGCGAGTATAAATAAAGTAAAAACCACCACCATTATATGGCGGATCCTTTGTCTAGTGGTAACACACTTGACAATAATCGTCTTCCGGGATGGACATTACAATGCATGTTAAAGCACCAGGGTTGCTCTAACCAGGGTTACATTTTGTCCGTTCAGTATGCTCCAAAAACCTAATATGACTTACAATCTTAACGAAGCACTCGTCGAATGGGCCTTGGCCGAGTGCGAGTATAAACAAGCGTACATACCACCACCAGTATAATTTTGTGTCCGACTTTCAGTCTTGCCCTACTGAGCTTGAAATAAGAACAGCCACGAAAGAACTATGTAGTCTGACCATATCATGTTATGAATCTGGTCAATTTCAGTATCAGTAAGCCAGTATTTTAAGAAAATAGTATTGCGTATAAATACCATTTTTATTTGTTCAGGGGCTACATGTTAATACTGCTCTTATAATATATATTTATCACAGGCTATTACTTGTATGTATTTAAGCGTCTTTTATTGTTACTTTAGTTTGTCAAATAATTTTCTTCTTTAATATGTTATGTATATTTGCATATTATTGCTTTAAGTATGTTGACATATCATTTTTTACCTAATATTCATAATGACAATTCTATACACTTGTGTATGTTTTTAATCAACTTAAATGTACCCTTGTGATATGAATGTTTTAATATTCCTCCTCTTTTTCTAGAATGTTTGTTTGTTATTGGATAATCTTGTTTTGTCGGACAATAACTTATATCTAATGTTACTCTATTTGAATCTAACCAAGATGTTCTTATCTTATCTTTAAATCAACCAGGGCCACAAAAAAATCGTGGTTTCATACCATGATGACGTTCGAGTTACAACTATTCAACTATTTACGGTCATGCACAATCATTACCCCCACCCTCCACACACACACACACACACACACGCCCACACACACACACACACACACACACACACACACACACACACACACACACACACACACCACCACCACCAGCACCACCACCACCACTATTGTCGGATTGACTGGCACAGACATGATTTAGATTAAGCGCAAATGCGTTGTCTAAATACCACCCCCGGGGCAAGGAAATTTGTCAATATCCGCTGGAGTCGGGAATGTTCCAGTCACAGAAAATCATTTGAAGATTAATCCGACCCAGTCCAGTTCCCCATTCACCAAATGTGTGTATAGCACGTCACAAATGGCAATATTTTGCTTTGACTGATGACTTAAAACAAAAATAACTTATCCTTTTTTTCACCATTTATAATTAAACAAAGGGCAGTGAATGCCGCTCATAGAGCCCCGCCTTCGTTTTATTACCGAAGTTTGACTAAGTGATTTGTTTCCACCAACACTTTGACAAATATATTTACAAAATAATGTCTTGACAATGCTCCATCAGACGGCGGTTTTGTGAAAAAGGTTTTTCGAAGTGTTTTAAGAAACTAAACATTCAATCAAACTCTAGTATAATACCGAAGGCGTACGTAAGCGTAGACTGCGCTAATTAAGTTTCATTTAAAAAAGTGAATACATATTATAGTATGTTTGTTTTAAGTCTTCATTTGAAGCAAACCATAAGTATAAACAAAGACGTTCCAGTTATAAGCTGTCGCGAATGGTCACTGTATATATTATATTTTATAAATGACATTGCAGTTGTAGCTGAGTGAGTTGGGTGGTGTGAATGGAAAATAAAACAATCTGTCACCGAGACAACGCAAGATTGATGTGCCGTGTCGACGTTCGAATACAGACGTTAACGCGTTGCCGATGAAATCACGAGGCCCGAATAGTTATTTTTCTTTTCATATAAATGCTCTCAAGTAAATTATTTAGGAGTGTATGGTACGAAGAACTTTGCTTTAAAGTGACACTCTTATTCAAAATCAATACTTACACATGCATAACAAACATTATTTTTGAGTGGTAAACCTTTAACTACGGCCTAAGAAATGCACATATTGAAAATATTTAATTACTGACAAAATTGTAACTGTGTAATTAATAGCTAAAATGCAAAAAAATATTAAATGATCAGTGGTGAGTGCTAAAATTTAAGATTTAATGCGATCTACAATCTCATCAGGTAGAAGTACCATGTTTTTGCACCTTTCTTTTTAATTTAACTCGGTATCCTTCGTAAAACCATTGTTTTCGACATTTATTCATCCTTTTTGGCATATTAAAACAATTATATTAATTGTGGCAGTAAGAGTGCATCTTTAAGGTAATGCAACTTGAAGATAGTTCATGATTCACGTACTATATGACACTCATTTAATAATACGGGTTGCCGTGACATGAAATTGACAGTATTGTAACTGAAATCGCGTTAGAATGCTTCTGCTTTTGGTAAATTAATCGATAGATTCAAACGAAAGAGTATTAGCTATAATAATTGGCAAATATTTGATTGACCATCAAATCGCGCAAACATTTGGATAGAAGCTGATAAGCCCTGATATAAGCTATGATAAGCCTCTTACATCTGCAGCGATAAATTGTTATCCAGCAGAAGTTAAAAGCGGGCCTCACCTGTGTAGCAACATGAAGAAATTACTGGAGCGAATGTTTGTTTTACATATTGTTTCACACACTGTGAGCGCATCTAAGGAAGTTGATACAGAAGATTGTTTGCACTTTATTCCATTGTTTAATAGATGGTCAGAACTCGTTGAGATGTAGAGGAATACTGTGTGATATAGGCGTTTCTTGCTAAGTGATACTGGATAATCAAGATGCGAGTTAACAGGTACTGTACGTATTTGGCTGAAACCGGTCTGTTATAATATTTGTGAACATCTTACTTTATGAACCTTTTACAATTCAAAAATCTAGATGAAAATCAAAACAACTAAAAGGCTGAAAGTAAAATGATCATTTTGAATAGTGATTCTATAAACTTCTTATAATCAGTAAACGTTCAAACTATTTAACTTGATCGAGATGGCGATGATTACCATTCGTGGTACATCTATATGTATTTTGCCTTGACCATCTATGCATATAATTTTGTCCGGAAACCTTCTATTTATATTTAATTTTTTGTATGTTATGTATTAAAAACTTAAATCATTAAATTGATTAACATTTTAAGGTAATGGTTGTATTGCTATTATATTTGCTTGGCTTATCAGTTCTCATAAACATTAAAACAATGATACACACTGAAATCGTTATCCTTAATTTTCTGGGACAGAATGAGATGGTTCTTGGAACCTGGGTAAGAACCAAACCGTGTAAACGTGGTACATGCACTAGTATTAGAAGTGCATGTTTTATCCCCGATGTATGCAAGATTCAATGTATTTCTTGCAGATATTAACGTTTGCACCACTTAATTACTGGGAAAATGCTAACTGGGAAACGAAAGTCGGGTATCATCGTCACTAAAGTGGTTGTCGTGGTGATATTGTTGCTAATCACGTGTCAGTACCTAGCGAACGCGCTGCTGTACAGGCACCCTCAGTTTCAACTGTTGGTGCTGAAGGTGTTCAATGCCTCTCTGGTTATGAGCCATGGTAGTGAAGGCAGTAACAGCAGCATGGCCCTTGTCCGGCAGATGACCGGAAACAGTACCAGCAACGCCACCATGGAGCTTTGTCCAGTAATTCCACCAGCTTTGAGTAAGTCAGTTACCTTTTTACCGTTTACAAAAACCTGAAACAATCCCAACGAGCGGTCTGTTATGATGTTCGGAATAACGTGTAAAATTAATCGACCGCTTGCAGCAATTCAAATAAAATTGCAGTGATTAGAATGTGCGTAAAGTTAGCACCGTAGCACCGTAACCCCATATCACCGCGGTGATGCGGTGCTAGCACAAAATCAAAATCAATACAATAAGAGGACATGCAATATTCTCGAGGAAACATTTAGACTCGTTCTCGCAGAAACGAGCAAGGGGACCAATGGCACTGTATCCAAGGGTTACCTGGCGGTGTGATACATTCGGGCAAACTGTTAATACTATGAGGATTTTAGTCTGGCCCCGTCCTTAGCCCAACATTGTGCGTATATGGGCATTATAAGCCCTACTGACCCCTACCATACATGTAAGACTCGTTCTCGCAGAAACGAGCAAGGGGACCATAGGGACCTATGTCACTGTGTAGCCGAGACCTGGCCCTAGGTGATGGCACATGTGAATACCCTAGGATTTTAGGCAGACTGTGCGGGATAGGGACATGAACTCGATCCCCAATGCCAATTTGGCCCATATTCAGACACTGTTATGGTGCGGATGCCTTAAAAACGAGCAAGGGGGCCAATGGCACTGTATCCAAGGGTTACCTGGCCGTGTGATACATTCGGGCAAACTGTTAATACTACGAGGATTTTAGTCTGGCCCCGTCCTTAGCCCAACATTGTGCGTATATGGGCAATATAAGCCCTACTGACCCCTACCATACATGTAAGACTCGTTCTCGCAGAAACGAGCAAGGGGACCATAGGGACCTATGTCACTGTGTAGCCGAGACCTGGCCCTAGGTGATGGCACATGTGAATACCCTAGGATTTTAGGCAGGCTATGCGGGATAGGGACATGAACTCGATCCCAATGCCAATTTGGCCCATATTCAGACACTGTTATGGTGCGGATGCCTTAAAAACGCGCATGCTATAAGAACTATATGTTTTTGTGGTTCAATTTATGTGGAATCTTCGTACTGTATAAACAACTGTTACAAGTTTTCGTTTACCCCTTAACTTTGGCAAAATGTTATGGTCGTATTTCCAGAGGGCCACATTGAGGTAAGAAAGCAGATTCCCTCATGGACATCCTTAAAGCGTCGACTAACTTCTCTTAGTCCCGGGGGTAGGATGCGACCACCGGGATGCACGGCGAGGACCCGCGTCGCCATAGTGATTCCGTACAGGAACCGGGAGATCCATTTGAAAATATTTCTCAACAACATCCATCCTTTCCTTCAGCGACAACAGCTCGACTATGGGATATATATCGTGGAAATGGTAAGTTGTTAATGGTGTTGGTGTCAATTATAAGTCATATACGTTATTATTATTTTTAGGACTGGTACTGTATGTATATATTTGACGAGAATGCGAATTGCATATATAACGTGAAAATCGTTGGTTTTAATGTTTGTGGGAGTGCGGTTTTGGGGAAATATATTTGATGAAAATGCGCGTTGGATAATTGTGGTGGAAATGGTGAGTTGTCATCGGCGACATTGCTTGATTGAATGCGGTATTTGGGGAGTGTTCTTTGCGAAACTACGGAAGTTACTGCCCATACTAACTTCGTGTTCAAATCCCCAAACAACTTTGTTATTATTATCCACCGGACTTGGGCACGTTTAATTAAAACATTCATAAATACCGAAACTATAGTTAAGCGTCCTTTTTATAAATTTAAGGCAGGTTAACCTGCTAAAACTATGGTGGCATATAACTGCTGTAAGATTTACGTTCCACGAATCATATTACGTTAACCAGTTAGTATGTTATTAAATGTAACTCGCAAACTACATAAAAAAGTCCAAAAAAGTAGCGCGATTATTAACTAGATGGCTAGATCGCGAAAATTCAATGGTTAACACAAAACAATTGGCGAACGTTAACAGGTTATCTTACGGCAGTTATATGTCACCATATAAAACAAGACATGTTTGTTTTATATAGGCCGCGAACATCACTTTTAACCGTGCGTTGTTAATGAATATTGGGTACATGGAGGCACTGAGGGAGTACGATTACGACTGTTTCATCTTTCACGACGTGGATCTAATTCCCGAGGACGATCGCAACCTGTACACATGTCAACACAGTCCGCGCCACATGTCAGTAGCCATTGACACCTTCGACTACAGGTGAGCTCTTTAAATTCGTCACCATAGTCAACCTCTTTCTGGTTAAAATACAAGAACATGTGAACAAGTTTTCCGTCATTTGGCGACAGATAACTTATACTCCAAGTTTGCTCAATGTGTACACGTGTCAGAACTCCCCTTTCTGTGTGCATTTGGCGACAGATAACTTATACTCCAAGTTTGCTCAATGCGTACACGTGTCAGAACTCCCCTTTCTGTGTGCATTTGGCGACAGATAACTTATACTCCAAGTTTGCTCAATGTGTACACGTGTCAGAACTCCCCTCTCTGTGTGCATTTGGCGACAGATAACTTATACTCCAAATTTGCTCAATGCATACACGTGTCAGAACCCCCCTTTCTGTGTGCATTTGGCGACAGATAACTTTTACTCCAAGTTTGCTCAATGTGTACACGTGTCAGAACTCCCCTTTCTGTGTGCATTTGGCGACAGATAACTTATACTCCAAGTTTGCGCTATGTGTTCACCATTCGGAACTCCTCGGCCATGTTTTTCAAAAACAACCTCGGATGTATTTGGACGGTTTACATACTCAAAAAGTGGTACGTTTAAGTCCGCTGCAAGTAGATCGCGTAGTAATTTTATTTAGCAGTTAAACCTTGTGACATTACTCTTGGGATTCTTAATTATGTTTGATATAATACAATTCAATGGCAATCAATTTAAACTTAGATCAATAAATACAACTCTTAAACACTACATTTAAGTAATGATATTATTCAAAATTTTACGAACTACTTCAACTGATGTACCTGCATACATCCGAGGTTGTTTTCGATAAAATTGGCCGAGGGGCTCCGAATGTGTGTTCACGTGTAAGTACTTCCCTCTCTGTATGCATTCGGCGACAGATAACTTCCAACTCCAAATTTGCTCAGTGTGTACGCGTGTCTGAACAGAATCTTTCCCTATGTATTTGGCGAACTTCAACTACATGTACGCTTAATCAGCATTTGTTCTTTAATGGGACATACTATTTTGACATACGCCCCACACTCAAACCCGAAAGTATATGGCATCAACTGTTCGCACAGGGATTTGGGGTTACTTCCTCAAGAAGGGCATTATGAGTGTATTGTGTTACTTTTTCCCATAGTGAACTTTGACGGTTTTAGAGGGGGCGCACGCTGGTTGCGCCCCACTTTTAATCCGCTATTGATGATGGACATGTCAATTTTCACAACATAAAGCATATTTTTGAAAGGCTTAATCCATTATGATCACGGTCATTGCGTGAAATAAATAAATAAACATTCTGATATGTGTTAAAAACTGAAGACGAACATGCATAGGTTTTGATAGTTATTCCTTTTAGAAATAGAGATTCCCTGAGGTGTAATAATAATAATTATATTCCACATATTTGTTTAAAATAAAATATGACAACTGTAAGCTGTATTTCAGACTATTCTACTCCAAAACAATGTTCAGAGTTCGCGCTGATTTTATTTAAGTCTGATTTCATTTGTAAAAGGTTGCAATACCCGCAGTTGTTCGGTGGGGTGACGGCGCTGTCCCGTGAGCACTTCCGGCTTGTGAACGGCTTTTCAAACCTGTACTTCGGTTGGGGCGGCGAGGATGACGACATGTTCAGAAGGTACGGACTATCAAATATTTCGTATCTAGCCCCTACCCCCTCCCACATCACCTCTTGCATCAAGAATTGTGCTCAATACACAGTCGTTTTCTTTTTAAATGTATGTAAATATGATAAATCCACATCTATACGTGCAATGGAATAACAGTTTACTAGTAAATGTTTACATTTTTTGATGGGCGGAAATCGGCTTGAACATTAAATTTTAACATTGTGCCACGCTTTGTTCCGGGAAAAAATGCCTGGTTCCTTAAAGGTAAAACTTAAAATCATAAGAGCGTTGTGTGCATGTAATTACTGAAAATAGTGAAAGTAATGTAGACAAAATGAGTTGGCCACATTTTTATTGTCAATGCTTCACACTCATTTTTATGCCCACTTCGAAAAAGAGGGGTATATATTGCTTTGCACATGTCGGTCGGTCGGTAGGTCCGTCGGTAGACCAAAGCTTGTCCGAGTCATAACTCAACAATTCGTGGACGTTAAGTCATCAAACTGAAACATGAAGGTTGGGCCTGACCAGTTGATGACCCCTATTGATTTTAAGGCTCATCGCGTCAAAGGTCAAGGTCACAGTGATCTTTAATGATAACATAATTTTAAAGCTTGTCCGAGTGATAACTCAACAATGCCTAGACATATGGTCATCAAACTTGATATAGAAGTTGGGCCTGGCCAGAAGATAACCCCTATTGTTTTGGGGGGTAATCGGACTAAAGGTCCAGGTCACAGTGACCTTGATTGGTTAAAAGTTGTCCGAGTGATAACTCGACAATGTCTGCACCCATGGCCCTCAAACTTGACTTGGAGGTTGGGTCTGACCAGTAGATGACCCCTATTGATTTTAGGTACATTGGGCGAAAGGTCGAGGTCACAGTGACATTCAATGATAAAGGTTGTCCGAGTGATAACTCAACAATGCCTGCACCCATGGCCCTTAAGCTTAACTAGGGGGTTTGGCCTGACCAGTAGATGACCCTTAATAATTTTAGGGATCAAAGATCAATGTCACAGTGACCTTGACTGCGAAAATTTGTTCGAGTGATAAATCGACAATGCCTGCACCTGTGGCCCTCAAACTTGACTAAGGTTGGGTCTGACCTGTAGATGACCCATTTTGATTTAAAGGTCAATATCACAGTGACCTTGAACGAAAAAAGCTTGTGTGTTTGATAACTTGACAATGCCTGCACCCATGGCCCTCAAACTTGACATTCAAGTTTTTGGTGACCAGCTGATGACTCCTATGGATTTTGAGGTCATAGAGTCAAAAGTCTTGGACATAACACACTCTATCCCCTTACACTTTAAATGGTCATAATCTTAAAACTGCCTCAACGGCATCCAATGTGAGTGACAAATCAGCTGTCATTTCGGTCCATGCATATTTCGTTCAATTGTCCATATAATCCTGACAACATGGCGCTCAGGGGGGCATAATGTTTGACAAACATCTCTTGTTGTATATATACTTTTATAATATGATTTTTACTTCTGGTGATATTTCCAGGGTTCTACTTACGGGTCTCACGGTCACACGGTACACGCCGTCCGTCGCCCGCTACAAGATGCTCGTGCACGCCAAAGACAAGGGAAACGACGACAGGTAAGTCTCCTAACATGTTTTTTTCGTATTTCGGACAATACCGGCACGGAAGACAGTCAATCAATACTTTTCACAGCACTAATTTTATACGGCGTCTCAACTCTTGTGTTCCGATGTTTGAAATACATTAACGAAACTTGTATAAAGATTTTGGGCTAAAACAGGACTCTTATGTTTAGTAAAACAGGAAACACCATGTGGGCATGGTTAATTCGCAACGTCCGTCCGTTTTTCCGCCGTATTGATTGTGACCGGGTTGTAACTTTGTCATGCATGGCGTGATTATGAAATAACCTAGTCCACCTAGATGGCTGTCAATGAGTCTGTTGACGATTTTTTCTACTATGGCAGACTAGAGTTACAGGGATACAAATGTCAAAATAAAAAAGTATCCCTGATCGTTCATTATTGATGCTAGAAATAAACCCGCACAGAGCTCTGCATGGTCCGTATACACCTGTGTCTTGAATCTGAGTTTGTGGCACTGAAAAGCGATTTTTTAACTTGATTAATTATCTTTAATGCAGTTGTATTTTCTGAAAATGTGTAAATAATTGTTAAACACGTTATTTTCAACATAATTAATATGGCCAGTTTTACCATTTTAGCGCGTCATAAACAATATTGAAATAGAATAAGATTTGCAATTTTGAGTCTTGAGTCTCAAATTCAGACTCAAGACGTTAGTGAATGCGGACGCATGTTCACAAAGGCGACGTGTCGTGCGCAAGATCCGTGTCTCTACCCCGATGGCCAAGGTCACCTTTAGAGAATAATTATTATGGAATGATTCATACAGTTTACGCACATAGATTGTTGTAAAGGTGGTCGTTCCTGGGCTGTAATTTTGTCATGCAAAGGGGAATATGAAATAACATGCCATAAGTGTTCTGCACATAAAGGCCAAATATCGCGCACAAGCGCCACATCACTACACTGAAGGTCAAGGTCATACTTAAGAGATTACTCATAATGGGATACTGCATATTATATGCAAATTCGGTATAGGTGATTGTTTCCGGGCTGTAACTTCGTCATGCATGGGGGATTTTGGAATTAAATGGCACCGATGTTTACGTGTCACGTGCACGACCCACTGCCCTACATGGAAGGTCAAGGTCACATCTAGAGGCTTATCCTTATTAATTACTACAAATATGCACATCGACTTTAAGTGGGCGTTCCCGGGCTGTAATTTTGTGATGCAAAGGAATATTTGGAAATAACTTGGTGCAGATGTTCGGCATAACAAGGCGACATGGCGGGTGAAGACGCAGGTCCTTATCTCTCTATGTGTCGCATGAAGTCCCCGGTCCCTGACTTCATTGCTCTCCAACTCTTAGTTAACAATCAAGGGGCCCTAAATATGCTTATGGCTCTTGGATGTTGTTATATTCCATCGATCTGTCTGGCACTTCAGGGACATTCGCCACTTACATTGACAGCCATAGTTAATGGTTAATGTTTAACGAAATAAACTTTCCCTTTTTTAAAGAACGGTGAAGTGAATGATACGATACTGTATAATACGTTATTATGGGTCGATGTTGAATTAATTTATCATAAAATATACGGTCCAATTCTTAACAAGTAATTCATTCATTAACTGGATTTTCGTAAACACTCATGATAGTGTCACCATTTTATGGCATGTATATGATTTATTATACTAGATTACGACTTTTTTTTGCTTCCTGTGTCCTTTTCATTATGTAGGTTTCACATCTTGAAGTCAGTGAGGGCTCGGCGACTTGTCGACGGTTTGAGCAGCCTTAAGTATAGGGTCCTGGAACGGGAGTTACGGCCCCTCTACACGTGGATCCTGGCCAGCGTGAATGCCACAGAGATAATGAATGACGAATCAATACACGAGCTCGTCCAACCGCCGAAGAAGCTGCCGCGGCACAGTCTGACAAGCAAACACAGTCAAAACATCAGCGAACAACAGAAATCTGGACCAGTGAAAATGAAAGCTCAACAAAAGCCTAAAGTTGTTAAGAAACCAGTAGTGATAAAACAAAATAATGTCCAAAAGAAACCAACAAATAAGTTACCAAAGAAGCCAATGGATGCTGCGAAGAGAAAACTCTTGCAGAGAAAATTGAATCCTTCTGTTATAAGCTGGGTTCCAAAAGAGTTTAAAGGGCAATTGCCAACTAACTTAAGTAAAGTAGAACCTTTACCAATTATCAAGAAAGTAAAAGTTCCGGCTAAAAAGAGCGAAAGCACTAACAATAAAAAGTATTCAAATAAAATACAATCTGAAATAAAACCAGTCCAGGTAGAAGAAAAGACAATACATCATAGTGAAAATGATACGGAGAGACCAACTCCTTCAAATCATACTGAAAGAGTGAACACTAGCAATGCTTTACATGCTGCTCAAGATAAAATTGCAAGATCGAGTGGAGAGATAATGAAGAGCCTTCTTGAACAACATTTAGAATTGTACAGACAGCTTCATTCCAGTGATAATGTAAGGTAGTGGGCATGGTGTGAGCACATGACAGTAAATAGCAATCAGTATTAATATGATTCAGGAGCATCCTGTGATTTTATTTGCAAGCATATTGTGATACATGTATGTGGGTTGGGTTAGGGTTATTAAAAATGTGCTGTACTTTTTAAGGTCACATGTACAAGTGAGCAAGAATAAAACACTGTGCATGTGAGTGGTCTAGTGGTATAGAGTTCAGCTCTCACCAGATGTTATTGGTTCGATACCCTCCAGGGTGATAGGGTTCTTGGTGTCCGCCTCACCCAAGATGCCATATGTTCAATCCCCACCAGGGCTAGAGGGGTCTTGGTGTCCGCCTTTCACCCAAGAGGCCATGTGTTCAATCCCAACCAGGGAGACGGGTCTTGGTGTCTGCCTTTCATTCAAGAGGCCATGTGTTCAATCCCAACAAGGGCGAGAGGGGTCTTGGTGTCCGCCTTTCATCCAAGAGGCCATGTGTTCAATCCCCACCAGGGCGAGAGAGGTCTTGGTGTCAGCCTCTCACCCAAGAGGTCATGTGTTCAATCCCGACCAGGGCAAGAGGGGTCTTGGTGTCCGCCTCTAACCCAAGAGGCCATGTGTTCAATCCCGACCAGGGCGAGAGGGGTATTGGTGTCCGCCTCTCACCCAAGAGGCCATGAGTTCAATCCCCACCAGGGTAAGAGTCAGCTCGATGTTAGCCGCTCACCAACGTGGATGTGGATTCGATACGCACTAGGGAAGTTTTCTAACGGCCTCTCAGAAAGGATATCAGTGCTGGTTTCTACCAAGACAAGGGACTAGATAGCGATCCATATTGGCTTTCAGCTGTTTTTACAGTCAAACTTAAACTGACATACAAAGATTCAGATTTGATTAATGGACGTTACAAGGTCAAAGCCGTCTTCAATGAGGCACAACCTAGGATATACATTGAAGTTCAAGTAGTTGGTTTATTCTGAATGGTGTATGCTCTGAACTCTATGATTGGAAAGAAGCTACTGGACAATGCCAAATGAGTTTGGAAGCAAAATATGTTCAGCAAGTTTTAGATGGTAACACACAACGGGTTTAAGATTTTGAAGAAGGAGTTTTAGTTTAGTAAAATGTGTTCAGGAGTTTTAGGTTAATTAGATTGTACACAGGGTTTCTTAGTTGTTTGATAAAATGTGTTCAGTATTTGAAGTAAGTAAAGTAACATTTATTTAAGTTAAGTAAAACAATTTGAGTATTATACAAACTGGGGCATAGAAGTAAACGTTGCTTAAACGAAAATAGTAGTATTTTGAAAAAGATGTGGTTTGAAAAGAACCATAGTTATGAGTCATGAATTTATGGTAACGAAACTGTCGTCGTTGTAAGTGATTTTAATTATCTTGGAAGTACTTGACATTACACTTGTAACAAATTAACCTTTTTACGAAGGCTTTGTGCAGGTAGGCGTTGAAAGCTATGAATGCGTTGTTACGTAAATTTAAACGTTCGGGGCTTTAAATAGTAAGTGTAAACAGAAAACATCCATCTTAAACTTTGAAAAACTTTACTTGGTATTAGACAATCCTCTAACATTGTTGCCATATATATAAACATGACACCGAAGACTTTGCATTCAGAAACCTTTGTGGTTTTGAAAATAATAAACGAAAATGGTTTGCTAACGTTCAACAAATTTAGCTAGGTAAGGATTTTTAGGAGAACGAAAATGTTGCCACTGTAGATGCTGATGTTTTTATTTCATTGTTTAAACAAAGAGTAATTGATGATTTTTTTGACAAATGCACGAATGAATACGGTAGTGGCAAGTACTTAGAGAATATTATTTTAAGACATGTTAGTGTTGCTCTTAAAAAAACTTCGCGTGTCTGCTCATAGTCTAAGAGTACTTACTGGAAGGTTTGGTCAAAATAGAATAGAAAGACATTTTCGTTAGATTTTTTTCTGTTAGATTTTTTTACTTCAAATGTCGTTGAAGATAAATATAATTTTATCTTTATTGGCCCTTTTTATCAACAAATGAGAGAGAAATGTATAAAGCGTTCTTATAGACAACGACCTAGTATGTTTAAATTTGTACAATTACTGTCATCAGAAAATGAGTCTGAAATATTTGTTAAGTAAATATGTATGCGAAGCTTCAGAAGCCTCAGAGGCGCCTGCATCACATGTAATGAAATGAGATATTTTGTCTATATTTATTACACTGTTTTTATTGTGTTACTATTAACAATGTTTTTGACTAAACACTCGATACAACAATATTATATGATAAGAAAACATGTTTTATGTCCTTTACCTGGTGAAATGTTTAAAATCATATATTCAATATAAGATCCATTTTACCTATAGTGCTATAACCTTATGTCTTGATGTTTGATTTTTTACATCATCATAATCGTCATCATCATCATCCTCATCATCCTCTTCATCATCATCCACCTCCTCTTCCTCCTCCTCCTCCTCCTCCTCATCATCATCATCGTCGTAGTCGTCGTACTTATTGTTGAAATTTTATTTATTATCTAGAATATTTAAGAATAAAAAAGAAGATTCGTTCGTTTGTTTGGTTGTATGTATGTGCACATATTGTCACCGAAATAGGTGATATGCTTTCACCCTTTATCACAGCATCTGATAATATATGAAGCATCACATATGTTTATTTGAACATAACTTAATATCTTTACAGATTTATGTCGGGTTTGATTGATTTATCAGTGAACTATTATTAGTTTTTAGTAATAAATCACACCTCATGGAGAACAAAATATTTTTAAAGCATTTCTTGTTAAATATCAGTGTATTTTCCCCTCCGCAAGCAAGACGACACATTCAGCTGTCAAAACTTCAAGGATAGCAAACATATGTTTCATTACATTAGCATTAATTAATAATAAACCAATTTAAACTAGATTAAGCTAACAATAATAAGAACATACGTATTCACCTTGATCAAAACAGGTCACCTTTTAACCGAAAAATGTTGCCAAAAATAATTTGGAAAGGTTGCATAAGTTTAAATAAAGATATATTTGGAAATTAACAACTATATACTAGAAAAATGGTAATCCTGTTTTTCAAACGTTTTCTTGAACTTTGAAGCTAAAGCTGAATGTTCGAATATTTATTTTCATACTTTCTTCTTCTTTAACACAAAACAAATTACAGACCAAAACAGCTACTCGAACATAAATACGATGTAATATCATCGTTCAAATATCTTTTTGAACTGTTTGTCGTTGTAATACATAATACTAATACAAACTTCCCGGAGAATAAAACAGATAAACTGATGTTTTTTTTTTATCCCACCCACGCCTCAAATTCTGTCAACAGCCTTGCGTGTTTTTCACTCTTTACCTGAAAAAAAAGACCTGTCTTCAAGCGAATCAGACTGGTTTCTGGCAGTAAGGGATGTCTGAATACGAGTGCCCGAGTGCGAGTATAAATAAACCCCAAACCATCACCACCACCAGAATGCGCCATTCGGGCCTTCCGAAGTGCGAGTATAGATAAACCCCAAACCATCACCACCACCAGAATGCGCCATTTGGGCCTTCCGGAGTGCGAGTATAGATAAACCCCAAACCATCACCACCACCAGAATGCGCCATTAGGGCCTTCCGGAGTGCGAGTATAAATAAACCCCAAATCATCACCACCAGAATGCGCCGAATGGGCCTTCCGGAGTGCGAGTATAGATAAACCCCAAACCATCACCACCAGATGCGCCGAATGGGCCTTCCGGGGTGCGAGTATAAATAAACCCCAAACCATCACCATTACCAGAATGCGCCATTAGGGCCTTCCGGAGTGCGAGTATAGATAAACCCCAAACCATCACCACCAGAATGCGCCGAATGGGCCTTCCGGGGTGCGAGTATAAATAAACCCCAAACCATCACCACCACCAGAATGCGCCATTAGGGCCTTCCGGAGTGCGAGTATAGATAAACCCAAAACCATCACCACCAGAATGCGCCGAATGGGCCTTCCGGGGTGCGAGTATAAATAAACCCCAAACCATCACCACCAGAATGCGCCGAATGGGCCTTCCAGAGTGCGAGTATAAATAAACCCCAAACCATCACCATTACCAGAATGCGCCATTAGGGCCTTCCGGAGTGCGAGTATAGATAAACCCCAAACCATCACCACCACCAGAATGCGCCATTTGGGCCTTCCGGAGTGCGAGTATAGATAAACCCCAAATCATCACCACCACCAGAATGCGCCATTAGGGCCTTCCGGAGTGCGAGTATAAATAAACCCCAAACCATCACCACCACCAGAATGCGCCATTTGGGCCTTCCGGAGTGCGAGTATAAATAAACCCCAAACCATCACCACCACCAGAATGCGCCATTAGGGCCTTCCGGAGTGCGAGTATATATAAACCACAAACCATCACCACCAGAATGCGCCAATTGGGCCTTCCGGAGTGCGAGTATAAATAAACCCCAAACCATCACCACCACCAGAATGCGCCATTAGGGCCTTCCGGAGTGCGAGTATAAATAAACCCCAAACCATCACCACCAGAATGCGTCGAATGGGCCTTCCGGAGTGCGAGTATAAATAAACCCCAAACCATCACCATTACCAGAATGCGCCGAATGGGCCTTCCAGAGTGCGAGTATAAATAAACCCCAAACCATCACCATTACCAGAATGCGCCGAATGGGCCTTCCAGAGTGCGAGTATAAATAAACCCCAAACCATCACCACCACCAGAATGCGCCATTAGGGCCTTCCGGAGTGTGAGTATAAATAAACCCCAAACCATCACCACCACCAGAATGCGCCGAATGGGCCTTCCGGGGTGCGAGTATAAATAAACCCCAAACCAACACCACCACCAGAATGCGCCATTTGGGGCTTCCTGAGTGCGAGTATAAATAAACCCCAAACCACCACCACCAGAATGCGCCGAATGGGCCTTCCGGAGTGCGAGTATAAATAAACCCCAAACCATCACCATTACCAGAATGCGCCGAATGGGCCTTCCAGAGTGCGAGTATAAATAAACCCCAAACCATCACCACCAGAATGCGCCGAATGGGCCTTCCAGAGTGCGAGTATAAATAAACCCCAAACCATCACCACCACCAGAATGCGCCGAATGGGCCTTCCGGAGTGCGAGTATAAATAAACCCCAAACCATCACCACCACCAGAATGCGCCATTTGGGCCTTCCGGAGTGCGAGTATAAATAAACCCCAAACCATCACCACCAGAATGTGCCGAATGGGCCTTCCGGAGTGCGAGTATAAATAAACCCCAAACCATCACCATTACCAGAATGCGCCGAATGGGCCTTCCAGAGTGCGAGTATAAATAAACCCCAAACCATCACTACCAGAATGCGCCGAATGGGCCTTCCAGAGTGCGAGTATAAATAAACCCCAAACCATCACTACCAACAGAATGCGCCATTTGGGCCTTCCGGAGTGCGAGTATAAATAAACCCCAAACCATCACCACCACCAGAATGCGCCATTTGGGCCTTCCAGAGTGCGAGTATAAATAAACCCCAAACCATCACCACCAGAATGTGCCGAATGGGCCTTCCGGAGTGCGAGTATAAATAAACCCCAAACCATCACCATTACCAGAATGCGCCGAATGGGCCTTCCAGAGTGCGAGTATAAATAAACCCCAAACCATCACCACCAGAATGCGCCGAATGGGCCTTCCGGAGTGCGAGTATAAATAAACCCCAAACCATCACCACCAACAGAATGCGCCATTTGGGCCTTCCGGAGTGCGAGTATAAATAAACCCCAAACCATCACCACCAGAATGCGCCGAAAGGGCCTTCCAGAGTGCGAGTATAAATAAACCCCAAACCACCACCAGCAGAATGCGCCGAATGGGCCTTCCAGGATGCGCGTATAAATAAAACCCAAACCACCACCACCAGAATGTGCCGAATGAGTCTTGTCGGAGTGTGAGTATAAATATACCCCAAACCACCACCGCCAGAATGCGCCGAATGGGCCTTTCAGAGTGCGAGTATATATAAACTTCAGACCACCACCAGCAGAATGCGCCGAATGGGTCTTGTCCGAGTGTGAGTAGAAATAAACTCCAAACCATTACTTGTATGTACCGAATGGGCCTTACCCGAGTGCGAGTAAAAATAAACATAAAGTCAAAACCGCACCCGGAATGTGTCGGACATCCCGTCTTGTATACTGAGCTTTGGGTCAGTGGAATTACCGAAATTCCGAATTCCTGGTAAATACCGAAATCCCCTTTCATTTTTAGGTATATATCGTTTTCTTTTATATGCCCGTATTTAATACTTAATTGTGTTCGAATGTTGTAGGCCGTAACTGTTGGAGGTTGGAGAGGGCTGGAGAAGTCGTGGCCATGGTGACTAAAACCCGGGACCCCCTTTCATTTACATAAGTTTATACAAAAGAAGAGTGTGTGAGGAGGTTCGTACGCCGGGGCTTCAAAACTGCATTTTCGGAACCCCATTCATATTTCTAAGTACATACAAAAGAGTATGCAGTATGGTTTACAACTGTATTGTGTTTAAGTGTGTCACTATTGTATGTAAAGTATGATCCCTACCATCCATTACCTCCACACTTTGAAATGAAGTATCGGAAAGTAATATTTGAGACTTCTTCGTAGCCACCACCCCCTCCTCTGACTCCCCCACCACTCTCCAACTAACCTCAACCACGACATACCACCCACTTTAAACATAATACAGTTGTAAACCATACTGCATACTCTTTTGTATGTACTTAGAGATATGAATGGGGTTCCATGCCGGGTTTTAATCACTCCCCCTGCCCCACCCCCAACTACTCCGACTACCCCACCCCTCTCCAACCACCAAGAAATACAGCATACAACCCACTAAAACACATTGCAGTTTTGAAGCCCCGGCGTACGAACCTCCTCGCATACTCTTCTTCTGTATGAACTTATGTAAATGAAAGGTGGTCCCGGGTTTGAGTCACCACAACCCCCACCCCTCCTGACTTCTCCAGCCCTCTCCAACCTCCAACAATTACGGCAAACAACATTCGAACACAATAAAGTATTAAATCCGGGCGTATAAAATAAAACACTATATACCTATGAAAATGAAAGGTGATTTTGGTATTTACCAGGATTTCGAGGTTTCGGTAATTCCACTGACCGCTGAGCTTTGAATCAGAACAGTCGACGTCTCAGCTCGCCTCACTGGAGTGGAACGATCGGCAGGGATTCGTATGAAAAACTATTAAGGTCTGAGCATATCATGTTTATACGCCGAGAACTACTTGTTTGGGCGCTTACAAAAGGGGGTAATACAATGACTACTTTATCATCCCAATGAGATAGAAAACATGATTACCTAATATTGCTTACCTCATACTGTGCTATAAACGCATTAATGTATACTCAACAAAACAACTAACAAATAACTATAATACAAGACTGTTTGACACCAAAAGTGGCAAACACAATAGTGATCTACGCGAAGAACGAAATTCTTAAGCGAACAGCCAGAATGATGTATATAGACTATTTATTGTTTCACATATTTTACTGTTTGAAATTATCGAATAATACTAAAAGGACTTTAAGGGCTTATGCATGGTATCAAGAACGATATAATAATCGACTTTCAAACATTTCCGAACCCGGTAAACAAACATTTCATCTTCGGAGTTATCAGATGAACGCGTATAATTTGAGTTTTCACTACTTTTAGAAGTTATCAATTATTTTAATGATGTATAATCTACGTTGTGTTACGAAACATTTCTTTGCTTCCGAGTTCGTTTTCATATGAAATGATGAGGTATTACAGAGCATGATTATCGATCTAACCATAAACTATTAAATGCAGGTCACCATAACAAAATAACGTCAAACGAAACCAAATTATTTTGCGCCCGGAATAGTCAAAAAAGAAACCAGTATCGGAAAAAAATATCAAAATTATGAAGGCTCAACGATTTATCAATTCTTCTAAATTGAAGCTTGTCCATTAGAAGTCCAGGGTGATGCATGTTGTATGCTATGTGATGGTGTTGTTTCTATAACGCTTCTGATTCAGGTTCATTGTAGGAAAAACGCTTTTTGATCCACGCCTTATTCATTCTATATAAGATATTCAAATTGAGAAAATAAATTATATATACGTGCAAAAGAGCATACACTGGACTAGGGGCTACATGTTTATGTATAGATAGTCTACTATGGATGATAATTATCCCGCACATGCGTATTAAAATGGAAAAAAAATCAGGCGCGGGACGGTGGAAAAAAAATCCTCAACAACAACAACAACAACAACAACAACAACAACACCATATCATGTTTGAGTCAAGTTGACCAGTTTTAAAAAACAACAAAAAAGAATTGCGTATACAAATGTGTGCATGTAAAGTGTTTTATAATGATTATGAAGCTGCTGTCTTTTTCCGTTGTGCTATAGTTCATAAATGAGCTTGTAATGTATGTCTTTTGCGTTGTGCTTTTCAATGCAGTGCAATGATTTGAGTTGCTTGTTTTAATGAATACTATGAATGTTTTAGATATGTGCTCTTTTTATTTGTTCAATGGCTACCTGTCAATACTGCTCTATTAATATTGTTTTCATCCCATTAATTTTATGTATTTAAGCGATTTTTATAGTTACTTTATTTTGCTTGCCACATGTTTTTTTCCTTAAAATGTTAATTATATAATTATGCATTTAATTTCTTTTAGCATGTTAACATATAAGTGTTTATATAGACTTGTAGTACGTTTTTAACTAATATGTATAATGATGATTTATAACTTAATTGTACTCTTGTGATGAATGTCTTAATATTACTGCTCTTTTACCAGGGTATATGTTTGTTATTGGATAATCCTGTTTTGTCGGACAATAGCTTATAACTATTGTTACTCTGAATGTAACCGACACATGAAGTGAAGATCATCTAATTATATTTTATCTTGTCTTGCCAAAATATCGGGGTTCCACATCATGATGATGCTCGAGTAACAAATATTCACAGTTTACTTTGAGTAAACTATAGACATATATCACGTGTGTTTCTTAACGCTAGTCCCATGAAAGCAACTCCATATAATTGAGTCAAAGCTATAATCTATAGAAACTATTTCTTCAAAAATGGTATAATTGTTTGTATCATAAATTATTTTTCCACCACCAGAATCGCTTGGAATATTTCAGGAAAGACCCGGACTCCTTAACCACACAAGTACGTGGACAGCGGCTAACCGACCGACCGACCGACCGACCGCGTGATGACGGCGGGCTGCACCATCATCCAAGATGATAAACTAGGCGGACGATGTTTAAATTCAGATTATAAAACGTTGTAACAGAAAGATCAAGACTGTTGTCATTTATGTTTTGTCTTTTTCCCTTTGGAAGAAGAACATTGTCAAATGCGCAGTAAGCCTTAGGTCAGATTAAATTTTCAAAATGTTAATAATCATAAGTACTTGGCTGTCAAGCCATAACATGAAACAAGAACGTGTGATTTTTTTAATATCTTACTTAAATAGATTCATACAAAGCCCAGACGTTCAAGTCGTGAGTCACTTTTCGGCACGGACCGCGCATGGTCACTGTGTATATATTATAAATAATTTATTGCAATTGTAAAGAGTTTAAGTTTGCTGTTGTGAAGGGAAAATAAAACAATGTCACCGATACAAAGCGAGATTGACGTGCCTTGTCAACGTTTTAATACAGTCGTGAACGCGTTACGGTTGAAAACATGAGGCCCAAGAAATCAAGTTGTTGTTCGCATTATATAAATGATCTTAAGTAAATAATTTCGGAGTGTATGGTAGGAAAAACTTTGTTTATTAAAGGCATTTCAACTTGAAGATAGTTCATGAGTCACGTAATATAATACACACATTTAATAATACGGGTGATCGTGACATGAAAATGACAGTATTGCAACTATATTTGCGTTTTAATGCTTCTGCTTTTGGTAAGTGCATCGATAAATATCATCACGGTATCTCAGATTTAAAAGATATGGAATAATAATCGGCAAATAATTGATTGATCATCAGATCGCGCAAACATTTGGATAGAAGCTGACAAGCCCCGATGTAAGCTCTGATAAGCCTTTAATGCAAAAACAGATACATCAGCAGCGTCAGCATGTTATCCAGCAGAGTGTGGAGCGGGCCTCACCTGTGTAGCAACATGAACAAAATTACTCTAGCGATTGTCAGTGTTATTTTTAGGTGAATATATTTTTACACACTGTGGGTGCAAAGGAAGTTGATAAGAGGATTGTTTACAATTTTTATTCCATTGTTTAGATGTTCAGAAGTCGTTGAAATGTAGAGGAATACTGTGTAATATAGACGTTTATTCCTGAGTGATTCTGGGTAATCAAGTTGCGAGTTAACAGGTACTGTGCGTAGTTGGCTGAAACTGGTTTGTGGAAATATTTGTGAACATCTTACTTTGTGGACCCTTTACATTTACAAAATCAAGATCAAATCGATCTGGCTGAAAGTAAAATAATCATTCTGAATAGTGAATATAACTTCTTTTATCATCAGTAAACGTTCGAACTATTTAACTTGATCGAGATTCATTATCATCCATGTTTCATCGCTGGTCTTATGCACATAACATATCCAAAAACCTCCTGAGAATTCAATGTATTTCTTGCAGATATTAACGTTTGCACCACTTAGTTACTGGGAAATGCAGACTGGGAAACGAAAGTCGGGTATCATCGTCACTAAGGTGGTTGTCGTGGTGATATTGTTGCTAATCACGTGTCAGTACCTAGCGAACGCGCTGCTGTACAGGCACCCTCAGTTTCAACTGTTGGTGTTGAAGGTGTTCAGTGCTTCTCTGGTTGTGAGCCATGATCGGGAAGGCAGTAACAGCAGCATGGCCCTTGTCCGGCAGATGACCGGAAACAGTACCGGTAACGCCACGATGGAGCTTTGTCCAGTAATTCCACCAACGTTGAGTAAGTCAGTTACCTTTGTACCGTTTACCAGAATGTTTTGATCTCATTTCAAACAGTTTTCTGGTGTATTATAGTAGAGCAAACCCACACCTAAGACAAAGACTGAAACAATACAGGCCCCATGAGCTTTCTGATTATAATGTTTGCGGGTATCAATGTTAAATGACGTTCCGAATAAATTGACCTCTTTCAGCAATTCAAATGAAATTGCAAACAGTGATAATAACTATGAGCTTTCATATGATTCAATTTAAAGCTGCACTCTCACAGATTGAACGGTTTACAACATTTTTTATTTTTTGTCTTGGAACGAGGCAATTTTTGCGAAAATCCATGAAGACCAATTTTATAAGACTGCTAACAAAAAATAAGATCGCAGATTTTTATATTTAAGTTTAAATATTGATGTGTAATGCATTTTCCTTAAACCGTTAGGATCGAACGGTTTAAACCATAAAACATTAATTTTCGAATGGAAATATGAAAATCTACGGTCTGATTTTTTGTCAGCAGTCTTATATCATTGGTTTGCAGATATTTACGCAAAAAATTGCTCTTACCAAGACAAAAAATATTAAAGTTGAAAAAATGGTATATCTGTGAGAGTGCAGCTTTAAGCGGGATATTCGTACTGTATATAAACTTTAACAACTTCTGGATCATCTAAAGTATGGCAAAAGGTTATGATCGTATTTCCAGAGGGTCACGTTGAGGTAAAAAAGCAGATTCCCTCATGGACATCCTTAAAGCGTCGACTAACGTCTCTTAGTCCCGGGGGGAAGTCGCGACCCACGGGATGCACGGCGAGGACCCGCGTCGCCATAGTGATTCCGTACAGGGACCGGGAGATCCATTTGAAGATATTTCTCAATAACATTCACCCTTTCCTTCAGCGACAACAGCTCGACTATGGGATATACATCGTGGAAATGGTAAGTTGTTAATGGTATCGGTGTCAATTTGTAGTCATATACGTTTTTTATTAAAATAGGACGTTTTGGATTGTGCGGTTTTGGGGGAAATGTATTTGATGAAAATGCGCATTGGATAATTGTGGTGGAAATGGTAAGTTGTTTTCGGCGACATTGCTTGATTGAAAGCGGGATTAAGGAGTGTACAAAGCTACGATTTGACTATATTATGATACTGATTTCAATTTGAACTCTAGCGTGAACGATTTACTAACAAATCCCAAAAACTATGTTTTTAGAATCCATCGGACCTGGGCATGAAGCGAAACAATAGCCTATAGATACTTCCAAAGCCGGTTCTCTTCGAGTTATTAACTTAAAACACGTGACAATGCTAAATGTATTACTTGTTTTTTTATATAGGCCGCGAACACCACTTTTAACCGTGCGTTGTTAATGAATATTGGGTACATGGAGGCGCTGAGGGAGTACGACTACGACTGCTTCATCTTCCACGACGTGGATCTGATTCCCGAGGACGACCGCAACCTATACACGTGTCAACATAGTCCGCGCCACATGTCAGTAGCCATTGACACCTTCGACTACAAGTGAGTTCTTTAAATACGTGACCATTGACAACCTCTTTATTGTTATAATACAAGAAAGTACTAGATACATTATTTGTACAGTACACACACGTGTGTCAATTTAAAGTATCTGTTACATCTACCGTTGTAATGCAGTCCATAGGCACTTTCTACTACATGTGAAGTCACGTGTAAACCAATTTCCCGCCATATGTCAATGACAATAGAGACCTTTAACTTCAAGTTTGCGCAACTTATACACGTGTCAGAACAGAGTCTTCGCCCTCTGTATGTATTTGGCGACAGATACCTCCAACTCCAAGTTTGCGCAACTTACTCACGTGTCTGAACAGAGTCCTCCCCTTCCTCTATGTCTTTGGTGATATAGAACTTACATGTACACTTAATCAGAATTTGTTCTATTATCATATGGATCTATCTAAATCGTTTCCATTATGTTCTGTAATGGACTTATCAAAGTGAAAATGAAAAATTGACATTCAAATATTGATAGCCGTCGCATACTCTCTATCAGGGGTAATCGAGTATTGGGAAGGCCTGACCGATTTGCCTTTTGCATTGTTTATATTCTTGGTGTATATAATGAAACTGTTGAAACTGAGAGGCAATAAAATATACATCAATCGGTAAGAACTCATTGAATAATGTGGTGGCATATATCAGCTACAAGATGACACATATTCTACGAAATATTTCGAAAATAATGAAAGATTTCACATTATTTATGAGTCAACAAAGAGTAAAAAAATAATATTTTATGAAGTATGATAAATAAAACTGTCATCTTTCGACAACCCACTGACATACCAGTTATGTTCATAATAATATGCGCGAAAACAAGAAGCTGTGTGTTGTCCGATATACACCACCAATTACAGTTTAATGGACATGTCAGTTGTCGCAATATAGCATATGTTTGATTGGTTACTGTCAAAATGACCCATCGAACTTGGGCCATAATGATCATGGTCGTGAAATGAATAAACATTGTGACATGTGTTAAAAGTAACATGTATAGGTTTTGATAGTCATTCCTATATGAAATAGAGATTCCCTGAGGTTTATTTACCTACGTATGTGTTAAAATAAATGACAACTGTAGGCTGTATTTCAGATTATTCTACTCCAAATACCATGTTCACAGTGCATGTATGTATGCATCATGGTTTTTTTATCTAAGTTTGGTTTCATTTGTACAAGGTTGCCGTACCCGCAGCTATTCGGCGGTGTGACGGCGCTCTCACGGGAGCACTTCCGGCTTGTGAACGGCTTCTCCAACCTGTACTTCGGTTGGGGCGGCGAGGATGACGACATGTACAGAAGGTACGGACTTTATGATCAATCCACATCTATATGTTCAATAACAGTTTACATGTAATGTCTATTTTTGATGGAGGAAAATGTGCTTGAGCATTGAATATAATGTCGTGCGACGCTTGGATCCTTTAAACTTTATATCAGCGTTGCATGTGTAATTACTGAAAATAAGTAATGTGGACAAAATGAGTTGGCCACTTTTTTATTGTCAATGCTTCACACTCATTTTTGTATATACACTTTTATAAAATGATATTTACTTTCGGTGATATTTCCAGGGTTCTACTTGCGGGTCTCACGGTCACTCGGTACACGCCCTCCGTCGCCCGCTACAAGATGCTCGTGCACGCCAAAGACAAGGAAAACGACGACAGGCAAGTTCCTAAACATGTTCTTTTTCGTATTTCGGACAAAACTAGCACGGAAGACAGTCAGTAAATACTTTTCGCACCACTAAATTAATAGGGAGTCTCAACTTTTGCGTTCCGATGTTCAGAATGCATTGGCAAAAATGTAAAACTTGAATAAATCATTTGGGCCAAAATAGGGCTCTTGTGTTCAGTAATACAGGAAACAAGAGGTGGGCATATTAAATTCGCAACGTCCGTTTTTCCGTCCATTTTGTTTGTGTCCGGGCTGTTATTTTGTCATGCATTTTACAGCACTATTTTTTTCTCACCTTTTATTTGTATTTGAAAACCATGGAAACCATTGTAGTGTGCTCCCTTCCCGATGGTTAGAATACCTGGTGACAAAACAGTTCAGCTTTAGTAAATACTTTTATGATTTATGATGTTTTATTCCCCCGAATGTGGGCATATTAAATTTGCATTTGTGTCCGGGCTGTTACTGCATGGTGTGATTATGACAGCCTTGCACAAAGATCACAAAGGATACTTTTCGTGTGTAAGCCCCACGACTTTACCACAAAGGTCAAGGTAAACCTTAAGAGGCTAATCATGGTATGTCTATATATGCACATAGGTGGTCGTGTCCAGGCTGTAAATTTACCACGCAAAGGGGATTTTGGGAAACATGGCACATATGTTCGGAACACAAAAGCAATGTGTCACGATCTTGAAGGCCAAGGTCACACTAACAGTATTCATAATGAAATGCGTCATATATGCATTTACAGTATAGGTGGTCGTGTCCAGGCTGATTTTTTGTCATCCTTGGGGAATTTAGAAATAAAGTGGCACACATGCATGTTTAGCAATCAGGCAAAGTGTCACGTGAACGACCCACTTCTTCCTGGAGGATCAAGGTCACAAAGTAAATCCTTATGCAATATTGAATATATGCACATAGAGTATAGGTGGTCGTGTCCGGGCTGTTACTTGGTGTTGTCGTAGGTCCTTATCTCTGTTGTGTCGCGTGAAATCCCTGGCCCCATGTATGTCATTGCTCCCATACATTTAATCAACAATCAATGGGCCCTGCATATATATATATATATATTATATATTATATGATTTATTTTTGCTTCTCCCGAATGAAGGCATACCAGTATTCCATTTTTCCGTCTAGCACTTCAAGGGCATTCGCCACTTACAGTGACAGCTCTTATTTAGAGTATGGTATATATTTAAATGAAATAAATTTCCTTAGAACGATGAAATAAATAATATGATGCTGGAAAATACATTTTTTATGGGTCGATGTTGAATTAATTTATGACAAAATATACATCCTCATTGTTAACAGGCAATTCATTCATTTATATGATGTTCGTATTCCTTCAATAAATCACCGTATCATGGCATGTACATGTTTTATTATACTAGATTACGACATTATTAATCCATGTGTCCTTTTCATTTATGTAGGTTTAACATCTTGAAGTCAGTGAGGGCTCGGCGACTTGTCGACGGTTTGAGCAGCCTTAAGTATAGGGTCCTGGAACGGGAGTTACGGCCCCTCTACACGTGGATCCTGGCCAGCGTGAATGCCACAGAGATAATAAATGACGAATCAATACACAAGCTCGTCCAACCGCCGAAGAAGCTGCCGCGGCACAACCCGGCAAGCAAACAGGGTCAAAACATACGCAAACAGCAGAAATCTGGACCAGTGAAAAGGAAAGCTCAACAAAAGCCTAAAGTTGTTAAGAAACCAGTAGTGATAAAACAAAATAATGTTCAAAAGGAACCAACAAATAAGTTAGCAAAAAAGCTAATGGATGCTGCAAAGAGAAAACTCTTGCAGAGAAAATTGAATCCTTCTGTAATAAGCTGGGTTCCAAATGAGTTTAAAGGGCAATTACCAACTAACTTAAGTAAAGTAGAACCTTTACCAATTATCAAGAAAGTAAAAGTTCCGGCTAAAAAGAGCGAAAGCACTAACGATAAAAAGTCTTCAAATAAAATACAACCTGAAATAAAACCAGTCCGGGTAGAAGAAAAGACAATGAATCATAGTGAAAATTTTACGGAGAGACCAACTCCTTCAAAACATACTGAAAGAGTGAACACTAGCAATGCTTTACATGCTGCTCAAATTAAAGTTGCAAGATCGAGTGGAGAGATAATGAAGAGCCTTCTTGAACAACGTCTAGAATTGTACAGACAGCTTCATTCTAGTCATAATGTAAGGTAGTGGGCATGGTGTGAGCACATTACAGGAAATAACAAGCAGTGTTAATGTGACTTTCACAAGCCTATTGTGATATGTGGATTTGGTTAGAGTTATTAAGATGTGATAGCACTTCTTTAAGGTCACATGTACAAGTTAGCAAGAATAAAACACTGGGTGATAGTGCTATAGGTGTTCAGCTCTCACCTGGTGTGGGTTTGATCACCTCCCGGGTGAGAGGGGTCTTGGCGCCAGAGGTAATGTGTTCGATCCACGCCAGGGTGAGAGTGGGCTCGATGACAGCCGCTCACCAACGTGGTTGTAGATTGGATACCTACTAGGGGAGTTTTCTTACAGCCTCTCAGAAGAGACACCAGTACTGGTTTCTACCAAGCAAAGGGATATTGATTTATATTAGCTTTCAGCTTCTTCACAATCAAGCTTTAATAAACTGGTAAAATGAGATTCAGAGTTGAATATTGGACGTTAAACGGTCAAGGCCGTCTTCAGTGAGGCACAGTGTTTGATGCTAAATGGTGGATTTACTAGTTGGTATCCATTCTGAAAGGTGTATGTACTGATCCTTGTGATTGGAAAGAAGCTAATTGACAATGCCAAAGGAGTTTGATGCTCAAAGTTTAATATGTTCAACAATTCTTAGTTGGTAACAGAAAATGTGAACAAGATTTTTAAGTAGGATATTTCAGTAAAATGTGTTCAGGACTTCTGGGTGAAGTAAATTGTGTTTAGGTTTTTAGTTGGTTTATAGATGACATGTGTAAAGTTGTTTTAAGTTCGTAAAGTAAAATGTGTTCCAAGTTAAGTACTGTACAAACGTTGCTAACACGAAAATAGTAGTATTTAAAAAAAATGTTGTTTAAAAAGAAATGAGTCATGGACATATGGTAACGAAACGGTCGACGCTGTAGGTAATTTTATTTTGGAGTTTCACTAAATTATACTGGTAATTTTAAAATTAACACACAGGTTTCGAACGGAAAGGGATTTAAAGCTACGAATACATTGTTAAGTAAACTTTTAACAATATGATACCATGCCAAAGGTAGAATAACAGTTATTTGATGCTTTTGATTCTCCCATTGTTTAGTATGGTTGTGAATTATGGGGCTTGTGTAAATGCAAACAGTAAGAAAATATCGATCATAAACTTTGCCAAACTTTACTTCGTATTAGACAATCCGCTAGCAATGTTGCCAAATACGGCAAAACCTCTGTATATAAATATAAATATATACGTTAGAGTAATTAAGTTTTGGTTGAAGTTCTATCAAACATATATTATTAATGTAAGACTACCTATGTAGAGTTGGAAATAATAAACCAAACTGATTTGCCAATATTCAGCAAATACTAGCAAGGTATTGAATTTTAGAACTTTACAAAAATTGTTGCAACTGAAGATGCTTATGTTTTTATTCCATTGTGTAAACAAAGAGTATTTTTTATATACATCATCATCATCATCGTCGTCGTCATCGTCGTCTTAATCATTGAAATGTTATTAATTATCTAGAAAATATGAGAATAAAATAGAACTTTCTTTTTTGTTTAGTTGTATTTGAACATGTTGTCACCAAAATGCTTATTCTTACTCCCTTTATCACAACTTCTGATAATATATGAAGCATCATATATGACTTAATATGTTTACAGATTTTTGTGGAATTTGATTAATTTATTACTTAACTGTAACCAGTGTTTAGTAATTAAGACACCTTAGGTAAAACAATAATATTTTCAAAGCATTTGTTAAACATCAGCGTATCCCCCCCCTACCCCCAAGTGTAAGCAAAACAAGACGACACAGTCAGTTGTCAAAACTTCAAGAATAACAACTTGATGTTTTATTATGTAAGCATTCATAACAATCCAATTTAAAATAAATTAAGCTAACAATAATAACAACATACGTGTAAATGTAGCTTTGTGAATTTTTTTTAGAAATCTTACAGCAAAAGCTTAAGAAATTGCACATTGAAATGAAAGTGCCAATTATATCACTTTTCTAGTGAAAATGCACAAATACTGTTCATTCAACGACACAGTCAGTTGTCAAAACTTCAAGAATAACAACTTGATGTTTTATTATGTAAGCATTCATAACAATCCAATTTAAAATAAATTAAGCTAACAATAATAACAACATACGTGTAAATGTAGCTTTGTGAATTTTTTTTAGAAATCTTACAGCAAAAGCTTAAGAAATTGCACATTGAAATGAAAGTGCCAATTATATCACTTTTCTAGTGAAAATGCACAAATACTGTTCATTGTATCTCAATTTTGGCATGATGAATATCCATCTTAAATGATTACTGATCATTATATAATAGGTTACGAAGCGGTAACGAATGTGCATGCATGCAATATATCAGTTGCATTAAAGAAAGTATCATAATGCGAAACAAATGAATGTAAAGCTAATTTGGCCATAAATACTTGATGTATGGTCATTCTTACAGCTAATTTGGCCATAAATACTTGATGTATGGTCATTCTTACAGCTAATTTGGCCATAAATACTTGATGTATGGTCATTCTTACAGCTAATTTGGCCATAAATACTTAATGTATGGTCATTCTTACAGCTAATTTGGCCATAAATACTTAATGTATGGTCATTCTTACAGCTAATTTGGCCATAAATACTTAATGTATGGTCATTCTTACAGCTAATTTGGCCATAACTACTTGATGTATGGTCATTCTTACATTTCTTTAGATTATGCAAAGATCGATTACGAAATTATCTGCTAATTGATAAAACCCTAATCCACAATCATGAAACAGCGACATTTCACATGAATGTTTGTAGCTTTTAATACAAGATTTGAAAATGAGGTATTTTTGAATCAACGTTTTGTACAAACAAAACATATACAATGAAATTATCAAGCTTGAACAGATAATAGCAGATATTAACATAATAATGTTAATCAATTTTAGGTGATTTATAGCACATGAGAAACATTTGGTAATTCTTTTTATGCAGGAACATGTTTGACATTTTATTTTTTTATTATCATTTAGAAGTTAGGAACTTTGATATAATTTCCCATATGTGTATAATGGTGTTTGAATCTGTATAACAGACTCTCTGATAGCCATTGTATAAATTGTGTATTACTGACATGCATTTACTGAAACATTCCTTATAGGTACACCTTTTTACTCCTCTATCCATAGCTTTATATATGTGCCTTTTTATTTCTCTAACCGAAAGCTTATTGATACGCTTTTTTACTTTAAAGTTATTCAATAAGGGGATTAACTAGGGGTGCGTGATTTGGCCACATCCTTATGAACAAAAGGGTTAATGTAGCATATAGGGATGACACTTAATCCCTTATCACTGAGCACCATGATAATAACTTCAAGTATCCGAAAGGCGTGGAAATTAATCTGTATCACTGGCCTGTCTGCCAGCCTCGTCTTGGTTCTCCCCCGATGACGTCCTATGTAGAATATACCGATGGCACTTAATCCCTTATCACTGAGCACCATGATAATAACTTCCAAGTATCCGAAAGGCGTGGAAATTAATCTGTATCACTGGCCTGTCTGCCAGCCTCGTCTTGGTTCTCCCCCGATGACGTCCTATTTCTCTCCATCGCTCGTCGACCTTCAAATTTCAAAATTAAGCTACAGAAAATTAATTCATTATATGAGTATACTTAATCGCACTTGATTCTTAATTTAATGCAATCAGTATGAAAACAACTTTGAATAGATTTTCTTGTCCCATTATATTTTCTTTTCCGTAAAATTAAATTGATTGATATTACTAATTCAGATTGCTTTAATTAGCTTTGGTTTTATTTTGCAAAATTATGCAATACCATGATATCCAGCATTAAAGTATTTGCTATTTTTTTTTTGAATGAGTGGCATAACTCTTACCAGAGTATTATTAAAGTCCAAGAACTTTATTGGCTTTGCTATACTCATGTGTATTTTTTCTTGCAATATGTTAACCAAGTTTCATTCAAATATCTTAAAACAAATTAAGATTGATGGCTATAGCTATGCTTATACCTTGACTATTTTTCGCCCCAAAACAGACAAGCAACAGTATGAGCCAGTAAATCACTCAAGTGTGATTCACACAGTACGAGGCAGTACAGCACCTGAGAGTGTGCTTCACACCGTATGAGGCAGTACAGCACCCAAGTGTGCTTCACACAGTATGAGGCAGTACAGCATCAGAGAGTGCGCTTCACACAGTACGAGGCAGTACAGCACCTGAGAGTGTGCTTCACACAGTGCGAGGCAGAACAGCACCCAAGTGGAACAGCACCCAAGTGTGCTTCACACAGTACCAGCCAGTACAGCACCCAAGTGTGCTTCACACAGTACGTGGCAGTACAGCACCCAAGTGTGCTTCACACAGTACAAGGCAGTACAGCGCCCCAGTGTGCTAACACAGTATAAGGCAGTACAGCATCAGAGAGTGCGCTTCACACTGTGCGAGGCAGTACAGCACCTGACAGTGAGCTTCACACAGTGCGAGGCAGTACAGCACCTGACAGTGCCCTTCACACAGCGCGAGGCAGTACAGCACCAGAGTGTACCCGAGAGTGTGCTTCACACAGTACGAGGCAGTACAGCACCTGAGAGTGTGCTTCACACAATGCGAGGCAGTACAGCATCACAAGAGTGTGCTTCACACAGTGCGAGGCAGTACAGCATCACTGAGTGAGCTTCACATAGTATGAGGTGGTTTAATACTTCAAAAATTATGAGGTGGTATAAAACCTGAGAGTGTGCTTCACACAGTTCGTTTTGGTATAAAACCTGAGATTGTGCTTCACACAGTTCGTTTTGGTATAAAACCAGAGATTGTGCTTCACACAGTTTAAGGCAGTACAGCAGCTGAGAATGTGATTCACACAGTATGAGGTGGTTGAGAGTGTGCTTCACATAGTATGAGGCAGTACAGCACCAGAGAGTGAGTTTCACACAGAACGAGGTGGTTGAGAGTGTGCTTCACATAGTATGAGGCAGTACAGCACCAGAGAGTGAGTTTCACATAGTATAAGGCCGTACAGCACCAGAGAGTGAGTTTCACACAGACTGAGGTGGTTGAGAGTGTGCTTCACATAGTATGAGGCAGTACAGCACCAGATAGTGGGTTTCACACAGAACGAGGTGGTTGAGAGTGTGCTTCACACAGTATGCGGCAGTACAACAACAGAGAGTGAGTTTCACACAGACTGAGGTGGTTGAGAGTGTGCTTTACACAGTATGAGGCCGTACAGCACCAGAGAGTGAGTTTCACACAGAACGAGGTGGTTGAGAGTGTGATTCACACAGTATGAGGCCGTACAACAGTGTGCTTCACATAGTATAAGGCTGTACAGCACCAGAGAGTGAGTTTCACACAGACTGAAGTGGTTGAGAGTGTGCTTTACACAGTATGAGGCCGTACAGCACCAGAGAGTGAGTTTCACACAGAACGAGGTGGTTGAGAGTGTGATTCACACAGTATGAGGCCGTACAGCACCAGAGAGTGAGTTTCACACAGAACAAGCTGGTTGAGAGTTAGCTTCACACAGTATGAGGCCATACAGCACGGCGAGTGTGCTTCACACAGTATAATGCCACACAGAACCAGAGTGAGTGCTTCACACAGTGCGAGGCAGAACAATACCTGAGCGTATGCTGTTGATGGACGCGAGGACTCGCAGCATGAAGGATGCTGGAACAGTGATAGTGTCACGTGTCTCCTCCAACATTATCTCATTGTGTAACATGACCTGTACAACAGTCAATCAGTATCATCTTCAATAGCTGTATATAATTACTAATAAAATGATCACTTAGTAATTTGAAAGTACAATTCAGAGTCTTGCTCCATATTATCCATCTGATTTTTATTATATCATCTGTTTTAAGAAGTGAATAGCCTACCTCCTTAGCTCTTTGTTCATCAAAGCTTGGCTTCTCATTGAGAGGGCTCCATATCTTGATGTCATAGTCAATACCACTTGTAGCTAATACTGAAACATTTACATACAATGTCTTAACAAGGTCATTATACATTAAAGCTGCACTCTCACAGGTTGAACTTTTTTATATTTTGTCTTGGAACAAGCCATTTTTTGTGAAAATCCAAGGGAACCAGTTTTATAAGACTGCTTACAAAAATAATATCACACATTTTTATATTTAAGTTTATGTTTTAGGCATTTTTCTTAAACCGTTAGTAACGGTTTCTTAAACCGTTAGTAACGGTTTAAGCCATAAAACATTAATTTTCGAACGGAAATGTGGAAATCTATGATCTGATTTTTTGTCAGCAATCTTATATCATTGGTTTGCAGATATTTGCACAAAAATCAGATTGCAGATTTTCATATTTCTGTTACAAAATTAATGTTTTATAGCTCAAACCGTACTAATGGTTTAAGAAAAATACATAAAACATCAATTTTTGAACGCAAAAATTGGCTCGTTCCAAGACAAAAGATAAAAAACTTGTCAAAACGTTCAATCAGTGAGAGTGAAGCTTAAAAAAAGGTCACAGATTTTACCAGGGCATTACAAGACCACATTCAAAACCGTACCTGGATCAAAGGGATGTGGCTGTATACAGTTGACGACATGTTTATCAGCCTCTAGCAGCATAACCACCTCTGTTGTGTGTCGGTCCCATACAAACACGTGACCACAGTCTGAACCGCTCATAACGTAATTGTCTCCCCAGAAGCTTGCCTCCTTTATCTGCAATGAACTATGTTATATGAAAGGCACTAGGTAGTGCTTTAGGGGATATGATATAAAAGTATTGCATATGTTTTGGGCATTTTATTTTGATTGTGTATCTATATATTTAATTTATATATTATAATGACTAATTGGTTAAGAGTTTATTTCTTTATGAGTTTTCAATTCATAAACTTCAGTGCACTTTTAATATCATCTATTTATAACCAATATAAATCTCTTTTATTAGAATTTTAATCTTAAGTTATTCTTCAACGGTGCTATTTAATGTACATGTATTTCATTCCATTTCAGTACTTATGCATACATTTGTATTCTATTCTCATTAAACGCTGATACCAAAACCTTATTTTTTATTACATCTGTCATCCCGTGTTGAAGATAAATAAATCTTGTTAAATCTGTCCAAACTCAACCCAGTAGTTACTTCCCTTTGCTATGATGGTGTCAAATTAAATGACATTGAGTGGAACATCACTGATTGGCTTGGGTTTAACTATTGATATCCTGACACAGGCTGGAAGTGACAGATTTTACAAAATGCTGTGAGCCAGGATAAGGCATAGGGTGTAAGCCAGGTTTTAAGAAGGGCAGGGTCATGCAGAAGAGCATTATGAATTCAACAGGAAATGTTAGGAATGGTATTAAGTTTCAAACTGCCAAAATTTAAAGTTTGTTTGTATGAATAATCATATCATGAGTTTCAATCAATACAAAAGAAATATTTAATAATCTTAACTCTTTAAGTATTTAATTTTATGAAGGCAGAAAGGCGCCCATGCTGGTCTCAATGAGGGCAGAAATGTGCTGCCAAAAAAGAGCATGGTGCAGCACCCTTCCATAACTCTTATTAAGCTTCTTAAATTCTGTCTTTAAGCCCTACCATGGTTCTGGCGTTTCTATGTCCCTTGTACACGTGTTTGACGGTGGGTCGGCCAATGTTACTCTCGGCCATTTCCTTCTTTTCCCGGGCCTCCTGCCTGAGTCGGTGGAATGCCTGCAGCTTACGGGCAGCTGTCTGTCGCATTAAGTCCTCCCTATGTAAAACAACATACATGCAGGAGATAAGTATTTTTATATACCACATAGTAATTATAACAATGTGAGCAACTCATTTCTTTATACCGGTAAATATCTTTTTATCTAACCAAAAGATTAATACATAATTCAATAATAGTTTCCATCAAATAAACTATAAGTAATAAGAAAATATTGATTTATGCAGAATTATTTTTATTGAAGGATTTTAACCGTCTGCTTTCAGCACCACCCTCATCATCACTGCTGCTATCACTGCTATTCAGGTGAAAGCTGCCTGTCGGTGGACCACTGTGCCCTATACGCCTCTGTCTGGGCAATGTTCCTGACACATTTTCCTCACCCCCAGTCGCTGATGAAATAAACATGTACATTGCAAACTCAGGCAACTAGGGATCAAACTGTGTATAATAAGGGATCAAATTGTGTATCATAAAAATTAGAATTGATATAAATGTACTGAAAGTAACCTAGAGGATATATTGATTACAGAAATTTTACTCATTTCAAGGGCCATAATCTAGTCATGCATGGGAGGATCTTACTTGTCTACGAAAGGAACCGAAGCCTCAAGGATATCTTACTACTCCATAAGTTTGATTGAGATACAATCAATACTGGAGACATTATCGCGCTCACAAACAATTGTTTATGGACACAAGAATGCATGGACAACAGATACCAGCCTTTGTCCAGTAAAGCTAAAAATGCATTACCTCAATATGCACTTAAGCTTGTTACCTAAAATATGAAAAACACAATTTGAAAAACAGGACCTTGTGAATCAGTCCTGCTGTCTCCCGTTGCTTCATTACCAACTGAGGTGACTGTTTCTAATACTTCACTCCTAATCTCTTCTGTATGGCTTTCTGAATCTTCTGCAATGATGTTAATATCAACTTTATTATCAACAATATTTTGTTCACTTTTCCCTTCATTGCTCATCGCTCCTTCCACCTGTACAGAGACACTTGGAAGCAGTTTAGTCCTAGTCCTATCCTCATTATCACAGTATGCTTGTTCGTTCTCCTCCATGTCTGAATCAACATCATCGGGCAAATCTTTAACATTACTACCAGAAGCTACCTCCATTTCTTCAGGACAGAAGGGCTTCAACATTGTCTCTTCAGATTTTGTATTTTGAGTTTCCATTGAGTATGATTCACTCGCATGTCTATTGTCATTTTCTGGAGTATGTTTCTGATTTTTGCTTCCATCATTTACTTCACTGTTACCCTGCAACACAGAGCTATTTGCGATGTCTCTGCTGTCATCAACGTTTAACTCTTGTTGAGAACTACTAGTATTCACAGTGTCTGATATATTTTGTCTAATTACACTGACACTATTATTGTCACTCTCTGTTTGTGAGTCACCAAGGGTAGGATTCTCAGCAGCAATTTCGTCTTCTAGACTCTGGAACTGTGTGAAGCCGACCCTTATAGTCCCAGCTGATGTCCCCTCTGAGGAATAGTGCAGGCTAACAACAGGGGCCAGATTCTGGGCCCTCAGGCTCTCAACAGCGGCCCGAATCTCAGTTCTTTCACTTGTGTTGTTTGCTAGTGATGATTCAGAACGATCTTGCTCACCATGTGATCCCAGTTCACCAGCTTCAGGTTGGGACACAGGAACTGAATTAGATTCCATACCTCCAGCAATTTCAGATTCTAAAGCTGATTTGTATGTTGTTGGATATAGTGGATTATAAGCATCACTGATTTCAGTCTCATTATCACAATGTTTACTGGAGTTATCCTCTGCCAGTTCATCACTGACGGCCATCACTTCTATCTTATTCACCACAGAAGACTGGGACTCATCTGACTTTGAACCAACTGAATCAGGGCTTTCTGCCTTTAAGTTGAAAGTCTGCGGCGTATATGCATCTTCATCATATCCTTTACTTTTAGATTCATTGATGTCATGATCACGACATATTTCTGGAATTGACTTACTGGATGTTCCATTATCAATGTTTGTTAAGGATTCCTCTACATTGGCAATATCTGACTTAGATGGAACAGTTTGTGAATCATTGAAAGAACTATCATCAGTGTGACCACAAGCTGTGCTTTCTTTTTCTGACTGTACATTTTCACTCTCTGAGTACATCTCTGCTTCCCCTGAATGTTGTCCAGACAAAGAGTCACTCTGTGAACTCACATTCCTTGGAATGTCTCTTCCCATTTCTGTTAACATTGCTTGTGTCTCTTCACTAAACTCATGAATCTCCTGTACTGGCTCATGATTGTTATCACTTGCTGGCTGATCTCCTTCACTAGCTCCTTCTAAGGACCCTTCCGTTGCCCCCCTGTCAGCCCCTACCAGCTCCTGTGCCCCCTGTTCCCCTCCCCCCTCTGTCGTCTGAGAGTCCCTCTGTGCCTGAGTAGACCTCATGTTGGTCACCAGCCAGCGGGTCAGCAGGTCTGACATCCTGTTCATCACTCTGCTACGGGCACTCCCTAAACCGGAAATGAAGAATTATGTTAAATTAAACAAGAATTCTAAACAATACAATATTAAAGACATTAAATAAATAAACAAAATAATTTATATGACATAGTCCCAATTTTTTTTAAATAAAGTGTATGTCTCATTTTGACTGTGACATGTTAAGAGCAGGATCCATATTCATGAACATGGTAAGAGCAGGATCCATATTCACTATTATAGTCATAGCCGGGTGGATATTTATTAATTTGAACTAATTTGCTGGTTTGAGTCTCAAGTTTTAACCTCAAACAAGACATAAGTGAATAAGGGCTTTGACCTGTGGCTTCCTGGTGTTCCTGGCCAGCTTCGCTCGTGGTGCCACCAGGTGTCTGTCGCTCTGGCCTGGCCCCTGGTCCAGTGTCTGACCAGTCACCTCGCAGTCGCAGTCTTTTCACAGGGGGCTGCCTTGTTTCTGTGTCATTGGTGGGCAAGGCAACCCCATCACTGGCAGATGATTGGCCAGGGCTCGGCTCGTCACTGGACTCTGTGGCTGGGACCCCACTGGACTGGAAAGAATATGAAAGATAAGTCATAAAAAAACAGTTCTGTGCACTTGATTATTACCAAACTGATAGCTTGGGAATTTCACTCAAGTCTGTTGCCTGGTTAGAAATCAGTTTTCGCTTTGTGAGGCCAAAATAATTAACTCACAACATCAATGGCTAGAAATCGCTTCCCCTACCACTTTATCACATGACCTATCTGAACTAGGAAGCTTGTTAAAGAAACCTTCTACATGTACTGTGTATGTCAAAGAAATGCAGATAAACTAAAATTCCACATACAAACTAAAATATTGTAAAGGATATGAGTCAATTTCTCTATGATGTTATAGTTATAATAAGAAACAGTCTAAGTGTATGTTTAATTAATTTCTATGTTATATTTAAAGAAAGAAACAACATAAGAAAAATACATCAGAATTACTTACCTTAATTTCTGGTACTTCTTTGACCAATGGTTTAAAATCATCACAGTCCTGCAATGAAATGAAAACAATGACCAACAAGCACCATTCACAAAAATAACAAATATCCTATTTTCAAAAAGCCTATTCAGTCAATTGGGTTCAGTATTAGTTCATAAAATATAAATACCAGAATGGCTCAAAGAAATGATAATAATTTGAATTACTTTATGTTATGTATGATATGCACATAACAAAGTTTGTAAAACAGCATAGCATGCTCCATGCTGGCACTTTAGGCTGCAGCTTGCATATCATTTTCTAAAATATGGATGTTTTGTGGCTTAAATATGCTGAAAAAGGCTTTTAAGCCAAATCTAGATCAGATAAGAAATTTTAAGGTTGATACACATATATTTTGATCAAGCAACATGTATGCCCCTGGTGTAGATGATGCCTTATCACCTTGATATAGATATTCTTTACTGTTAAATTGATGAAGTGATATACTAGTTACATGATAACTCTGGATAACACAAATACATGTGGCTCCAATATAATCTTTAGTAGGTAATTATTGAAGGAGGTAATAATCTGATTAAGCTTCATATCAATTAAGATTCTTCATCACTTTTCTCTACCTGTGAAGAGAAGATGTAAATCTGCTCGGAGGAATAGCTGACAAGAACGTCTCTCCCGTCGCTGCTGTAGTGAAGGGATGTAACTCTGTATGACTCCTTCTCCAGGCTGGGTGGGGTAAACATGCTTAACAGGCCCTTCAAGCTCTTACCGCTGTAGTTACCTTGAAACATACACTACAAAGTACAGCTCTAGTTAATGATATAGCACTTTAGAATGGACTCAGGGTTATTCCAGTTACCTTGAAACATACACTACAAAGTACAGCTCTAGTTAATGATATAGCACTTTAGAATGGACTCAGGGTTATTCCTAATTATATCTACCATGACACCATTCAAGATATAAAAAGGCTGCTTATTTCCTTTTACAATACAATTGAGATAGTCTTACACTTAGCCAGACAAAAAACACAATAATTTATCCTTAAATGATACCAGGACTTACCTGTTGCTCTCGTTCCGAGCATTCTTCTGTCATAAATCCTTACAGAGCTGTCAGAACACCCCACTCCCAGTTGCCATGGATGCAGAGGATTGGCGGCCATTGCTGTGATGGCACTCCTGCAGGTGATCATCACATCCTGGTGACAAGTACAAAACAAATATTCCATTCCTGTATTTCCTGTATTTCATCATTTAAAGTCCATACATACATGTAACTATAAATGATAATACCGGGTACTACAACTGGCTGTATATCAAATTTGCAACAAGTGCACATACCTATTGTATCTATGACATGTACAATGCTTGCTGTAACATGCTCAGTTTTGAGAAAGCCGTTTTTCGTAAAGATGTTTTATTGCTAAGATTAAAAAAAAGAGCCCTAACATTCTTCAATATACTTCCTAATTTCTCAGAAGAAGTCCAGATAAAAGGCAAATAATATTTTTAAAGAAAGTTGCTCACTTCTTTACAAGAGGGCTTGGAGCACGAGGATTTTTCTCGGAGGTCGAAGAACCTGACGGTGCCGTCCTCGCCACAAGACAGGAAGGTGGATGCTTCATTGGGAATCACCAACACCTGTTTAAAGGAGACAGGTTTAAACAAATAATGAAGCATGTGTACATGCATTTTTTTCAATTATCCTTTCAGAATAGTTGTGTCAAAAGCTCTGAAGAGGTTTTGTTGAAATGTTTTTGAAAATTGCTGACTTTATAGATGATTTTATCTGTCTTATCATACAGAATAATAAACAAAACGACAAAGACAATTATAGACAATTGTCTTGAGAGTGGTCTAGTGTTTTAGGTGTACCCCTCTCACCGAAGAGGTTGTGGATACAATCCCCATAAGGGACACTTTCACATGGCCTCTCAGAAAGACAACAGTAATGGTTTCTACTCAGTAAACAAACACAAGAGTGCCAAATCTTTTTTCAGCTGTTTTCACAATCAATCTAAAACAAATTTATAGTACAAATGGAAGACATTGTCATACTGAAATTGCATTTTAATGATGTACTTTTGTTCTAGCAATTACAGTTGAAACTCGCCATGTCGAACTCCATTATCTCGATGTCCCAATTATGTCAAACTTTTTTCGAACATTTTGGGTTTACAAGTGAGACATGTTTTGTATTGTTGAATGTTCATAATCTAAATGTATTTCCTGATGTCCAAAAGACTTTGACATAACAAGTTTTGACTGTAATTGTAATGATGTATTTCTGCTGTTTAAAAATTGTTTTCAGATAATACCTCTCCCTCTTTCCACAGCAAGCTAATACATAGCAATGTGCCTCTTGAATATGTATAAATAATTTATATAACTGATTCTACCCCTATCTTACCTCGTAAGTAGTGCCGAAGTGGCAGTCAAACATGTGTGCATTGGCCAGGTCCTCTCTCTCGAGGTGTGTGTAGAATATCTTCCCATCCCCAGAACAGCTGATGGTCTCATTGTCCAGGCCATTGGCTAGGTACTTGGCACTGAAGATGTTCTGCCTGTGACCTGATCGTATCTTGTGTATGATCTGGAGATGGAATTAAATCATATAAATAAAAGGAATATACGCGATTTACCGGTAGTACTACATTAGATGGAAGTGAAAACTACTTAGGTTTGTTGTTAGCCGCAAGAAAACTGTGATTACAGTTGTATTATTACTTTAATATGTTTATACATGCACACTCACTCTGTTACTTTATTTGAGAATAAATCAAACTGTACTTATCCAGGGTTGGATTTTAAACGCGTGTTTTGGACTCACATATTTCAAAGCATTGGATCCTCAGCAGAATAATCAGAGTCCCTGACATAGTTTTGGACACAAATTAAATCACTATGTTTCATTTAAAGTATGTTAATCAATCAAAAAAGTTATCTATTACAAAACTGCTTAACAATCCCTAAAGAAAGATACAGTCATCCATAAACCCAGATACCACTGCATACAGGAGCCAATACCAACCTTGCCATTATAAGGATTGCTGACGACTAGATGGAGGTCATCAGAGCCAGACAGGATGTTGGTTCCTCTGTCATTCCAGCATATCGTGTTGACCTGAAGTGTAACATAAAAGGCTTTAAAATATATGGATATAATGCCGGCAATAACAGGGCCTCTGTGCTTCTGTCTAATATATGTTGGTAAACAATACTGGAATATCAAAAATTATCCTAATTCCTTATTCAGTTGAACAAACCTCGCACATATTACAGAACAGACAATTTAATCTGAATTCAAATCAATGTGATGACATTTGCCATTAACAAAGTGACAATGTAATCTAGACCCTACTCAAGTGTTAACTGTAACTCACACAGCCACTATGGACCTCCAGTCTTCTTTCAATCTGGAGCCTCTGGATAAAACTTAGGCTTCCTGAAATAGGCACAAGGAAATATGTAATTCAATCATTTCAACGCTGCATAGATTGATGTAAACATCAACCCACTGCTCGTCAACTAAGCAAAGTGCTGGCACACATTTATTTCTACAAAGGTCTCTAGAGCTTGATCCTAGCTTTGTGTTCTTGGCTCATGAATATAACATTCATACATTTGTATACTAAAAAATTCATTCTAATTGATGCATCTCTTCAAAGATAGTGACAACAGCTGATGTGATTCTAAACCTGATTCTCTGATCCAGTAACCTACATGTAGATAATGTAACCTTACATGTAGACCATATAACCTACATGCAGATCCTGCAACCTACATGTACATCAGGTACCCTACAGCTAGACCATGTAATCAACATATAAAACTTGTAACCTACATGTAAATCCTTCTACATATATGTAAATAACCAACATGTAGACCATATTACCTACATGTAGATCATTAAACCTACATGTAAATCCTGCCACATATATGTAAATAACCAACATGTAGACCATGTAACCTACATGTAGACAATTAAACCTACATGTAAATCCTTCTACCTATATTTAGAAAGCCTATATGCAGATCATGTAACCTACATGTAGATCAGGTCACCTGCACATAGCTGATGTGACCTACATGTAGCTCCTGCAACATTTAGATAATTTCACAAGACTAGTGGCTTTCTGTTGTACGTGCTCTGCTGTTTGTGTTTCAGTGTCCGGTGTAGAATTCCAAAATGGTAAGCATATTTCAATATAGAAAGATGAAAGACACATTGTGTATCAATCAAAAAACATCACCATCAGCGACTATTGATGGTGTTTTGTCCACGTTATACTTTATTGAAAATATACACTTAAGAGCAGTAGCTGCACAATTTTAAGAAAAAATCTACCCATTCTCTTTTCTTTCAAAGCAGAGACTTTCCTCCCAAGATCTCACCACAATTAAAGGAACTCACTAACAAACTTTTATCTTTGCAATATTTTCTTTCACTGAATTATTTCACATCTTTTAATTCATCTGTGCAAGGACTGTTCGCTACATTCTGCTGGGATGGTGGACGTTACGAGTCTGCCATAGTAATAAAAATCATCAAAAGACTCATTGACGGTAATTAAGGTGGACTACCCTAGACACCAGTTTACGTAGGAAAACATGTAGGGTCTGGATCTTGATTATCTGCTCAAACACTAGGACAAAGCTATACATTAAAGCGCTATCAAGGCAGCTGGTTCTAACCCTCATACAATACCGGAGGCATTTACTCAGTGATGTCTGACAGCAAATTTGGCGAGGAATGTAACTTATTAGAATATATAAACAAGACAAAAAAAACAACTGGTGAAAAAAAAAAAAATTAAGTGGAAAAAATACATTGATACAATACCTTTATATGCATTGTATTGGTTCCGGGTATCTTTTCCTCCATACTCTCTTATTAGATGCCGAGTAAACATTATAATAAAAGCAGTGGCCTTTCAAGTTTATTTAATCAATAACTTTGACACTTTTTCTCATCATCACCAGATATTGTTAATAGTATAAGTTAGCCATTAAGCGTATTTCACATTTATGAATATTTTTTAATTAAGGCAGACAACAGTTTTTATATAACCAGGATTGTCTACACAGCGGTTATCTCCCTTTGCTGTTATGTAACTCTCGGCACATATAACGTGATACTGATGAAAAATGTGTAACCATGCTCGAAATATTGATATGCTTTTCAATCATTTCTAAAATATATGGACATTGAGAAATTTAATATTTTAAAGATTCCAAGAAACAATACCAATGAGGTCAAATAAATTAAATTTCTTAAATTGTAAATTTCTGAAAATATATAGATTTGACATACATTTGGCTGATATCTTATCTGTTCGTCAATAGAGATCACTGCGAACAAAGAAGGGTTTAACAATATTGTACATATCTTGCACAGTCTTACATTCCTCATTTTCATATACACTCTTTATATTTTCGTTTAGTATTGTTGAAATTGGGTTTAGGTCGCGACAACTTCTGTGTGCTTCTTATCTGGCATTAATCAACGTCTATTCTGAATAAGATTTACAAATCATAGTATAACGTGTGTCTGTGCTGTTGGTCAAAGTAATGCCACTGATGTAGAAAATGAAATTATATCGTTTGATTTACTACTGTTGGCAAGATATGTTGAAGTCAATGTCATGAGTTCATTTAGGTATAATAATTTTTTTTTAAATAGTTAGAACAAAGTTTATATTAATTACCCTTTTTATTAATGCAATTGATAAATTATATATTGTACATTTTGGCAGAAATTAAGTGCAGACTTTTATAACATTCATTTATGTTTAAGATTTAAATAAATAATATATATATATTAAAACACTGAATCTGAACTTTCGTATGCAGTGCACTATCGTCATGCAGTACCTTGGTAAACCCATCAAGTATAACATCGGACGCCGAATAGCCCCTAAAGATGTTCAAATTTGTTAACAAGAACCGACTGCAAAGGATGAAATCAAGATGCATTTGGTTAACACACAAGACCATTATCGAGGATGGATGTATTCAACGGTATACATGCCGATGTCATGTGGAAACAGTGTAACGGTTCGCTATAGTCGGCGGATGTGCGTTCATAGCATTCCTTTATAAACGAAAGTACGTTAATAGTACGTATGTTAACTTGGTTGGTAATTTGCGAATTAGCAAAGCTCGGGCTCTGTGTGGATTGATAATTTACTGTATATAAAGACCGGTGGACACCTTCAGGGTCGAGCATGCTTTTCTCTGAAGGGATCTGTTGGTGTTGTTTGGCGTCGCACGTTACAAATGGTGGCAGCGGTGGGATATTGACAACTACCGGAACGGAGTTGCCTTACCATTGAGTTTCCCAGACCAAGACTCGGGAGGAGTCTTCTCGGAGGGGAAAGTAATGTAACCGTTCGCTATAGTCGGCGGATGTGCGTTCATAGCATTCCTTTATAAACGGAAGTACGTATGTTAACTTGGTTGGTAATTTGTGAATTAGCAAAGCTCGGGCTCTGTGTGAATTGAGAATTTACTGTATATAAAGACCGGTGACATTCAGGGTCGAGCATGCTTTTCCCTGAAGGGATCTGTTTGTGTTTTATTGGCGTCGCACGTTACAACAGAAACAGAAACTTATTTTGATTGAACTTGAATTGTTAACGAATTCTTTGTGCCTTACGCTTTTATCATAAATAGAGTTGGTATTGACAGCAGTAAGCAACATTTATTTGCTAAATGTTTTTGTATGTTTAACAGGGGCAGCATCGCAGAATTAAGGGGTCGATTAGTCCAATGAAAAGACGTGTTGTTGGAATCATGATCAACACCACGTGTTGTTATCGGACTTAAAGGGCGTGTCGTCGATCAGAAGTCGACCCAGAACTGCTGCCTCCCGTCCACAGTCTGCTCTTCATGTAAACCCAGAAGAGTCTCGATGTGACCTACCAGGAGCAGTGTGACCAGGGATATGTTAATAAGCACAAATAATGAAATAAAAACTTTAGGGACATGCCCAACAGCCGAACCCTACTGTAGTCCTATTTCATGACAAAGCCTAATAGGTAATAAAGACAACCCTTGGGAATATGTACAATAAGTTTTAGAATGTATAAGCAATGGTGCCATTTACTTTATGCATACCTTCTCTGTAGCTTTTCGAAGTTAAAGTAATGGTTATTTATCTCTTTGGTAGCCCACACTTAAGAAAGTATGCACGTCAACACAATAATGGTAATACTTTAATTTCATTTTAATTGCACAATGCAAAGTATGACAGTGCTTTTAAACACAAACCTTTCTACAACGATTTAAAATTTTAATCGGTCAAATTTATTTTATGATATTTTCTATAAGACGTCTACCATTTCAGCAATATCATTAACTTAGTAGTCATTTAGTAGAATTTTTATTGGCCATAACAGATTAACATTAAATCAATTGAATAACAAGCATACAGTTTTTCTGATTGTTTCCATTAAACAAGATATGTTAACATGTTTATGCGTACGTACATTCATTATAAAAAAGTCGCAGTTTTTTCGTTTTCAGTGAAAGGTATATAAAAACACACACACACATGTAGCCGGAATTGAAAATGTAATTTATTTGTTGAAATGTCGATGTAGTATCTAATAACACAGTGTAAAACCATACAACATATGACTTTACAAAACCACTAAATAATGATGAGAAAGTGCCAAAATAATATTGGCAAATATCAAAACATGGCCGTATATAGTATACATATATAAATGGATGAAACGTTGATCATTAATGTGTATTAATAGCTATCTAAGTCCTTAATAGTTTGAACAACTTCACGTGAAAAACATAAAATAACAAAAATAAAATAGAATTCATCGATATATTAATATGACCATCAAAATAACTCATGTTATCATATCGTATAAATTGTTGTTTGGATGGATGGACGTTTGAAAAATATTTATCACGGTGCCGCAACTTTCATGATTTGTGAATTCCGCATCCCTTTAAAAGATTGCTTTTGGGAACCGTTTATTAATAATTACAAATATCGGAAACTCATACACGCATTTATTTTACCAAAATAAATTTTGCTTAATGATGTATGTACATCCTCTTTCATAAAAGTCGCAGTTTATTCGTTTTTGAAAGGTAGATTACATAAAATAAAAGCATCGCACGAATTGAAATTGTCATTTATTTGTTGAAATGACGATGCAATATTTATTAACGGAAAGTGAAACCATACAACATCAGACAGAATTATTATTAGTGGAAACTGATAACAACAAAATGACAATGTATTGCAAGCTCAAGTACAGAGGCTATATTAAGCAGATATTCGTAGTATACTACTTGAAAAGGAGACCACTTATATATTGTTCAAAACTATATTTACAAACAACAATGTATGCAGACAAATCCCATGGCGTAGACATAACCTCGAACTGAAGATAAGGGCAATTATATTTAATAATAAGAGAACATCTCCTAATCCAGAATTTGTGGAAGCCCAAAGCTTACAATTTTGTGAAAAAGCATAAACGGATAAATGAAACGGATAAATGTTTTCATATTAAATTTATGCTCAACATGAGCTTGAAAAAACACAATAATACGAAAAACACACATTAATCCAGACTTATTTTTGTTAGAATCTTTATTGCATATGGTTTTATGAATGTTCTCCGTGTGTGTAGATTAAGTAGCAGGTGGAGTATAAAATACAACATCTTAAAACTGCTCCGCCCCCTTCCGGCAAGTGAAATTGTCAACCGTCGTCAGCTTTAGATGTCCTGTTGAGAACATATGGGCATATGAAATGAAATGTTTCATGCTGTTAATACATGTTGAACCTATTATAATTAGTATATATATATATATATATATATATATATATATATATATATATATATATATATATATATATATATATATATATATATATATATATATATATATATATATATATATATATATATATATATATATATATATATACTTGTATGTATATCACGAAAAAATAGAATTTAGCTTACGCCGATGCTATGGATGTTTACAAGGTTGCATATACCATAGCTGGCAAATTGCAGATGAACATTTCAGTCGAACCAAGACTGCTGTTTCAAAACCCTATATGTAATTCATGCCCTTGAAGGTTCTCTTACTATATTAGGTCTTTCTGTGCTAAAGTTTCACAATAGGAGTTTCAGCTTAGTTCCAGATTTTCATTACATATGGTTTTATAGCAAAATCGACAAACCAGGTTTCTCCGGTTGATCGATTCATCAATGCCTCAAGTCTCTAGATGCTGAAAGAGAAATACACACGTCAATGATTTTGAGAAAATATATTTCAATAAACATAATGTTTGTATGTTGTGCATATATGCTCCTGGAGTACACGCGGGTGAGACCTTCTACAGTATATCTTTGAATATACATATATACATAATTTCAATGAAAAGAATGACCTTTTACTTAAAAAAACACATGCTTACTTTAAGGTCTTTTGATTTTGACATTTCCGTATTCGATCTTTTCTGCAAAATAAAATAGAACTTTAGGCTGGACATAAATTAATAAATGAATCCGTCTAAATTCGAAACAATTACGTATTTTTTTTGTAAAATGACCAATAACTATGGGTACATGTTCTCGAAGTTGTTTTACCACAATCAATACAAATTAATCAACCACAGTGGCAAACAAACTGTCATTGGCCATATTTTCTATATAATTCGTGTCTTAATATATATAAATTTCCAACAGTTTTTGCATTCATTATAATTGTACATGCACTTTACAATCAAATTAAATCACTCTGATTTCTTTCCTTTTTGACGAATGAATTGCTGAATTTATTTACATTGTGACGTGCAAAAACAACAGATTTATCTTTTTACTCAAAGCACAATGGAATAGAAAAATGATGAAACCCTGAAAAAATAACATTCTAAATACTAACATATACAGCCGATACGAGAACACTCAATACTCAAAAGCGATTGTATTTAAATACAAAAAATCGACAAACATATGAAGTGAGAGCATGTTAACATGCTGACCTGAAGACCGTTACAAATGGAAAAGAGGTATTGCATGGAGTAAAAGTCCTCGTTGATATAGAATATGCCCAAAATCCATGACACACCCATCAGAGGAACAAGTACACAGAGTGAACGAAGGCTTGTCCTGTAAAAGATTGTTGCATTCAATTGAGCAACATATGCAAAACGGAGTGTTTAATGTCATATTATGCAATTCAGTTTTTGCTAATGAATCTTGCAAAATGTTTCAGAGACTCACAATTACTCTTTATTGAATTCAATATTTATGCAAAAAGCTACAGAAACAAGCTCAGTAGCAAAAAGTTTAAGCATAAACCCGGCTTAGTGGCACTAGGCAAACGCCAAAGACATAGAACACAAAATCACAAACAAGAAACATAGAATCACAGCACAAAACACCACAAACAACACAATCAAGACTAGACTTACTTTATTTTTTCTGGCATTTTCTTAGTTTCCATTGCTTTCATTCTCAGCATTTTGTTGAAAACAAGGACCAGACATAAAATGTTCAACTAAAAAAGAAATGAAAAGATAGTGCAAGAATATATTTGAATACAATAAAGCAAGCGTTCAACAAGTATCACAATACAATCAGAATTCACATTTAACACTTATCAAAATAATGAGCAAGGCAGGCGCCACGAACGCCCATATTACTCCATGTAAGATAGATAACCAGCAGCTGAAAAAGAGTTTGCATTTTATTAATTTTCATTTAAAAAATTCCAATTTAATGGATTTTTATTGTTCTTTTTATACTTTTCGATAATATTTGTGTTTACATACATTAGAAGAAACCATTTTTGCTCACAAGTCAGTATTTCCATATCCCTGTGTCTGTGTTACTCCGAGTGTTATTCCGACAATGACTGCTGGTGAAACTATTGATATGGAAGGAATATCATTAGTGTTTATATCGAAACATGTACATAGATGCATATCATTATTGTCACTAATAACATGACTTTTACCATTTTGATAAATTCCTTAACATCGATTCCAGTTTTAATAATTATGATTAACTGTTTCGTAATAAATATAGAAATCCTGAGAGTAATGTATGTGAAATTAAAAAGCTTACAAAAACATACGAATTATACAACATTGTTTCTCGTATGTGTTTATTACCCCATGAAGCAATGACTAGTGATCTCGCCCTTGATCTTGTAGCAAATACATAAAGAACTGTGTATGCCATGTCTATTCCCTCCGCCAGCATCAAACAAAACACGACCAAGTATAAATAGTGCAACAAGCCAGCAACAACCTTACAAAACTCCTGTTCAACAATATAAACTCTAGTTGAAAACGAAATATATGTATACTTTCATTGACAAATAAATAATATTCCACAAATAGGTAAAAAACAAAAACAATGCATGTACTATTGCTACGATAAAACTACATTGCTTTCTGTTCTGTCGACTCCGGCCAGGAACACGACGCATGAGAACAACAAGGCAATACAGAGGTTCAGAAGAAACACAGCACGGTCGTTCTTTATGTTCCTACAAAAAGACATGTTCAATATAGGCCAAGTACCAACGCTTAGGTTAAAACAAGAATATTAACATGCATTTTGATTAAAATAATGTGAGTAGGAAGCTTATAGAATACATTTCACTTACCTCCATAAACAAATGTACACAAAATATGTTAATAGAAGACACAACATGGATACAGCAATACCAACAATGGAAATTATGCGCAAAGGTATTGACTCGGCATCTGCCTAAAACACAAACATTGTTATCTTTTAACGCCTATATAAAGGAGCAAAAGGTATATATCAAATTTGTATACATCCATAACATTGTTCTTTTCTCGAATACCTGCACGAATGGGCTCATCAGCACAGCAAAGTTAGTAAGGTGATTGCACTCACAGACTGTAAATTACCATTATTTAACCAATTAAATGCTATCATATCTCAAATTGCTTCAGGTCAATTAGATGGTAGTTTGATGAATAGGACACATAGGGAGTATCGGGAGTCGAAAATGTTTTCCCTAATGGGACATTTCTTTCTCGAATGTTCAATTTCAATAAGTTTGAAAAAATATTTCATTAATAGTCAAAAATATATATTGTGCTATGTAAACAATGATCAATTGTACATTACCTTCTAACGCATTATCGTCCAACATCAATTTACTGTTAGAATTATAAATCCAATCTTTTCTAGCATCGAGTGCACCATCAGATGAATCATTTGCAGGAAACTCAATATCTTCATTCTTTATCCTTTTCACTTCCAATGCGACATTTGTCTTGATGATTGTGACTGATGTATCATCACTAGTTAGATTACTTCTTCTAAGAGCAGATCCCAAGGAATCGACTAGTCCCAGTATTTTTTTGCACTATTGTCATTCTGATAAATTAGATTTGCATCAGGTTTCACACTCATTTTAAAATATAAACTTTACAAATGGAGTGAAGTAAATAATTCCAAGGTCATATTAATCATTTTTTTGGCACGATGTAACACTCTGTGAGCATTAGCCACTGAGCTAGCATGAAAAAGTTTTGTTATTTACACACGCAGTATATACTTAAAAAATCCGACCAACAAATATGTTAATTATCTGATAGCTACATTAATCATTATTGCAAATGTTGATACCACTAATGATAGGTTTTGTAAAGTTGCTTGCTGATTACCAAAATGTCACATCATTGACCGATGTATATTTTAGTAACTATTTTCATTAATTCATATCAACAGAAATCGAACTTAAAGAAGAGTATTCTATATCATTTCAAGGGAAAAAAGGCGTTTCTGTTTTTTTTTTCATTTTTGGGTTAATTTGCGCGTTTTCATTTTCTGCCCCTGGCTCCCTTTGAATGTTCCCAAGATAATATGAGTTTACGCTGCATTAATGTATATATTTGTGCATCGGATACCTTACTAATTCAAATAAATCTACAGAGACAAGCCATGTAGCAAAAAAAGTACGACTACCCTATTTAAAAGAGCAGGGCTAAGGACCAATATATACTAACATGGAACACACAAACACAACACAGACAGAGCAGACAAGCATCATAATATATTAATTAACACTCATTGGCATGACCGACTTGGAACGTTCAGCAAAAGAGGAACAACAAAACCAATATAAATTCAGCCTGACTTAAACCGTAAATGAACAAGCAAAAGGTAATGACGTCAGACTTACGTCATTCTACTTCCGTTGTGTGCAAACTTCAAGGAATTAATAGTAATCACGGCTGTTATGCATTTTTTCATGTGTTCACAGTTAATAAAAAAAAGCATTCTTAAAATAATTTTACCTATGCTTTCAACCCTTGCCTCATTTATCTGTCGAGATTAAAATACTTACTGCTGCCTTAAATTATTTTGGACGAAAGTGTCATGTCGGACTGTGTGATCTCTTTACTTTAAAAGTAGACTACTTTCCTATTAATGACAAGACATGACAGTCGAGTTGCTAAGAAGAGCAGCAACATACTCCAGTAAACCAGAAAGCGCTGTTATCTCTCCATCTGTAAGAACTGTGGTAGCATCTGTCCAATATGTAGTTGTTACAGCGGTCAAAGTTGTAAGTGCCTCTGTGATGTCCGTTTTTCTTACGTCATCGCTCATTGTGAGATTGCTGATCTGTTCGAGTAGATTAACTGTATCAATCTTTGGGATAGTGTCATAAGTTAATAAAATATAACGCAAATCTTAGAGAGCAAGGCAAATTTCACAAATATTCCTAATTATTCTCCCATTTAAACGCTATTATTCGATTATTGATAGTAAAAGTCTTTTGGATGGCCGAGATTTTATTGCTAAGTCATACATGCAATGAAGTTCGTTTCTAGTCAAATCGGGGACATGAATGACCTCTTTTGCAAAAAATTAATACACATCGGGGAGGGAGTATTCAGCATCTTTAATTCCATCAATCTATTCACAGTAAAAAAGTATTCGAAAAAGTAATTCCAAATAGATACAACTTATCGATACGATATACAAAACATTTAATATTAGACGTTTTAATTTTAAATTTTTCTCTTCATTAATGGCAATTTCCACGGTTGATATATTACAGTTGTACTGTGGTCGCTCCCATGAACCGTCAGGACGACATCTTCGAGACTTGATACCTGTGATAGAAATTTCACATTTAGGATACATGTAACCTATAGGAAATAGGTACTGTTGTCACTGCCACCATGCAAATAACGTGATCAAATATCGCATCGGTAGGATTATAATTATCTTTAATTTAAAGTTTTGTTGTTTTTTTAACCTAAATGATCTTGAATAACTAAAAATTAATAAAAACTTTCCAAAATAAGAGCATTAAAAAGTTTTTATAGTTAAAATATAGTTGAAATCCAGCTTTACTCGCTCATGGTGGCAGAAAATTCTGCTCGTCAGGAGAAATCGCCGCGTAGGAGATTGATATCTTAAATTTAAATAAATATGTATGAAATTCGATGTGATTTGTAACAGTTTACTCGCAAAATGTATTTTTGTGTGAAACATATCAAACTAAACTCACCCTGAAAACCATCATCGCAGTCATAAAAACGTGTCATATTGGCGGTTATCTCAGTCCATAACGATTCTCTGGTGTCAAAATGTGCTCCACTGTAAGATAGTAAAACATGACTTTAACTGAAAGTTTGATTGAATGAAAACAATTATAAAAAGTTAACTCTTTTAGGCCCAGTCCTTAGCAAATGCAACCGAAGCACCATATATAGGTGAGGTGTTACGGAGCTGAACTCTTTTTACAAATGAAAATTTCAATAGAATTAAGTACAAAACGCACAATTTCTTAAAAATAGTAATTGATGGTGTGCAAATATATGCCAAATTATCCAAACAACAATGTCATGTGGTCTATCAAGTAAATCCTAATTTCTTATTTAATGAAGAAGTTTTCATTTTCAAATTAAGAATTAATCTGAAGTTACAAGTAAAGCGATGGCGTTCACGTCATCAAAAAGCCACACTATTTTGTTGATGGGATATATCCTCATTTTAAATACACAAACGAATTTCGTATTTTTATCTATGACATTAGTATAAATAGCTTATTTACACGAACATGACAAAATATACCTATAGCATTGCAAAACGGTTGTGCCCCCCCCCCCAAAAAAAAACCCAGCGGCCTGACACTGCCGAACCCTATCTCCTATAAGCTCATATCCATTGTTGCACGTATACGTCGCATTCTGATGATATGTTGTTCCGCTCGGAATATTTACTCTTCCATTCTCTGGACTACTTAACGCTTTACAATCTGTAAACAACAATTAATCGGATAAATTTTAACGAAATTAAAAGAAAAACAATGTTTTTATTTTAATGTATTTAGTATCTGTAAATTACTTTTACCACGATGAAATGTCGGGTTTAAAATACCGCACACTACCTTTCACTTGACAATTTGGTGTATTTTCAGTCCAAAACATTTCGCCGCTCAAATTCACAATACACAACCTCGAACCGTTTCCAATCAAATCATAGCCAATATTGCATTTGAAAAGAGCAACCTTTTGAAAGGTCGTTTCTTCTGGGTTTTCTACTTGTCCATTGACTGGTACATCGACTGCTCCACAATCTAAAATGTAACAGTTAACAGTTTTATCTTAAACTTATAAATTTCACCGTTTCACCCATTCAATGACATTGATCTTTCGGTAACCGAAGCTAAATGAAGAATGCTTGTATCAATGCTTAATGTGAATATCATGTATATCATGTATCAATATGATTGCTAAAAGGCTTCACTCAGTATATAACACGATAACAAAAGATTACCTTTAGGCAAGCACGATGCCTCTGACCATGATCCATTACTTAAACATGTCACGTGATCTACACTGGTGTCAAATCCAATGTCACATATAATGTCAGCGGTGGAATCATATGTCGTGTTGGATCGATCATCCAGAGTGATCTGCCCGTTGGGTATGATTCATTAGGTCCGCAATCTATTGGAGGTTCAAAAACATTCAGACAATGATTGACTGTTCATCGGTATTTCACCATTAAATAAAAATCTTGCTAGATCTATAAAAATAGTTTCTTTAGAGTAGAAGAACGTAAAATGTAATGCACACATCGAGTGAATAAAGCAACTACAAACAAAGTATTAAGCAATTTTGCAGATGAATTTAAAGAAAATGATATAAAGCCACATTATTAACCTTACCTTAGCGGCACACGATGCCTCTGACCACAAACCATTACTTAAACAGATCACGTGATATACACTGTGTTCAAATCCAGAGTCACATATAACGTCAGCGACGGCCCCATATGTCGTGTTGGATGGGTCATCCAGGCTAATATGTCCGTAAAGTAGTTATTCAACAGGTCCACAATCTGAAGACAATATTTGAAACGATGTGATAAAGACTTTGTTCGAGTATACATTATTTACCAGTGTTGTTGTCTCAAAACCAAACATAGCAAGCGACTTAGTGGTTAAAAGCGAGTTTGAAAGCATACGCAGATACTTTTGGCTGTTTCAATAGTCTTTTGATACAAACTTTACAATATTGCGTTCAATTTGTATAGTATAAGTTAATCAAACGCTTATTCAATTAGCCATTCCAACAGTTTTTAGTCCCTTTTACTTTAATTGCCGATAACATGTCATCATAATGAAACAGCTCGAACAAACAACATCTTAACATCATCATTGACAGTTGCATCAAATACATTTAAGTACAATGTTTTTACCAGGGTTGTGTTTGAAAACATGGATGTATTTTTACCATACTGGTAAGAGGCCCAATTTCGACTTGAAATGGAGGGTTGTCTTGAAATACGCGAGAAATACTGAAACTTTCAAATCACTGAGAAAAATCGGTATTAAAAATCATAATGGACGCTTATGTAAAATCAGAAGTTAACTGGAAATTTCAATATTGCTAATAAATTGCCTAAAAAGTGTTTCTATTTTGAATCTTTAGTTCGAAATAATTGGACATAATCTAAAATAATAAACCAACCGTAATGGAGTTGCTAAACAAGAGTTTCACAGGGTGGGCGAATAATTGGTACGAGCGAAAAAGTGTTTTTTAACCAGTATGAAATGTTTAACATAATTTTACCTTTTGGCAAGCACGCAACCCAACACCATGACCCGTTACTTAAACAAGTCACTTGCTCTTTGCTAGCATCGAACCCAGAGTTGCAGTTCATGTAGGAAGAGGAACCGAACTGAGTATTGCATGAACTGATATGCCCGTTAGTCAGTGTTGCAACAGGTCCACAGTCTGCAAAATACAATTCCAAACTGTATTTGTATGAAACAACAAAAACATCTATAATTGGAATCTTCCCAATTGTTGATGTAAAAAAGAACCCTTATCCGCATGTATGCGTGTTTGCAATTCGAAGAAAAAATAAAAGTTATGACACATATAAGTGCAACGCTTTAACCTTTCGGTGAGCACGACGCCCATGACCATGATCCGTTACTCAAACACATGATTTGATCTGTGCTTGCATCAAAACCTGCGACGTATTTCACATTAACGGAGGCACCAAATGTTGTTGCCGTTTGTCAGTGTTGCAACAGGTCCGCAGTCTGCGGCATATTTTGAAAAATACATTCATTTGAAATTTTAAAATTCAAATAAAAGAAAGTTAATGTTGAACTTACTTAAAATAATTATACTTATTGCAACAATATCCCATTTACATTTTGGCGCGCAAGTTTACTTCTCTTTCACGATTTGTATACTCAATTTTACCTTTAGGCGAGCACGCCGCCCATGACCATGATCCGTTACTTAAACACGCCATTGGATCTGTGCTGGCATTAAACCAGAGAAACATGTTAAGTAAGCGATGACACCATATGTAGTGTGTGCGGAAACGTTTAGACTGACTTGTCCGTTTGTCAGTGTTGCAACAAGTCCGCAGTCTGCGGCATAGTTTGAAAAGTGTATTCATTTGAAATTTTATATAATGAGAAAGTTTAGTCATTTCACATAGAATTTAGAATTAATCTATAGATTTGGGTTTTGAAAAAAAAACTCGCTATGTTGTTGGGAGCTCTTCAACCTATCAAAACAAATCAAAACAAAAAATGTCCTCTCAAAGTGAAAATAAGTAAATCGATATTTCAAGGCATATTTCAAGGTCATCGGATCTTAATTTGACTATAATTAGCAACTTAAAATAATAAGAAATACGCAAGTTAACTTCTTTTTCACGATTTGTATTATCATTTTTACCTTTCGGCGAGCACGCCGCCCATGACCATGATCCGGTTCTTAAACACGCCACTGGATCTGTGCTGGCATCAAAACCAGAAAAACATGTTACGTAAGCGATGGCACCTTATGAAGTATGTGCGGAAACGTTTAGACTGACTTGTCCGTTTGTCAGTGTTGCAACAGGTCTGCAGTCTGCGGCATAGTTTGAAAAGTGTATTCATTTGAAATTTTAAAAAGCAAATAAAGAGAAAGTTAATGTTGAATTTACTTATAAGAATTATATCTATTGCAACAATATCCCATTTACCTTTTGGCGAGCAAGCTGCCCATGACCATGATCCGTTACTTAAACATGTCACTTCCTCCGTTTGTGCATCGAACCCTGAGTCGCAGGTCACATTAGCATAGGCACCAAACGTTGTGTTACTTTCATCGACGTGGATGAGTTTCCCGTTAAGCCCTTCTAGGACTAATCCACAATCTGTTAATAAATTCAAATTACATCGGATACCCTAGTCTGTGTTGAAGTATGAAGTTTTTATCTAATCGCGAAAATTAGGTATACAAAATTCTAAATCTCTGAATCAAATCATATTTGTAAAGCGAAAGCCAAAATCTTATAAGAAATTGTGGATGGGTTATGATCCGGCTCTATTATTCATTTCACCTAGAATTTAGAATTAATTTATAGATTTGGGTTTTGAAAAAAAAAAACACGCGCTATTTTGTTGGGAGTTCTTCTATTTAACAAAACAAATCAAAACAAAAAAATGTCCTCTCAAAGTGAAAATAAGTAAATCGATATTTCAAAGTATATTTCAAGGTCAACGAATCTTAATTTGACTATAATTAGCAACTTAAAATAATAAAAAATACGGCAAGTTTACTTCTCTTTCACGATTTGTATACTCAGTTTTACCTTTCGGCAAGCACGCCGCCCATGACCATGATCCGTTACTTAAACACGCCACTGGATCTGTGCTGGCATCAAAACTAGAGACACATGTTACGTAAGCGATGGCACCATATGTAGTGTGTGCGGAAACGTTTAGACTGACTTGTCCGTTTGTCAGTGTTGCAACAGGTCCGCAGTCTGCGGCATAGTCTGAAACGTTAGTAAAAGTCGTTGCTTTATTGTTAATATACTACGCAACAGTAACCAATTTACCTTTGATCCAGCATGTTGTCCATGACCATGACCCGTTCCCTAAACATGCCACTTGCCTCTCATTTGTAAGACTTTCAAACCCTATATCACACTTAACATGAGCGGTGGCACCAAACGTTGTGTTACTTTCATCGGCGAGAATGAGTTTCCCAGTAGGCACTGCCTGTACTGGTCCGCAATCTGTGGATATACTCAGATAATAAGTTAAACCTATGTATGGTCTTGGTTAATGTACTCTCGTTTTATGGACAGTTTGGCCATGCACATTTATATTTGCATACGAGGAGTATTTCAAATATAGCGCTATTATATTTGCTATGCCTTCGTTATACATGCAATGTAAGAATACAATTTATTAACATTAATACTCGTTATCTAAACATTTAATAAGAACAACCATGTTTATATTATTAATATCTGAATGCCTACATACCAGTTACAGGTATCAATGCAACAATGACCACCGAGCAAAAAGTGCAATTGCATTAAATATACTCAAACCGGTGCAGAAGGTAAATGATGTGCAGTTACCAAGGTTATAAATAAGCCTTGTAAAGACTAGAAGATGATCAAGGGGATCGAATTTAAAAATGCCCGTGGGTAATATTTGTGTTTACTCTGATAGCACTGTAATGACTATAAAGTCACTTTATTGTGAACTCCGTAAAGCTTCCGCTGTTAATGTTAAGAAACGTATTTAATCCACTATGACTAAAAGTTGTCATTAGTTATTTATTGTGTTTCAAAGAACGAAGGATCTGCACTGTTTTAGGGAATGTTCTGCAGATGATGATTTGAAGAACACATATTTTATTTGGACATATTATTTCTACGAAAGTGCTACTTTTTATCAAACGTAGAACCTATAATGTCCTAAATACATAATGTTCTTAGTGTTCTTAGTGCACAGACCAATTTAATGAATAACATTTCAATAGTTTAAAGGCTGAAATAAATACCAAGAAAAATGAAACGCACGGTGAGACTCGTGTGGCATTAATAAATCTATTGCAAATAAACGTATTTGCTCATGGAGTGAAGAGTTTATGATAGAGAAGAAAATATACATACGGTTTATTAAGGATTTTTAACTGATATAAATTTTACTTTATAAATGTCGGAAGTACTCCTACATCGTTTTTTTGATCTACTAGCCACGAAAGATATTTCAGAAATAAACTGACTAAGATGAGCTAGATTTCGGCATTTCGAATCAATGACATGTCCAATAAAGATTTTCGACGTAGAATGGTATTTCATGTTATACATCACAAAATTAACTACTACACTATGTCTTAAAGTAATCAAGAAGTGAAGACAAATTCACAATAAACGTGTTCTCAACCCAGTTTAGAACAACATTTGTTGATACTTTAAATCATTTAAATCAGCATATGGGTGTGTATGACACGTGTGAACTAAGTTCCGCGATTTGACTATCTGAATCCAGCGTGATATAAGTGTGAACAGCAGTGTTTAAACATACATGTTCCCATTATTTAAACTATTCTGTTTAAGCGTACGTTGTACCATTCGGAGCTCTTCGGCCATTTTCCATCGAAAACAACCACGGATGTATGCCGGTTCATCAGTAGTTTGTAAAAAAATAATGATAGATTTAATTAATTGTAGTGTTTTAACGTGTAATTTGTATTACCAAGTTGATTGCCAGTAAAGGGTATTATTGCATGAATAATTTAGATCCTCTTTAGTTAAGTCCTTAACTGCTCTATTGATACCACTACGCGATCTACTTGCAGCGTAGTGAAATTTAAAGAGTTTTGACATAGTTAACCGTTGAACCACATTTGGTATACCGAATTTTCATTTCAGCTGTCAGACTTGAATACTGCGTATTTCATTTGGAACTTGTTGATGAAATTTTAAATGATTTTCTACAATGTTCTGAATGTCTTCTTTGCTCGTTCTTATTTATTACATCGATTTCGAAATTCCTCGTAAGAACGCATCTGTCACATTATTCATGGGGATTAAACAGCCGAGTGGCTCGGGTGTCCAAACGATTTTCTTCCAACAGCTGTGTTGGACTGCAAGTTATGGTCACTTTTCGATGTCACTGGGTATCGCTACTATTGTCGTATCAGAAATTACGAGCTAAGTGATAGCACGAAAACAAAAATAATCAACCCTCGTGACACAAATGAGGATTAGACATCGGTAAGCAAAATAATAAAGCATCGCTACTTCACACAGAATAAAGAGAAAAAACTATGGTTACTATTCAACATTATAAAAAGTAACTGGAAAATAAATATGTTTGATCCTATAAAACGCAAAGGAGGCTCTTTTAGTCTATTGAAACGAGCTAGAGTATAAAGTTAAGCAACACAAACCTATAACTGTACACATTGCTGTCGTCCAAGTGCCACTCTCTGAACACCTGATCTGGGGCGCACTTGCATTGAAACCGTCGGAGCAAATCACGTCGACCAGGGACCCATATTTGGTCGCATTACCGTTTATGATGGTAAAATGACTTCCAGCTACACAATCTACGGATACAATGAACAAAAGTTTCTAAAATAAAGGAAACTGAAAACGATAACTGCTGAGACTTTTGTATTTATATAAACATGCTAACAATTTAAATCGTACCAAAATTAGCTGACATATAATAAACGTGATTCGTTGAGAAACAACAAATGACCCCAAAAGTATTTTTCTATAGAAAAAAGACCATTGAAAATAGAAAACAATGGCCCTGTAAATATAGAAAAATGACCCTGTACGACTAGAACAGCGCCATCACTTACAACAAAAAATGACCTCCCATATATTTTCGAATCGGGGTCATTATTACATTAAGAGAAGTCTTTTTGGCAGTAAAGCTACCTTATAAAACATGCCAATTTACAAGAACAGCGTCGCCATCCATAGGTATATATTCTGGTCATATTTATTGGACTTTCTGTGTATCATCATAGTAAATATATTTAATATGTATAATGCTAAGATCTTTTATAGAATATTTGTTGACACGATAAAAATGGTATTGGTTTATATCCCAGTATAAAATCTGCATCAATTAAATGTTTGACAACAACGTTTCTTTTGTATAGGGGCGATGTCATTAGACTACTATACAAACTCGAACATTAAGTGTTTAATAAAAGAAATTGGAAGTATTACGTCACAACACGTGAATCATCTGGCATGGGGGGATGCCAGATGGAGTTTTCCAGCACGGCTGAATTTACCGGAAATGCCTATCCGGTGTGCTAGAACACATAGGACGGAAAGAAGTTAAATCCATTTGAAGTTATTGTAGGTGGTAACAAACAGTGAACAAGAAATGACACAGGACTTTGGCTTTTTAATCTGATTATTGTAAAAAACGCTTTGAGTACTTTAAATTTCGTCGTGCCTCATAAAATTAACCGTGACAGATTGACAGTGGAATCGCGAACATGAACCAATAGGGATTCTACAGCAAAAAATAGTATTCAACTGATTGATTAAACTTTTGGGTTTTGTAATGCTAAGAACCATGTATGTCTTAAATAAACTTTGTGTTGTTGCTTAAAATTACAATTTCAAAATTAATATAAAAGAATCATACAAAGTTGTTTGCAATGGCTACCAAACATATTTCCTCCAATTTTTTTTTTTAAATAACTGGAAAGATTTTCGATATTTTTACATATATTGTGACACTAGGTGGACTAATGTCAAATACACAGTCCCGATGCCGATTTGTTTTATTTATAAACTAAAAGTAATACCATTTTGTAGGCACTTGATCGGGACCCAAGCACCGTTTAAAAGGCATATAATTGTTTGCATCGAGTAGTATTCACAAGTAATATTGACGCCGACCGCATATGTAACTCCTTCATATCTATGCCATCAGTTGGGGATTTGGGATGGTATCCCGCAATCTGCAGTAAAACATAAATACATTTTCTGATACAGTATCAATGCTACTTTTAATCAATATTTCTTTGTAACATTGGTGATAGAAGTAAATATTCAACAGCTAATGTACCACGGCAATATGATTCCTGGAATATCTATGATTTATACATTGATGTAAGTTTTTGCCCAAACTGGAAAGTTATTCCAAAACAAGAAAAGCGGAATTCTTGAAGGATTGTGACAAAGGTCTTATACAACAAGGACTTCGCTTGTCTAGTCTCAAGCAATGGTCACACTCCTTCTTTTATATCTATACATTTATAGCACAAAGTTGACAGATTTTGATATCATTGTTGTCAATTAGCAACCAGACGTAGTTTTTAAATAGGAAACAGACGTCAATTTTGTCACGAGTCGTCATATAATAAACACATTAATTAAAAGAATTCTTTACACAAAATAAGAAATAAAAATATGCCTTGCTTAAATATTACAAATAAAAGCAATTATTGTGCACAATTAAATTGTTTATAAACATGCGGAGTGATTTTGTTTGATATGCGTAATGCCAATGTAACCTCAAATATATACATCTTGCGTTAATTACTTTGTGATTATAATAAAAAAATGTTTCGTTAATGTATTTAATAAGTTTTTGTTTTAATTAAAATATTCCGATAGTTGGTGGAAAAGATACAACCTAAGACGTTGCAGGGGGTTACTAACAGTGTTGCACCTACCAACATCGGAGGTGGGTGTATTCAATGGGGTCGTTCTTATTGTTCCAAATACGACATTTGTGGATTGGCAAAGAATTATAGCCACAAGTAAATCATAAACAATCGCCATCTTTGTATATCTGAAATAAAAGATCAAACCAATCCTTCAATAAAATATGGTCACCATCTAAGCGAAGTTTTGTTAGCATGTCATTTCATGAATTGGCCGTTTATACAAAAACATATTTTTATAATTAGAAAAGGTGGAGATTAAACAGATGGAAAAGCGCATTTCGAAAGGAATGTAAGAATTAAAAATTTGGTTGTCATTTTTAATTTGCAATTATTATTATTTTAATTATTATTATTGTTTATTTTATTATTATCATTATTAGTAGAAGTAGTATTAGTATTATTATCTAGTATTGAACTTAAACTTAGTAGTAGTGAACCAGTTATTGTTTATGTTATCATTGTTATGAGGTCACTCAGCTTAGCCTATAGACTAATTCCAACTTGATCTATCTTGGTAGTTCCGATAAAATCATCATCTTGCTAAAATCCTTACATTTTAAAAATCTAGTCATAGAAAATAATAAGAACTTACATTCCCAAAATGCGTATTTCCAATTTCCTAATAGTCAAAGAAAACACTGCGGTTACAATGTCACATCATCGTAGAAAACATGTCGCCTATGATCTTGCACACGCATCTTCCGAAAAAACGGTGGAAAGTCCCGTCAGTCTTATTATCAATTCTTTGCATATTTTACACTAAAGGAAAACACACTGACATAACTAAAATAAGTATGGATAAGTATTTTCCCACAAAACTATATCAACGGATAATGGTAAAGATTAACTCAGTATCTTTTTTCCTTTATACAAAAGTAACTCCCTTGAAAAGATGAGTTGTGTATACTCAAAATCAGTAAAACAGCAATACCGGAAGCTTACCAAAATTGTTTGCGTGACTTGTTTTACAATTTCATATCATCATACGTTCATGTATCATACCCATTGTATTGCGCTAGCACGAATATATCTCGTTCTTTTTTGTTCAGCATGGGCATATATATTTTAAATATTAGATTGCACGTAATTTTAGTTGATGAACATGTGTTTCATTGAAATAGATATGATCATAGAAGTGGAACGGATTGTATTTTTCATTCATATATGCGAAAATATTCGTCGCACTTTCGTATCACTTGACAAAAATACATGTTAAAATAGTATTTGATTAATTTTAGTCAAACGATCGAAGTGGAAACTGTGATGCCGGACATATGATATGCTATATATACTTTAAGCATCCCGATTATGGTGATGTTTTAAAGAAAATTTGTAGATTTAAAATGTTTCCAGCAGGTTGTCTGGCAGATAGACTCAATGGATTTTATTTAAACCGTGGATATAAAGGCAATAATTTGAAGAGCACTTGCCTTCTAGTTTTTGAAGATGAATTCCTGAAACAAAATATAGGGTTGAATTTAGTATCCTTACAATAACTAAGCTTTCAGTCCTTTGATTTTACGACGATTTTGCTAATTCATGTTATCTTTAAAACCTTTTTTGGCTGAAACTTTTTTGGCTGACTCGGAGTGTTTTGGCATGTGACTTCATTTTCTTCAAATATTTTACATTTTCAAATCAATTGGAAGGAAAGATTAGCTAATTCATGTCGCTTTTATTTTTAATAAGCTTTCTTTATTTGTTCCCAGTTTTAGTACAATGATGCTTTTTATTATGAAACTTTATGATCACACAGTTTTAAATCTTTTATTTTATAAGGCAGACTGTGTGTGACGTTCATAGTTTCAAATAATGACTGCATGGTATCTTTGAAAAGTTTTTGCATTAGGTGTTCACAATTGTATTGCTCCGTCTGCAGATTGAGTTGGGATGTCTAATCAAAGAAGTACATGGGGTTTACCTATAGGTTTATTATTTGTTTTATTGTTAGGTTTCCTCAAGTTAATGCATACTTTATAAGATTGACCTTTTGCGTTTTATCTTTATTTAGGATTGTTAGGATAAGTTTGAGGTTTGTGCACATGAACTGGTTTAAACCCCCAGTAAATTTACATTGTACGGACCGTTTCAAGGCAGCACCTAACAATCCTTGATAAAGATACCTAGTTTTTGAACGGGGGCCCTTCAGGGCCACTTTCATAGTTTATATATAATATGCGCAGCTTGTGGAGTTTTATGCAGTTCTTCCATGTTTCTTGTTTGTGTTTTTTTGTTCTATGTCTTTGGCGCTTACCCAGTGTCATTAAACCAGGTTTATATCTAAACTGTTTCTTACTGAGTTTCTGTAGCTTTCGCTATTAAGGTCTTCTTTAAACAGAGAAATTATTTTTGCAACATAGAGACAACACGTATCATTACAGATCGGTTCCTGTCCAGACAGAGTTAGCACGTGATACTGCATTAAATGCAAACATTATGAACAGGAGCAGATCATGACTATTTAAGACACAAATGCCAGGTTTACCTATATGGTTAACACAGGAACCACCTCTATGGCTTGAAGGTTTGCACTTTCACCTCAACATTTATCAATTAGCCATCTAGAATAAACTCCGCTATAATAATGTAACAGTTGTCCTGTTCGACCAGCAATTGTGTCTGACATTTGTTGTTACAGCTATAAGAACAGTGTCCATCAAATAGAAACTTCGGTGATTTTCAAAATACTTCCAAAGGATTAACCATTAAGAATGTAGTTTTCTTACTAATCGAACCGATTAATTCGTAAAATAATCCGTATAAAATAAATTCATCTGCACCCGCCGGTATCCGTTAAGACGGCAGGAACTAAAGCACTTCGAATGGACATGTTTCATGGACAAAGTCTTTTAAGCAACTTTATTCTACTATCGTCTAGAATATATGTCCATATTAAAGTAAAATTACATTTGATTGTAATAGAAGGAATTATTTTAATAACGCTAGCCTATATCCAAGTCTAAAAAGAGTGATTTAGCCAAATATGATTTTAGAATGTTACTTACCTTAGTAACAAAGACTCCACGTGATCATATTTAAGTAATTATTTGGCATAAATGGTGTCAACTCCTTCCTCATTAACGCAAATATTTTCCTTATAGCTTAGCGATGGCAGGAATCTGCAACCATGTTGTACAAATCAATTTTCCACCTATTTCGATCGAACAAAACTGATTTTTGGCGTGTACACGCTTTTAAATGAAAAAGAGATTTGTTTTGGAATTCAGACACAAATGAGATAACACACAAAGTGAGTCCATATATATGTCTATCCATGGCATTTCATTTATGTTGACTTTTTTCAGTGTCATTTTCGTAAACAAAGCACATTAATGATTTCACAACTTTCAATGTCGGAATTGGTTATAGAGGGTCAAAGTGACTTTGAATTAAAAAGAGAATGGTTTTCACGAAAACGAAAATATACAATTGGAAATAAGTTCATTGTTGTTTGAAGAAGAGCATGGAAAACGTACTTTACTAAAATAACTATATGTAACTGATAAAGGGACAAGAAATATTTCAAAATTAAGTACAGTTCTTTAGTGAATTGCGTGTAGGTGGGTGTAATGAGTGGTGGTTTTGGAGCAGATTAAGTTCATCATCAGATTCCATATTTGAAATTATACATTTGTTTGGAACTAAAATATACTAGATCAAATTATGTTATTTGAAATCAGATATCTGCAACCTGTAACAGCTGACAAATAGATGGAAACGTGAACGTGCCTTTGTAATGGCTTTTGGTTTTCTGTTCAAAATACCGTAAGCAAGAGTGTGTCAATTATTTATTCAGCATCTAAGATTACACCGTCCATGCTAGATAACGATTCTCTAAAACGAAATTGATAAGTCAAATTATCAAGTTAATAACAAATACAGAAATAAAAATATCGATTCTACCAATAACCTGCACTAAAATCTTAAGTCAGTTGGTATCAACTAAGTATGCATAAATGTTTAGTTATCATTGAAGTATGTGTTGCTAATCAATTTGCTCTTCAATGCTTGAGGAAATAAAATTGTTTCTATATGAATATAAACGCCTTTGTGATATATTAGAAGCTACAATAACACAACTGAACGATATTCAAATAACGTCACCACATCAATTCGTAAACATATACCTTCATAAAATCGAGGAAATTTAATTTGTCTTTTTGCTCCGCTGACCGTGTTAATAAATATGTCTCTATTTATTATAAGCTTTCCGGTGAACAAATTTATCAGTGACCAAAAAGTGATATTCCACTGTACCAGACAGTAAAATAACATTTTGAAATTTCTCACTGCTTTGAAAGTTTAGCCCGATCTCAATTCCAAATCAAACGTTAGCGCGCACAGGGCTGGGACCCAATTTCTACGACGTCATTTCCGAATTGACGTTACGTTCGCATATAATTTGGCGCACTTCTCTGAAAAACAACACTTAAATGTCATTTTATATCCTTTTAGACATAGTTTTTCACATAAGTATACATGCTAAAAAAGTGTCTGTTTCAGTGTAAGATCGCAAAATATTTGACCTCGTGAGCACAATATTCTATCATTTATAAATATTCTATATTCTATTCAATCTAGCCTTTGGTGCTCACGAGGTGAAATATAAGAAATATATTGCGACCTTACACTGAATCAAACAACTTTCCTCTATGTATTTGTAAAATGTCATTATTGTATTGTGACGTTGTGTGTTTTTAAAGCCTTACCATGGTTTATATGTTCGTGACATTGTGCCCCAAACATGGTCTTCGTTAATGTATTGGCACTGTTGTTTTCAACTGTAGTTTCACTATGCTCATTACTTTTGAAAATGCAAACTTTTACCGTTTTAACGCAATTGTCAAAGCAGTACTACATAATCTAAGAGAAACGTGACGTGTTTAGTTAGAATACTAGACCCATCGTCGCGCATAGAAATACATGCTTAAGAGGTTTCTTTTGTTTATTCTTGCACATGTTTGGTAAGAATACTAGGCACATCCTCGTGCATTGAAATACATGCTCACGAGTTTTCTACAGTTTATTTTTGCATATGAGTATCGTGTGACGGACACGGTCAGCCTCATGGTCATCAATGCTACAAACCAAGAGTCTGTAATATCATACGTCTGTCCGGCTGTGGCCAACAGGCCTACATAGATAGGGACTAATATCCTCCGCGTTTGTCTCTTGACCGGAGATCTTACAAGCATCGTACCGAGTATAGTTTTATATATTCAGGTCCCTTGTGACTACTATATATGTCGACATATTCTTAAAAATGGAAATTAATCCGATGTATTTAAGGAATGAATTGCGGGCTTGATGTTATTATTGGGGTATGAACGCAATTGGGCTGGTCCGAAGGACTTTACGCGTAATTTGACCAGCCCAATTGCGTTCATATCCCCGATTATGACATCAAACCCGCAAATCATTACTTATATTTACACCAATGCCAAAAGTTCATTCAAGAATTGTTAAAAATACTTCATTTCAGTACGACCCGACTGTAACCGGAACAGTTTTTCAGTACAACCCGACTGTAACCGAACAGTTTATCAAGTGACGTCACAATAACGCGGGAAAAGATCAACCACTTGAATCCATTTTTAAACGTAAAATTGAAACACTTATGGCAACAATTCATTTAACATATCATAAATTATCACTTTCTAAAATGGGTATTTATTGTTTACGGGACCTGCTGACATGATACAAACAATAACAAGATAAACAATTACCATGTATCTTGTAAGGCGGTGATTCGTGATCCGAACATATCCGAAGATGCTGCGTCTATCGGATGTTAACTGCAATTGCCGAAAGGCAGTTCATTTAAGAAGTTATGGTGTAAATATTGCTGATATAAAGCCCGACGTTAGGATAGCGACCCGATTTGACGTCAAACTGACGTATTTACATGGTATAAAGCTGACTACAGGATATCGGCCAGATTCTGACTTATATGCCTGATGTCGTGCCGACCAGGAAATACATTTTCGTACACCAGAGCAATGATGCTGTATGTACAGCACTCTCAGTCTCTGTATCAATATTTTCGATTCAAGTGCAAAAAGCTAAGATTCTTATAGATTCTCTTGGAGTCGGCAGACGGTGGTGATTGCCTATTACCAATGAAAAAGAGCCTTACAAAACAATTTCAATTAGAAATCCTGTAAACAACCGACTTGAGACAAGAGTCCAGCTTTTCATACTTGTATGATTATTGAATGACATGTTTTATGCGTATATTGTTCTTTCTTCTTCAATCCGTTTAAATACTAATATAGAGGTGATGACGGAAACTTGCCATACCAAAATACATCCATCAATTGGGCTCATGCAGAATCCATTTAGGAGCAAACATATTTAAACCGGCGTAGCTCATTTATTTATAATATATCCTCCCAGTTCGTATATATCTTCCCAATTCCTATAATACTGATAGGTAAATATGTCTTCTTTCATTTGATTCTTTTTCAATGTTCATGTGATATTTACATTTTGGTCCTTTTTAAAGCGTACTTGAAAACCCTCGAGGCATTGATATAAAAAATGACAAACGTATGGTATTTATCTGTCTATCGATATAAAACATACATGTATTTCAAATTATCTGATTTATTTAGATCCAGGGAAACTGACCTTTCATTATGCGTATTTTAAATGCATTTTTCCTTTAAGAATAAGTTATGACAGTCTTAGTCAGTTTTTAAAATTTAATTTGACTAGTGTATTGGAATGCGCGATATTTGTTAATGGCCAACTTTGTCATCTTTGTGGGCAAATTATGTAATATTGGTCGATGGTCAATGCTCAATAGTTAAGTACTCTAAATGTAACGAGCATTCTGATTGGTCGACGATGAAATCAGAAAATAATATTTTTATATAGTTTTGCACTCGATTTTGCTGCGATTGAATCAGAGGTTAGATTTATCAGGATGAATGAGAATGATGAAATAAAACTTATGAGCAACGTCGTATATGATTGGGATTTTGCACGTCAGATATAATGAATTTTTCGAATTTTAATATGTAACAAATCGAAAACGATGTTTATAAATACCGTGGTGAAATATTAACAGAACATAACCATATTCAGTATCTATGCTTTATTATAATGCTTAATAAAATGAAACTCACAAGAATAATAAATATATAAAATATATGAGTTTGAGTGTGTGGACGTATATATAAATTATATGTGTAACTGCAAATATATTTACCCTAACATATGGTGGCTTATTACTGTCGTTAAATAACCTGTTAATTTCAGCAATAATTATCTAGCTCACGTAGTTAGTTCGCGAAACCTTTTTCGTTAATATAAATATCATAAGACTAAAAACAGGATAGGAAGTACCCAGAACTGCAACCAGTTACCTTTTCATACTGTTTACTAGCACAGGCTATCTAGTTATGGTCTGCGAATTCCGCTTTCGTACTTTGTTCATATATACGTCGGGCAATCATTGGAGCCACAACATTTTGTTATGTGTTGAAAATGCTCCAACGCGTCTTCCGTTATAGTGCAAATGATTGGAATATTGATATAAACAGTGAGTATGGTTTCTTATTTTTCATTTTTAGAGGTTTATACGAGTAAATTATAAAAATGGAGAATGTAGTTCCACAGAGGACTGGCAATGAATTGTTCTAGATATAAATGTTTTGAATATATATTTTTTTAATCTGATCGTCTAGAACTTGCATAACTTGCAATATTATAACTCACATAAATGTGTCCCTTCTTTGTATATATAAACTCGATCGGTCCGTATATCACTGTATTTTGATGACAATCCAGTTTTATGACGTCACCGGTCCATATCATATCTTTGGCCGGTCCGGACCTCGCCAAAAATGTAATATGGACCGCTGACGTCATACAAATACAACGGGTAAGTGCGGCTTGCTATTTTCACAACGGCGAAAACTTGTCACAAATAAACATTATTAGCTTTGTTCAATAAAACACATCTAAATCGCTTTAAAAATATTAAATGGTAATGAAAAATGTTTGGTATAATATAAGAAATATAACACACCACTTCAGGCCATATGGCATTATAAGGACCGTTCAGTCAGCCCCCGAAGGTGAATGGACCTCGGCTAGCGCCTCGGTCCAAATACACTTTCGGTGGCTGACTGGCCGGTCCTTATAATGTCATATGACCCTCAGTGGTGTGTAATATTTCTTAACTATGCTCGATTTTCTGAACGTTGTGGTGCCAATGAATAGGTTGTGGTGCTCATGAATTATAATTTAGTAGGAAACAAATTGTGAAAAAACTGTAGCAATTTCATAAGACGAAAAATAACAATTAACTGAATTAATATCATTTTCGATCTTTTTAAAGTATGACGAACTACCATACTGCTTCGCGAACTTTAAGGTTCATTTGGTGTCTAATAAATTAATGCTTGATTGCAAATGATAGTCGTAATTCTAATTCTGTATTTCCAGGTCTTATAAGGGAAAAATCTAACGATTCTTGCGTGTGTCTACACGATACCTGAAGTTGAAGGTGTTACGGTCCAAGAAAACTATTCATACTGAAAAAGAAATGATATTTCCTGTTCCTAGTATGCACTACCTGTAACCCGATAAGAAACGTATTACATGTAGTTTATTCAAGAGAATCTATTTTACCCCGGGAACGATCATATGATAACCATGGCAACAAAATAATTGTAAGAATTCCCTTCCTTTGTCTAATGGTACAATGCAAAGTAGTGCGTTACTTTATAAAAAAAATAATGATGATATCTATAAAACATGACGTCAACCATGTCACCATTATCATACACATAGTAGACATGGAGTCAGAAATGCTTTAGGACGAAAAATCACGATTAATTTCTGAAATCACACGTATATAGCTGTTCTTTAAATTGTTCCACAAACAAATGTTGACACCTTTTATCACATCCAAATTATTCTCAATAGGACCCAGATCTTCATTCTGCAGGACACTATTTGTTTATCATATCTCTGTGGCACGCGTTCCAAAGTCATACTCATTCTGTTTGCTGTGTAAGAGTGTGAGGTAGGCGTTGGGCTTAACACATGCGGACGTTGAATATGACCAAAGCTTCCGCACCAAGCTGGCAAGTGAAATTGTCGAGCTTCGTAAGTTCCTGAGGATTCATCGAGAATATATTTTAAATTCAAGTTGAGCATGCTAGACATGACATTCATATTTGCTGTTATGGGTTGAATCGTACGTCATTTATAGTAAGTATGTGTACGGTGAAAATAGATTTCCTTTTAAGCCGGTACAAAGGGCGTTAATAGTACTGAATGTTACCATTGCTGTCAAATTGTTGCCGAATCGACTCAATTAAACCGATACTGTCGCTGAATATTCTCATTTGCTTCCGAAATATCTATATTCCAGAATGTAAAAGTTTGCCTTTGATAGTTTATTCTATGTTTAATATCACGCTAGAAGTTAGTGCCAGATTCATATGATGCATGCAAAAAGCCTGGCTCACACTGTCACCATTTAATCCCCCATAGAGGCATAACACGTGATGAATTGAAAACATATGGTACAGATTTGATACTTTTGTACATATGCCGACTCGTATCTTACGCTGGTCATACGAATACAGCCTATTCTACGAACTGATTATTTACGAATAAGGAAAATTATTCACGTTTACTTTAATAACTCTCTTTCAATCATTAATTTCCAAGCAATTACTGTCTTAAATCGTAGAGCTGTCCTGTTCATGTATGGGGAATCGTAATAAAAATGACTACTATTATGCAATACAACCGAGCAAAGACCACGACTGCCCACAATGATATCGTAGTTGTAGAAAAAAAATAGTATAATTTATTGGGGTGCGAACCTACGCCGGTAAAGTCAGGAAAACTGTAGAAAACTGATACCTTAACCAATAGGCCACCAGGACTTATAAAAAAGTGTTAGGTATTTTAACATTTTAACAGCACATTGATAACATCAACCAATCATGCAACAACGAATCACTCAAAGCCGTTATTTACGCTTTTGAAAATTGTGGTCTTCAAAAACGATATTTGATCAAATATTTGCTGAAGGGTTCAAGTTTTTTGTTATCTTAGTTTAAACACTCCTAAGGATTTGCGACACTATTTCGTCATACAAAAAGTGCATTTTACAATAAACATGAGCGAGTTCCTTTGACTTAAAATGTTTCCGCCTTGCTCACATCTTAGATCTTTAGATTCTAAAATCTGCTCACTCGGACATTTCTGAAAAATACAAGATATCAATAGAGTATAACTATTGATGAAAATAAGTGCATTTTTATGAGTTTGTATAAATACTATCAAGAATTGAACATTTCTTCATGTTCAGTAGTAATCGTTTTCTTACAATTGAACTAATTTTAACATTGATTCTATTTAGTTATTACAAAATAAATGTTACAATGCAATGTAAAAACACGTTCATAGTCTTTCTTACCGAAGCTTATTAATATTTACAACATCAACGTTTTATAAAAACGAAACCAACTACAAAGAAAACATCAAATATAGGCCAATAACTAAATATTTAACACAAATAAGCAAACATAGTACGTTTGTAGAGTTGAGCGAAGCCTTTTCAGACGCCTTCGTCTCATCTGACATGCGTTGTGGGTCTGTAAGTTTATACTAGTTTACTTTTGTCCGTCGATATTTTCAGACTGTCAACGTACAAGCAACCGAACCATCTTTAAACACATATTTACTCAATTCACTATAACACATTGACATTTACTGAAAATGAAACCAGGATTACCTTTTTATTCAGCGCACAATGGAATAAAAAAATAAAGAAACCCTGAAATAAATGAAATACCATATACAAGTTGTTTCAGCTCAGACGCTCAATATAATTCGCATTAATATAAAATAAAATAACAGCACAGACATTTAAGTAAACATGACCATCTTTATCAAAATTATGTATATGTATTAATGTTCACCTGAAGACCATTACAAATGGCAAAAAGATATTGCATGAAGTACAGATCTTCGTTGATGTAGAATATGCCCACAATCCATGACACACCCATCAGAGGAATTAATACACAAAGAGAACGAAGGCTGGTCCTGTAAAGATAATTGACAGAACATTTAGTAGTTCAAGTAAAATATTCCAAAAAGGTTCTGGTCGAAAGTCATTTTAGACTCTATGTTTGATAAATTAAATAGGTGACCTTTAATTATTTTTGTTCAGTGTTTTGTCCGATCTTTTGTATTATTTCAAAGATATAACAAAACAAAAGTATCCATAGACTAATATAACATTAGTAACTTGACTTACTGAATCTTTTCTGTCAATATCTTAGTTTCCATTGATTTCATTCCCAGCGTTTTCCGTAAAACGATGAACAAACATACAATATTTAACTGAAATAGAAAAGTAAAATGAGAAATAACAATATTATATGTAAATACTGAAGCTATTTAAAACAACGCACGTGGTCAGCCAATAAGAGAACAAAAATGTACTTAAAACTTACCGATATAATGAGCAAAGCAGGCGCCACGAACGCCCATATAACACCACGGGATATAGACAACCAGCAGCTGAAATATATTTTTTCAAAACAAAAGTAACGTTGAGCCGATGTAATATGTAATGTATATTTTAATTTGGATATTATGATACTTCCTTTGTTAAAGACAGCAGTACAAAAACAAATTGTTGTCTCACAAGTCAGTACTTCCATATCCTCGTGTCTGTGTTACTCCGAGTGATATTCCGACTATAACTGCTGGTGAAACTATTGGAATGGAAAAAATAAAAATACCTATTGTATTTTACATGTACAGATATGCACACTATAATACATGGTAATCACTATTATCAGAACATGTTATTTCAAAATAACACTTTACATTGATTACATATTGTAACTATGATTTTAGCAGTTGGGCCCGATATATACAGACAAAGAGAGTAAAGTATGTTATAATAAAAATACAGTAATATATATGTATATTTACCCCATGAGGCGATAGCAAGTGGCCTCACCCTTGATCTGGTAGCAAATACAAACATAACTGAGTATGCAATGTTTACTCCCTCCGCCAGCATCAAACAAAACACGACCAAATATATATAGTGCAACAAGGCAGCAACTACTGTACAAGACTCCTGTATAAACAAGATAGATTCTAATATATACATATGCTTAAATATGCAGTAATATTCTCAAATAAGAATAACCATGTCGAAAACAATGGTTCTTATGAAGGAAACCGAGTTTAATTTGAAAGAAATGAGCATTAAACACGGTAGTTCTACCTTATTAGAGTATAGTAGACCACAGTAAATATTTTAGCATTCACCGATCATTTAATATTTTTGCGCTTTCTGCTATAAAATACACGGTTATAATCTTGTTATCAGTAATTGATATTTTCCATCAATGCATCATTTAGTCATAAGTTAAAGGTTTAATAGTCAAAATTTATGCTTGTTATACTTGTGTGTGTATAGATTGGGAATAAGAGTGTCACTTTAAAAAGAGCATATAAGTTAGAACTATTAAAGAATACTTCTGCGATAAATGTACCTTGTTTTCCGTTCTGTCGACTCCGGCCAGGAAAATGATGTATGAGAACAACAGGGCAATACAGAGGTTCAGAAGCAACACAGCACGGTCGTTCTTCATGTACCTTCAGGGAAAGATAGGTAAAATATAAGACCCTGTACAAACACACAGATAAAACATCTTTAAAATATGGTACACGTACCTCCATAAGCAGATGTACACACACGATGTTAATAGAAGACAGATAGTGGACACAACAATTCCAACGATGGACACTATGCGCAAAGGGTTTGAATCAACATCTGCCTAGAAGTGGACATTCAAAGAGTTGACTAAGCATATAACTCATATCTCGAAAGTACTTTTAATTGTCAGATAAACACCATACAAACTATATCAATAATGAAAGCTTATTTTTTGTTTAGGAGGCAAAGAATGAAAATGATTCATTATAATCACCAAGAATCAATAAATAAAACTCTTATTAAAGTAAGAGATGAGCATGAAGTTTTCTTATATTTGTAGCACTGGTACTGCTTCAAAAATATAATACCTGCACGAATGGACTCATCAGCACAGCAAAGTTAGTAAGGTGGGTGCATTCACAGACAGTCTGGTTTTGTGAGGAGGAATTCACGGAACAGCCGTCAGTTGTCCATCCTCCAGCTTGACCGTCACTACAACAGTACAAACGTTACATTTTACATACCTGCCAACTATACTGCCATTATTTACAACAATATATATCACAAAACGACTCATTCATGCAAGATAGTTATGGCAATTGAACATAGATATAAAGTAAACTCACTTGCCAAATTCCCAGTTGTTACATGATGGCTCGGACATGTTCGTCTAGAAAAAAGCTATACATCGTTTATTTTCAGCAAAACAATGCAAATTATAGAGATATGCTGTACACTGAAGTATTTTTACCAGCTGTATAATATTCAAACGCCTGTTCTTACAAATGTTAATAGGGGTACTACTTAACATTTGTACCTGTTAACGGTACCCATGGCTTCAATTAATATTTCCTTTTCTCCGTTTAAAATGCGCATATGAACACATACCTGGAAGTGACCGAAAATTATTCTGATTGGAGGATCCAGTTTCCCAATATCTGGGGTGAGAAAATATGATAGCACAGGCCCGTTTATTTCTTGTTGGTTTTTGTCCCTTAAAAGGAATAAAATATATAGTTTGATGTATTTTTGTATGTGCATCAATTCACCGTGAACACATATGTATAGAAATGTTTCAAGCAAGTTAATCTTTCAACTTAAATGGAAACACACACGAACAAAAGGAAAACAAAAAGTAAATACACAATTTTATTTTCTAAATTGATGACGTGGTTTTCACTTCATAATTTATATATTTTCAGAAAGGACGAACCCTGTTCTTCGTGTTGGTAGAATGTCAGACATGTCACGATACATAACAGCGGTGCTGATGAAGGTTTTGCCTTGCGATAATGAAATGAAATATCTGTAAGTTACCATTATTTAACAATTGTTCCGAGTCAATTAGTGATTGTCGGGTAAGAACGACTCATTTGATATTACACGAATATCATGCTGAAATGATTTTGGACATAATAACATTAAAAAATCCGTATTGAAAGAGGCCATTTATTTTCCAACATAATTCTAGGACGTTTGAAAAACATTTCATAAATTATCAGTATAAATTTTTGCTCTATGACAACAATGATCATACGTTCAGTACCTTCAAATGCACTATATTGCAATGTCAATTTACTGTGAGAGTTATAAATCCAATCCTTGTTAGAATCTGTTGCACTTTCATTTGAAAGTATTGCAGGGAACTCATAATTTCTTTTCTCAATCTTCTTTACTTCCATGGCGACATTTGTCTTGATAATAGTGGCAGATGTGTAAGCATAACTTTCAAAACTTCTTCTTAGAGCAGACCCAACGGAATCAACAGCTTTCAGCATATTTTCTGCCCCATTGTTATTCTGATCAATTAGAATTAATTCCATACATTCACATTGGCTCAATGTTATTCGCTTACAAGAATTGCGAAACTCACAACATAATATTATTAGAAGGGGGCATGATGTAATGCAAGTTTATTTGATGTCGATATGCGGTCAGGAGATCGGTGTTTGCAGAACAAATCTGAGTAGTTTGACTTAAAGAACATCAATTTAACCACAAGCGCCATGCCTGATTGCTATTCACTAGGACTGCGTGAAACCTGTTCGTCTCTTTTCATACATGGAGTATGCACTTAACAAACACAACTTCAGCGTGACTTAAATAAATGAATGAACAGGCATAACCGATTACTTACTGTTTCCTTCATTGCCTTCCAGCTTTCTTGGTTTGACGAATCAAGCAAATTGCTGACTGATTCCATGAAATTCTACAAGTTTGAAAATAGGTCAACGTTATTTATCACAATAGTTATTATGACACATTATAGACATTGATTGATGATTATAATGGGTAGGTATGACTTAAAGGCAAACTAATACATAGTTTAATATGGTATACAGGTATAAAAAATAAAATTACCTCTGTGATATTTGCAGAAATAAGATCTGTCGAGTTAAGAAGAGTAGCAACATTATCTAGTGAACTAGACAGCGCAGTTAATTCCCCATCAGTTAGAGCTGATGACGCATCTGTCTCATGTGTCGCGGTTACAATGGACAGAGCTTGGAGTGCTTCTGTAATATCTTCTTTTGTAGAATTAACGTCCGTCGATAGATGATTGAGCTGTGTGTACGACAATTTTTTGACGATATTCATTCGTAAAATGGAAAAAAACACACACACACAAAACAACAATATGACGTATACAAAATGCACAATTAAATGTATGATCAAACAATACGTTTATCCAATAAAAATACTCGTCAAAACGCGATTTAAAACAATATTTGACATCAACATTGCTGTATAATTAATACGCGTAATCTCGGACCGGTAACCCATGATATATATTATTAGGGTAGTTTTAGATATTTAGTCATTAAATTATTTGTTTATTGTAAAATAATAGATAGGTTTGTTGAACCTTTTGACACCTTCTCCTTTGTTCAACTTTTCCAAAGCTTTGTGTTCAAAATTAAAATCTTACTTTATTATTGACGTCCTCCACTGCTTTTCTGATACAGCTGTACTGTGGTCGCTCCCATGTGCCGTCTGGACGACATCTTCGAGACTTGTTACCTATTACAAACATATGTTAACAGTTAGGAGTTGTGAGGATCGTTGATGTTTATCCCCTATGATTTCCAAACCAGTTTTCTAAATGTTTATCGCTAAGATGGTGATCAAAATAAGCATTGATAAACGAATGCTTAAATTCCTCCTAAACTATTTGTGTTATTTAAGTCGTCAGTGTATGTTTTTTGACTGATTGTTTTCATTCAATAATTGTATGAGTGATTGTAATGTTCCCTTTTAGTCTTTATATTGTGGTGCCCGATATTAGATTTGTTTATTATCAGTCAAATACCTAAAGTTTTATTTGATTTCATTCGAATAAATATGTATGAAACTTAATGAAATAAATTACTCGCAAACTGTTATTTATTTTGCAAAACTATCAATCTAAATTCACCGTGCAAACCATCATCGCAGTCATAGAATCGTGTCATGCCGGCGAGAACCATGGTCCATAGAGTACCTCTTGTGTCCGTGTTGTCTTTACATGTCAAACGAGGCTTTTCTATCATAATATTTGGTTAAATGTAATTTGTATCGGTAAAACATAAGTGTCAGTGCTTCCTTCCAATACAATTCTAACGAACAACAATTGGTTTTAGCATTATATGCCCAGTTGCTCCTGTCGTACATTATAAGCGCGGTTTATAGTATTAATAAGAGTTTCAATAGGAATAAGACTATTACAAGAAAGTACCGCTGTGCAACTGGAGTAATCTTAATCGGTCTATAAATCCTTCTTGTACCAGCTGAGAAACCGGGCATAACAACTATATTACTTTCTCATATGAACAAGTGAATGCTTATTGAAGCGGAACTGAAATGACACAAAAGGTATTGATGCATATAGTATTATATTGATAAATAATGTACTTGTACTTAATATTTTTAAACACATACCTTTGGCAAGACAAGACGGTTGTGCTCCTCCCCAAAGCCCAGAGGCCTGACACTGTCGAACTCTATCTCCAACCAGTTCATATCCATTGTTGCACATGTAAGTCGCATTCTGGCGATATTTTGTTCCACTCTGATGATTAACTTTTCCATTGTGTGGATCATTTAACGCTTTACAGTCTGTAAGCAACAACAACTATGAAAGACTATTTCAGTGTCAATACCTAACCATAACTCTCGAAACGGTTTCAATCCAACTATTTCCAGATACATTTGAAACATGAAAACGTAGAAAAATATTTGGATTTTTTAAATTTGTTTTTACCGTTTCATTGACCAGGCAACATTATTAAAACAGTAAAATCATGAAAAAATAAACGGATAGCAGTTTACCATTTTTATTGATATTTTACAACAATTTGAATATTAATCTGCAATTAAACATTGGTTAAATGCATCCAATGTTTAATTCTATTATGCCACGGAAATATTCAACTTTATTATGACCAAAAATTCATTTCCCCGAAAATGCAACTGAAAACACATATTTATAATTACTTTTACTCTTTGATACCTAAATTACCGCGAAAAAATATCATGGTTTTACCGACGGTCCAGAAAAAAGCCGGTATCAAAACAACTCAGCCATAGGGACCTATGGATATTTAAGTTATATTAAACACATTGAACGCATCACGTGATAATATCAGTCAATCAATCTCACTACATCCTTTTACTTAATAGAAATAGCGTTATTGACTTCAAAGATGATATTTGAATATTAACATTGTTGATGGTCTCAAGCCGTCATTATTTTAGTATAAACACTTCTAATGGTTTGACGCACTCTTTGTTATATTTAAGAACAACATCCGTAAAAAGTGCATTTTTACACATCACAGACCAGATCCCTTTAAACACACTGATATAATTTTAGGAGATACTAATATATTTCTTTTCCCACGTAAACATATGTTTCTATATGATAATTTTGAAATAAATAACTAAATAATAAATACTTGTGTTTGTGAGTAAAGTGAATATGATTTGAAATATAAATAGGCGCATATACGTTTTTAAAACAGCACATCAAGACTCTTACGTATCCCATTAGTTATGTTCATCTTTCTGAGCATGCAATACTATTATAATCCAACAATATCATCTTATCTGTACGCGCCTTTCATTTCCTTACTGATTTTTTTATCAAACAATTAATTTCAAAACGGTTTATATAAACGGCCAACAAGGCAAAGTTTTTTACAATGTATCATATAAATCACAGCGATGTCCCGCTTACCTTTCAGCGAACATGCTGTCCATGACCATGACCCATTACTTAAACACGTCACTTGATGCGTACTGGTATCAAACCCAGAGTTACACGTTACTTTAGCGGTGGCACCAAATGTAGTATTAGCTGTTTCTTCAAGGTTGATTTGTCCATTAGGCAGTGTTGCAACAGGTCCACAGACTGCAAGATACATTTAAGAACTGTATTATTGAAATGGCTCGTGATGTGCATACTCGCAACGAATGTTTTCACTCTTAGTACCCCTTAGGGTGCAATGCACAAACAATATCAAATCATAATTTGTTATTAGTTCAATTGCTTTAAAATTAAGTACAAACTCTAGTATAAGCATCAACACTAATCCTTCCATTTGCTATTCTTAACCTAGTTTGATAACGAAAATCAATTAATATTTGCTCGTTTGAATTAGTAATTGTATACTGGAAACATCGAGTTATAAACAGAAGCAACGGCATAATCGTCTGGTTATATATTTTGCTGACTTAAAATAATATGAAAGCGTGTGACATAATCGGAAAGATGATAAAAAATGCATCTGTCGTTACCAGATGTTGTTTTGTGGTTATTATAGTATCCATGATAAAACCAAAAATATAATGTCTGACAAACGCTTGCCTAGGAGAATTAGAGGGCACAATGCAACAAGCACGATCGAATAAATCACTGTTCAAATTAAAGTGAGATTGCAAAAAAGTAATAACTTTATTATACTGCCAACGATTTCGGTTTTCATTCACTCTAATCCACAAATGCGTATCATTATGAATATATTTTGTGATACAAGATAATCTTTACTTAAACAAGTGTACCTCCTGAATAAAGTTTAGTACCTGTTATTTTCTTAGATCTATTTTAAACAAAACATTATAATTCCTTCAAATTCTTATTTGAATACAGTTTCATGAATATCAAGGTTTCAACCCCTCCTCCTAAATACAATATTTGTCTATGCAGAATAACTACTGCTTGCTAAATTTTAAATTTTTAACTGTTCAAACTAAAAATCAGTCGACCGTAATTATATATTTGTTAGCAAAATCTACATAGCTAATGAAAATTACCTAACGTGATTATATTAGTCTCCTCCGTTATCGGCGTTGTTGGTGGAGTTGTTGTATCTGTTGTTTTTACTGGTGGAGTTATCGTATCTGTTGTTATAACTGGTGGTGGTATTGTAGCTGTTGTTACTGTTGGAGTTGTTGTAACTGATGTTGTAACTGGTGGAGTTGTTGTATCTGTTGTTGTAACTGGTGGAGTTGTTGTTTCTGCTGTTGTAACTGGTGGAGATGTTGTATCTGAAGTTGTAACTGGTGGAGATGTTGTTTCTGTTGTTACTGGTGGAGTTGTTGTATCTGTTGTTGTAACTGGTGGAGGTGTTGTATCTGTTGTTGTAACTGGTGGAGATGTTGTATCTGTTGTTACTGGTGGAGTTGTTGTAACTGATGTTGTTACTGGTGGAGTTGTTGTATCTGTTGTTGTAACTGGTGGAGTTGTTGTATCTGTTGTTGTATCTGTTGTTGTTCCTGGTGGAGATGTTGTATCTGTTGTTGTTACTGGTGGAGTTGTTGTATCTGTTATTGTTACTGGTGGAGTTGTCCCTGTTGATGTTACTGGTGGAGATGTTGTATCTGTTGTTGTAACTGGTGGAGATGTTGTATCTGTTGTTACTGGTGGAGTTGTTGTAACTGATGTTGTTACTGGTGGAGTTGTTATATCTGTTGTTGTAACTGGTGGAGTTGTTGTATCTGTTGTTGTATCTGTTGTTGTTCCTGGTGGAGATGTTGTATCTGTTGTTGTTACTGGTGGAGTTGTTGTATCTGTTATTGTTACTGGTGGAGTTGTCCCTGTTGATGTTACTGGTGGAGATGTTGTATCTGTTGTTGTAACTGGTGGAGATGTTGTATCTGTTGTTGTTACTGGTGGAGTTGTTGTATCTGTTATTGTTACTGGTGGAGTTGTCCCTGTTGATGTTACTGGTGGAGATGTTGTATCTGTTGTTGTAACTGGTGGAGGTGTTGTATCTGGTGTTGTTACTGGTGGAGTTGTTGTATCCGTTGTTGTAACTGGTGGAGATGTTGTATCTGTTGTTACTGGAGGAGTTGTTGTATCTGTTGTTGTTACTGGTGGAGTTGTTGTATCTGTTGATGTAACTGGTGGAGTTGTTGTATCTGTTGTTGTATCTGTTGTTGTTCCTGGTGGAGTTGTTGTATCTGTTGTTGCAACTGGTGGAGATGTTGTATCTGTTGTTGTTACTGGTGGATTTGTCCCTGTTGATGTTACTGGTGGAGATGTTGTATCTGTTGTTGTAACTGGTGGAGATTTTGTATTTGTTGTTGTAACTGGCGGAGTTGTTGTATCTGTTGTTGTAACTGGTGGAGTTGTTGTATCTGTTGTTGTAACTGGTGGAGATTTTGTATCTGTTGTTGTTACTGGTGGAGAGGTTGTATCTGTTGTTGTTACCGGTGGAGATGTTGTATCTGTTGTTGTAACTGGTGGAGATTTTGTATCTGTTGTTGTTACTGGTGGAGGTGTTGTATCTGGTGTTGTTACTGGTTGAGTTGTTGTATCCGTTGTTGTTCCTGGTGGAGATGTTGTATCTGTTGTTACTGGTGGAGTTGTTGTAACTGATGTTGTAACTGGTGGAGTTGTTGTATCTGTTGTTGTAACTGGTGAAGGTGTTGTATCTGTTGTTGTAACTGGTGGAGATGTTGTATCTGTTGTTACTGGTGGAGTTGATGTAACTGATGTTGTAACTGGTGGAGTTGTTGTATCTGTTGTTGTAACTGGTGGAGATGTTGTATCTGTTGTTACTGGTGGAGTTGTTGTATCTGTTTTTGTTACTGGTGGAGTTGTTATATCTGTTGTTGTAACTGGTGGAGGTGTTGTATCTGTTGTTGTAACTGGTGGAGTTGTCTCTGTTCTTGTTACTGTTGGAGATGTTGTATCTGTTGTTGTTACTGGTGGAGATGTTGTATCTGTCGTTACTGGTGGAGATGTTGTATCTGTCGTTGTTACTGGTGGATATGTTGTATATGTTGTTGTTACTGGTGGAGATGTTGTATCTGTTGTTGTAACTGGTGGAGATGTTATATCTGTTGTTGTAACTGGTGGAGATGTTGTATCTGTTGTTACTGGTGGAGTTGTTGTATCTGTTGTTGTTACTGGTGGAGTTGTTGTATCTGTTGTTGTAACTGGTGGAGATGTTGTATCTGTTGTTGTAACTGGTGGAGTTGTTGTATCTGTTGTTGTAACTGGTGGAGTTGTTGTATCTGTTGTTGTTAATGGTGGAGTTGTTGTATCTGTTGTTACTGGTGGAGATGTTGTATCTGTTGTTGTAACTGGTGGAGTTGTTGTATCTGTTGTTGTAACTGGTGGAGTTGTTGTATCTGTTGTTGTTACTGGTGGAGATTTTGTATCTGTCGTTACTGGTGGAGTTGTCTCTGTTGTTGTTACTGGTGGAGATGTTGTATCTGTTGTTGTTACTGGTGGAGATGGTGTATCTGTTGTTACTGGTGGAGTTGTTGTATCTGTTTTTGTTACTGGTGGAGTTGTTGTATCTGTTTTTGTTACTGGTGGAGATGTTGTATCTGTTGTTGTAACTGGTGGAGATGTTGTATCTGTTGTTGTAACTGGTGGAGATGTTTTATCTGTTGTTACTGGTGGAGTTGTTGTATCTGTTTTTGTTACTGGTGGAGTTGTTGTATCTGTTTTTGTTACTGGTGGAGATGTTGTATTTGTTGTTGTAACTGGTGGAGTTGTTGTATCTGTTGTTATAACTGGTGGAGATGTTGTATCTGTTGTTGTTACTTGTGGAGTTGTTGTATTTGTTGTTGTTACTTGTGGAGTTGTTGTACCTGTTGTTGTTACTGGTGGAGATATTGTATCTGTTGTTGTAACTGGTGGAGATGTTGTATCTGTTGTTGTCATTGGTGGAGATGTTGTATCTTTTGTTGTAACTGGTGGAGGTTTTGCAGCTGTTGTTGTAACTGGTGGAGTTGTTGTATCTGTTGTTGTAACTGGTGGAGATGTTGTATCTGTTGTTACTGGTGGAGTTGTTGTATCTGTTGTTGTTACTGGTGGAGTTGTTGTATCTGTTGTTACTGGTGGAGATGCTGTATCTGTTGTTGCAACTGGTGGAGTTGTTGTATCTGTTGTTGTTACTGGTGGAGATGTTGTATCTGTTGTTGTAACTGGTGGAGATGTTGTATCTGTTGTTGTAACTGGTGGAGTTGTTGTATCTGTTATTGTTACTGGAGGAGTTGTTGTATCTGTTGTTGCAACTGGTGGAGTTGTTGTATCTGTTGTTGTAACTGGTGGAGGTGTTGTATCTGTTGTATTTACTGGTGGAGATGTTGTATCTGTTGTTCTTACTGGCGGAGATGTTGTATCTGTTGTTGTAACTGGTTGGAATATTGTATATGTTGTTCTTACTGGCGGAGTTATTGTAACTGGTGGAGTTGTTGTCGATGTATCTGGTTGTGTGTCTTGTGTTATATCTGGTGCTGTTCCTGGTGTTGTAACTTGAGGGTATGTCGTATTTATTGTGTTTGTTGTATTTTGTGCTATAATTGGTGGTTTTGGTGTATCTGGTGTTCTATCTGGTTGGGTTATTGTATTTATTGAAGTTGTTTTACCTGTTGTTTTAGCTGTTGGGATTGCTGTATCTAGTGCTGTAGCTGATGTTGCATCTGTCAGCGTTGTTGTATCTGGTGTTGTTTCTTGTGGGCTTGTTGATGTTGTTGTTGTAGCTGTTGTTGTATATTGTGTTTTTGTGGTTATTGTATATAATGGGGTTGTTGGTGACCATGCTGCCTCGAGTATTTTTGTTGTGTATGGTAGTGTTGTTGGTATAGTTGCATATGTTATTGTTGTTCTATCAAATTTAGTTGTTAATTGTGTTGTATCTGTTTTTGTTGTTGTTTCTAATGGGATTGTTGGTATTGTTGTTCCTGTTTCTGTATCTGGTGATAATGTTGTTGATGCGTCTGTTGTGAAATTCCAAAGGGATGAAGAATCTGGACTTGTTGGGTAGGATGTAGTTTGTGAATATCCTGTTTTTGAATATGTTGATGCCGCCTGAAGTAACTTGATATTCAAATGGCAATATATCACAAAACCTATACTTCCAATGAATGTCATTGTTTTCTGAAACAGATTTGTTTTTCATTTTTATATTTCGTAAATATTGTTTAAGCTCTCAATCGACAAAGTGATTTACTTTATATTATGAAACAGTGTAATATCAATATCATTATAACTACAATATTTGACATCCGCGTCAAGAGACATTTATTACTTCATATGCATATAAACAAAACTGTTTAGGAATGTGATAAGTCGATACTAAAAGAAATGTTGAAACGGTCTATAAACGAACTCCTATTTTGATTGTTACTTTTTATATTTAAGTAGCCGACCGTTTTTTTTTACTTTAAATGCTGTTTCGTTAATTTGACTCATATGAAACATGACCGAAATTGCTCTATTTGGCCAAAGGGCGCTCGTAAAACTATTAAAAATGCTTTCATTTTGGCATGGCTGTACAAAGCAATGTTCAAATAAGTCTGTGGCAGTTGACGATTGATATTGATCACAAAGTAAGAAAACAAAACTTTAACAAAGTCTAAAAATTTGGTGTTTGTCGTGATTTAATATGTTAACGATTATTTAACTAGGACAATAAGAAAAATAATTCACACCATTGCATGACATATTATTCGCGGATTCACTCAGATATGTTATAAAACATATCGCTTCTAGTGCGCTACATTACTATATTACTAGAAATTGTTCACGTTAATTCTTTTGTCACACGGTCATGAAATTTCTTTATATACACGTAGCGATATACGGTGAGTTGAGATTGTTCGCAAAAAGGTTAGTCGGATAGACATCGAGTGAACGTTTGTAATAAATATCCGCTACGCTCGGGTATATATTCCAAAGATACGTCCTCTTGTTCTCCCACCTGTACTAAATACGGCCAACCCATAACTAAAAACCAGTGTCTACAGTACGTTTAACTTATATTATAAATATATACGCCATTTACGTACTATCATTACATACATTTTCTACAAATTAAGGCGATGAGAAAATAAAAGGTTTACCAATGACATTTTATTATCCATTAAATAACACTATTTTATTCACAATTTCAGTTAGCTTTTAATTTTGATTGCTTAATAGCGTTTTTATTTCCCAAACGAGTCCGATTGATAATATTGTGAACGCAAACACTCAAAACAAGTTCATAGTTAAAACAAAATAGCGCTACGACTCGAAACTCGATATCAAGCGGTAATTCTCAATGTTAAACTTCCGTGGTAACCTGAAATTGTACCGCTTTTAAATGTTATATCATTACTGGTCACGGATTTTAAATGAGTTTGCTTCATTAAATTAATTATCGTGTGCGTATTTTGAAATATTTGTTAATTCAGTCAAGTACGAATATGCTTTGACTAAATCAGTTTAACTAGGCAGTGCGGAAAATAATGAATTTGATTGTGATGATGCATTTATTTAGATGTAAAGTAGCAGAAAATGTCTTAAAATGAAGGCTTTCTGTGATTTTGTTTTCATTTATTTTAAGGTCAATCTTAACCTAAGAGCCATGTTCACGACCTAATATTGAATTATTCTGGCAGTGCAAACACATTCTACATTAAAGAAGTATAACCAAAGAAGAAATGCAAGGCATGTTGTTTTTTTCTACTTTTACTTTTAACTCCAAAAATATTAAAAGACACTTAAAATTATGCGCAAAGGTATTGAATCAGGATCTGCCTGAAAAAAAACATTAAATTATTGACTCGTCATCTGCCTAAAAGCCCATTAAGTAGTATTTTAACACAAACATATAAGAGCAAAATGTATTTTTAAGTTTTGATTTTACACACTACCTACGTCTACGGTGTTTATACTATATAAAATGCTCCTATTCAAAAACCTGCACAAATGGTATTTTAAAGTTTTGATTTTTCACACTACCTATTCTTAATTCAGTTCTTAAAATATTGAATGTTATGAAATGAAACGTTAGCTGTAATATAATTAATTTATGAATGTGCTTTTTACTTTTCAAGGTGATAAAGTTACTCGAAGAAATCATTGCACATACTTCTTTGACATTCTATAGATTCTTGTAGCTCAAGGATGAGTCAAGGCATTGAGACGTAAAGAGCCGAGGGGTATGAATCGAACAGTGGTGTTAGCGTTTTAGCTGATTTTTGCGTGCTATAATTTCAGGCAGTTAAAAGTTAACTTTGTTTGTGAGTTTCTGAATCCCACACAAACACAATTTGAAGAGGTAATGAAGTCAGCTATACATGCCAAATATCTCAGAGCTGTGTCTTCTGGATTCGGATAGAAAAAGAATTCGGCTCATTTGCAATGCACCTCTATATCGACACAATCAGCACGGGAGCGAGGCAAACCTTGACCCAAAGAGCACTTTGCACAAACATGGAGGGCGACTTTAGTAAAAGCTACATGACTATGTTCTAACTCTGGGTTCAGGGAATACTTATTGAAAAAAGCTGTATGGAAAGTTCAGGGACACAATAAGCAGCTAATCATTTAATGTTCTCCGCACCAACCGATGTTCAATGCAATTAATAATATTAAGTAATAACCAGACGGACGCTGTTTTCATTGCGTTTTAAATGATTAATTAATATTCCTGTCGGTGATCGAATTGACTGTGACATTAGCGTAAACACTATGATAAGTACTTTCGTAGTACTTAACAACTGAGCTATGGCCCTCCTTGTTCCGATTTAATGATTTGCAATCAGCAACACTAGCACCGGATTTTCAAACTCAATCATTTTTTTAAAAAATCGAAAAAAATCTTATAATTCCTTACTAAAAATTATAATACCGAATATGTGAAAAAATATTGATTTTTTTTAAATATGCACTTTGTACTGTATATTATACATAATAAAATAACTGAGATAACCTGTATCTATAAGGCCATTTCTGATTTATGAATGAATAAAGTGGGAAGCAGATAAATTGTTTACCTGGGATAAAGACATGCCCTTACAGCGTTCAAACGTGTGCATAATTGCAAAATGAACGGATATTTCAACAATAAAACAACATATATGAAGTTACATCTTTGGACGACCTAAAAAATAGTCGCTTAGTCTGCAATAAAAGGGGTATACTCATTGTTGTTGACAAATTAGGATCTGCAGCATGTACATGTAAAACTTGTATATAGCATTGTTTAACTAAAACGTTAATTGTAAAGATTGAATACTTTTCTCATGGGCAGTATTGTCATTTATTATGCAGTAGAGGTATGTCTTTGAATGTGTTATGATGAGTATATAATTATTTTTAAAACCACAATCCTTTACTGCCGTAAATTAAAATTCATCTCTACGCTTTACTTCCAACCAGCGGTTTAAGTCCAGTAACCATGTGATATCTGTGATCAAACGTTTGACATTGCTAAGACGGGCGACCTGGCGCAACCCTTCGCTGACAACCGCCTGGACACTGAAAGGGAGAATGCCCGTGAAGGCCACTTATTGTGCGTAATAACAGCGACGCTGTCTGGGTTGTGTTTGTGGTATTCAACAAATCCAACCAACATCCCAGTAAACCACTACGACAGTCCGTACGAAACGAACAGGACAACAAAGTAGGCTTGTATGCGGCGTATTTATAATTTTCGTATCCAATGTGTATCTATTTTCTGTAATTTGTGAACCACCAAATATACTAGTATATTAGTATGATTTGTGAAAAAAGAATACTGATTGAAGTTGTTTAGCCGGCACAGAGCGTCAGTCCTGTCTGAATGATGTCAGATGTCCGTTGCCAATGAAAATGCAGCCACTTGTATAAAAGTTGTTAATTCTTTGTTTTGGTCGGTTAGCCGAGAAGTTTACAGATTAGTCAATTTCTATCCAAAGATTCATAATAACCAATGAATTCATTTTAATGTGCAAACAAACCAAACGATAATCTGTAAGCAATTTAACCAAGTTACAGTTTAGTATAGTATCACCTTTAGGTAAAATAGCAGTTTTAAGCTTTTGAAAAATAACATCAGATGTGCATTTTATCTTAAAAGCTATTTTTAGCATAACCAAACAAATATGATCGTCTATAGTCCTTTTATGATAGTGTTTACAGAGGGAGCAGCACCACCTTTAGCATTCTTATATACGGCAAAACTTAAACGGCGGGACGTCGACTTTAAGTGCAGTCTGCTGTTCCTGTAACTCAAGAAGATATGCGGTGTGACCTGACAGTATCGATGTGATCTGGCCATATTAATGAGTATAACAATAAAATGAAAACTTTTAAGACAATGAAGAATTTTATTGTATGGAGCAATCATATTATTTATGCATCGTTTTTAAGTAGTTTAAACAAGTGAATATCATCCAAGGACAAATCATATAATAATCATGTCAACAACACTTTCAAATATTGTTTTAATGAAATATGATATAAACTTAGCCAAGTGTAATAATAGACATCTATCCTTTAATGCATATATGATGTATCTTAAATTAAGAATTAAAATAGAAGAGCAAACTGCTTTAAAAAACGAAGCCCACAATAAAAAGTGGGGAAATACTGAAACTAACATAAATCAGTAAAATACACAAATAGCCATAACGATTCATTTATTTTTTATTTTTTAATGTCTGTATAATTATTTAACAAATATTAAAAGTTCTATTGTAGATTTTCTTGTATGAATATCTAAGTGTAGGGGAAATCACTGTCGTGTATGTGTGTGTGTTTGTGTGTGTTTTTGTGTGTGTGTGTGTGTGTGTTTGTGTGTGTGTGTGTGTGTGTGTGTGTGCGTGTGTGCGTGTGTGTGTGTGTGTGTGAGCTTAACCATACTGATAGAAAATGCATATAAGGTTATATTATATAAAGATGAACATGAATGTGTAATTGGTACTCTATGTGAAAATAAATGAGAAAAATAAACACTTTCAAATTAAATTAAGCATTTTTGTTTTAAGATTGTTTCTATAAACCAATGTTAGTACCATATATATATGACGTCAGACTTACTGTTGGAATAAACACAATACATCTTAACAAGCTGTATCATATCAATATTATATTCAACATGAGACTGATTAACCAGAAGACGAAAACCCCGTTATCAAGACATATTTTAGAGCATTACAACTCAGTAGAGCGTCTTCTGTAGTCATAGTTCTTGTCCTCGCCGATGACGATGTCAATTTTGCGAGAATCTCTGTGTTTGATACTTTGACGACTGTCATGAGTGTGTGGAGAGTATTCAGCAGGTGGGTTGAAGGCAACAGTCGGGCGCTGAATATGACCAAAAGCTCCACCCCCAATTGGCGAGTTAAATTGTCGACCTTTGTCAGTCTCAGATGTTCCATTGAGAACCTAAGGAAACATAAAATAATCTGCGTATAATGTTCATGACTTGAATAAAAGTTAATCATGCTAAAATTGGCATTTATGTTTTGCTTTTATGGATTTTATCATAAGTTAACATTGGTTTTAAGTACGCGTATCTTGAAATAGAAAGTCAATTTAAAGCTTGTAAACAGTATTCCGCAAATTATCATTTCTGTAAAATTGTTTATCAACCCAAGACTGCTGTTGCGAACTCTGGATGTACTTTGTGCTTACGAAGGAATTTTATTCCGGAATGTATTGTTTGCCTTTGTTATGTCATTTTATGTCTTAATTCTATACTAGAACCATCGAATGTGTGCAAGATACTCCTTACGCATGGTTTAAGTAGCAAAAAACAACATACCAGGTTTCTCCAGTCGATTGATGCATCAATGTCTCGAGACTCTGAACTTAAAGCTGAAAGAGTAATACTCGTGTGAATGGTATTGAGAAAAATATGTACATTATGAGGTCTTTGTCGAATCTATATTTGCTTATGAGGGGCGTAGTTTCGCTCAAACTGATCTTTATGCCGATTTATATGTGGACTCGGGACATGCCTCCTGGTCAAATTTGTTATAGCTGTATTGATTCAGGTGCATTTTGGTGTATTTTTCCTACACTCGACGAATTTCTTAACATATTAATTAAGAAGCTTAACTTCAAATTTGTTGAATTTTTAGGCTCTTTCGGAAAGAATGGCTATGCCGCGGACAACAAGGCATATGATAGGCTATATGACTGAGAATATATGGTCACATATTAATTATCTAAACAATGACTATTTGCTTTGAAAAGTTATGCTTACATTTAAGATCTTTAGATTTAGACCTCTCCTTACTCGAACTTCTCTGCAAATATATCATATATCTATAACAACTATTGACTAGGAATAAATGTAATATTTTTCTGCTCATGTGAAACACACGTGCCAAATCCGTATCGAACATTACCTTGTGTACATACAGTCGAAACCCGTTAGCTCGAACTCCCAGGGACCGGCGGAAATACATCGAGCCTTGTAAAAATCGAGCCAAGTGGAATAAATACTATTCAATTTAAAAAAAAATGGTTCTCTACATCTAGTTCGAGCCAACGAGCCAAGCGAGTTCGAGCCAACGGGGTTCGACTGTATTATCAAAGTTATTTTCCCGTTAAAAATACAAACAGGTGAACCACAGTTGCAAACAATCTTTCATTGGCAAATACTTTCAATTTCATTCTTATCCTTCTTAAGGATCAAAATAGTATTGAATTCAATGTATTTGTGAATAAGTTTAAAAATCAAAAGCGCCTTGATTTTATTCCTTAATAAATGTAAGTCTAAACGTCATCGTATTAGCAAGACGACACCGACTACGAAAACAACGACGTTAATACTTAAATCATCATTACAAACAATCATCCAGTGAGCTTACATATGTTGTTTTGAGCGTAGACTTCATGGCGGACATACGCCTTCGTCTCATTTGGCATCCATTTTGTATCTGTAAGAAATTATAAGTTTATAATTGTCCACTGGGCCTTCGTTTGCGAAAATGACTCTTGATGAAGAACAAGTGGCATGTTCATGTTTACAAACTACTGTGCTTTATAACCTGGCAGTCAATGTCAGTTCACGCTTTTTTTAATAATCTCAAATTCATATTTGTCGAAATTATTTTATCCATTGAATTGTTTTTAGTGATAGTGTGAATGTCTCAATGGGATTCACTTTCGCAGAAAAATAACAACTATCATTTGGACCATTAAGCGAACTACCAGCAGAGTAGGATATTAAAACAACGTATGGTCCATAACCAAAAACAGGGATTACCTTTTTATTCAAAGCACAGTGGAATAGGAAGATAAAGAATCCCTGAAAGAAAACATGCATATTTTAAATTTAAACACTAAATGAATAGTATTGTCTTAAATGGTTATATCATTATTATTGAATAAAAAGGATAGAAATTTAGTTTTAAAACATGCGTTAGTTTTCACAAAAATGAACATATACTACAACGCTAATTTCACACCTGAAGACCATTACAAATGGCAAAAAGATATTGCATGAAGTACAAATCTTCGTTAATGTAGAATATGCCCAGAATCCATGACACACCCATCAGAGGGACTAGTACACAGAGCGATCGAAGGCTGGTTCTGTAAAAGATCGTTGCATTCATCATGTGTTTTTTCAAAATGTTTTTCTAGGAATTTGTCGGAATGTTGTTCTAAATTTATATTTGACTTTCTTTTGTGGAATTATAAAATATTTTGTATAATTTCATAAAATAGATCAAATGTCAAATGAATTTTACTAGATTAGAGAAATTTACGTACTGAATCTTTTCTGTAGTTTTCTTAGATTCCATTGCTTTCATTCTCAGCATTTTGCGGAAAACAAGGACCAAACATATAATGTTTAACTGAAATAGAACAGTAAAGTAAACACTGCATGATATATTTTTGAATACTTCATATAGTTTAAACAAAGCACATGTTAAGCAAAATCAGAATTCACATTTAAAACTTACCGAAATAATGAGCAAGGCAGGCGCCACGAACGCCCATATTACACCACGTGATAGAGACAACCAGCAGCTGAAACAGTATTTGTTGGTTATTGCATTGTTTAACTGTAATCAGGTTATAGGTAATTAACGTTTTTAAAGCATGCCAATTTAGATATAATTACTGATAATTTAAATGCGACGTTAAAACAAAAGTCTAGACCTGAATGCATTTGAGACGTCTTTTATTCCAACGTGATTCGACGTTGGAATATGACAACAACCGAACATAACCCAAACGTAGTGCGATCAAATTTTTATTTAACTCGCATCATTTTCCCGGAGAACTAAGTCCTAAATACGACCAAAATCCGACCACTTTTGTAACCAATATCAGACCACATCCGACTAGTTAAATTCAAAACAGATCGCTTGCGCGTCCAGCTTCATAGGAACTCATTTTATTCTATTGAAGTGCCAAAGAAACTTATTACACAAGTTTAAAACAATTTTACAAATTAAACATTGCTTTTCTTTATGTAACTTTTTTTTTGAAAATGTGTTGGTATGGAATTGTTTAGAATATTCAAGTATTTTCTATTAATTTCATGTATAGAAATCAAGAATAAAATGAGGATATTTGAAGTATTTCCAGGAACAACCTTATCTAAATTATAAAGGCAAACTGCACTGATCATTAGTATGTGGGAAAACAAAATATCTATAAAGCTTCACAAGTGCGAAAACATTTCTAAAATCTTGGTTTTAATTTAGTTTTTCTGTGACGAGTACATTTAAACCTCTAGTTGGAATTGTTGTAACATTTAAATAGCTATCACATAGTGTATTCAATATTTCATACGGAATGAATTATGTCGACATTAAAAAAACCAAGATCAGTAAAGATAATTAATGAACTTTTAGACTTTGTTTGAAGCTGGATTCACTTTCTTTGTTGTTTTTGGTGGTCGTATCTATATCATTGTATTTACTTTTTTGAGGTAAGCATAGGCATGTTAGTAAGAGGTAATGATTATATGTCTATAATTTTGAATTATTATCCGTGCACCTCAAAGTTGAGTATTTTGTTTTTATTAAATTGTAACATAAACCTACAACAACAAACCAATCATCCGACCAAATCTGATCATTCGTTATCGACAACACGAGAGCTAGGTGTCCCAAAAATTTGAAATTTATGTAAAAGATATTAATCGACTAGATAGTTACCGTCAGAATTTGAGAATTAGGGATTGCCTTAACTGAAGTCTTCATCAAATTTAAGACAATTATTAGACTTAAATACAAATTGTTTTGACCTACATTAGTAATACACAAACTAAGAACGATTGATTGCAATGTCAGAACAAGGTCAGGGATATGTGACGGTTAAGACGATTGACGTCATGTGCCTTCTTGTGAAGTATAAAAGACTAAATCTACTCACAAGTAAGTATTTCCATATCCTTGTGTCTGAGTTGCTCCGAGTGATATTCCGACAATGACAGCTGGTATAACTATTGGAAAATAATGCATTTTTACTTTTCGTATCTTTACATGAGTAATATTTTAGAAAGTTTTATATATTTAGGGACAGAATCATTCGAATTACTTAAACATTTATAGTTTGGTTAAGTTGAACAGCTGTAACTAGATAATTTCAGGCAGATGACCTGATGTCTTGAACAGTTTCGTTTTTGAATAAAAGGATCACAGTAATAAACATATGGTACAAAATTGTATATGGATATTCACCCCATGATGCAATAACTAATGATCTCGCCCGTGATCTGGTAGCAAATACATAAAGAACTGTGTATGCAATGTCTATCCCCTCCGCAAGCATCAAACAAAAAACGACCAAGTAGATATAATGCAATAAGGCTGCCACAACTGCGCAAAACTCCTGTATAAACAAAAAATAATTATTATGGTAAAATTAGACCAAATGAAGGTGAAAAAACCTTTTTTACAACACAAATATGACAGAATAGAAGAATAACACATACATGTGCTTCAATATATAAAAGTTAAGACTACTTATATTTACAGTACCTTGCTTTCTGTTCGATCGACTCCGGCCAGGAACACGATGTAGGAGAAGAACAGGGCAATACAGAGGTTCAGGAGAATAACAGCACGGTCGTTTCTCAGGTACCTATATTTGGAACAAAGAACAATAGTGCAATACAGAGGTTTAGGAGAATAACAGCACGGCCATTCCTCATGTACCTATATTGGAAACAAAGAACAATAGAGCAATACAGAGGTTCAGGAGAATAACAGCACGGTCATTCCTTATGTACCTATATTGGAAACAAAGAACAATAGAGCAATACAGAAGTTCAGGAGAATAACAGCACGGTCATTCCTCATGTACCTATATTGGAAACAAAGAACAATAGAGCAATACAGAGGTTCAGGAGAATAACAGCACGGCCATTCCTCATGTACCTATATTGGAAACAAAGAACAATAGAGCAATACAGAGGTTCAGGAGAATAACAGCACGGTCATTCCTCATGTACCTATATTGGAAACAAAGAACAATAGAGCAATACAGAGGTTCAGGAGAATAACAGCACGGTCATTCCTCATGTACCTATATTGGAAACAAAGAACAATAGAGCAATACAGAGGTTCAGGAGAATAACAGCACGGTCATTCCTCATGTACCTATATTGGAAACAAAGAACAATAGGACAATACAGAGGTTCAGTAGAATAACAGCTCAGGTTTTCTTGCGGTTACTATATGGAAACAAAGGTCAATGGGGCAACACAGTAAAAAAGGATTTACGATCATCACAACATGGTCGCTCCTCGGTTATCTACAGCGAGACAAAATCCAAATAAAATCGACAGTTTATTTGGTTGAATTCAAGTATAAAGTAATCTTTAAAAGTGTAGGACTCGTACCTCCATAAACAGATGTACAAAGACGATGTAAACAGAAGACAGAACATGGATACAGCAATTCCAACGATGGAGACTATGCGCAAAGGAACTGAATCAGCATCTGCCTGAAAATCACAATACATTAGTATACTGATTTGGTTACATTAACACAAATTACAAAAATATTTTTAAGTCTTTGATTTCTAAATCAGACCAATCAGTGCATGAAGATTATCATTTGGTGGTACAGTATGAACATGTCTGTCAAGAGTCACGTTAACGTATTAATGACCACGAATGACCAAACCGAACAATATAGGAATGAGTAAGGGGCTACCATTTGTACACCTTTGTAGCACTGACACAGCTCCGAAAAAATACCTGCACAAATGGGCTCATCAGCACAGCAAAGTTAGTAAGATGTGTGCATTCACAGACAGTCTGGATTGCTGAGGAATAATTCACGGAACAGCCGACTGTTGACCATCCTCCAGCCTGACCGTCACTACAAAAGGAAACATGTAATTACCTAGCAAAAATCTAGTCTAAATTACAATTGTCTTGACTTATTTCATGAATACTCTGTCTAAGACAAATGTGGAACATGGAACATGTTTAAAATAATCTCGTGTTGATCAACCTTCCGCTTGAAAGTCACTAAAACAGTTTTGACCAGTTACATTTTTAAATATCTGGCAACACCTCTTCTAGTCATGACAACAATCTGCTTTAGATTAAACTCATCTCTACAAGTCAGATTAGTTTTACTCACTTGCCAAATGCCCAGTAGTTACATGATGGCTCTGACAAATTCGTCTGGAAAAATACATTACTTATTATTTAATGTTTTAGTTATATATTGGAAACAACAGGTATTCCCTTAAAAACCACTTTTTCATGTATAAAATTGATATTTCTGTTTTACTGAATGCTAATATAACAATATTAAATATGTGTGCCTGAAAAATACAATTTATGTTTTTGTTTACACAGTTGCCTTTTACAGCGATATATTTACACCTCAACTTCCATTCCTTAAACGAACTGCCTCTCGGCAATGCGTTTATCAATCGATTAACGCAACATCTTTGGAATAGCCCAATTGCGTTCATACCCCGATAATGAGATCAACCCCGCAATTCATTCCTTAAATGAACACATACCAAGAAGTGACCGAATGTTATTCTGATTGGAGTACTTAGGTTCCCTGTAGCTAGGTCAAGCGACAATGACAACACAGGACCATTTATTTCTTTTAGTTTCCCGTTTCTGAAGAGAACAATCAACCATTCATCGTGATCAAATTGATTGAGTAGTATATAAACATCATAGCGAAACCAAATTGTTTATAACAATAGTTATTTGGTGCCCAAATACGTATGTTTAAAAAAGTTGAAATACAGAACAGTCAACATTAAACAGGAAGTAAACACCTTTATATTTTCTAACAAAGTCGTTTCCACTTTTTAATGTATCTTTTTTAAGTAATACAAACCCTGTTGCATTTTCATTTGATTGTGTTGGCAGAATATCTGACATGTCCCGATACATTATAGCTGTGGTGATGTAAGTTTTGTCTTCTGAAAATATCATTGAATTTCTATAAGCTACCACAATTCAACCATCATTGATTTCTTTGTTTTTTGATGAAATGACACATGTGACATTAGATGAAATATTAATTAACATAGGTGTTATATTTCAAAAATACCTTCATTCACTTGAACCGAGTAATTCCAATTTAATGCGTCTATCACAAGAGACATTTTATGTTTCAATTGTTGAATCCAACACATTTCACTAACATTTGATGATTTATTTTAGATATTTTTTGTGTTGTGTAAACAGTACGTACCTTCAAAATTTAATGCACGTTTGTCCAATGTCAAATTACTGTGGGACTTAAAAATCCAATCTTTGTCAGCATCGACTGGATTATCAGATGAAGATTTTGCAGGAAACTCAATATTTTCGTCATCAGTTTTTTTCACTTCTAAGGCAACATTTGTCTTGATAATGGTTGCAGATGTTCCACCAGTACCAGCTTGAATACTTTTTCTCATAGCAGATCCAACGGAATCAATAGCTTTCAGCATCGTTTCTGCCCCATTGTTGTTCTGATGAATTAGAGTTAAAGTATGAGTTTCAAATTAATTCAAATTGTGTTGCTTTTACAGAAATTGTGAGAGAAGTATCACAACATACTATCAATCGCTTTTTGTTTAATTGGTTGGACGATGTAATGCATTTTTTGCGGTCTGGGCACTGAAATACATATTTTTACTTGCTTAATAAAAAAACCTAACCAGGCATGGATAGGAATCCATGACGCCTATATGAAGAGAGGGTGAGAAAGCACTTGGTGGAATCATTTTTATATTCTAGAGACTAGCCATGACATATTCATACTATGATGGATGATATGCATAATAAACCACAGGTGAGAAATAGAGGATATTTATTTTAAGATCGTATTTTATTTCACGAGTGTCATAGAAAAACATATATTCTCAAGTGGCGAAGCCACGATTGAAAATCTAGTTTTTTTATGATCACGAGTAAAATAAAATACGATCTTACACTGAAATAAACACCTTTTTTAATGCTTATTTTCGGAGTTTTATTTATATTTTAATTTAATTTATTTTCTTAATTACCCCCTTTTTCGACAAGGGTGATTTTTACGCCGTAGCCCGTGGGACGCCCCTCACGCAAATTCTTTATTTATATTAGCAGATGACGTAGCTGTCAACTTTTTATTTCCGATTTGTTGAGAAAAAGTTCTCTGATATTCTTTTTTATAGCTAATTATTCGCTTGTTTTTTTTTGGTGCAAATATTTTATGAACAGTTATCAATGAAGTTTTGTTAGTGCATCTATGTTCCAAAAATTAATGAAAACACTTTTATTTTAAGCGGGGCATAAATACATTACCAAATTACTTCGCCGATATTTATTAAATGGACATTTGAAAGGTCGATTGTGTTAGCAAAACAATTGCGGATAATCGAGAGTGTTTCATGATACATATAGTCATCTATTAATCTGTCAGAGACCAGTCTGTTTGGCTTGAAGACAGGTCGATTTCCAGGTAATTGGGAGGACCACGCTTGTTTGTTGACAAATGTTAGGCATGGGTAGGGTAAAATATCAATAAATTGTTTTGTGAATTTTAAGGGAAGTTCGTATTACGTTTTACAACGACAAACAGTTCAAAATACATTTGAACAATGATATAACATCGAACAGTTGTTTTCGTCTGTAATTTTGCTTGATATGAAAGCAAAAGTTCATACATTCAGCTTCAAGATCAAGAAAGCGTTTGAATAACGGGATAACCATTTTTATAAACGGTAAGTTGTTTATTTCCAAATATATCTTTATTTAAACTTTTGTAACATTTCTTTAAATTTAAATATTTTATTTGCCAACATTTTCTGGTTCAAAGTGAAGTGATCTGTTTTGATCAAGGGGAAGTAATACAATGGATTTTAAAAGTAGTTCTGAGAGTTGATATTTTCACTCCTTATGTTGCAGTGAAAATAACAAATTGATTTTTTCACTGTTGTTATTTCACTGATAAAACTCAATATTTCATCGAAACGTATGAAAGAAAAAGGGATATTAATAAATGTCCAAAATCTATACTAAATACGAGTTTGACATCCTAGAGACGTATCATTCACGACTCGAAAACTGGGCGGCTAAAAAGTATTCATTTTATACAGAGAATGAACTGATACCTGACCTTAATGCAGGGAGTTTACCGACAAAACTGATTACGTACTGATTCCTTCATTGCCTTCCAGCTTTCTTGGTTGGACGAATCAAGCAAATTACTGGCTGACTCCATAAAGTGCTAACAATTTAAAACAAAAAAAAAATAACATAAATTCATCACAATAAAGTAATAACGATGCGATTTCGGTGCATGTATTAGTGTAATTTGTTAATAATTTAAATTCCAAATGTTTTATAACTGATCAAAATCGCTTTAAATTACCTCGGAGATAATCACAGAATCTAACTTAGTGTTGTTGTTAAGAAGAGTCGCAACATTCTCCAGTGAACTAGTTAGCGCTGTTATCTCCCCATCCGTGAGAGCTGTTGTAGCATTTGTCCCATGTGTCGTGGTTACATTGGTAAGGGCTTCTAATGCAACTGTGATTTCTTCTGTTGTAATATTAACCTTCGTCGTGAGATTGTTGAGCTGTGAGAGTTAAGTATTACCATAAACATTCGTAAAATGATTCATCAATAAACCGATAAATTTTCAAAAACGAATATCATTTTTAATGTCATAATCCTCCAAAATTCTCAATTGGTTTGGACTCAAACGTGAAAATATTCTAAAAGAAATTCAAATGTTTCTCTTCATCATAAGCGATCTTATTAGTTTTACATTTCAAAGTGTTAAAAGGAAAGAGAACGCTTCTATAAAACCGTGGTGAAACGATTTAATCTTTCTTTCATTTTAAGGGACTCGCTAATGTTTTTGAACCAACAATTAGTTTCCCGGTTATGCGTCTTATAGTACGTATTTTATCATTTTTTTAGTCTTTGATATCGGAATTTCGGAAAAAGTACTGTTATAGTATAAACTAGTATTTTGGTTTAAGTCGGATGGAAACCTCCGCCGGTAAAGTCAAGAAAAAAGAAAACGTACGCCTTAGACACTAAGCTACCAGGACTTACACATTAGGTCTGGGTACTTTGACGATTTAATAATATATTCAATCAACGAATCAAATCACGCAGCAACGAAATTCTTGAAATCGCTAAAACCTGCTAGTAACGTTAACGAAGATTGTGGTCTTCAAAAACGATATTCAAGCAAATATCAATATTTGTTGATGAGCTCCAGCTCTTTGGTATATATATTTTTTTACACTCCTTTTAATTTGCCATTCTTTATTTCGTAACTAAAAGAGTAAACTTTACAAACCATGAGCGAGTCCGTTTTAGAAGCTTTAAAGGCAAATGTCTTACTTGAATATTGACATTCTCCACTGCTTCTCTGACACAGTTGTACTGTGGTAGCTCCCATGTACCTTCTGGGCGACATCTTCGAGACATGTTACCTATGATATTTATAGGTTTACAGAACGATTGAGTTGTGAGGCAGATCTTTAAGTTGTTTCCTATTTGTCTTACTGATCGTGTTTTGGCTGTGGTAAAACTAGTTGTCATTGATATACGAGTGCTAATTATATTGTGTTATTTCTGCTCATATTTCGCTTATTTGACAGGTTATTAATTGATACTTTTATTGATGTATATTGTGTTCCTGTTAATTTGAATTTTCCTTTGGTCTCTATCTTTTCATGAAGAAAAGAAGGTATAACTTGATCTTAAGTGTATAGATATATAATATTTGTCTGTTTTTTTTTCTTTCATGTTTGTCATCGAAAATATAGTTATTCTATGATCACGATCTTACAGTGATATAAACCATTTTTCTGTTTCTTTTATGCTTATTTTCGGAGTTGATTTATTTTCTTAATTACCCCCTTCCTTTTGAAAAGAGTGTTATTGACGCCGCTACCCGTGGGATACCCCTAAGGCAAAAGTATAGATGATGACGTAGCTGTCACTTTTCTATTGCTGGTTTGTTGAGAAAAAGTTATGTGATATTCTTTGTTCTTTTTTTATTCGCTCTTTTTTAAGTGTAAACATTTTATAAACATTATTATTTTACCAGTTCGTTGAATAGAAACCAAATAAACAACATTGACATTTCCTAAGTTTTACTTCTGCATAATAAGTATTATAAACGTATAATAGCCTTGCTATATAATAACTGCAATTGGTACAACAGCTAAACAAACAAAAATAAAAGGATTGGCAAAATATGGCCGTAAAAACAAACGGACTCCATGATAGGTCATAGTGACACACGCCTGGAAGTCCGAATGGAAAAGAACCACGCAAGCCGAGAGAGGCTAGGCTGAGCCGTTGTATTAAATGTATATTCAAAGTGTACTCTATAAATACTATAGTGTCCTATGATATGCCCGTGCTGGAATAGAACGTTTGGCAAAATGCTACAACCCAGCAACTACGGTCTACGTGCAAATGCTTCTTACCAAAAGGAACTGCAAATCCCGCAATATACCCGCAATCTCCTAGCAACGCAACACAACGCAACAATGCAACCCACAATTGCCAACAGCAAATGCAACATCCGCAATATATCTCCACAATCTCATGGCAACGCAACGCAATGCAACGCAACAACGCAACCACGGGGAAGCCAAGTACTAGGACGTTCCCGGCCTTGAGCAACAGACATGCAACAGACTCCTTAAGAACTTTTTATTCCAGCAACGGGATAATAAACGTTATTTATATCTATATTCATCCTAATTAATTGATTTTAGTTTATAATTCCCAATTTCACATGTATAGCCCTCTTGTTGATTCCCATACCGAGTGATAACTAGCACCGAGGTGCTCGACCAAGGTAAAAGGTCTCAACAAGCCCAAATACATCTAAATCATAAATTATATATGTATGCATTTTTAAATTGAAATGGATGACAGCCTAGCCAGCTCTCGGCTTGCGATGTTTTTTTCCCGCCACAAAATTGTTAAACAATTTCCCCCCCCAAAAATATGTTTATGACATTATACGTAATGCATTATCGAATCCCTTAAAGCGTCAATATAAAATCCAATCCCCCAGGCAGCCGAGATGTACTCTATCCGGGCGGAAAAACCCGATCCTCGTATGAAATATCTACGTTGAGTAATCCATAGGCCCCCGTGCGGCCTGATTATTTCGAGAGAAATTTGCAGGGGTTACATTTGCATTCGGGTTTGGCGGGGAATGACTGCAATTAATCTCAGCATGCCTTGCACCACACCGTGAACAAACATGGTTAAATTTACACATGGCCCATGAGCAATTCCCTTTATTAAAATCAATGCACGCAAAACTTGTAAACCCCGTTAAAAGACCGGTTTAATTTAATTCAAAAGGTCACTTTAATCTAGTGTCAAAACAACGAGAACCAGTCCGCATTGACTTGACCGATAGAGGCCGAGAGTGTTCCGGTTGCTTAGCAACGGAACAACAGACCTTAAATTCAATCTCGCGAAAATAATAAAATTTATTTTTAAGCAAAATGAATTAACATATTTCAGTTTTATTAGTGCATCTATGTTTCAAGAAATAAAGAAAGCACGATTATATTAAACAGAAAATGAATACATCACCATTCAACTACGCCGTCCTTTTTGAGTGAACATTTGTATGGTCGAACGTCTAAACAAAACTCTTTCGAATTATCATTGGATATAACATTTTTTTTTAAATCTGTTAGGTATAAAATTAACTGTTCTGACATATTCAGCAACATTGTTCATAAGTTGTTTATAACCAAAAATATCTTTATTTAAACTTATGTCACCTTTTTTTAAATTTCTATTTTTTTTTATTTCGGCAATATATTCTTGTTCAAAGTATAGAGTCTTGTTTTGATCAAGAATAAGTAACTACCCGATTTTTAAAAGTATTTCTCAAAGTTGATATTTTTCAACCTTATTTTGCATTTTGTTTTTTAAATTTCAAATTGAATTTTCCACTGTTGTTATTTCACTGATAAAACTTTATATTTCTTCGGAAAACATGAAAGAAAGAGCTTTCTTTATTGTCGTCTATACATCAACCCCCTTTTCGGAATGACAACAAGAAGGCAGGGCTTATGTGTATGAATAAGTGTTGTTTAACGTTATTTACTTAATCGCATGCTTGGTGTTAAACTTTGTCATTCACAACATCATACAAAACAGTATCCTCAACTCACTACCCCTGAGATTGATTCGAAGTTTTCGTGCATGTCATCTATAACTTTAGTTTTAGGATGCAGTAATTATTACATGAACCTTACCTTTTGATTCCTTATCGCAGTCATATGAACGTGTCGTGTTAGCGAGAATCTCTGTCCAAAGCGTACCTCTTGTGTCAGTATCGTTTTTACAAGTCAAATGAGGCATTTCTGTAATGGCACATGGTACAATGTAGAGTTTATCTCGGTCATAACAGAAATTCTTCCCTCAAATAATCAGTGAAAGAAATGTCAATTACATAAAGAAACTTCCAAAAAATAGTTTTTATTTTAGCATTAACTCTTTACACTTGATGAAGAGAAACTGCGAAACGGAAGTGAAATGACGCTTTTGCATTTGATATTATTTATATGATAAACAATATAACTAATGACATATCATAACTAATATACCTGTGTCGAAATTATAAACCTGGGGTAATAACATAAGCCACACCTGTACTTAAACTATAAACAAGATAGTAATATCATTACAAGATACCTGTTGTAGCCTAAGAAACATTATACCTGCAGATATAATCATACATAATGTACCTAGATGGTAAAATCATGAAACAAATATACGTTGTAATGTTATAACATAATATAACTGTGATTATATCATCAACAATATCCCTGTGTTTATATCATTATCAATACACCTGGTTATATCATAAAGCATATACTGGTGATATTAGAAACAACACTGTACCTGTGAGTTTATCATAACAATGTTCCTGTTGGTAACTTCATAAATAATATACCTTCGAGAAGGCAAGACGGTTCTGCTCCTCCCCACGATCCGGAGGCTTGACACTGTCGAACTTTATCCCCAATAAGTTTATATCCTTTATTGCATGTATAACTAACATTCTGCCCATATGTTGTACCGCTCGTAAGATTTACCACTCCATTCTTTGGATTCAACAACGTTTGACACTCTGAAAGCAAAATAAACGAATACCATTTTACCAAATATCGACAAAGAATTGTGTAAAAAGGATTTTTCTGTCAAGTAAAGAGATGTATCAGATCCATAAAAGTTGAGGCTAAAATGCAATACGCTACCTTTAATTTGACATATTGGGGTGGTTCCACTCCAAAACATAACGCCGCTCGAATTGACAGAACACACCCTCGAAACGTTCCCATTCAAACAATAGCCAAGATTACATTTGAAACGCGCTATCTTTTGAAAAGATGTTTCGTTTGGATTTTCTACTATGCCATTTGCCGGAATACCAACTGATCCACAATCTAAAATTGAAAGTTTCATTGGCAATAATCTAATATCTACACTGTTTTATTTTTATTGCAGTCGGTAGCAATTTTAACAATTTCTTTGCATTTAAGCAATGTGCGGCGAATATTACCTAAAATTAGACATCTTAACTCAACACAGCTCAACATTTCCCCGATCACTGCAGATGTTAATGTAATATTTATTTTTTGAGTTATAATTAACGAATATATCAGATATTTACTAACTACTCAATTCTCAATTAAATATACGTGTATATACGTATATATAGTTGTGGTATTCGCCGGAAATATTTCTTTACTACTATAAAACATGTTAATCAGAACCATGATTATTAAAGTCAGTATAAAACAGCAAAATGTTTACTTAAAACATATTTAATGTCCCGTATTATGTTAAACTAAATCGAACTAGTAGGAAAAGAGAGGTAGATAAAACATGGTATTACACGAACAAAACTACATTTCAATCATTTTGTTCCGTGTCGAGCAAAGTCTAAAGCGGAACCGTTTTACTCCTAAACACCATGTGAAGATGTTGATGAAGGATATAGTGTCACAGTAATCGTGGTCCAATTTGTTTCTCAGTTTATTCATAAAATTTACTTTTTATTTTAAATGGAGTGATATTCACTAAGAACATGGGACAGTTCATTCTGAGAAAAGTTCTGTTTGCAAATACTGCGAACCTTAACCAAAGTACGACTTTAACTCTCAAATTGTCCCGAGAGCATAATTTTCTGAAATCGGAGTAGATTATCGAGGTTTGGTTTAAACAATATTTATTTCATAAAGTACATTTGAGGAATACACAAGGTTAGAGCATAATCAATAATAAAAGGTTTTCTAACATAGAAGTACAGGCAAAGTGAGCAAGTTTATATGCACATAACAAAATATTCACGACAGAATTGAGAAGGAAGCTTATAAGCTTATACTGTGCCTCGTTTCTGTCACACTTTAAAGCTGCTTGTTATGGTGTAAATGTTGTTATGATGTTTGTATTTTCGGTACCGTTATAATTTAATAGATAAGATGAAAGGTGAATGAAAAATGAAGGAAATAGCAAAATGCGTTGGTAGTTGGATAGAAGAGAAGCGTCAAGAAGCGGGAAGACAGGACAGGGCATGTACAGGTCAGATCAGTTGTAGAATCTGGTTTGTTCTTATTATCATAAGTAGATCAAAAGCGTTTAGTTTGGCGAATGTAGTTTTGAACGTGATTGAATATTGCTGAGTTGGTCAAGTCTGTGGCATTTTTTGAACCGAACAGTAGTGTTTGAAGTGACATAGGCACAATAGAAGACAGATGTTCGAGTAGATGATGCTTTTGTGCACGATAAAGGGGACAGGTGAAAAGAAATGGTAGGTGTCCTCGATTTCACCACATTGACAATTTGGACTATTGATAATGTTTTTAGAGAACAAATGTTCATTAAGATTACTGCAATGCATCCGCAGCCTTGCATGTATGACGTTCCATTTGCGATCGCCTTCATAATAGAAATTTGGAACAGTGTTTTTTATTCTTGTTAAGATTGTATTTAAAGGAGGGCAGGGATGTCGAAGAACGAACAGTTTCCGGGAGTGCATTCCATAAGGAAATTGTGGTTGGAAGAAACGAACAACACCTGAGTTTTACAAGGAATATTACGAAGGTTCACAGAATTCCGAAGATTGTACGAGCTTGTATCACCAACTCGCGATGGAATAAGTGTAGTGAGATAGGCTGGAGTAAGAGAATGAAACATCTTGTAAAAAAGAGTGAGTTTGTGTTTACCTCTTATCTCCTTCAGAGATTCAAGTCCTGTTTCTATATTAAGATTTGAAATGGAGACAAGTCGCGTTGCTCCGGAAATTATTCGCGCTGCCTCATGCTGAACCTTTTCTAGGTCCTCTGCTTCAGCTTGCGTTAGATTATCCCAAACTACATCTGCGTATTCCAACAGTGGCCGAATAAATGTTTTATATAGGACTTCTAGCGATTTGCGATCGAGGACGAATTTAAATGATCGCATGATGTAAATACGTTGCCATGCCTTGGTTTTGACGGAGTTGATATGCTCATGCCATGAGCAGTTATTGGCGAGTGTCACGCCGAGATTTTTATGAGTAGTAACTTCCGCTATTTGAACATTATCCATATAAATAGGTGGGTGTGCCTGTCCGTTTGTATTTCGAGATATTAAAAATGATTCGGTTTTCGCCGGGTTGAATGATACAAGCCACCTCTCTGCCCACAAATGAATTTTGTTCATGTCATCATTTAGTTGCTGAGCTGCAGACAAAGGATCATCGACAATAATATACAAAGTAGTATCATCTGCGAAAAGACGTATGGGTGATTTTATTTCTCGTACGATATCATTTATAAAGATAAGAAAGAGTAGGGGACCAAGAATTGAACCCTGTGGTACTCCAGCAGATATTGAAACCGTATCTGACATAGTGCCAGATAGTACAACCCTCTGTTTTCTTTCACTGAGATAATCAGTAAGCCATAATAAAAGGGAACCGGAAATACCACTTCCACGAAGCTTGAAAAGTAGACCTTCATGCCATACACGATCAAAGGCTTTTGAGATGTCACAGAAAACTGCCCTTACTTCTTTACCCTCGTCTATTGCAAGACAGAAGGAGTGATAGATAGATACAAGCTGATTTACAGTGGAGACATTTGGAACAAACCCTGACTGAAATGGGGTTAAGAAGTCATTTTGACGGAAGAAGTTAAACATGTATTTATGCAAAATCCTTTCTAGAACCTTACTAATAACACTCAAGAGGGATATTGGGCGATAATTACCAACAGCTTGGGGATCTGATATCTTAAAAATCGCACAGACATGAGCCAGTTTCCACTGGTTGGGTACTTTACCAGAACGAAGAGAGTAATTAAAAAGATCTCGAAGGGGCTGTGAAATTTCGGTGGCTATTTCCCTTAGTACAAAGCTATTAACAGAGTCAGGTCCTGTGGCCTTTCCAGTTTTTAGTACCTTAATTGAATCTATAACATCTTGATGGGAAATATCCAAATCTTGCAAGAGTGGGACATCAGAAACAATAGGAAGAGGTCTGTTAGGAACATTCAGAAGGCTCTGAGATTGGAAAAAGTTATTCAAAAGATTTGCCTTGTCAATGTTAGATTCGTATACGATGCCGTCGTGGATGAGAGGGGGAATGTGTTTGGAAGCCGGCGTAGCACTAGTAAAATGTTTGATAGTTTTCCAAAAATCGGACGAGGAAAAGGTATTTCCCTGAAGTTTTGAGGCAAGCTTTTCATAATGTGATTGTTTGGCAGTTTTTATGATATGGTTAGCATGATTGCGAATAGTCCTGTAAGCTTGCCAGTGATTTTCATTTTTGTTTGCTCTTCGTCTCTGGCGGAGTAATTTACGAATTTCATTATGAAACCACGGGGGATCCTGAGTCCGGATCGTTATAGACTTTGACGGTATACATAATTCACAAAATACCATAAGTTGATTGGTGAAATGTTTAGCGTAAATATCAATATTAGTTATCGAGGTTTGGACTACAGGATTCAGAACAGCATAAAGACACAGTAATGTAAGCTGCGATATGTCGGTATATTCGTGTTCGTTCAAATTCTGATATCAGAAATACTGTCAATATTAATATTAAATGTTGAGTAATGATTGCGACGTCAATGTTATCATAAAAGAACGTAGAGAGCGTAATGGTCGAACAGATGATGCCCTTTATATTCAAATTATATTCAGACATCTTCCTCTTATGATTATGAATTAACAATAGAAACGCTCAAAATTGGTTACTGAAAGCGTGCTAGTTTCTTGATTGGTCCAATTTACAAACTACATTGTAGTATCACATGCTCTCACGCGTATCTCTTTCTCTATTGTCTACCTCGGGCCTCCGTTCTTTGCAGACATCGTCATTTTTGCACTGGATGAGATGTTGGTTTTAGTGACGTCATAAGACAATAAAGTTGTTTTCTTCATGGTTAGAGTTTCTGGCTTTGAAGGTGATGCCAAGGCTTAAGTGTATGTTTTCTCTCTAGGCACTTCCGGTTGGGCTTAATGCGTCGCTTTTGATTCAACAAGGCGTTAATTCAGATGGTTACCGCAAATTCAAGCTAAGTGACTTAGTTTGTTACTTATTTGTAGAAGTCCCTTAAAAGGAAGGGACACCAGCACGTTATTAAACGTAAAGTATGTGTCATATAAGATATGTCAGCATGCATTATCTTAAAAACTATCATTTTTTATTGTTTTCTTGAAATTTCAACGACGTTTGTTTTTTTCAGCAAGGCATTTAATTCCGGGTTCCTGATGATGTCGTCTTCTTTGCAGTCGATTTTCATTGCTTCCTGTTGGAAAGGGGTTGCGCAGTGTAATCCCTGTGAAAACGTTTAATTATTTTGAACCCGCCGACGAATAACGTCGATTGACAAGACTGGATTCCGTACATCCGGGGGACCCCGGTACTCTTCACATGCCTCTACTGGTGCGAATATACCCCAGCACACAGTCGTTTCTATATCCAAAAATAAATGGGTTTCGGGTAGGAATTAGTAGTAATTCGTCCATATTTTGGGAATATATCTCCGGTAGCGGTGCATGTTGGTATTCCGGTATTCTGGTACATCGTCATAGTGTGTATCATCGTCAATTTCTACGTGCCTTTTAGTAGATCTTATTCCTTTTTGCTATTTTGATGAGACCGTTATTAGTCGTTCACTTTTGAACCGGTTTTTTTCAGGATCGGTAACACTACCAATTAAAATCATTTCACTTTAAGCAATTGCCTCCCTTTTACTGAGAGAAAATAACGTCAGACAAGGCTCATATTGCGTTCAATGTTCTACTTTAGCGTGACGCCAACAATGATAGAAATACTTCAGTAAAGGAATCGGTATTTTATCAAAACTTTACACAATGAAGTGTTTATCATCGATACTACAATTGAAACAAAAGGAAAATGCCAAATAGCCCAAGCATAATATTTGACCTTGTTAAGAGAACGATATGTAACTCAAATTTAGTTTACCTCTAGGTTTACACGACGCCTCCGACCATGATCCATTACTTAAACAGGTCAGATCATCTTTACCGGCGTCAAATCCAGAGTGACATGAGACGTTAGCGGAGGCACCATATGTCGTGTTGGATGGATCATTGAGATCGATTTGCCCGTTCGGTATAGTTTCAACAGGTCCACAATCTACAAACGATAGTTCAGAAAAATGTTAACAAATTTAATGAGAGACCATTGTTTCCTCTTTTTCATTTCCTCAAACTTCCAATAACATTAAAATAAATGCACAATGGATTTAAATGCTAAATACAGTAAAGATTTTAATGCAAAGATCAAATAGATATTCATAAATATTAAACAGGGTGAGTTATTGTGTATTAGCGAAATAAAGGTAATTCATGTAATTTTTGCAATTATGTATATGTAAACTATTTCTGTGAAAAGAAGCACACGATTCAAGGCATTAGCTAATGCCTCAACGACAGATACACAATTTTCAAATTACTCTAAGCACCCATTTAGCCTACTTTTAGGCAAGCACCATGCTGCTGACCATGATCCATTACTAAAACAGGACACTTGATCTATACTAGCGTCAAATCCAGATGCACACGTGACATAAGCGGCGCCACCATACGTCGTGTTTGATGGATCATTGAGATCAATTTTGCCATTGGGTATTGTTTTTACAGGTCCACAGTCTTCAAATAGTTTATAAGAATTGGGTAAAGATTTATTTTCAGACCATTGTTTGCTATAAATATTTTTCTAAAACTTCAAATCACATGGAAGTAAATGCTCAATTGCTTTTATGAAAACAGTAAAGGTTTTAACGCTAAAAATATTTTCAGCAAAGTCATTTTCACAAAATATTATACAGGGCAATGCATTGTTTGTTGTAAAAACGGTATTTAAATGCTACTTCTGCAGTTGCATAGATTTAAGCCATATGTTTTCAAGAAGCACAAGATTAAAGGTATAAACTAATGATTCAACGACAGATACACATTGTTAACGTACTCTAAACACCGATGAATACTACCTTTAGGCGAGCACGATGCATTCGACCATGATCCATTACTTAAACAGGTAACTTGATCTATACTAGCGTCAAATCCTGGCTCACATGTGATGTTAGCAGCGGCACCATACGTCGTGTTGGATGGATCATTCAGATCAATTTGGCCGTTCGGTATTAGTTCGACAGGTCCACAATCTGGTATAGATAGTTTGGAACAATGTCAAAGGGAACTTTTTAAAGAACAATATATTTTCATACTTTCTACCAAATTCGAATAACATGAGTGTAGCTTCAAAATTATATTATACTACAGCATCAACGACACATATTACGTTAGAAGATACTAAAGCAAGCGATACACTAAATCGTTATTATAAATAATAAACTGGAAACAACATGAACATGCCAAATAGCCAAAGCATGCATTTTGACCTTGATAAGAGCTGCATATTTCAAGCATTACATCATTTCTCAAACGGCAGTTTAAACAAATTAGTCTACCTTTAGGTGTGCACGATGCCTCTGACCATGATCCATTACTTAAACAAGTCACATAATCTATACTGGCGTCAAATCCAGAGTCACATGTGACAATAGCGACGGATGGAGAAAAAAGATCAATTCGTCCGTTCGGTATTGTTTTAACAGGTTCACATTCTGCAGACGATAGTGTAGAAAAAAGAAAATATTTTTTTTTGATGATTACCCTTCCTATGTTCATATTTCTCTGAGAAATCGAGGAGCAGGAAGTGAGTTTCCCATAACGATTTTGGTTTCAGGTCGGCATCTCTTAGTAATAGTTGTTTTGAATTATAAAGTAATCAAAATAACAATAACAATCCCGTTAGCCTAAACCAAATAATGAGGACTTGGTCTTAAAGCTGCACTCTCATTATATACCATTTTTTCAACTTTTTTATTTTTTGTCTTGGAAAGAGCAAATTTTTGCGTAAATATCTGCAAACCAATGATATAAGATTGCTGACAAAAAATCAGATCGTAAGTTTTCATATTTCCGTTCGAAAATAATGTTTTATGGCTTAAACCGTTACTAACGGTTTAAGGATAATGCATTAAACATTTGAACTTAAATATAAAAATCGGCGATCTTATTTTTTGTCAGCAGTCTTATATGACTGGTTTCCATGGATTTTCGAAAAAATTGGCTCTTTCCAAGACAAAAAATAAAAAAAAGTTGTCAAAATGTTTAATCTGTGAGGTGCAGCTTTAAAGTTTCGGTCAAAGTCTAACAGAAATTGACGAGGGACTCGTACATATGACTAAATGGTTATATGCAACAATTAATCGCAATTTTGAAGACACTATTAACCTACTACACAACAATTTACTGTAAAATATTATTTTTTTCAAAATCTACAAAGAAGGGTAAAATTACCTATCGCAGTTATTGTGGTGTACGATGTTGAAGATGCCGATGACGTTGATGTGTGAGATGTTTCCACCATTGTTATTGTTGTTGTTTCCGAGACGATTGTGTTTGGCGTTTCCGAGGTTTCAAACGTCGATGTCGATGTTAATTCTGAACTGTACGTCGGTTCTGGTGACGTTGTTGTAGTTTTCGATGTTGTTTTAGATGTTGATATTATTTCAGTTGTATACGATGCTGTCGGGGTTGTTTGTGGTGTTTTGGTGGTTGTAATAAAAGGTGTCGTGGTTGTTTCTGTTGTCGATAGCGTGGTTGATTTCGGTGTAGTTGCATCATTTAGTGTTGTACTATCTGCGAAAGTTATTGTTGATGAAAGTGTTGCTGTCGTAGTTCTTTCTGTTGTCGATGCAGTAGATGTTTGTGATGGTGTCGTGGTTGTTTCTGTTGTCGATAGCGTGGTTGATTTCGGTGTAGTTACATCATTTAGTGTTGTACTATCTGCGAAAGTTATTGTTGGTGAAAGTGTTGCTGTCGTAGTTGTTTCTGTTGTCGATGCAGTAGATGTTTGTGATGGTGTCGTGGTTGTTTCTGTTGTCGATAGCGTGGTTGATTTCGGTGTAGTTACATCATTTAGTGTTGTACTATCTGCGAAAGTTATTGTTGGTGAAAGTGTTGCTGTTGTTTCTGTTGTCGATGCAGTGGATGTTTGTGATGGTGTCGTGGTTGTTTCTGTTGTCGATAGCGTGGTTGATTTCGGTGAAGTTACATCATTTAGTGTTGTACTATCTGCGAAAGTTATTGTTGGTGAAAGTGTTGTTGTCGTAGTTGTTTCTGTTGTCGATGCAGTAGATGTTTGTGATGCTGTCGCAGTTTTTGGTGAGTCCGTTGAGGATATTTCTGGTGTCGAAAGGATGGTTGTTTGTGATAGAGTCGTGGTTGTTTGTGATGGTGCGGTGGTTGTTTGTGATGGTTCCGTGGTTGTTTGTGATGGAGTCGTAGTTGTTCGTGATGTTGTTGTGGTTGTTTCTGGTGTCGATAGCGTTATAGTCTGTGGTGTAGATGCTTCAGTAATCGTTGTACCGTTTGTAAAATATGTTGTTGTTGTAATTGATGGGGTCGTGCTTGTTATTGATGGTGTCGTTGTTGGTTGTACTGTCGATGCTGTTGTCTTTGTTGTTTCAGCTGTCATATTTGTGATTGTTGTTGGTGATGATTTCATGGTTGTTTGTTTTGTCGCCGACACTGTTTTTGTTGTACTTGCGGATAAATTTGCGGTTGTTGATTGCGTCATAGTTGTTTGGGCAGTCGACTGTGCTGCTGATGGCTTTCCAGCTGTAAAATTTGTGATTATTGCTGGTGAGGGTGTCATGTCTGTTTGTGTTGTCAACGGTGCTGCTGTTGTTGCTGTAAATTGTGTAATGGTTGTTGGTGACGATGTCGTGTTTTTTAGTTCTGTCGACAAAGGTGTTGTTGTTATACTAGCGGTTTTATTAGCGGTTGATGTTGGTGATGGCGTCATGGTATTCTGTGTTGTCGACGGTGCTGTTGATGTTTTTCCGGCTGAAACATTTGTGGCTGTTATTTGTGATGATGCCATGGTTGTCAGGGTTTCTCTGGTTGTTGGAATATCCGTGATCTGAGAATGTGAAACTTCAGTCACTGTCGTTACTTTGTCGCTCATTAATATAGTTATATTTGTTCGCGTTGTTGCTGCAGTTTTTAATGTTAACGCTGAGGTTGTATATTCGGTAGTTGTTTTTGCCGTGTTCGCCGTGAATACGCTTGCCGTTGGCGTTAGTTCGTTCGTTGTTAGCTCCGTTGAAGGTATTTCACCTGATGTCGTTGTTGTTAGCTCCGTTGAAGGTATTTCACCTGATGTCGTTGTTGATGATGTCGTTGTAAGATTGTATTGTGTCGGTGTGTTTGGCAGTATTGACGTTGACGTTGAGGTAATTTGATCGGTTGTTGATTGTGGTTCATTTGGCAGTGTTTCTTGCGGTTGATTGGATAACGGAACTGCACTTGTTGCGTAGGAGGATGTTTCTGAAAACCCTATATTTGATGATGTCGTTGCCGAATGAGTTAACTGGATACCCGATTGACAAAATATCAACAAACATATACTTCCAATCAGGGTCATCACGCCTGAAACAGATTTTAATTTTCAAGCTAAGAATCTATATAGTCCAGAATAAATATTAGACTCAATGTATAAGGTTATGAATGATAAAGTTCTTCAATATATCAAACGGTGAAATAGGAATTTAACACACATTGACATTTGCGTTTACATTCCGAAGGCGTTTATCAAATTAAGTTGTTTGTTTAGGAATGTGAAGTGTTGATCGCAAAAAGCAAGATTTATATGCTTTATAAAGATAATCAAGATTTTTTTCTTAACTTTTATCTGTCAATAGCTTTCCAAACCAAACGTTAAAACTTGTTTAGTCATACTGTAACACAAATAGCCCTAAAATGTACGATAAGTCGCTGATTGGTTTCAGGGGCATTAAAATATATTCGACGCGGATGCATTCACATATGCTACGATATATTAGGCCTCTTTTGCAGTATTGTAATAGGAATTCTCAATACTTATACTCATATGAGACTCTCACGATACTCCTCACTACATTCCGCGAGCTACGAAATATTCTCGGAACATCGAAAGACCTTTATAACAGGATAAAGCTAAGCTCATCATTTTTATGTTGGTATAATGTGTGTAATATTTGCATCTTTGGGCGTAAAACATCTTTAAAATCATGATTAAGTAAGACAGTAAGCTTAATAAAATAAGCCACTTAGCTGCTGTTCGCTTAAAACATAAAGACATTGGAATCAGGAGTTCTAAGACGATTGTAAATGACCTGTTTGAGTTCAAGGAAGACTAAAGAAATCACGAGCCTACAACTGGCTAAGGTTTTTCACAATTCATATCCCTTATTGATTAATGATACATTGCGATACATCGGACAGTCACGTATCAGAAGCATGATCACACGTATAGTGTAAATACAGAGTTGTGATAAAACTCATTTCTCGATGATCAGTCGTAGTTGTTCGTGATTGTAGGTACTATTCACGATATTTGTCGTAATTAATCACTACATTCAGCGTAAAAGGCGCACAAAATAGCATGATGGCGTGCTATTGGATAATGTTGTATTACTCGACAACATTGTCCTGATCTTGGTGACCTCTATTAGCTTTATGTCCCAGATGATGTTTTTAAAGTATCGTGTGCCAATTATTTTTACAAAACACACAATGCACGACGCGAGATCGATCGTTCGTTATGTAGTTTTTAATTGTTAAATTTTGTTTTATTGCATCTAAGGGCCAATATACTTAGTCATATTAACAGTATTTTTGTATCGTATGATAATGCATGTAATGAATAGGTGTAATATATAACTAAATGTATCAACACCATACATTGAAATTATAACTGTTACAGGGTTCTAATTCGTTGAAAAGTACAGGACGGTTATTAGTACGTATTCGTTTATAGTATACAGTAGATCGATTAAACGGCTTATGTGAACGGGATTATAACGAAGTACACGATGACAAAATAGTAATAGTCCTGCACGCAAATCACTTGACTACAGAGTTATTGCGCTTCATGCTAATATCAGGTAATTAAATATATCTCATCTTCGAACTAGGCACGAAATTAACAGTGAATGCCCACGTTATCACCGTATAATACATGCATTCATAGAGGTCAGGATCAGCTTAACATAGTAAGACGATAGCATTGGGATTATTCCACATTACTTATAAGTGGAGTAATAAGATTAATAATGATTGTTACGATAAGCACACAGTAGGCCAATATTTGTCTGTCTCTCGAATTGTCAAGTGTCAGAAGTCTCCAAAATGCCAGCTTTCCCACTCCAAACCTTTGGGTTAGCAAACTTTGATTCAGGGATAAGCATTTTAAGATTTTCATACAAGGTTGAATGCTTTTCGCATAAATAATAATATGTCATGCAATACAACGTTATACAATAATTTATATCGTAAACGGTGTCTTGAGTAGTCCGACGCAGACACTGGTCCCGTGAAATAATTTATATATCCAAACTGCAAACAAAACTGTCATAAAAATGAAATGAAAAAGCAAACAATTTAAAATCGAATTAAAGAACTAGGACCGAAACTTCCTCTCTTTAATTCACGTGGTCTAAATCAAATATACAGCGAAGACACGTATATATATGTTATTCATATTTCATCCCATTTCTCTTCCAATCTTTCTCCCTTTCTATCCACTTCTCCCGTTTACTTATTTTTTAAGTCAAACTCGTACTTTTTCGAACCTAAAATATTTTACCATGATATGTATCACATGCAAATTGATATTGTCATAACTTTTCAATTTTAATAATAGTCTTACACATTTCGGGGAGGACCATTTTCTAATGTTGTCATAACTTGTTGCCCAACCCAACTGTATAATAATTTTGTTTGTCGAAAATATGTATATCACGTGTGTATATTATTTAAAAAAACTATTTTGTCTTTCCTGCCCTGATGGCAGACAAGCCCAATACTGTGAAAACAGAGCCTACAATACGTTTTACTTATGTTATGATTCTATGACATGTACATATAGTCATGGCTCTATTTAATTAATGAAAATCAATGCGATGAAAGAAATAAAGGTTTACCAGTGTCAATGTATAGTCCACAAAATTAAACTATTGCATTTACAGTGACTGTTAGCCATAAACTTCCTTAGCTCACCGAGTTTGTATTTTTAAAAATGAGTCAGATCGATGAAATTGTAAACGCTTAAACTATCAAGATCATGGCTGAAACAAAATAGCTGTACGGTTTGATAAACGGAAAAGCAAACTCGATATTCTTAAACCTTGAATAATCATGAGTTAAAACTTCCGTGTAATCTGAAAGTGTGACCTTTACAATGTCATTGTATTAATGAGAGTGATTAATGAATGCCGTTATTTCACTCCAAGGATTGCAGCATACAATTTTAAATTTTGTTTGATTGGCAGACTGTGAGTGATGCTCATAGTTTCAAATAATAACTGCATCGTATCTTTGAAAAGTTTTTGCATTAGATACTCTGAATTGTATTCCTTCGTCTGCAGATAGAGTTGGGATCCCTAATCATTGAAGTACTTGAGGTACACCTAGTTAGTTTATTATTATTGGTATATCATTAATTTTCCTTAAGTAACTGCATACTTTGTTAAGATTTCCCTTTTTTACTTTATTCTGGATTGTTGGGATAGGAGTTTGGTTGTGCACGCAATCTGGTTTGAACCCCCAGTAGATTTACTACTGACCGTTTCTAGGCGGTCCCCTAGAATTCTTGATAAACGCACCTAGTTTTTATATAGAATATTTGCACTGTGTTCTTTGTGGAGTTTTGTGCTGTTGTTTCATGTTTCTTGTTTGTGTGTTTTTGTTTTGTTTTGGTGTTTTATGTCTTTGGCGTTTATCCTGTGCCATAAAAAGGGAAAATTATTTAAACTTTTGGCTACGGAGCTTGTTTCTGTAGTTTTTCACATAAATTTAAATGTTAAGGGGATTCAAGGTAAAGTCATACCATTAAATTAATACTTTTCGGGTTTTTTCAGAGTCCTGTATCGGTTTTATTTTAGTATCAGCAGGTAAATATCCGTGCTGTAGTTGTTTTACATGCTAAATGTATAGAAATACTTTACAGCTTGCTGTAAGATTCAGTAAAATAATATGAACCTATTAGATAGTCCGTCTATCCAATGCAGACGCTTATAGATTTGACTGTGATCATGCATATATATAGTTTTAAAGATAGAAACAATTTGTTATATTTAGACATTCCCTCTGTTCTTTTGTTGAACAAACAGTAAAATGTATTCATTCTCAGTCAACACTACCCCAAAACCCATGGTAACCACCCGATATCAAATATTTATTGCAAGGTTAATACAATCTGAATTAAATGGTAGTAACAAACGAAGGAGTGCAACGCTCGCTATTGTCCTTTTACGATTCAGGGTCATTCAAATATAATCAACGCGGATGCAGTCAGATATGCTACGATATATTACGCCTCTTTTGCGGTATGGAAATATGAATTCTCCATACTAATGCTCCTGTCATACTCGGTATTCCTTACTTCATTCAGCGATATACATGTACGAAATATTCTCGAAACATCGAACGTCCTTTATAACAGGATCCAGCTAAGCTCAGTATGTTAGTATGATGTGTGTAATGTTTGCATTTTTGAACTTAAAAAACAACTTTGAAATGAAGATTAAGTAAGACATTAAGCTTAATAAAATAGCTTAAAACATAACGACATTGGAATCAGGAGTTCTAAGACGATTGTAAATGACCTGCTGGAGTTTAAAGAAGAGAAAAGAAATCACGAGCCTACAACTGGCTAAGGTTACTCTCAATTCATATCTCTTACTGATTAATGATACATGTCGATACATCACGTAGCAGAAGCATGATCACACGTGTAGTGTAAATACAGAGTTGTGATAAAACTTATTTCTCGATGATCAGTCGTAGTTGATCGTGATTGTAGGTACTATTCACGATATTTGTCGTAATTAATCAATACATTCAGCGTAAAAGGCGCACAAAATAGCATGATGGCGTGCTATTGGATAATGTTGTATTACTCGACAACATTGTCCTGGTCTTGGTGACTTCTATTAGCATTATGTCCCAGATGATATTTTTAAATTATCGTGTGCCAATTATTTTTACAAAACACGCAATGCACGACGCGAGATCGATCGTTCGTTATGAAGTTTTTAATTGTTAAGTTTTGTTAAGGGCCAATATATTTAGTCATATTAACAGTATTTTGTATCGTATGATAATGCATGTAATGAATCAGTGTAATATATAACTAAATGTATCAACACCATACATTGAAATTATAACTGTTACAGGGTTCTAATTCGTTGAAAAGTACAGGACGGTTATTAGTACGTATTCGTATATAGTATACAGTAGATCGATTAAACGGCTGATGTGAACGGGATTATAACGAAGTACACGATGACAAAATAGTAATAGTCCTGCACGCAAATCCCTTGACAACAGAGTAATTGCGCTTCATACTAATATCAGGTAACTAAATATATCTCATCTTCGAACTAGGCATGAAATTAACAGTGAATGCCCACGTTATCACCGTATAATACATGCATTCATAGAGGTCATGATCAGCTTAACATAGTAAGACGATAGCATTGGGATTATTCCACATTACTTATAAGTGGAGTAATAAGATTAATAATGATTGTTACGATTAGCACACAGTAGGCCAATATTTGTCTGTCTCTCGAATTGTCAAGTGTAAGAAGTCTCCAAAATGCCAGCTTTCCCACTCCAAACCTTGGGGTTAGCAAACTTTGATTCAGGGATAAGCATTTTAAGATTTTCATACAAGGTTGAATGCTTTTCGCATAAATAATGGTATGTCATGCAATACAACGTCATACAATAATTTATATCGTAAACGGTGTCTTGAGTAGTCCGACGCAGACACTGGTCCCGTGAAATAATTTATATATCCAAATTGCAAACAAAACTGTCATAAAAATGAAATGAAAAAGCAAACAATTTAAAATCGAATTGAAGAACTAGAACCGAAACTTCCTCTCTTTAATTCACGTGGTCTAAATCAAATATACAGCGAAGACACGTATATATATGTTATTCATATTTCATCCCATTTCTCTTCCAATCTTTCTCCCTTTCTATCCACTTCTCCCGTTTACTTATTTTTTAAGTCAAACTCGTACTTTTTCGAACCTAAAATATTTTACCATGATATGTATCACATGCAAATTGATATTGTCATAACTTTTCAATTTTAATAATAGTCTTACACATTTCGGGGAGGACCATTTTCTAATGTTGTCATAACTTGTTGCCCAACCCAACTGTATAATAATTTTGTTTGTCGAAAATATGTATATCACGTGTGTATATTACTTAAAAAAACTATTTTGTCTTTCCTGCCCTGATGGCAGACAAGCCCAATACTGTGAAAACAGAGCCTACAATACGTTTTACTTATGTTATGATTCTATGACATGTACATATAGTCATGACTCTATTTAATTAATGAAAATCAATGCGATGAAAGAAATAAAGGTTTACCAGTGTCAATGTATAGTCCACAAAATTAAACTATTGCATTTACAGTGACTGTTAGCCATAAACTTCCTTAGCTCACCGAGTTTGTATTTTTAAAAATGAGTCAGATCGATGAAATTGTAAACGCTTAAACTATCAAGATCATGGCTGAAACAAAATAGCTGTACGGTTTGATAAACGGAAAAGCAAACTCGATATTCTTAAACCTTGAATAATCATGAGTTAAAACTTCCGTGTAATCTGAAAGTGTGACCTTTACAATGTCATTGTATTAATGAGAGTGATTAATGAATGCCGTTATTTCACTCCAAGGATTGCAGCATACAATTTTAAATTTTGTTTGATTGGCAGACTGTGAGTGATGCTCATAGTTTCAAATAATAACTGCATCGTATCTTTGAAAAGTTTTTGCATTAGATACTCTGAATTGTATTCCTTCGTCTGCAGATAGAGTTGGGATCCCTAATCATTGAAGTACTTGAGGTTCACCTAGTTAGTTTATTATTATTGGTATATCATTAATTTTCCTTAAGTAACTGCATACTTTGTTAAGATTTCCCTTTTTTACTTTATTCTGGATTGTTGGGATAGGAGTTTGGTTGTGCACGCAATCTGGTTTGAACCCCCAGTAGATTTACTACTGACCGTTTCTAGGCGGTCCCCTAGAATTCTTGATAAACGCACCTAGTTTTTATATAGAATATTTGCACTGTGTTCTTTGTGGAGTTTTGTGCTGTTGTTTCATGTTTCTTGTTTGTGTGTTTTTGTTTTGTTTTGGTGTTTTATGTCTTTGGCGTTTATCCTGTGCCATAAAAAGGGAAAAATTATTTAAACTTTTGGCTACGGAGCTTGTTTCTGTAGTTTTTCACATAAATTTAAATGTTAAGGGGATTCAAGGTAAAGTCATACCATTAAATTAATACTTTTCGGGGTTTTTCAGAGTCCTGTATCGGTTTTATTTTAGTATCAGCAGGTAAATATCCGTGCTGTAGTTGTTTTACATGCTAAATGTATAGAAATACTTTACAGCTTGCTGTAAGATTCAGTAAAATAATATGAACCTATTAGATAGTCCGTCTATCCAATGCAGACGCTTATAGATTTGACTGTGATCATGCATATATATAGTTTTAAAGAAAGAAACAATTTGTTATATTTAGACATTCCCTCTGTTCTTTTGTTGAACAAACAGTAAAATGTATTCATTCTCAGTCAACACTACCCCAAAACCCATGGTAACCACCCGATATCAAATATTTATTGCAAGGTTAATACAATCTGAATTAAATGGTAGTAACAAACGAAGGAGTGCAACGCTCGCTATTGTCCTTTTACGATTTACTGATTAGATTCATCATATAAAAATGTGAAATGACACCTCTTCACAATTCTACAACCTCCTATTTACGTATTATTAATATCGACGGAGCAGGTTAGAGGTAAACCTTAGCTTGAAGAACCCGTATTCTTCATAGAAACAATTGTTTTTGACATTAAGTCATCCTATTGGGTATATTAAAACAATTATATTAATTTTGGTAAGTCATATCTAGGAGTAGAAGTGCATCTTAAGGCAAATATATCATATTACACACATATACAACTCTTTCAAAAGACTATACCTCAAAATTAAATAAAAATTAAGTTTTGAAATGTTTTATCTTTTTTACCTTCCCCACCCACTTTGTGTTGTGGGTACCCTTAAAAAGATCTGAAAACTCTCTAATCGAGAATAACAAACAGCGCCAGTCTCTCTCAACAATCACTCAATTGCCGTCCCCGTTTCCAAGTACGTGTTGCAAGGAAATGACTTAAAAACATTCAGTTCACGAGAAAGGTTGACAAAACGTTTTTATTTTGTTTTAACTAGTATGTACATAGAGTATACAAAGCCCTTGACATCTGCAATATTCAGTATTAAAACATATGTATCATGAACAAGAACGTAACTTATTTATATCATAATGCTTTATGACGGAGACAATTTATTGTTTCATCAGATTGTAAAATTACATTGCCTGTCCAAAAGTCGAATGAAAAATATGTGTTTTCTCTTTGAATGTTCATACCAGACTGATTTCTTTACGAACCTAAGGGCAATTGCGGACATGGTGGGTCTGACTCCATTAAATAAATGTCAAACATGTGTTCTATAGTCAATTGACCTATTTGCACGAAAGATAACACTAATTTCTAGCCATTCACAACCACCAACACCATATTTAGAGAGACTTGTTTAAAATCTTGATAGAATATATACCAACTTAAGAACTGAGAGTACCTGTATTAAAGGGACTGTACACCAGATTGGCACCAAAAATGTTTTTTTCTGTAACGAATCTCAGGACAACTATAAAATAGAATGTGTTACGCTTTGATATCATAATTGTAAAAAAGGTACCAAAATGTTAAAAAAAAAATTGTGTCGGAGACCGGGTTCGAATCCGTGTCGCTTAAATTGCAGTCCAGCGTCGTATCCACTGAGCTATAAAGGCTTACTCTAATTGGGTGACATATTTAACGTTTAAACCTAACTAGGTAATATCACGTGATAACACCGACTAGCCAATCACGCATAAGGAATGAATTCTTCCTGTTAGACATACCCAGTAATATTTTTAAATGGAAAAATACGAAATAAATTGTAAACTATGTGGTACTTCAGCTAGTAAGCTTCAATGCATTGAACATGATCGATGCCAAGTTTATGTTAGTTTTCGACAATTTTCTTTTTTTCCCCGCTATTTTATCGTACGGAGTACAGCTCCTTTAATAAGGCAGTTTCTAATTTATGAATGAAGGGAGGCAGCAAATAGATAAGTTACTTTAGGCTAATCAGTGAACGTTCAAACATATGCCTCATTGCCAACAGAAGAGACAACAATATTCATAATATATCAACAAAATGGCGTTCTGTGAGAAACTTTATTCAGTATAACTATTTATCTATAATTCATCAATTGTTTCTGTTGTTAAAATCAACCTTTTTCACATTTTTATCTACTGGCGCCCTCAGAACAGCAAGTATTCTAATATTGTTGGTATTTTTATTCTTCCGACTGGGTATAACAAAAAAGCCTTTTTACATTAACATTAATCTTACACCTAATTAATGTTTAAATACCTCCTTAGGTCAATTGAACTGAATTAATAACTTCAATATGTAAAATTCAATCAAATGGATTGCATTATAACGTTTCAGCATACATACGTATTAATATATTTTGATACAATTTTTCACATTTCATTCATCGTGTGGTTTAAAAAAGAATTTTGTTTACACCATTACACATGCACATACATAAGTATACTGCATGATAAGTGACCATACTGCGTAAGTAATCCATTAATAACAGTTAACCCTTCAAAATTGCACCACTCCATATTCTTTCGACAACACATCCAAATTACAGTGCCATGTTATAGGTGGCAATATCGGTCATGGATCGTGATTTTCCACATATAAATATGTTCTATTCCATAATAGACTGGTGTTTATGTGTATATACATATTTGCTCAACTCTGAAAGTATTCTTATTTACTACCTTCGTTGGCGATCGCCTTAACATGTAGAGAGAGACCGCATGTGCCTACCACTCACATAATGCGTGAGTCTGCGTTGAGTTTCAAGTATTCAATATATTAGATCCACAAACCAATATCCATATCAACTACTACAATGGTCCGTACTTGGCCTACATGGCAACAGAGGTGCGCTTGACCTTTGGAAGGAGTATGTATAAGCTTCGTACACAGTGTGGTTATCAATTTTCTGGTCCTTGGTGACCACCAAATATGTGAGTATAATTCGTGAAAATAGAATTACCGATAGAAGCGGTTTTGCAGACAGAGGGCGTCAGCTCTGCCGGAATGGCGTTTGATTCCCGTTGCTAAAGATCTGCAGTTAATTGTTGCTAAAGATCTGCAGTCAATTGCATAACACTGGTTATGTTTTTGGTTTGGTCAAAGTAAGCCAAATGTTCATTGATTGGTCAATATTTATCCAATTATTACTGGTCCCCAATCAAACTGCTTCATATGCAAACTAGCCAAAATATTACCTATGGATAACTTATCCAGTTTTATACAATTGGCTGCCGATGTCTAAGCCACGTCTCATCCTGGTATAAATACGATTTAGAACAGCGACCAATTCTAACGATTAGCCAACATCTATGCCTGATGTCATGCCAACGTTAGAATAGGACATTTTGGGGAATGTTGTATATAGTCGGGTTAAGAATTTGTGTTCAACATGTTTGCATGCCATGCATGATGAACTTTTCGAATTTGATGAAGGATATACTTTCGTAGGAAATGTATATACAAATACACTATTAAAATAATAAATAGTGAAATATGGCCATATAAGGTAACCATGCTATTATGTAAAAAATAAAAAGAATATATAAACAATACCTATAACTATATAAATATTTGCGTTTGTCAGTGTGCATTTGTGTATTTCTACAGAAACGCGGTCAAACGCTTATCATATCGGAACGCAAAAAGTACACATATAAAGCAAACAAATGAAAGTCTCTTGTAAAATAATATGATATGTAACAGTTCACAAGATATGTACGTTTTTGCTAGGTATGTGAGTTCGTAATTTGTCCGAGCATTAATTAGTGGTTCATACTTATTAAAATGTTCTATTGTTAGGATTTTTTATGATTGCAACATCGTTTAGTTGTTTTATTCATTTCAAACATTCATACAATAATTTGAACACTACAAATAATGAAATATAATATTTTGCATACTATTACTACGCATTGGAACTAATGCACGAGTGTCAGTGCTGAGAATAAGTACTCAGTCCCCGAGAATGGTATTCAATACTGGTCTTAATTGGATCTAAAAACGATGTAGGTAATTGCAACGCTCGATATAATTAACCGACCTTTACAGTGAATGCAGTCAATGATGTATGACCAAAAGTTGCATCTTGAATACCACCCCCGTTAGCTAACATTATCTGAAAAAATAACTTATTTTGTAAATACAGCCGGGCGATGGTGGTCAATTTTACGGGCTATGGTTAGAAATCCGTTGGATATCGTCAGAAAAATAAGTTCATTGTCGGTTGCATACTGGTCAAAATGCGTTGCATTTCGTTTGAAATTGGACAATAACTTCGGATTGGCGTCGAAAAAAGACCTTTAAAGAAATGAAAGTCGTCACTTCACTTACGTGATACAGAAAAAACTGATATTGATGTATTGGAGTATTAGTAAGCATATGTGGGTTATAATTGTTTCTATAAAACTATATTAATAGTATATAACGATTGAGTCAGCGTTACTATTGGACTAAAACAAGAGTGACTATTTAAATCACATGTACTGGTTTATCTTGAAATTTTTGGCTACTGAGCTTATCTCTGCAGTTTGTCATATACATTTTGAGCATTTCCATTAAACAAGATATTTGATCATCTCCTTTATATCAATAGTTAGCTGAACATGAGTTTTAATTACTTGTCTAAAGAGGATATATAACACGTTAATTAAGACTTCTTTTAGAGCATCACAACTCAGTGGATCATCTTCTGTAGTCATAATTATTGTCCTCGCCGCTGACGATTTCAATTTTGCCAGAATCTCTGTGTTTGATACTTTGACGACTGTCATGAGTGTGTGGAGGGTATTCAGCAGGAGGGTTGAACGCAACAGTCGGGCGCTGAATATGACCGAAACCTCCACCCCCAACTGACGAGCAAAATGTTCGACCTTCGTCAGTCTCAGATGTTCCATTGAGAACCTGTGTAAACATAAAATGATTTGCGTATAATGTTTATGCCTTGAATAAAAGTTGATCAGGCTAGAATTGGCATTTATGTTTTGCTTTTATGGATTTTATTATAAGTTAACATTGGTTTTATGTACGCGTATCTTGAAATAGAAACTCCATTTAAAGCTTGTTAACAGTATTGCGTAAATATATCATTTCTGTAAAATTGTCTATCAAACCCAGACTGCTGTTGCAAACTCTGGATGTACTTTGTGCTTACGAAGGATTTTTAGCAAGTAGCAAAACACAACATACCAGGTTTCTCCAGTCGATTGATGCATCAATGTCTCGAGACTCTGAACTAAATGCTGAAAGATTTATACTCGTGTGAATGTTATTGAGAAAAATATGTACATTATGAGGTCTTTGATGTATCTATTTTTGCTTATGAGGGCGTAGTTTTTGATGTATCTATTTTAACTTATGAGGGGCGTAGTTTTGCTCAAACTGATGTGTATGCCGATTTATATGTGGACTCGGGACATGCCTCCTGGTCAAATTTGTTATAGCTGAATTGATTAAGGTGCATTTTGGTGTATTTTTCCTACACTCGATTATGTATACAAGTACACGAATTTCTTAACATATTAATTAAGAAGCTTAACTACATATTGTTGAAGTTGACATAGGCTCTTTCGGAAAGAATGGCTAGGCCGCAGACTACAAGGCATATGACAGGCTATATATCTGGGAATATATGGTCACATATTTCTCATCTAAACAATGACTATTTGCTTTCAAAAGTTATGCTTACATTTAAGATCTTTTGATTTAGACCGCTCCTTACTCGAACTTCTCTGCAAATATATCATATATCTATAACAAATATTGACTAGGAATAAATGTAATACTTTTCTGCTCGTGTGAAACACACGTGCCAAATCCGTATCGAACATTACCGTGTGTACATACAGTTAAAACCCGTTAGCTCGAACTCCCAGGGACCGGCGGAAATACATCGAGCCTTGTAAAAATCGAGCCAAGCGGAATTAATAACCTTCAATTTAAAGAAATTGGTTCTCAAAATCTAGTTCGAGCCAACAAGAAATTCGAGCCATGCGAGTTCGAGCCAACGGGTTTCGACTGTATTATCAAGTTATTTTCCCGTTAAAAATACAAACAGGTGAGCCACAGTTGCAAACAATCTTCAATTGGCAAATACTTTCAATTTCATTTTTATCCTTCCAAAGGATCAAAAAATTATTCAAGTAAATGTATTTGTGAATAAGTTTAACAATCAAAAGCGCCCTGATTTTATTCCTTAATGTAAGTCTAAACGTCATCGTATTAGCAAGACGACGCCGACTACGAAAACAACGTCGTTAATACTCATCATTACAAACAATAATTCAGTGAGCTTACGTATGTTGTTTTAAGCGTGGACTTCATGGCGGACATACGCCTTCGTCTCATTTGGCAACCATTTTGTATCTGTAAGTAATTATAAGTTTATATTTGTCGACTGGGCCTTCGTTTGCGAAAATGACTCTTGACGAAGAAAAAGTGGCATGTTCATGTTTACAAAATACTGTGCTTTATAAGCTGGCAGTCAATGTTAGTTCACGCTTTTTTAACTATCTTAAATTCATATTTCATATTTGTTGAATTTTTTTATCCATTGTTTGAAATTGTTTTTTGATGAAAGTGTGAATGCTTCCAGAGGAATTATTTTCGCAGACGATGTCAAAAATAACAACTATCATTTGAACCTGTAAGCGAACTACCAGCCGAGCCTAATGTCAACCTTATGAACACAAAACAGTAGAAAAGTAACATGACGTATTGTCCATGACCAAAAACATGGATTACCTTTTTATTCAGAGCACAGTGGAATAGGAAAATAAAGAATCCCTGAAAGAAAAAAAAAAAACATATTTTAAATTTATACACTAAATAAATTGTATCATCTTAAATGGTTATATCATTATTATTAAATAAAAAGATAAGAAATTTTAGTTTTAAAACATGCTTTAGTCAATATTTCATATTTGTTGAATTTTTTTATCCATTGTTTGAAATTGTTTTTTGATGAAAGTGTGAATGCTTCCAGAGGAATTATTTTCGCAGACGATGTCAAAAATAACAACTATCATTTGAACCTGTAAGCGAACTACCAGCCGAGCCTAATGTCAACCTTATGAACACAAAACAGTAGAAAAGTAACATGACGTATTGTCCATGACCAAAAACATGGATTACCTTTTTATTCAGAGCACAGTGGAATAGGAAAATAAAGAATCCCTGAAAGAAAAAAAAACAACATATTTTAAATTTATACACTAAATAAATTGTATCATCTTAAATGGTTATATCATTATTATTAAATAAAAAGATAAGAAATTTTAGTTTTAAAACATGCTTTAGTCCCAAAAAATCGAGCATATACTACGTTGCGAATTTGGCACCTGAAGACCATTACAAATGGCAAAAAGGTATTGCATGAAGTAAAGATCCTCGTTGATATAGAATATGCCCAGAATCCACGACACACCCATCAGAGGGACTAGTACACAGAGCGATCGAAGGCTGGTTCTGTAAAAGACCGTTGCATTCATCATGTTTTTTTTTTCAAAATGTTTTTCTATGAATTTGTCGGAATGTTGTTCTAAATTGTTATTTTTTAATGGAATTATAAAATATTTTGTATCATTTCATAAACTTTAGGACAAAATATCCAATGGTTTTACTAGATTATAGAACTTTACGTACTGAATCTTTTCTGTCGTTTTCTTAGATTCCATTGCTTTCATTCTCAGCATTTTGCGGAAAACAAGGACCAAACATATAATGTTTAACTGAAATAGAACAGTAAAGTAAAGACTGCATGATCTATTTTTTAATACTTCATATATTTTAAACAAAGCAGGTGTTGAGCAAAATCAGAATTCACATTTAAAACTTACCGATATAATGAGCAAGGCAGGCGCCACGAACGCCCATATTACACCACGTGATAGAGACAACCAGCAGCTGAAACAGTATTTGGTGGTTATTGCATTGTTTAACTGTAATCAGGTTATAGGTAATTAACGTTTTTAAAGCATGCCAATTTAGATATAATTACTGATAATTTAAATGCGACGTTAAAACAAAAGTCTATACCTGAATGCATTTGAGACGTCTTTTTTTCCAACGTGATTCGACGTTGGAATATGACAACAACCGACCATAACCAAAACGTAGTGCGATCAAATTTTTATTTAACTCGCATCATTTTCTCGGAAAACTAAGACCTTAATACGACCAAAATCCGACCACTTTTGTAACCAATATCAGACCACATCCGCCTAGTTAAATTCAAAACAGATCGCTTGCGCGCCCAGCTTCATAGGAACTCATTTTATTTATTGAAGTGCCAAAGAAACTTATTACACAAATTTAAAACAATTTTACAAATTAAACATTGCTTTTCTTTCTGAAACGTTTTTTTTTTATGTTGGTATGGAATTGTTTAGAATATGTCCAGGAATAACCTTATTTAAATTATAAAGGCAAACTGCACTGATCATTAGTATATGGGAGAACAAAATATCTGTTAAGCTTCACAAGTGCGAAAACATTTCTAAAATCTTGGTTTTAATTTAGTTTTTCTGTGACGAGTACATTTAAACCTCTTGATGGAATTGTTGTAACATTTAAATAGCTATCACATAGTGTATTCAATATTTCATACGGAATGAATTATGTCGACATTAAAAAAACCAAGATAATTAATGAACTTTTAGACTTTGTTTGAAGCTGGATTCACTTTCTTTGTTGTTTTGGTGGTCGTATCTATATCATAGTATTTAGTGTTTTGAGGTAAGCATAAGCATGTTAGTAAGAGGTAATGATTATATGTCTATAATTTTGAATTATCATCCGTGCACCTCAAAGTTGAGGGTTTTTTTTTATTAAATTGTAACATAAACCTTCAACAACAAATCAATCATCCGACCAAATCTGATCATTCGTTATCGACAACACAAAAGCTAGGTGTCCCAAAAGTTTGAAATTTATGTAAAAGATATTAATCGACTAGATAGTCACCGTCAGAATTTGAGAATTAGGGATTGTCTTTACTAAAGTCTTCATCAAATTAAAGACAATTATTAGAATTAAGATACAAATTGTTTTGACCTACATTAGTAATACACGAACTAAGAACGATTGATTGCAATGTCAGAACAAGGTCAGGGATTTATGACGGTTAAGACGATTGACGTCATGTGCCTTCTCGTGAAGTATAAAAGACTAAATCTACTCACAAGTAAGTATTTCCATATCCTTGTGTCTGAGTTGCTCCGAGTGATATTCCGACAATGACAGCTGGTATAACTATTGGAAAATAATGCATTTTTACTTTTCGTATCTTTACATGAGAAATAAAGAAACTTTGAAGTCAAATATTGATTTTTAATTTTAGAAAGTATTACATATTTAGGTACAGAATCATTCGAATTACTTAAACATTTATAGTTTGGTTGAGTTGACAGCTGTAACAAGATAATTTCAGGCGGATAACCTGATGACTTGAACAGTTTCGTTTTCTAATAAGAGGATTACAGTAATAAACATATTATACAATATTGTATATGTATATGGATATTCACCCCATGATGCAATAACTAATGATCTCGCCCGTGATCTGGTAGCAAATACATAAAGAACTGTGTATGCAATGTCTATACCCTCCGCAAGCATAAAAAAAACGACCAAGTAGATATAATGCAATAAGGCTGCCACAACTGCGCAAAACTCCTGTATAAACAAAAATATCTATTATGGTAAAATTAGACCAAATGATGGTAAAAAGCCTTTTTTAATACACAAATATGACAGAATAGAAAAATAACACATACATGTGCTTCAACACATAAAAGTTAAGCCTATAAATATTTAAAGTACCTTGCTTTCTGTTCTATCGACTCCGGCCAGGAACACGATGTAGGAGAAGAACAGTGCAATACAGAGGTTCAGGAGAATAACAGCACGGTCGTTTCTCAGGTACCTACATGGTAAACAAAAAAAAACACAGGCTAATACATAGATTTAGGAGAGTTACAGCACGGTCGGTCGTCAGCTTCGTATATGAAAACAAAGAACAACAGGACAATTCAGAGGTTCAGTAGATTTACAGCTCGGTTGTTCTTGAGGTTTCTATACGTAAACAAATGTCAACGGGTTAACACATAAAAATGTTTCACGATCAACACAACAAGATCGTTCCTCGTTTATCTACAGCGAAACAAAATCCAGATAAAAATCGACCGTCATATGCTTGAATTCAAGTAAATATTAACCTTTAAAAAGTGTAGAAATCGTACCTCCATAAGCAGATGTACAAAAACGATGTTAACAGAAGACAAAACATGGATACAGCAATTCCAACGATGGAAACTATGCGCAAAGGAACTGAAACCGCATCAGCCTGAAAATCACAGTACATAAGTATACTGATTTGGTTACATAAACACAAATAACATTATTGAAGTCTTTGATTCTACAGCAAACCGTTCAGCCTATGGATGTTATCATTTGGTGGTAAAGTATGAACATGACTGTGTTAAAGAGTCACGTTAACGTTTTAATGACCCCGAATGATCTAAACATACAAATATAGGGTTGTGTAAGGGGCTACCATTTGTACACCTTTGTAGCACTGACACAGTTCCGAAAAAATACCTGCACAAACGGGCTCATCAGCACAGCAAAGTTAGTAAGATGTGTGCATTCACAGACAGTCTGGCTTGCTGAGGAATAATTCACAGAACAGCCGAAAGTTGACCATCTTCCAGCTTGCCCGTCACTACAACAGGAAACATTTCACTACCTAGCAATTATCTCGTCTAATTGTCTTGACTTATTTCATGAATATTCTGTCTAAGATAAATGTGCAACATGGAACATTCGTAAAATAATCTTGTGTTGATCAACCTTCCGCTTGAAAGTCACTAAAACTGTTTTCACCAGTGTCCTTTTTAATGATCTCGCAACACTTCTTGTAGTCCTTACAAGAATCTGCTTTAGATTAAACTCATTTCTACAAGACAGATTAATATTACTCACTTGCCAAATTCCCAGTAGTTACATGATGGCTCTGACAAATTAGTCTGGAAAAATACATAATTCATTATTTAATGTTTTAGTTATTGAATAGAAACGGCAGTAATTCACCGTGCAGTCCACTTTAACTCACATTTTTCCTTTTGTTAATTGATACTTTTATTGTAATGAATGCTGATTTGGCAATATATATGCAAAAAGCTACAGAAACATGCTCAGTAGCAAAAAGTTTAAACATAAACCCGGTTTAGTGGCAATGGGCAACGCCAAAGACATAGAACACAAATTCACAAACAAGAAACATAGAACAGCACACAACTCTACAAACAGCACAGTGCATATATGAGATATATATATATATATATATATATATATATATATATATATATCTAATATATATATAAATAATTGGTATGTTTATCAAGAATTGTTAAGTACCGCCTTGGAACTTATACTGATTATGTGTATCTGTAAAAAAAAACAATTATTTTTTTAGTTTACACAGTTGCCCTTTACAACGATATGAACACATACCAAGAAGTGACCGAATGTTATTCTGATTGGAGGAGTTAGGTTTTCTAAAGGTTGGTCAAGCGACAATGACAACACAGGACCATTTATTGCTTTTTGGCTCCCGTTTCTGAAGAGGAAAATCTACCATTAATCTGGATTAAATTGATTGATTACTATATGTACATATCACAATGAAACCAAATTGTTTATAGCAATTGTTAATTGGTGCCCAAATATGTAGGTTAAAAACGGAGTTAAGAGTTAAGTTATTTATATTTCCTAATTAAGTCCTTTTCACTCTTTAATGTATCTTTTTTAAGTAATACAAACCCTGTTGCATTTTCATTTGATTGTGTTGGCAGAATATTTGACATGTCCCGATACATTATAGCTGTGGTGATGTAGGTTTTGTTTCCTTAAAAATTAACAATTCAACCATCATTTATTTCTTTCAATAATAGTTTTAAGACAATTACATGTTTTGATAAAATGACACATGTAACATTAGATGAAATAGTTATTAGCATTAGTGTTATATTTCAGAAATACCGTTATTCACTTGAACCGAGTAATTCCATTTTAATGTCTACATTGTATCACATTTTATTTTTCAATTGTTAAATTCAAGACATTTCATTGACATTTGATGATTTATTTTAGTTATTTTTTGCGGTATGTAAACAGTACGTACCTTCAAATGCACGTTTGTCCAATGTCAATTTACTGTGGGACTTATAAATCCAATCTTTGTCTGCATCGGCCGCACTATCAGTGGGAGATTTTGCAGGAAACTCAATATTTTCTTCGTCAGTCTGTTTCACTTCTAAGGCAACATTTGTCTTGATAACGGTTGCAGATGTTACACCAGTACCATCTTCAATACCGATTTGAATACTTTTTCTTATAGCAGATCCAACGGAATCAATAGCTTTCAGCATCGTTTCTGCCCCATTGTTGTTCTGATGAATTAGAGTTAAATTATGATTTCAAAATTAATTCAAATGGTGTTGCTTTTACAGTAGTTGTGAAAAAAAAGATAATACATCATACTTTTAATCGTTTTTTGTTTAATTGGTTGGACGATGTAACGCATATTCTGTGGTCTGGAGATTGGAATACACACTTTTACCTTCATAATAAAAAATAACCTAACCAGGCATGGATAGAAATCCATGACGCCTATATGAAGAGAGAGTGAGAAATCACTTGGTGGACTAATTTTATTTTCTAGAGACTAGCCATGACATATTCAAACTATGGTAAGTGACAAGCATTATAAACCACGGTGAGAAATAGATAGAGGATATTTGTTTATTTCAGTGTAAGATCGTATTTTATTTCACGAGTGTCATAGAAAAATATATTTTCACGAGTGGCGAAGCCACGATTGAAAATATAGTTTTTCTATGATCAAGAGTAAAATAAATTATGATCTTACACTGAAATAAACAATTTTTCTGTTCCTTTTATGCTTATTTTTGGAGTTTTATTAGTACTTTAATTTATTTTCCTAATTTTCCCCTTTTTTGAAAAGGGTGGATTTTACGCCGTAAACCGTGGAACGCCCATCACGCTTTTTTTATATATACGTAGCTGTCAATTATCTATTTCCGGTTTGTTGAGAAAATGTTCTCTGATATTCTTTTTTAAAGTTAATTAATCGCTCGTTTTTAGTGCAAATATTTTATGAATAGTAATCAATGAAGTTTATTAGTGCATCCATGTTCCAAAAAATAACGAAAACTCTTTTATTTTAAGCGGGACATGAATACATAATCAAATTACTAGGCTGCCATTTATTGAATGGAAATTTGAAAAGTCGGTTGTATTAGCAAAACCATTGCGGATTATCATTCGATATAAAACATTTTCTCAGTTTTAATAGAGAGTGTTTCATGATAAATTCAGTCATCTATTCAACTCCCAGAGTCTGTTTTGCTTTAAGACAGGTCGATTTCCAGGTTATGAGGAGGACCACACCAGTTTGTTGACAAATTTTGAGGCATGTGTGAGCTAAAATTATCAGTAAATTGTTTTGTGAATTTTCAGGGAAGTTCGTATTACGTATTACATTGACAAAACAGTTCAAAGTATATCTGAACGATGATATAACATTCTATTTATGTTCGAACAGTTGTTTTCGTCTGTGATTTGCTTGATATAAAAGCAAGTGTTCGAACATTCAGCTTCAAGATCAAGAAAGCGTTTTAAAACAACGGGATAACCATTTTCCTTACAAACGGTAAGTTGTTTAAATTTTAGATATTTTATTTGTTAACATTTTCTGGTTCAAAAGTGAAGTGATCTGTTTTGATCAAGGGGAAGTAACTACAATGGATTTTAAAAGTAGTTCTGAGAGTTGATATTTTCACTCCTTATGTTGCAGTGAAAATATCAAATTGTCTTTTGTTATTTCACTGATAAAACTCAATATTTCATCGAAAAGCATGAAAGAAAATGGGATATTAATAAATGTCCAAAATTTGTACTCAATACGAGTTTGACATCCTAGAGACGTATCATTAACGACTAAAAAACTGGGCGTCTAAAAAGTTTTCTTTTTATACAGGGAATGAACTGATACCTGACCTTAATGGAGGGAGTTTACCGACAAAAACCGAGTACGTACTGATTCCTTCATTGCCTTCCAGCTTTCTTGGTTGGACGAATCAAGCAAATTACTGGCTGACTCCATAAAGTGCTAAAAATTTAAAACAAAACTTTGAACATGAATTCATTATATTGAAGTAATAACGCTGCGATTAGTGTAATAATTTAATTTCCAAATATTTTATAACTGCTCAAAATTGCTTTAAATTACCTCGGAGATATTCACAGAATCAAACTTAGTGGAGTTGGAGTTTAGAAGAGTCGCAACATTCTCCAGTGAACTAGTTAGCGCTTTTATTTCCCCATCCGTGAGAGGTGGTGTAGTATTTGCCCTCTGTGTAGTGGTTACATTTGTCAGGGCTTCTAGTGCGACTGTGATTGCTTCTGTTGTAATATCATCATTCGTCGTAAGATCATTGAGCTGTGCGGGTAAAGTTTTTACAATAAATATTCGTTAAATGCATTCATAATTATCTCCCGCCTTGAAAAGGCGAGGGGATAAAGTAATGGTAGGCGCGCTTCCGTGCGTCTGTCCGTCCGTCTATCCGTCAGTCCGTCCGTCCGTCCGCCCCACATTCATTACTTTGCATCTCCTCTTACATTTTTCATGCGATTTCTAAAGAGTTATTGCCCTTTGCTTATTTTACATTTATAATTGGTTTCTTCGCAAATCCTCTTACGTTTTTCATGCGATTTCTACCAAACTTTCACAGATTGATGATCATAAAGTGAAGCAGCGCATATTGTCGGGTTTTCCTGATTTGACCCTTTTTGAAAGAGTTATTGCCCTTTGCTTATTTGACATTTAAAATTGGTTTCTTCGCAACTCCTCTTACGTTTTTCATGCGATTACTACCAAAACTTTCACAGATTGAAGATCATAAAGTGAAGCAGTGCATATTGTCGGGCTTTCCCGATTCGACCATTTTTATCCCCCGCCTTGAAAAGGCGAGGAGATATAGTAATGGTAGATGCGCTTCCGTGCGTCCGTCCATCTGTCCGTCCGTCTCACATTCATTTCTTTGCATTTCCTCTTACATTTCTCATGCGATTTCTACCAAACCTTTACAGATTGATGATCATAAAGAAATGCAGCGCATATTGTCGGGCTTTTGCGATTCGGCCATTTTTGAAAGAGTTATGGCCCTTTGTTTATTTTACATTTAAAATTGGTTTCTCCGCATCTCCTCTAACATTTCTCATGCGATTTCTACCAAATTTTCACAGATTGATGACTATATAGTGACGCAGCGAATCTTGTTGGGCTTTTGCGATTCGGCCATTTTTGAAAGAGTAAAAGCCCTTTGTTTATTTTACATTTAAAATGTGGACTCTTCGCATCTCCTCTATCATTTCTCATGCGATTTCTACCAAACTTTCACAGATTGATGACTATATAGTGACGCAGCGCATTTTGTTCGGCTTTCGCGATTCGACAATTTTTGATAGAGTTATTGCCCTTTCTTAATTCGCATTTCTAATGTTCCTGAGAAACTACCCTAACCATTGATTGGCTTTCGTTACAAAAAATGCCCCCATGAGGCGGGGGATATAGCTGTCTGTGACCGCTCTTGTTAAATTTGTATGCTTCTCATCATCATTTATCATTGTATTACTTTTGCATTACGGTACGTTGAAATGAAAAATAACCGATTTATAAAACCTTCGTGACATGTTCTAAAGTGTATTTCATTTAAAATTTCATTTTATGCCTAAGTAGCTTTAAAGTCATATGTCTTACTTGATTATTGACATTCGCTACTGCTTCTCTGACACAGTTGTACTGAGGTAGCTCCCATGTTCCGTCTGGGCGACATCTTCGAGACCTATTGCCTATGATATTAGATTACATTAACACACAGTTGTGAGGGTTATCTCCAAGCTAGGCTGTGTCAGAACTACTTATCATTGATATACGAATGCTTAGAATTTTTGTGTTATTTTTGCTCCTATTTCGCTCATTTGGCAGCTTTATAATTGATACTTTTATTGGTGTGTATTGTGTTCCTGATTGTGTTTGATTTTCTTCTGGTCTCCATCTTTTCACTATGATTTTGATCGAAAAAAGAATATTACTTGATGAAATGTGTGAGTTTTCTTTTTTATCGGCTGTACATAACCCACTTATCAGAATGGCAACAGGTAAGCAGGGCTTGTGTACATGCATAAATATGGATATATCGTGCGGAAGTTACGTATGTTATTTTCTTAATCGCACGCTTGTTGTTGAACTTTGTCCTTGACAAAACCGTAAAAAAGTATCCTCAACACACAGCCCTTGCCAAGCGTAAGTGTATACTGTCCATAACTTAAGTTAACATAAGTTTTTCGATGAGTAATTATTTTACCGTTTGAGCCATCCTCGCAATCATATGAACGTGTCGTGTTGGCGAGAATCTCTGTCCATAGATGACCTCTTGTGTCTGTATCGTTTTTACAAGTGAAATGAGGCGTCTCTGTAATGACACTATGTACAATGTAGAGTTTATCTCGGTCATAACAGAGGTTCTTCCCTCAAATAATCAGTGTTTTAGCATTAACTCTTTACACTTGATGAAGACTGCGAAACGGAAATGACGCTTTTACATTTGATATCATTTATAAACAATGTACCTTATGAAATACCATTAATAATAAACCTGTGTCGAAATTATAAACCTTGGGTTATAACATAAATCAAATCTGTACATAAATGATATACCTTCGGCAAGGCAGGACGGTTCAGCTCCTTCCCACGACCCGGAGGCTTGACACTGTCGAACTTTATCTCCAATAAGTGTATACCCTTTATTGCATGTATAACTCGCATTATGCCCATATGTTGTTCCGCTCGATAGATTTACGACTCCATCCTTTGGATTCAACAGCATTTTACACTCTGAAAGCAAAATAAATGGATATCATTTAACCAAATTTCGACAAACAATTGTGTAAAAAGGATTTTTCTGGTAGAGACGTTTTATAATACGTAAAATTTGATGTAAACCTGCAATACGCTACCTTTTATTCGACATGTCGGGTTGGTTCCACTCCAAAACATAACGCCGCTCGCATTAACAGAACACACCCTCGAAACGTTTGCAATCAAAAAATAGCCAAGATTACATTTGAAACGTGCTATCTTTTGAAAAGATGTTTCGTTTGGATTTTCTACCATGCCATTTGCCAGAATACCAACTGATCCACAATCTAAAATTAAAAATATCATTGGCAATAATCTTATATCTTCACTGTTCCATTTCTATTGCAGTCGTTAGCCATTTTAACATTTTTGTTTGCATTTAAGCAATATGCCGCGGCGCCATACGTCGTGTTGGATGGACTTTTAGATGTATTTGTCCGTTAGGTATTGTTCCAAAGGGTCAACAATCTAAAGGCGATAATGTGAAAAGAAACTGATTTAAAACGTTTCCTATGCTCATAATTAACTCCAAATTAGAACAACATCTCAATGCAACTCAGCTAACCATTTCCCCGATCACTGCAGATATTCATGTAATAGTTATTATTAAAGAATATAACAGATGTGTACTAACTACTAAATTCTCAATTAAATATACGTTTATATACGTATATGTAGTTGTGGTATACGCCGGAAAAATGTCTTCACTAGTATAGAAAAATGTTAATCAAGACCATGATTATTAAAGTCAGTACAAAACGGCAAAATGTTTACTTGAAGCATATTTAAAGTCCCGTACTATGTTAAACTAAATCGAAAGAGTAGGAAAAGAGAGGTAGTTAAAACAAGGCATTAGACGAACAAAACAACATTTAATCATTTTGTTCCGTGTCGAGCAAAGTCTCAATTGGATCCCTTTTACTCCTAAACACCATGCGAAGGTGTTGATGAAGGATATAGAATCAAAGTAATCGTGGTCCAATTTGTTTCTCAGTTTTTCATAAAATTTACTTTTTATTTGAAATGGAGTGGTTTTCACTAAGAACATGGGACAGTTCATTTGCAAATACTGCGAACCTTCACCAAAGTACGACTTTAACTCTCAAATTGTCCCGAAAGCATAATTTTCTGAAATCGGAGTAGATTATCGAGGGTGGGACTACAGGATTCAGAACTGCATAAAGACACAGTAATTTAAGCTGCGATATGTCGGTATATTCGTGTTCGTTCGAATTCTGATATCAGAAATACTGTCAATAGTAATGTTACATGATCAGTAATGATTACGACGTCAATATTATCATTAAGGAACGTAGATAGCGTAATGGTCAAACAGATGATGCTTTTTATTGTCATATTATATTCAGACATCTTCCTCTTATGATTATGAATTAACGATAGTAAAGCTCAAAATTGGGTACCGAAAGCGTGCTAGTTTCTTGAATGGTCCAATTAATGAATTCTATTGTAGTACCACATGCTGTCTCGTGCGTATCTCTATCTCTATTATCTCTCTCGGGCATCCATTCTTTGCAGACATCGTCGTCGTCGTCGTCATTATAAAAAGTTATCGGAATCGATGACGTTCATTGGCTGCTTGTCTAGGTTGTTCCCGTTGTCTTTGGCGAGGTTGTTGGTTTGCAAGTTCCAACTAATCCCGACAACTTGGCCAGGCGACATTAGACGGCAAGTGTCGTTCTCAACTGTTCCTTCATCCTCGGGATGGATCTTAAGTTTGGCTGCACACATAAAGCCAGAAATGGTCATAAATGTCTTGTTGTACTAAAGTCTAAGCTACTAGTGTTGTATGATGATGTCTGTTGATGTCCAGCTGCTATACAACGGGTGCGATTAGTTTAGCTGTCGTTCGGCGGTGCCTGTCGTCAAATTTAGTGCTCAAATTTGCGGCCTCAGATTAGGATGCTAGCTCGTACGAAACTGAGGCTCGTTGCATCGGTTGTTTCTGTAACAAATCATGTCTTCGATGCATTGGCTCTGTGGAATTTTAGATATTGTTGGTATGGTTCGTTCAATACTAATACTAAATCTTTCTTCAGAAGATATCATTTTTGCACTGGATGAGATGTTGGTTTTAGTGACGTCATATGACAATGCTGTAGTTTTCCTCATGGTTAGAGTTTCTGTCTTTGAAGGTGATGCTAAGGCTAAAATGTATGTCTTGCCTCAAGCCACTTCCGATAGACCGTTTTGTGGCGCGCTTGATTAACAAGGCGCAAATGCAGATGGTTAACGCAAATTCAAGCTAAATGACTTAGTTTTTTTTACTTCTTCATAGAAGTCCTTTAAAAGGAAGGGACACCAGCATGTTATTAAACATAAAGTGTGTCATGAGATGTCAGCATGCATTATCTTACAAACTATCATTTTCTTGTTTCCTTGAAATTTCAACAACGTCTGATTTCTTTTCTTTAGAAGGGCATTTAATTCCGGATTTCTGACGTTGCCTTCTTCCTTGTAGTGGATTTTCAGTTCTTCCCGTTGGAAAGGGGTAGAGCAGTGGAAACCTCATTGATTAAATTTGACCTTTCTTCATTTTGGAACGGCTTCAGCACGTGGTTATTCCCTTAACACTTTTAATTATTTTGAGCCCGCCGCTTAGTTACATCGATAGACAAGCCTTGACATAGGACATCCGGAAGACCCCCGTACTCTTCACTTGCCTCTCATGGTGCGACCCTTGAACAGTCGTTTCTATATCTTAAAATCAATGAGCTTCGGTTGGATTTAATAGAAATTTGTCAAGATTTTGGGAATCAATTTGCAGTAGCGGTGGCTGTGGGTATTCCGGTATTCTGGTACATCTTCATAGTCGTGTTTATCATCGTCAATTCATACGTACCTTTTTGTAGATCTTATTCCTTTACCTATTTTGATCAGATTGTGATCAGGATCGGTAACACTACCAATTTAAATCATTTCACTTTAAGCAATTGCCTCCCTTCGACTGAGAGAAAATAACGGTCAGACAAGGTTCTTGATGCGTTCAATGTTCTACTTTAGTGTGACGCCAACATTGATAGAAACACTTCAGTAAAGGAATCGGTATTTTATCAAAACTTTATACAATGAAGTGTTTATTACTGATACTACAATTGAGACAAAAGGGAAATGCCAAATAGCCCAAACATAGTATTTGACCTTGTTAAGAGAACGATATGTAACTCAAATTTAGTTTACCTTTAGATTTACACGATGGATCTGACCATGATCCATTACTTAGACAGGCCACTTCATATATACTGGCGTCAAATCAAGAGTCACATATAACGTTAGCAGTGGCACCATATGTCGTGTTAGATGAATCATTCAGATCAATTTTTCCATTCTGTATTGTTTCAACAGGTCCACAATCTGCAAACAATAGTTCAGAATAATGGGAAAGAAATTTAATGTTAGAGCCTCGTTCCCTCTTTCTCATTTTCTTCCAATAACATAAAAGTAAATGCATAATGGATTTAATGGCCAAAACAGTAAAGATCGCATGGAGCAAAGATAAATTCACAAAATATTAAACAGGGTGATTTTTGTTTATTAGTAAAATAATGGTAATAGAAGAAATTTCTGCATAAATGTAACCTATGTCTTGTTAAGAAGCACACGATTTAAGGCATCAAGTAATGACTCAACGACAGATGCACATTGTCGAACTATTTTAATCGCAAATTAAGTCTACCTTTAGGTGTGCACGATGCCTCTGACCATGATCCATTACTTAAACAGGTCACTTGATCTATACTAGCGTCAAATCCAGATTCACATGTGACGTTAGCGGCGGCACCATATGTCGTGTTGGATGAATCACGAATATAAATTTGTCCATTCAGTATTGAATCAACAAGTCCACAATCTGAAGACGATAGAATCAAAATGGGAATTCTTTTAAGAATGTTGTTCCTTAGTTACTACCAAACTCGAATAACATCAATTTAAATGCACAAATCAATATATAATTTCAGCAGCCACGAAAATAAATACGATAGAAAGTATTACAGCAAAAACTAAACGAACTCGCTTTTATCATAAATAGTAAAATGAAAACTACATGGACAAACAAAACAGCCCTAGCAACATTAATTATGGCCTTGATAAGAGCAGCACGATTCAATGCCTCACATCATTTCTCAAACGAGAGTTAAAACAAATTTAGTCTACCTTTAGGTGTGCACGATGCCTCTAACCATGATCCATTACTTAAACAGAATACATAATCTCTACTGGCGTCAAATCCAGAGTCACATGTGACGGTAGCGCTGGCACGATATGAAGTAAAGTTTGGATAAATCAGATCAATTTGTCCGTTCGGTATTGATTCAACCTGTCCACAATCTGTAGACGATACATTTGGACAATGTTAAAGCGATTTTTTTAAAGAACATTGTTTGCTATTTTCATTTCTCCTAGTAAAATCGTAAAACATGATTGATTATGCACAAATCAATCTTTAGTTATAGCAGCAACGAACACGATTAAATTGACATGTGCATCAGGAAAAACAAAAACGAAATTGCGTTTATTATTAATAATAAAATGCAATTTACATGTACAAACCAAATAACACCGACAGGAACTATGACCTTGATTAAAGCTGCACGACTAATGATTTTTGCGAAAAGCTACAGAAACAGGCTTAGTAGCAAAAAAATTAAACATAAACCTCGCCACGATACACAGCAAGAGAAACACAATGTCAAACAAAAGTCAACATAAATTAAGTCTACCTTTAGGTGTGCACGATGCCTCTGACCATGATCCATTACTCAAACAGGTCACATGATCTATACTAGCGTCAAAGCCAGGTGCACATGTGAAGTTAGCGGTGGCCCCATATGAACTGTTGTTTGGATCATTCAGATCAATTTTTCCGAACAGTGTCGGTATAAACGGTCCACAATCTGTAGACGATGGATGTGGACAATGTTAAAGGAAACTCTTTAAAGTACGTTGTTTGCAATTTTTATATTTTTCTACCATAATCGAATAACATGAGTGTAAATGCACAAATCAATTTATTGTTACAGCAGCAACAAAATTAAAACGTTAGAAAAATACTTAAGCTAACAATACACGAAATTGCACTTATTATACGTAATAAAATGGAAACTACATGGACAAGCCAAATAGCCAAATGATGAATTATGACCTTGATAAGAGCTACAAGATTCAAGGCCTTACATCATAATTCAACAAGTGATACACAATGTCAAATGTCTGTTTACACAAATTTAGCCTACCTTTAGGTGTGCATGTTGCCTCCGACCATGATCCATTACTTAAACAGCTCACTTGATCTATATTAGCGTCAAATCCAGAGTCACATATTACATTACCCTCGGCACCATATGTCGTGTTGGATGGATCATTCAGATCAATTTGGCCGTTAGGTATTGTTTGCAGAGGTCCACATTCTTCAAATAGTTTATGTAAAATTATGAAAAGAATTATTTTCAGACCATTGTTTGCTATAAAATATATTTTTAAAACTTCAAATAACATACAAGTAAATGCACACTTGATTTTAAGCCATAACAGTTTAGGCTTTAACGCTAAAAATCTATTAAGCAAGGTCATTTTTACAAAATATTATACAGGGTAATACATTGTTTGTTGACGCAATAACAGGATTTAAATGCTACTTCTGCAGTTTCAATTGCATAAATTTAAGCTCTATGTTTTTAAGAAGCACACGATTAAAGGTGTCGACTAATGACTTAACGACAGATAAACACTGTCAATATACTCTCAACACCGATTAAAACTACCCCTAGGCGAGCACGATGCATTCGATCATGATCCATTACTTAAACAGGTCACTTGATCTATACTAGCGTTAAATCCAGAGCCACATATAACGTTAGCGGAGGCACCACACGTCGTGTTGGATGGATCATTCAGATCAATTTGGCCGTTCGGTATTGATTCGAAAATTCCACATCTGTTAACGATAGTTTGGGACAATGCCAAAGGGAACTTTTTAAAGAACAATGTTTTGTTTCATACTTTCTATCAATATCGAATAACATGAGTGTAGTTGCAAAATTAAATTATTCTACTGCTCGAAGCACTGTTCAGAAAGAGATACGCAATGTCCAATGACAGCAGAAATTTACTCTACCTTTAGGTATGCACGACGCATCTGTCCATGATCCATTACTTAAACAGGTAACTTGATCTATATTAGCGTCAAATCCAGAGTTACATGTTACGTTACCCGTGGCACCATATGTCGTGTTGAATGGATTATTCAGATCAATTTGTCCGTTCGGTATAATTTCAACAGGTCCACAATCTGCAAACGATAGTTCAGAAGAATGGGGAAAAGATTTAATGTTAGAACATTGTTTCCTCCTTCTCATTTCCTCAAACCTTCAATAACATAAAAATTAAATAAAATAAAATTAATGAACAATGAATTTAAATGTCAACAACAGTAAATATTTTAACGCTGATTCAAACGCTAAAGGTCGATTCAGCAAAGATATTTTCACAAAATATTAAAAAGGTGATACATAGTTGATTAGTGAAATAAAGGTAATTGTTGTATTTTTTGCTATTGCATAAACATATGTTTTTGTTAAGAAGCACTAGATTGAAGCATTCGTTAATGACTCAACAACAGACACATTGTCGAACTATTCTAACCACAGATTTAGCCTACCTTTTGGCGCACACGATGCCTCTGACCATGATCCATTACTTAAACAGGTAACTTGATCTATACTAGCGTCAAATCCTGATTCACATGTGACGTTAGCGGCGGCACCATACGTCATGTTTGATAGATCATTCAGATCAATTGTCCGTTTGGTAATGATTCAACAGGGCCACAATCTGGTAACAGTAGTTTGGGACAAAGTCAAAGGAAACTTTTTAAAGAACAATGCTTTTTTGATACTGTCTACCAAAATCGAGTAAAATGAGTTTAGTTGCAAAAGTAAAAATTCCACTGCAGCAACGACAATTATGATGTTAGAAGATACGACAGCAAGCAATACACGAAATTGCACTTATTATAAATAATGAAATAGAAAATACATGGACAAGCCAAATAGCATAGGCATGAACTTTGGCCTTGATAAGAGCTGCACGATTCAAGGCATTATATCATTATTCAACAAGAGATACACAATGTCAAATGACTGTTTACGCAAATTAAGTCTACCTTTTGGCGCACACAATGCATTCGACCATGATCCATTACTTAAACAGAACACATAATCTCTACTAGCGTCAAATCCAGAGTCACATGTGACGCTAGCGGGGGCACCAACTATGGTATAGTTTTGATAAACCAGGTCAATTTGTCCGTTCGGTATTGATTCAACCTGTCCGCAATCTGTAGACGATACATTTAGACAATGTAAAAGCGATTTTTTAAAGAACGTTGTTTGCTATTTTCATTTCTCCTAGTAAAATCTAAAATCTAAAATGATTATGCACCTTTCAATCTTTTGTTATACCAGTAACGAACACGAATTCATTGAAATGTGCATCATCAAAAACAACAACGAAATTGCGTTTATTAATAATATTTTAATGCAAACTACATGTACAAACCAAATAACACAAACAAGAACTATGCCCTTGATAAGAGCTGCACGACTCAAGGCCTCGCCTCGATACTCAGCAAGAGAAACACAATCTCAAACGACAGTTAGCATAAATTAAGTGTACCTTTAATTGTGCAAAATGCCTTTGACCATGATCCATTACTTAAACAGGTCACTTGATCTATACTAGCGTCAAAGCCAGATTCACATGTGACGTTAGCGGTGGCCCCATATGTCATGTTGGATGGATCATTCAGATCAATTTGTCCGTTTAGCATCCATACAACCCGTCCACAATCTATAGACGATATATGTGGACAATGTCAAAGGGAATTCTTTAAAGTACGTTGTTTGCAATTTCATAGTTTCTACCAAAATCGAATAAGATGAGTGTAAATGCACGAATCAATTTATTGATACAGCAGCAACAAAAATTATAACGTTAGAAAATACTTAAGCTAACAATACACGAAATTGCACTTATTATACGTAATAAAATGGAAACTACATGGACAAGCCAAATAGCCAAATGATGAATTATGACCTTGATAAGAGCTACAAGATTCAAGGCCTTACATACATCATAATTCAACAAGTGATACACAATGTCAAATGTCATTTTACACAAATTAAGTCTACCTTTAGGTGTGCAAGTTGCCTCCGACCATGATCCATTACTTAAACAGCTCACTTGATCTATATTAGCGTCAAATCCAGAGTCACATATTACATTACCCTCGGCACCATATGTCGTGTTGGATGGATCATTCAGATCAATTTGGCCGTTAGGTATTGTTTGTAGAGGTCCACATTCTTCAAATAGTTTATGTAAATTGTGAAAAGATTTATTTTCAGACCATTGTTTGCTATAAAATATATTTTTAGAACTTCAAATAACATACAAGTAAATGCACAATTGATTTTAGGCCATAACAGTTTAGGTTTAAACGCTTAAAATCTATTCAGCAAAATATAATTTATTGCCTAAGAAATAAATGTATTTATGTTACTTTCAAGGGATATAACTCGTTATGCAGGAAATTATTAGTACCGAGTTTACAATTTTGATAGTATTATTTAACCGTCTCATTTCGCTGATTTTACAACGCATTGATTTTACAGATTATTTATGCTAACTTGATTTACGCAGTATTTTCATAAGCTTTAAGCTTTCAAGTTAATTACCAATTGAAGGTCTTCAGTGTTCATTTTATGATCGAGTTCATTTCATGAATTGTTTATCTTTTACTGATATAAGCATTTGGGAAGTATCGTCCCCTTACGAACATGAATTTTTCAGTTCTTTGACGTAACAAAAATTTCGGATGTAAACACAGAAATTGGATGAACTTATTTTGGGCGATTCCTAAGTTAATAGACTTTATCATTTCCTCCTCGAGGATGCCAGTTCGGTGGAAGATGCTTTTTGTTTGACTCATGGTCAGACATTGGACTGTTTGGACTCAGTGGTGGACGATTCACAGACTACTATCTGCTCCTTTAAAAGGAAAGTATCTCTATATTCGCCGATATTTATTATCATGATTATTGGAGGAAACGGAACGGTAAGTGCAAATGGAATAGTAGATCCACAAGCGTGTTGTGCATGTTTGCCTTGAGATCGCTATGGGCAACCCGCTTCCATCTCCAAGGAATTTTTATTCCTCAGCTACTTCCTCAATGAGAGACAAGGAAAATAAGTGTTGTGGGATTTAACGAGGCAGGGGGTTTATTCCATCAAGCCCTGAACACGGAATGTGGACCACAGGACCGTATTCATTACTGGTCTTGGAAAGTGCTACGTCTCTCGGACCCCTCCAAGGCTATCTACCTGGACGGTGTACTTCTCAATGTCAGAGGATTAAATATTTTGTTCCACATCATTCTGGGGAGCTGTCATTTGGTGTTGACGACTTATGGCGTTTTATTTACCTCCAACTTTATTTCGGCCATGTATATTGTTCGTTTGTAACGATGTACGTCAATAAATGTTAATAAATGACATTTTTCAATTTCCATCCTGGTTTGTCAATTACTCGAAACAAATGAACTCACCTCATACTTTTAAGAGAGTACTCATAAAATTTAATTTATTGCCTAAGAAAAAATTTATTTAGAATACTTTCAAGGGATATAACTCGTTATGCAGGAAATTATTAGTACCGAGTTTACAATTTTGATAGTATTATTTAACCGTCTCATTTCGCTGATTTTACAACGCAATAATTTCACAGATTATTTATGCTAACCCGATTTACGCAGTATTTTCATAAGCTTTTAATCCCACCCTACCACACCCGATATATAGGCCAATACGTTTTACCGTATCATACCTAATAAGGTCCTTTCCATTTTCGCTTATACGCCATGCCTGTTTGTGTTCATATTATTTTACTATTTTCTGTTTACTTTTATTTATTTTATTATTATCTGTTTAGCAAAATGCTATAATGTTATCTTACCTTTGCTATATTGTTATCTTACCATTTATCTTAATAATGCATTTGTATGATTTGATATGTTCTATTCGAAGGCGTTTTATTTACCTCCAACTTTGTTTCGGCCATGTATATTGTTCGATATATGTCATTTAATGTGAATAAATGACATTTTTCAATTTCCATCCTGGTTTGTCATAACTCGAAACGAATGAACTCAATATATATGCAAAAAGCTCAACCCGGTTTAGTGGCAATACTTTTAAGACTTTCAACTCATACTTTTAAGAGAGTATTCATAAATTCATTCTAACAAACTATTATACAGGGTAATACATTGTTTGTTGACGCAATAACAGGATTTAAATGCTACTACTGCTGTTTAAATTGCATCAATTTCAGCTCTATGTTTTAAGAAGCACACGATTAAAGGTATCCACTAATGATTCAACGACAGATAAACAATGTCAAACTACTCTAAACATCGATGAAATCTACCTCTAGGCGAGCACGATGCTTCTGACCATGATCCATTACTTAAACAGGTAATTTAATATATACTAGCGTCAAATCCAGAGCCACATGTAACGTTAGCGGAGGCACCATACGTCGTGTTGGATGGATCATTCAGATCAATTTGGCCATTCGGTATTGATTCGAAAATTCCACAATCTGGTAACGATAGTTTGGGACAATGCCAAAGGGAACTTTTTAAAGAACAATGTTTTTTTTCATACTTTCTATCAAAATCGAATAACATGAGTGTAGTTGCAAAATTAAATTATTCTACTGCAGCAACGACAGTTATGATGTTAGAAGACACTACAGCAAGCAATACACGAAATTGCACTTATTATAAATAATAAAATGGAACTAACATGGACAAGCCAAAAAATCCAAGCATTAACTATGACCTTGATAAGAACTACACGATTTAAGGCCTAACATCATTATTCAACAAGAGAAACACAATGTCTTATGACTGTTAACGCAAATTAAGTCTACCTTTAGGTGTGCACGTTGCTTCTGACCATGATCCATTACTTAAACAGGTCACTTGATCTATACGAGCGTCAAATCCAGATTCACATGTGACGTTAGCTGCGGCACCATATGTCATGTTGGATGGATCATTCAGATCAATTTGTCCGTTCGGTATTGATTCAACAAGTCCACAATCTGAAGACGATAGTTTGGAACAATGAACATGAAAATTCTTTTAGTTACTACCAAACTCGAATAACAAGAATGTAAATGCACAAATCAATGTATAATTTCAGCAACCACGAAAAGTAGTACGATAGAAGTAGGTATTACAACAAAAAATACACGAACTCGCACTAACGATAAATAATAAAATGAAAACGACATGGACGAGCAAAAAAGCCCTAGCATGAACTATGACCTTGATAAGAGCTGCACGATTGAAGGCATCACATCATTTCTCAAACGACAGTTTAAACAAATTTAGTCTACCTTTAGGTGTGCACGATGCCTCTGACCATGACCCATTACTCAAATAAATCACATAATCTATACTGGCGCCAAATCCAGAGTCACATGTGACAATAGCGATGGATGGAGAATAAAGATCAATTTTTTCGTTCGTTATTGTTTTAACAGGTTCACATTCTGCAGACGATAGTGTAGAAAAAAGGAAAGATAAGTTGTTTGATGACCCCCCTTCCTATTTTCATATGTCTCTGAGAAATCGAGGAGCTCGAAGTGAGCCCATAACGATTTGATGCAGCAGGTCAGCATCTCATAGGTGCATTTCATAATTGTATTAAATTATAAAGTAATCAAAATTACAATAACAATCCCGTTAGCCTAAACAAAATAATGAAAACTTGGTCTTAAGAGTTTCGGTAAAATTCTAACAGAAATTGGCGAGGAACACGCACATGTGACGTCACACGACATCAAAGGCAGACTACAAATACATCAAAATGTATGAAATGATGTTTGGGTGACCGCCTTGGTATGGTCAGCGAAAAATGAGATTGGGTGTAAACAAGTTTTGTACTTAACCAAATCATAATATAAACTAACTTCAAGTGCTTATTGGCCAGAAATAGACATCACTTACGAATCCAGCCCCCAAAACGGTGCCAAATCAATAGATGTACGAAACATTCATCCTAAGACAGGTAACCGACACTGTAATTTAAAGCAAACTGATTAAATGGTTCTTTGCACCAATTAATCGCAATTTTGACATTTTGAAATATGATCTATTATTTTTCAAAATCTACAAAGCAGGGTAAAATTACCTATCGCAGTTATTGTGGTGTACGATGATGAAGATGCCGATGACATTGATGTGTCAGATGTTTCCACCATTGTTATTGTTGTTGCTTCCGATACGATTATGTTTGGCGTTTCCGAGGTTTCTAACGTCGATGTCGATGTTATTTCTGAACTGTACGTCGGTTGTGATGACGTTGTTGTAATTTTGAATGTTGTTTTCGATGTTGATATTATTTCAGTTGTATACGATGTTGTCGGGGTTGTTTGTTGTGTTATGGTGGTTGTCATAAATGGGGTCGTGGTTGTTTTTGTTGTCGATAATGTGGTTATCTCCGGTGTAGTTGCATCAGTTAGTGTTGTACTATCTGCTAAATTTGTGGTTGGTAAAAGTGTTGGTGTCGTAGTTGTTTCTGTTGTTGATGTAGTTGATGTTTGCAATGGTGTCGTGGTTGTTTGTGATGTTGTAGTGGTTATTTCTGGTGTCGATGGCGTGCTTATTTTCGGTGTAGTTGCATCAGTTAGTGTTGTACTATCTGCGAAATATGTGGTTGGTGTTATTGTTGGTGTCGTAGTTGTGTCTGTTGTCGATGAAGTGGTTGTTTCTGGTGTCGAGGGGGTGGCTGTTTCTGATGGAGTCGTAGTTGTTTGTGATGTTGTTGTGGTTGTTTCTGGTGTCAATGGCGAGGGAGTCGGTGCAGACGGTGTAGACGCTGCGGTTATTGTTGTACCGTTTGTAAAATATGTTGCTGTTGTAATTGATTGGGTCGTGGTTGTAATTGATGGTATTGTTGTTGGTTGTACTGTCGATGCTGTTATTTTTGTTGTTTCAGCTGGCATATTTGTGATTGTTGTTGGTGATGATTTCGTTGTTGTTTGATTTGTCGTCGACACTGTTGTTGTTAAACTCGCGGATAAATTTGCGGTTTTTGATTGCGTCATCGTTGTTTGTGCAGTCGACGGTGCTGCTGATGGCTTTTCAGCTGAAACATTTGTGATCGTTGTTGGTGAGGGTGTCATATTTGTTTGTGTTGTCGACGGTGCTGGTGTTGTTGCTGCAGTTTTTAACGTTGACACTGAGGTTGAATATTCGGTAGTTGTTTTTGCTGTGCTCCCCGTGGATACGCTAGCCGTTGGGTCTAGTGCGTTCGTTGTTAGCTCCGTTGAATGTGTTTTCGTTAATATCATTGATAATGTCGTTGTAAGAGTGTGTTGTGTCGGTGTGTTTGGCAGTATTGAAGTTGCCGTTGATTTAACTTGATCAGTTGTTGATTGCGTTTCATTTGGCAGCGTTTCTTGAGGTTGATAGGATGACGGAACTGCATTTGTTGCGTAGGATAATGTTTCTGAAAATCTTGATGGTGTCGTTGCCGAATAAATTAACTTGATATCCGATTGACAAAATATCAACAAACATATACTTCCAATCAGGGACATCACGCCTGAAACAGATTTTAATTTCCAAGCTAAGAATCTTTATAGTCCAGATTCAGTATTAGGCTCAATGTAAGCTTATGAATGATAAGTGCTTCAATGTATTAAGCGCTGAAATACGAATTTAACACACATTGCCATCAGCGTTTACATTCTAAAGACGTTTATCAAATAAAGTTGTTTGTTTAGAAATGTGAAGAGTTGATTGCTAAAAGAAAGATTTATATGGTCTAGAAATGTAACCCAGTTTTTGTTTCTTATCTTTAAGATGTCGATAGTTGCTTTCCAAACCAAAATTAAAACCTGTGACAAGTCTTACTGTAACACATATCGTCCTGAAAATGTACAAGTCGCTTATTTGTTTCAGTGCAATTAAAGATATATTCAACACGAATGCACTCAGATATGCCATGATATATTTCGCCTCTAGTGTGGTATAATATTCCTTACTTCATTCAGTGATATATGGAAAATTCTCAAAACACCGAAAGTCCTCTATAACAGGCGGAAGCTAAGCTTAGTATTTTTTGTTGGTATAATGTGTGTAATGTTTACATTTTTGGACCTAAAACCCCTTTAAAACCAAGATTAAATAAGACATTTAGCTTAATAAAATAAGCCCTTTAGGCTGATGATACGATTAAAAACATTACAGAAATTGGGTTCCGGAGCTCAAAGAAGAATGTACATCACCTGTTGGCAACTTACGGAAGACTTAGGATTTTACACGAGCCTAAAAGAAGCCAAAGTTTCTCACAATTCATATCTCTTTCTGACTAATGTAACATTGTGATACAGCAAACAGTCACGTAGCAGAAGCATGTTCACACGCATTGTGTAAATACAGAGTTGTCGTAAAACCCATTTCTCGATGATGAGTCGTAGTTTATCGTGATTTATAGGTACTAATCACGATATTTGTTGTAATATATCACTACACTCACCGTAAAAATAGTAAAAAAAGCATGATGCCGTGCTACATTTTTTAAACACCATTCAAAAATGTCTAGCATTCATGATATGTCGATGCATATGTAGTCTGTCTCTGTCTTTGTTTATTCGCGACGTTGTGTGTCTCTGGTTGAGTATTTGTTAGTCTTTAATATTGTGCCTCTAAACAGGGACTTTGTAAGAATGTTTGCTAAAGAACTTGCCTCTGTAGAATCCATTGTTACATTCGTAAAGCATGGCTCTCATTCCCACGACAATTTCAACAAAATAACACGATACGTTGAAATAATTATCGTGTTAAAGCGGGAGGACATGGTCTATATGTTATCGTTGAACAAATTTTCTACGACATTTATACGAATATCACCGAATAAGAACGTCTTCATCATAAGGACCCATGAGGAAAGGTTCGATTTTGTTTATAAGATGGTGATGTAACATTGACATTGTGACCTTTATTAGCATAATGTCAGAGCTGTTGTTTTTTTTAAAAATATCTTTTGCCAATTATTTAAATAACACACGCGGTAAATAAAAACATGGTTTTAAGTATAAGTTTAGTTCGGAGAAAATCTTGAAAATATCGTGCTTCGTACTAATATCAAGTAACCGAACACATTTTATCTTCGAAAGTGACCGGCATTGCCCACGGGAACTGATTTCTTCTACGATATCACCGTATAATACATTCATGCATAGAGGTCAGAATCAGGTTAATATAGTAAGACAATAATTCGAAATCGTTGGGATTATTCCACATTACTAATAAGTAAACGATTTCTTAAAGACGATTGTATACGATCACCTGAAAGTGGAGTAATAAGATTTCTGATGATTTTCACGATAAGCACACAGTAGTCCAATATTTGTCTGACTCTCGAATTGTCAAGTGTCAGAAGTCTCAAAAATGCCAGCTTTCCTACTCCAAACCTTGGTGTTAGCAAACATTGATTCAGGGATAAGCATTTTAAGATTTGAATACAAGGTAGACAGCATGGTATGTCATGCAATACAACGTCATACAATAATTTATATCGTAAACGGTGTCTTGAGTAGTCCTAAGCAGACACTGGTCCCGTGATATGATTTATATATCCAAACTGCAAACAAAACTGTCGTAAAAATGAAACATAAAAGCAAACAATTTAAAAATGGAATTGAAGAACTAGAACCGTAACTTCCTCTCTTTAGTTCACGTTGTCTAAATTAGATATACAGCGAAGACATGTATATATGTTATTCATATTTCATCCCGTTTCTCTTCTAATCTTTCAAACTTTCTCTCCTCTTTTCCCGTTTCCTTATTTTCAAGTCAAACTCGTACTTATTCGGACCTAAACTATTTTACCATGATATGCTTTTTATGTATTCACATGCAAATTGATATTGACATAACTTTTCAATTTTAACGATAATCGGACATATTGCTGGAAGGGCCATTTTCAAATGTTGTCATAACTTATGGCCCAACCCACCCAATTTTATAATAATATTGTTTGTCGAAAATATGTATATCACGTGTGTATATTATTTAAAATAAGATACGATTTAACTATTTGATCTTTCCTGCCCTAATGGCAGACAAGCCCAATTCTGTGGAGATAGTGCCTACAATACGTTTTACTAATGTTATGATTCTATGACATTTACATATAGAAATGAATCTATTTAATTTCTGCAAATCAATGTTATGAACAACATAAAGGTTTACCAGTGTCAATGTATAATCCACAAAATAAAAATGTTGCATTTACAGTGACTGTTAGCAATAAACTTCATTGGCTCACCGAGTTTGTATTTTTAAATCTATGAAATTGTAAACGCTTTTAAACTATCATGATCATAGCTGAATCAAACTAGCTATA